>NC_137329.1:79766166-80966166 GCF_965287045.1 Carcharhinus amblyrhynchos | reverse complement strand
TCAACGTGTGAGTTGGAGAGGGATGGAAGTGAGACATCCAGCGAGGGGGTTAGCAGAGAAACTGGATCTACAGCTAATGAAAGTGAAGGTAGTGAATATTCTCACTGCTGCAATCCAGTTTTAGCTTAACTTTAATGTTTTGTGTGTATCCACAGATTGTTAAAGGACACCAAAATATTGTACATTGCTGGTTTGGGGCATCATCTGTGGCCATTTGAAATTGATTACTCACTCTCTCACCCTTTCTCTCTCTCTCTCTCTGCTGTACTGGGTTCATGTGGAATTGAAATGAGTTGGGAGCAACCCTGGACAGAGCATCAGTGGTCTGTATAAAAAGTGGACAGACAGTAACTAGTGGCTACCTAGAATCATTTGGATACAAAAACACTTTGCCACCTTTAGTCCCATTGATAAGACAGTGGCCCTGGAGGAATAAGGTAAGCTTCCAATTCTTGACATATATCTGTCACAGTGTTTTTTTAATTCATTTGTGGGATGTGGGCATCGCTGTTTGGCCAGCATTTATTGCCCATCCCAAGTTGTCCTTGCTCAGAGGGCAGTTGACAGTCAACCACTTTGCTGTGGCTCTGGAGTCACAGACCAGGTAAGGATGGCAAATTTCCTTCACTGGAGAAGATTAGTGAACCAGGTAGGCTTTCCCAACAATAGTTTCATGGTCATCAGTAGATTTCTAATTCCAGATAATTTTTTATTGAATTCAAACTCCGCCATCTGTCCATGGCAGGATTCGAATTCGAGTCCCCAGAACATTTAGCTGGGCTTCTGGATTAATAATCTAGCGATAATACCAGTAAACCATTGCCTCCCCTTACCCCTTTGTGTGGGGTTAGCAGGGGGTTTGTGTCTGGGAACATTATACAACCTTCTCAGCCGCTACCATAGAAGATATTCTGATGGATCCAATGTGTAGACTCTTGGGAGCAAATACCTGCAGCTAAGATCATGCCTCCCATCCTTTCCATCCAGCTCATCCTCCTCTTGAAGGAAAAAGACCAATGGAATTGCAAGACGGATTTCACTGCAGCAAATTCAATATGGTGAAGTACTCCAAACCAACATGGGCACAACAAAACCACATTCCTACTGAACCATTCACATTCTCTCAAACTCTGCAGATTACCTTACAGGCTCTGTGCAGTCATTGTTACAACTGTGGCAATTATAGAGTGAAAACATTGAGAAATTGGTCAGTGCTCTTCCATATCTTACATACCTTTAAATTTTTCTTCACCACATAGTTGTGAATGTTCACTCATTGAGTACATTAAAAGCAGAGATAATAGATTTTGAGATATGAGGGAATCAAGATATATGAGGATATTGCAGGAATGGTCATTGATAAGGAAGAACAGTTCTGATCTTATTTCAGGATCAAAGAGCCAAATGACTGGACAAGTGCAGATCCAATACACTCAAGATAAAGCAGCCTGCTTTGTTGGCACCCTATCCACCATATTAAACATTCACATCTTCCAGCACCAGCATACAGTGGCAACAATATGTGCCACCTACAGTATGCACCGCAGAAACTTGCCAAGACTTCTCTAACAGCACCTTCTAAATCCACAACCTCCACCACCTAGAGGGACAAGGGCAGCAGACACAGGGCCAAATTGTCAACTGCAAGTTACAATCCTACTCACTTATGTTGCTGTTCCTTCATTTTCATGGGTTATTATTACCTTCTGTGTGACAATTAGGGAGGGGCAATAAATGCTAGTTTTAACTGTAAAGCCACATGGTAAGAATGAATTAAAAAAGGCTGACTATTTCTACTCCTTTTAAATGGCATGACAGATACTGAAGAAGTTTTGATTACTTTAAGACTTCTGCATGAGTAAGTTACTCCCAGCCATGAAGGTACAAGTAGTCATTTCTCTTGCAATAAAACACATCTTGGAGAATGAATAGAGGGTGTGTAGAATAGGTCAAGTTGCTGTAAGAGGGAGGAGGAGAAGCAGGGCTTTCATTAGGAGGCTATACCAGTCCAGGGCATTCTAGGAGCAATTCTCTTACCTGAACCTCAGGAAGGAACAATATGTATAATGTCTGTTCTTCATGGATGTTCTCAATTAAATATGTCATCTGCTGCAGTTACAACTGCAGAGTAGGGTAAGAATCACATTGCCAGTGGCTGTGAGTGTGATTTTGTTTTATGTATCTGGCACCTTCCATAGTGGATCTGGAGATAGTTCAGATTAGTATTGCTTGTTGTGAGCAGTGGAAGGGGCGTGCTGTTTCATTCAATCTACCAGTCTTGGAATGTATGGCCTATATGCCTAGCATTACACTGACAATGATATAGGCCACATTGCTTATTTGTGTGATAGGCAATACATCTTTTCGTCTTGCTGACAGCATCTTGTTAGTGACAAATACCACTCATGTTGCCACTACATTGTAGCTGCGTGAAACAGCTCACTTCACTTTTTGTTCAAAGTTTTGAGATACCATGCCCTTCCAAGGCAATTTGAGATAAACTGCATACTTTTCAGGACTGAAAGTAACAGCTTTAGGGCCTTTCATGAGTTTGCATAATATACAGTGTGAGATTATGTGATTAGGGTAGCAGACATTTGCAGACAGAAAGAACATGTACATACATTGCACCTGTTCCAGCTAAACAAAAGAACTGATAGCCATTCAGTGGTTCATTCAATAGGGCAATGCTTTGATCAATTAGAGTGAATCAGCCAGTTTTACATTTCAAACAATATTTGGCAGTTAGCTTTCAGTCACCATCAACTGGTACATTCTCCATGGCAACTTCTATACCAATCAGAGTTCACTTGCCAACCAATCAGCACCCTCTTCTCATACAGTATGAAGTTGCAGTTTCCCCTGACATTGTTGTTCTTGCAATTGTCCTGATAAAAGCAAGATGAAAAGCTTTGATAAAATGTCTTTTTTCAGCAATACTCAAGTTCTGGAACATTTGTAACAAGTGTTCCAAACAAATAAAAATAAAAATGTAGTGGATCATATGAATGTCAGGTGTGAGTCAGGGTTGATAGAGTTTATTGGTAGGTGTGCGGTGCTGATGAGGTGAATTGAACAGTTTTTGGAGCTAGTAGTGCAGTGGGTGAGATATGGGTTTGGAAGATCCATTCACTAACCTTGACCACATTTGTGAGATCATTGAAGTTTCTTGTGGCACTACACCACGGCCTGACTCTTGGCATTGAACTCCTTGGCTGTCTATCCTACTACATTCTGTCTGAAGACCTTCTGGTCTCCTCTAGGTACAGGACATCCTTCTTCTTTTCCACCTCTTCCACCAATAACTCCAGTGCAGCATCTGAAAAACTTGATGCCTGCACTGTCCACGTTGTGCCACTATATCATTTCCCAGGTCAGAGTCACTTCCTGAAAGAGGGCCAGAATCTGCTGCAGCCACGTTAAGAAGGGAAAACTAGCTAAAACTGGCACTCCGAATTGAACCCTGGCAGATGTATCCAGCCAAACAATAACAGAGTCAATGCTGGTTTGATGCTGAAATCTTTGAAATGAACATGCTGCTGTTACTGCAATCAATCAAACACCTGATCCCCACCCTCATTCTAGGGTGCCCTTGAGTTTATCCCCCACTGGCTTTAGTTTCACTTCATACAACACTATTGACAGAAGGAATGCAACATATACTGACACATGGTAAACATTGCTGAAAGTGCAGCTTTTACCTCAAAATGGAGAGATTGAAAACAGTACCAGAGTAAACAATGTTGTTCCACTGCACCAGACAATGCTGATTACAAAGCACCTGGGATTAATTTGAGCTATCTAAAGTTGAAGAGTTATTCCTAAATGATGTGATTTAACACTAATTATTTCATTTTCCTAGAATTCATGCCTCACATAAAATGTGCTCCGCCATTAGATATTTAATTCATCAAGTGTTTGTAATTATGTCAATTGACAGATTCCTCCTCCCCCCCATTCTTACCCCAACACACACACACACACACACACACACAATTAAGTTTAACTTTAATGTGTGTACTAGCTACTTACTACCTTTTTCAAACTAATCTCAAAGTGGTCCTTGGGAGGAAGGAAGTCGATGTGAAATAAAGCTTTTTAAAAATTAAAACATGAGTGGATTACAAATTATTGTGGGAAAGGCAAAATATCCAGGTCTATATGATTGGTTTCTGAGAAAAGGTTAACTCTGTTTCTCTCCTCTCAGATGCTACCAATTCTGTCAAGTACTTCCAACATTTTCTACTTTTATGCCACCTAGTCAACTCTCCTTTCCTTCTCCATGAACGCTATATTTTGTCTGTACACTGCGCAAGAAACAATACTTCTCACTGTATATTAACACATGTGACAATAACAAATCAAATCAAATCAAAATTCTAATTTTGCCCTGTTACAGGTTGCAGAGCTGCCTAGCAGTATCATCTGATCCCTTTCCTGGAGATGAACAATCATTCTGTTCAGATTCCCAAAACGTACTTGGTTCTCCAGTTCTTATTACTTTTTATTTGGCCATATTAAATGCTAACTCAACCCATCTTTCCAACCTACACAACTACTTGGGAACTGTAGCATGATGGCGATGGCTGTCCTTAGAGTTTGAAGAAGGTGATGGATGTGTAGATTCATCAGTGATGAATGTGGAGATGGTTACGTGGTCCCAGTCTGGACTCACAGAATCGCAAGCAGCTGGGCTGTTGGAACTTGTATGTTGTGACGTGGATGTTGTTCACGGGCAGCAATAAGACATTTACATTGAAATTCTTCAAAGGTGACAGAGGCTCTGTGGACCTCGGTTTCTTTTGCCAGATGTTATCTTTCCATATATCACCTGTCTTGGAATGCGATTGTCCTCCCTTCTAGCTACATGCCCGGCTCAGTGAAGCTGGGTTCTCAGGAGCTTCACCTCAATGCTTGTTGCCTGGACTCACTCTTAAGATTTCGGGCTTTGTGATCCTGTCATGCCAGTGGATGCTGAGCATGAAGTGAAAGATACACATGTTTATGGTATAAAGTCCACCATTCACAGCCACAATGGAGAGAAGTAACAACAAGAGGACTGTATATCTTAATCTTCATGGACAGTCTAATGTTTGGTGGTTTGCTATTCTGGTGTGAAGCTTTCCAAGCACCTGGCTCACCCTGCTGATCTGAACTTATAATTCTTTATCAAGCAAATCATTGTTAGAGATAATTAAAAAAAAATAAATTTAAAGTTTATTTATTAGTGACACAAGTAGGCCTGCACTAACACTGCAATGAAGTTACTGTGAAAATCTCCTAGTTGCCGCACTCCAGCACCTGTTTGGGTACACTAAGGGAGAATTTAGCACGGTCAATACACCTAACCAGCACGTTTTTCAGACTGTGGGAACATCCGGAGAAAACACGTGTAAACATGGGGAGAATGTTCAGACTCTGCATTGACAGTGAGCCAAGCCGGGAATCGAACCCAGTGTTATGGTGCTAAGTGTCTGAGGGTATGACAAAACACTGATGAGTCATAATTGGATAGAGAGTGTTGGTGTGTGTGTGGGTGGAGGGGGAGCATTGAGTAACCTGTGAGGTTTGTATTTAATTTATATGGATACAGCATTAGAAAATGCATTCCTTAACCTTGACCACTCATGTAAGATTGTTAAACTTCTGCTGCACTACATCGAGGTCCTTGGGACTAAACTGCTAGCTTTGACTGTGACAGCTATCTACTCGCACTGCTTTTAATGTACACCTCAAAGCTCTCCTGCAGATAGTGGACCTCACTCCGCCTGTCCACCTCTTGTGACAAGTGCTGTCAAGAAGCCTTACAGCATACTGGCTGTCATGTTGCACCATTTCTCAGTGTTTTCCTTCTCAGAAACTCTTCCCCAGCCACTTCCACAAAATGTTTCAGTCAAAATGTACCAATCTTTAAAGAGGTGCTAGCTGGCTGTCTAGATTTAATAGGGACGATCCTCTTACAATTTTGTATCTCTGTTCAGGAATGCATCGATTCATGAATGGCCTTCATACTGGCTGCAGGTGACAACTATGAAAATAAGCAGATGACATTAAGTTTGCAAGCTGCATGCTTGTTGGAACATGCATTGTGACTGTCGTGCTAGTTTTTTGCCCTTAGCAAATTTCTCAACATATGATTTGCTGTAACATTTTGTTACCGCCTCTCCCACTTACCCCATTGATGCAGCTCTATTTACAACTACCTTTCCTTTTGGCCAGTTTTCAGTCTGCCTCAGCAGTCTGCCTCCTCTTCTATGCTTTCCTAATTGCTTGAGCGGCACAAGATATTTAGATTCCTTGGAAGATTTAAACATCATGTCCAAACCTGATTTCTGCGAGCAACCAGGATCCTTTGTGTCCTTGAGCTATGTCAGTGAATTCATTCAGCAAATCCTTTCTTCTATCAGTCAATGTTAACTTCAGCTTGTCACAACAAAGTTCAACAATCCTTTGACGAAGGGTCACCCACACTCAAAACATTGGCTCTACATTGTCTCCACAGAAGCTGTCAGACTGGCTGAGATTTTATAAAATGATAATAGAATCCATGCAGTGTGGAAGGAAGCCATTTGGCCCATCGACAACCACGATCCCACCCTGGTACTATCCTCGTAAGTCCATGTATTTACCCTGACACTAAGGGACAATTTAGCATGGCCAATCAATCCAACCTACACATCTTTGGACTGTGGGAGGAAACTGGAGCACCTGGAGGAAACCCATGCAGACACGGGGAGAATGTGCAAACTTCACACAAGCAGCGGCCCAAGGACTAAACCGAACCTGGGCCCCTGGCGCCATGGGGTAGCCTTGACAACCACCATGCCACCGTGCCTCCTGATTGTGCTGGTGGACTTACTTTACATTTGATTTGATTTGATTACATTGGTTTTAATTTATTATTGTCTTATTATTTTCCAGATTTTCTGTTTTTTTATTTCAACAATCATTTTTTCAGGAAGACTTTAATATTCCTTCCCAGCCAATGTTTAGCTCACTAATCCGTAGGGCAGGGCTTTCCGGCTGCGGTCACCCCAAAACTGGAAAATCCCACCTGAGGTCAATGGACCTTTGCACGGTCTGCCGTCATTCCCCCACCCGCCTGCTACGATTCCTGTGGCAGGCGGAGGGAACACTCTCCCATAATTTCTTGTGCCTTGCCTAGAGCTTTATGTTTAAAAAGTATGCTGCTATATTATTTTGAGTCCTCAGGCACTATTCCAGTATCCAAATATTCCCTAATGACTGTGATGAGCATTACAACTCACTAACCACTGGTTTAAAACATCATTGCATATCTTCAGTGTACTTCCTCAAGCTACCACATTTCTATTGGGTTTTGCACTTCCTCCATTCTTTCTGTCCCCTCCCCTGGCCCAGCCCCACCACAACACCAAGCCACTAGCCCCATCCCTGCCCCTGGCATTCCACCTTCGCTAGAAATTCTGCTTGAGTGACCACTGATAGCTTCCTCCGTGAACGTAGAAAAGAAGGTAAATCCACAATCCTTTCATTGTTTACTGTAAAGTCACCCTTGGCTTGAACATTTTCTTTTTCATCTGCTTGTTGTGCAGGCATTCCCGGAAATACAAATGCCTTCTTTAATTGTCCCAGCCTATCTGAGCTCATTTTCTATTTATCTGACCTCTGTTGTTTGTAGTATATTTAAGTTATCTGGAGGAAAATGTGGGTGGTCTGATTAATGAGTTTGCAGATGACACAAAGATTGGTGGAGTTGCTGATAGTGCAGGGGATTGCCAGAGGATACAACAGGATATATATATAGACTGGAGACTTGGGCACAGAAATGGCAGATAGAATTTAATCTGGACAAATGTGAGATGATGCATTTTGGAGGATCAAATTTAGGTGTGAATTATAATGTAAGTGGCAGAACCCTAAGGAACATTAACATAGAGAGGGATCTGGGTGTGCAGGTTCACAGTTCCCTAAAAGCGGCAACCCAGGTGGCCAAAGTGATTAAGAAGGCATATGGCATCTTGCCTTCATCAGCTGGGTTATTGAGTACCAGAGTTCGCAAATCACATTGCAGCTAAATAAAACCTTGGTTAGACTGCATTTGAGTATTACATGCAGTTCTGATCGCCACACTACCAGAAGGACATAAGAACATAAGAAATAGGAACAGGAGTAGGCCATCCAGCCCCTCGAGCCTGCCCTGCCATTCAATAAGATCATGGCTGATCTGTCGTGGCTCAGTTCCACATTCCCGCCCTCTCCCCATAACCCTTAATCCCCTCTCTTATCAAAAACCCATCAACCCGTGTCTTAAAAATATTTAGCGAGGTAGCCTCCACCACCTCAACGGGCAGAGAATTCCAGAGATTCACCACCCTTTGAGTGAAGAAGTTCCTCCTCAACTCCGTTCTAAACCGCCCCCTCTTTATCTTGAGGCTGTGTCCCCTAGTCCTATTATCCTTTCTGAGCGGGAAGAGTCTCTTCACCTCTATCCTATCCATCCCATTCATCATCTTATACGTCTCAATGAGATCTCCCCTCATTCTTCTAAACTCTAACGAGTACAAGCCTAGTTTATTCAGCCTCTCCTCATAGCTCAACCCCCTCAACTCCGGTATCAGCCTAGTAAACCTCCTCTGCAACCCCTCCAAGGCCAAAATATCCTTGCGTAAGTACGGCGCCCAAAACTGTACACAGTACTCCAGCTGCGGCCTCACCAATGCCCTATACAGCTGCAGCAAGACCTCCCTACTTTTATATTCAGTCCCCCTCGCGATGAAGGCCAGCATCCCATTCGCCTTCCTGACCACCTGCTGCACCTGCAAGCTGGGTTTTTGCGACTCATGCACAAGGACCCCGAGGTCCCTCTGCACCGTCGCCCTGCTGCAGTTTTTCGCCACGTAAGTAATAATCCTTCCTACCATTATTCCTACCAAAGTGGACATGTAAACTTTGGACAGAATGCAAAGAAGCTTCAGCAGGATGTTGCCTGGTCTCAAGGGTATTGGCTATGGAGAGAGGTTGTATAAACTAGGATTGTTTTCACCGGAAAGACGGAGTCTGAGGGGAGACCTGATAGAGGTCTACAAAATTATGAGAGACATTGACAGGGTGGATAGTCAGAGTGGAAGTGTCAATTACAAAGGGGGCAGAGATTCAAGGTGAGAAGGGGAAAGTTTAAGAGAGCTGTGTGGGGGAGGTTTTTCAGTTCTTCACACAGAGAGTGGTGGGTGCCCAGAATGAACTGTCAGAGGAGGTGATGGAAACATGCACATTAGCTACATTTAAGAGGCAACTGGATGGGTATATGAACAGGGAGGGAACAGAGAGATATGGACTGAGTAAGGGCAGAACGCTTTTTTAAGTTTAGTTAGGGCATCATGATCAGTGCAGGCTTGGAGGGCTGATTGGGCGTGGGGGGAACACGCTCTCCTAATTTCTTGTGCCTTGCCTAGAGCTTTATGTTTAAAAAGTACGCTGCTATATTATTTCGAGTCCTCAGGCACTATTCCAGTTTCCAAGTATTCCCTAATGACTGTGATGAGCATTACAACTCCTGTGCAGTACTTTTCTTTGTTCTTTTTCTTAAGCTCCCTCACTTTGTTTTAATACTTGCTTTGGCATCAGTAAGTCACCCGAATGATTTGATTTTCTGATTGGCATTACTTTAGGCATAAGAGTTACTACATTCTTTTCAAATAGGCTAATTAAAATTGCTTCCACCAGAAAATGTCTTTGCTGTAGCTTAGAATGCTTCTTTGAGCTTTTACTTTGCTGTATGTGCACGTTTTGCTTAATTCTCAGGTGCTGAATCTGACTCGGCCAGCCAAAATGGCAATTAGTTGTTGGTTGGGGAGGTGCAACTTGAATAACTCCCGTGTCCGTTAGAAGCAATAAGAGGATGATCACCCTTCTTGTGCTGTTATTACTCCCGGTTCAACAGGAGTAACTGCACCCTTCCTTTTTCCAAGCCCTCTCTCAAATCCTGCAAGCACTCGTAATTGATCAAATAGAAAGTGATCCATATTCATAAATATTGAAATCCATGAGTTGCTTAAACTTACTGTCTCTCAACCATGTACTCTTCTTTAATTTGATTTGACCGCCAACCTCTGATATCCTACAACATAATGTGGATATGCCGGCGTTGGACTGGGGTAAACACAATAAAAAGTCTGACAACACCAGGTTTTAGTCCAACCGATTTATTTGATAGTAAACGCACAAGCTTTCGGGTTAGCACCTTCGTCAGGTGAATGGAGAGTTCTGGCCTCAGACAGAATGTATAAAGCACAGATACGTTCTGTCTGAGGCCAGAACTCTCCACTCACCTGACGAAGGGGCTAACCCGAAAGCTTGTGAGTTTACTATCAAATAAATCAGTTGGATTTAAACCTGGTGTTGTCAGACTTTTTACTGATCCTACAACATAGGCAGGGATCAGCTGCTGGAGGGATTTGAGGCATGGCAGCCAGAGGACAAAGCTAAGTTAGCGACAATGCAAATGTCCGAATGCACATGGCCCTGCGTTTCTGTGATGATAACTTACGGTCTCTCCTGCAAACAATCAGTGATTGACAGAAACTGCTGCCAGATGTTGTCTGGAGAAGTCACAAAATCTAACCAAGAAAGCCTGGACAGAGATAGCAGCAATAATGAGCAGCCTGTGGAGGCCATGACTAAGGCCTGGGCATGGTATTAGAAAAGAGCAAATGACCTTCTTCACTCAGCAAGGTAGAGTAAGGTAGCATTTGCATTTTGGATGAATGTGTATGGGTGCGCATGCATTGGTGGGGCTGGAATGTGGTATACGAATGGGTCTAGGGGCAAAGTAGACCTGTGACCAACAAAACAGTTTAGAACTAGGGTGGATGGCAGGTACACCAAGAGGGAAAGATCTTGCAATGTGTTGGGCACATGGACCAGTGGTATTGGGGAAGAGCATGTATACCTGAGCCATCTAGAATATGGAGTCGTTCATGTGCGCTTGTCTTCACAGGAGAAGATGAAACACAATGCACAGGAACACAACCATACAGGTGGTGGAGTTGCAAACCTGGCAATGCTGACACCAGTGCAGGAGGATATTCTAGAGCTGGCATGCCAGCAGGGGGGTGAAAGCAGCTGGTTGAGGAGTTGTGGGGTTTTCTGAGGCTGGTGAGAGTGAAGGGAATACACTTTCAGTGGAAATAGGGGAGAGCCCATGATATATGAAGGGCTCATGGCAGAGAATGCAAGGTAATGCTGATTGGTCCTCTGTTATCCTGTATGGGATGATGGTGAGGTGTGCCATGCCCATGTGTAACTGCTGCAGTTACTACTTAGTCTGCTTCTTTGATGCTGTTGCTTACTCACTGCTGTTTTTCATCTGTCAGGTCGATCATTGTCTCGACCAAATGGGGATCCAGATGGTCCACCATTAACATCGGAGGAGGATGGATCCACAGCTATCTAGATCAGGAGTTCCTCTGAGGATGCTCTGGATGGTGACAGCAACCCCTCCATCCTCCAGCCAGTGATAGGATTTTCTGAAGGATCCACGATGGCAGAAGAGTGTAGTGCCACTCTGCTGGAATCACTCGACCAATTGGGACCCTCGCAGCCTCCAACAATTAGAGGACAACCACCAAGACATCCAGGCCAATCGGACATCTGAGTTAGCAATCTGTCTGCAATGTAGCTACCAGAGGTGGTGGGACACCAAGATGAAGCTCCCATAAACAATTTAAGAAACTGCATCAATCACACAAGGGCAATCATGGATGATGGGGGCGATTCTCCCAGCCCGCTGCACTGCTCTAACAGAGACTCAAGGAAGGGTGATTGGGGGATTTTCACAGTAACTTCATTGCAGTATTCATGGAAGCCTACTCGTGACTAATAAATAAACTTTAACTTTAATTTTACATGTGACTCCAGACCCACAGGAGTGTGGTTCACTCTCAAATGCCCTCTGAAATGAAGGGCAGTTAGGGATGGGCAATAGCTGCTGGCTCTGCTGGTAATGCCCACATTCCCAACCGTATAAAAATAGATAAACATTAACCCCTACCTTAACACTGTTCACTTCATCTGCTGTCCTATACCTCAGCTTGGATTGAGTCATTGGCCTACAACTGTCTGTACAGCCTGTGTACTGACTGTAAAACAATAAGGGCTATACATTGCCTCTTCAATTGATGTCAGGTAAACTGTTGACCTGCAGTCAACCCCGGCTCCTGATATATTGCGATGCCGCAGGATGACATTTGACTCCAACCTGATTTCATTAACAACCTATCCTATGGTGTGTCAGGGAATATTGTGCACCTGCCCCCTGCACGGTGAAATTCAGGCCTCTGAAGGAGAGAGAAACAGATAGCTTCTGGTGACTTGAGTTGTCTAGAATCAAGGAAATGTGGCTCAGGGTTGAGTGTTACAGATTGAAGGCAAAGGGCCGAAGAAATATTTTTCTTATTCAGAGAGGCTTTTGAGGGTGTGAGATTCATTATTGATGTTAATGATTAAAACCAAAGCCAGGGCAACATTTAAGAATAGGTTAGATATGTAATGAAAGGGAAAGGAAATAAAGGGGCAGCGAATAGAGCAGGCATCAGGAATCACTCATCTGAGGGTTAGACAAATGTTTGGGTTGAATGACTTGTTTCCGTGCTGCAATTTATCTGTCGCTCCATGTAATCTTAAATCCGCAGCTTTGCTTTAACTGAGAACACTGGTAGAATATACAAAGAATACATCTCATTACATCCTTAACCTGAAATCTGGCCTTTAATCAAATCAAACTGTTTGATTATTATCATCAGTATTTGGCAGCTCTGAGATGTATCATTTGCCTGAACAATGCATTTAGATTTTGCCATGTGAGTCGCTATTGTTGAGAATTACCTTTCAGCGAGTGGCACAGAGCCCAAATTACAGATCTGTCGTTGAGCAAGACTGGAGTCAGTAATGGCTCTTTGCCTGTTGTGGCATTTTATTTTAAAAGAGGACAGTATAAGATGTTTGAACTGGATTCATTTCAAGCAACTCTATAATCAGCTGCTAACTGAAGGCTTGTGAAACTTGACTGAAGATGACAACAGCTCCTGAGCAGCTGCCACCCAGCTTTCCAAATCACTTCCAGTGTAAGAAAAAATTCCTCAGAAGAGAAGTGGACGCTTAAAACAACCTCAAAGTTGTGCAGTGGAACGATTAAAATGTATAAAAAGAGTCTAGATATATCTGATCAGTTGAGTCATGGGCTGTCAGCCATGACGCTTTATTTTCTCTTACGTAGTCACAATAAACAATGATTAACTGGTAACTCATCTTCGGAAAAAGAGAGATGGCTCCAGTTGGCTGTTGATGCCATTAATGGTTAAGCATAGAATTCCTACAGTGCAGAAGGAGGCCATTTGGCCCATTGATCCCCTCTATCGACTCTCTGAAAGATCATTTTACCCAGGCCCACACCCCTGGCCTATCCCCCATAACCTTGTGCATTTACCTTGACTAATCCACCCAACTTACACACCTTTAGACACTAAGGGGCAATTTAGCATGGCCAATGCATCTAACCAATACATCTTTGGACACAAAGGGGGAATTCAATTCATCTAACCTGCACAAGGAAACAAGAGTACCCGGAGAAAGCTCCACACAGACATTACCCAAGGCTGACATTGGACCCAGGTCCCTGGCACTGTGAAGTAACAGTGTTAACTGCTGTGCCACCATGCTGCCCCTTAAAGGTGTGATGCACACCTAGTTTTCCTCAATTATCTGAAAGGAGTGGGGAAAATCAAATTTTCCCTGTGTTGCCACATCTGCCTATAAAACAAATGTGACTGCACTTCAAAAGTAACCAGTTGTCTGTTAAGCACTTTATGGTATCCTGTGTTATGAAAGGCTCTATGTAAGTATTTCTTGCTTTAATAGAGACAGCAATGGTTCTAACTTACAGAAAGTACAATGTTGCCGCACTTACATATTCCCATATAAATGTATATATTCCCAACCCTTTCCCCAATATTCTTACTCATCCATATGAACTGTTAGAGTTTATTTTGGGGGGGCACGGTGGCACAATGATTGGCACTGCTGTCTCATAGTTCCAGGAACCCGGGTTCAATTTTGGCCTTGGGTGACTATCTTTGTGGAGTTTGCACGTTGTTTGTGTGGATTTCGTTCCGGTGTTCTGGTTTCCACCCACAGTCCTAAGATGTGCAAGTTAGGTGAATTGGCCATGATAAATTGTCCCCTAGTGTCCCAAGATTTGTGGGCTAGATGGAATAGTCATGGGACATGTGTGGGGTTACAGGGGTAGGGTGGGGGAGAGGGCCTGGTTAAGGTACTCTCTCAGAGAGTCAGTGCAGACTTGATGGGCTGAATGGCCTCTTCTGCACTGTAGGGATTCTATGATTCTATTTGTGTTAGTGTACAACTCATGCTGCTTCTTGACTCTCCAAACTGTTATTCCGAATAAATATAGATTTCAATCAATAGAAAATAAAACCTAGGAAGAAATCTTTTTATTCAGGGCACAATTGCTTTCAATGCTTCTTGATTAAAGTGAAGGATACTGCATCTTTTGTCCCGTTTTCACTTTGATGCAGCTTCAAACCTTGTGTGTCTATTATATTACAATCAGAGGAAACGAGGAACTCTTGTACGCCATCAGAGCAAACCGTGGAGGAAGGGTGATTGTTCATACTCTACATCCTTACAGCCCAAGATCAGTTCAACATGGTTGCCACTTTGGATTTTGGGAATCATTAATATTAGCCAGGATTTGGCTCTCCAGTTTGCATTCGGCGTGAATGGCAATAAGAGCGGAAAATCCCGCGAGACATCCAAATTCCATTTCTCGCCGATATAAAGGTCTGACATGATTTTCCCTGCCCTCCAACCCCACTCCACCAGTGATATAACGGGATTGCCAATATTCAACGCTGGGAATCCCATTATAATACACTTGAATCTAATTATCAGGCCTCTGTGTCTGCCTGTTAGGGGGTCATGTTGGTAGGAATTACAACTGTCTCCTGCAGTGTGCACCTGGTGGGCAGACCCACTGGAGGAGCTCAGGTGGGTGCATTTTTCAGAGGGGAGAGGGTCATGATTGAGCAGTCCCAAGGGCAGAGTTAATGCAGTGCTGGGGGCAGTGCCAGGGGCTGGTGTTTGGGTGGGAAGTGGTGGGGTTGGGGTTGTTGCAAGCTGGGGTTGCTGTATGCTGGTGGTGGGCTGGGGGAGGGATCTATTTTTACTTTTGTTCTTTGGGCCAGCCTTTAAAACTGGTGCTCCAATCTTTCAAAAATGAAGTGGCTGGCTGTGCTGGCTCCAATTAAGCCCACCCTGCCATCTGATGTCTAATGTGATGCTAAATGGATGGCAGAAAGAGCTGCCATTGAGGCCAATGGCTTCAACTCTGCTTTGTCTGTTGCTGCGACACTCAAAACGGGATACCTCGGCTCAATATTATCATTCTAGATTATTAATACCAATGTTTCGCCACGTGAAACTATCTTTAGCTTCAAAAATAACCCAAAATCTGATCAATTCGAATAAGAACAGAATCAACTCATCCAAAGCCATTGAAATTGTATCTAAAGTTTTCTATAAAGTGTTATTTATTTATTTGTCACCAGTAGGCTTACGTTCACACTGTAACGCAGTTACTGTGAAAATCCCCTAGTCGCCACACTCCAGCAGTTGTTTGGGTAGACTAAGGGGCAATTTAGCATGGCCAACGCACCTAACCAGAACATCTTTTGGACTGTGGGATGAAACCAGAGCACCCAGAGGAAACCATGCAGATATCGAGAGAATGTGCAAACTCCACACAGACAGTGACCCAAGCTTGGGTAAATGGGGATAGGGCTTGGATGGGATTGTGGTCAGTGCAAACTCGATGGGCCAAATGGCCTCCTTCTGCACTGTAGGATTCTATGACCCTATAATGATTCTCTGGTTTGTTTAGCACTGCACCTGTTACGAGCACCGCACAGGCTGATGTGGCCCTTAATTTCATTGCTCATGTTTGGCCGGTGGAGTTTGTCAGACTCAATCCAATTCCTTGATGGTTTGCAGAGATGCACTTCAGCAACTCTCCTCCCATTTCCTCAGAGATGATGATTATTCCTTTGTACAAGATGCAGCCTTTGGCCGTCACTTCATCTTGGTATGCCCACTATCTTCAGGTAACCAAAGGTATGCCCGCAATTTAAAAAATGTTTTACTCCATTATTAAAGTTACAAAGCCAGAAACAGGGGTGAGGAGGAATTTCTTCTCTCAGATGGTTGTTAGTCTTTGGAATTCTCTATCGCACAGAGCTGTGGAACATTGAATATATTCAAGGCTGAGTGAGGCAGATTTTTGATTGATAAGAGAATGAAGGGTTATGGAAGCAGGCAGGAAAGTAGTGTTAAGGCCACAGTCAAACCCACAGGCAAACACTAATCTAATCCTTGCTTGCTCCAAAAACCAAATTCAAATCCCAGTTGAATCAAATTCGAGGTTCCCACAACCAAGATAAATAAGATCCATGCTGACAAGGTGTAAGGCATTGCACCCCATCTTGGGTTTGATCCAACACTTTACTTTAGCCAAAAGTCTGAAGCCATCATTCCATCACTACTTCTTGCAGCATTTGGAGGGTTGTATCTTGTTACATAATTTGGTTAAGGTGCTTATATGTCAGACTGCCTGCTATGTTGGTGACTTCCAGAGATGTTGAACTGCTGCCTTATGATGAATCTGGAAGATTTCACATTCTGCGATAGCATCCTCAATTTTCATAAGGAGTAGAGCTGCTCTCAACAACGTGTCAGTGATGTACATTTGTTTCCCCCTGTTGTATGTCACATCCAGATGGTATCTCTGTAAACAAAGCAAGAAATAATGAAAATGTTCACAGGCAAAAACTATGGTCAGACACTCTTTCTTGACCCGAATGTAACTTATTTCTGTTTGCATTGATGCCCTGGATATGAATGTGGCTGGATGTCCTTGCTGCATTAGGGTTGCTCCAAGACTTGTCTCACTGGCATCACACTGCAAGTTGACTTCCTACTGATTTACAATATTTCAGCACTGGCATTGTAGCCACTAATTGGTGGCACAGTGGTTAGCACTGCTGCCTTATAGTGCCAGGGACCCGGGTTCGATTCCTGGCTTGGGTCACTGGCTGTGTGGAGTTTGCATGTTCTCCCCATGTCTGTGTGGGTTTCCTCTGGGTGCTCCGGTTTCCTCCCACAGTTCAAAGATGTGCAGGTGAGGTGCATTGGCCATACTAAATTCTCCCTCAGTGTACCTGAACAGGCGCTGGAATGTGGCGACTAGAGGATTTTCATAGTAACTTCACTGCAGTGTGAATGTAAGCCCACTTGTGATTAATAAATTAACTTTAATTGCGTGATCTCAGTGAATGCTGTTTTTTGTTCTTTACCCCAATTACACAGCACATCCTTGGCAGTGAGCTTTTGTAATGTTTCACACTCTGACAATAAACTAGGCAACAACTTTGCTAATTAGTTTATAACAAAGCAAACTGCTTCCACAACTGTTGGTTGCAGCATAACTGCTACAGCTCCCTCCTTATCGGGATCCGGATGAAGACCTTTTCCTGTCAGTAAATGACCTAGGCATTCAAGACCTTGACTTCGGGCATCTTCAACTGCAATTTTTTCTTGCTCAGCTTCATCTTCGTCTGGCAAGCAGTCATATTAAATTCTAATCATGGTCAGCTATGACTTCTTCCATTGTGTATCCACACCCACTTCCACTGTGGGAAGATCACTGACTCATGCTGCCTGCATTGGTCCTCTGCTGGAGCCATGGAAATGCCAACTTCCAAACAGAGGGGGCAATTGTCCCAGCCCTTTGCATTGCTCTAGCAGCACAACAGGCTGGGAGACATCAGCGGAGGCTGTTTAGCGGGCTTCCCATCAGGCCTCCCCGCATCTCCAGATTTATGGAGTAATTGGCGTAGAGCTGATTTAAATATTTAAATTTCCATTTTATTAGCAAGCTTAGCATCCGCCCCCCCCTCCCTCCCCCACCCCCGGCTCTGCTAGGAGTGGTTCTCTCTGGCGGGGTTTCTTCCTGCTCCATTAACAGGGAACTGGCAGCCGACTCCACTAGAGAGAACAGAGGCCATGGAAGTCCCTTAGGAGGTTGTGGGTCGGGGAGGGTGCCCACTGGGCATTGCCAGCCTGCCATTAGCAATGGGGGCGATTACTGGGGGTGATGGGTCCTGCTGCCACTCTGCACAGGGATCGGTGGCAGAGGGTCAGAGGAGGGAAAGGGGTGATCGGGGCTAGCCGGTGGGACAGCATCGGGGCTTGCCCGGAGAGGTTTGGGTGGCCAGCGTCTGGGGTTGGAGGTTGGAGAGGCAGTGTGCAGGTCGCTGGGCTGGCCAGTGATTGGGTGGCTGGCAGTTCAGGGCCAGTGTGCATGCACCGATCTCCGCTCTGACAGATCGGCGCATGCGCAGTGGCCCACTCAGCGCTATGCTGCCAGCCGCTCAGCAGAAATGCCCCTGATTTACAGAGTGAATTCTGCTAGGTCACTCTATAATGCTCAGATTGTCAGAGAGTCATTCTGAAAAGCACACTAAAACAATCGGTGGAAGTTAACTCCATTCTTCATGCAAATTCGACACTTAGAATTTTTTTGGGAGAATCGTCCAGAGAACACAGTTGGAAAGCTTGTGCTTTCATCCAGATTTACTTGCCAGTAAGCATCCTTCACACCTTGATTGAAAAGGATCTTTGCCTGGGCAAGTAGTGTTGAAACTCCTTTGACAATTAGCATGGGGTAATAGCCTCTTCAGTGTTGTACTTAGATCCTTTGGGTCAATGTGTGCTCTCAGTTTTCCAGCTTGTTTCACTGCTCCCATGAGGCGCATCGAATCTGTAGGAGTTGTCACTTTTTTAATTACTCCTCTCTTTTCCAGCTCTTCTATATTGTTTCTTAGGACTTGACTTGAGGGCAGCTGGAACCCTTCTCTCCAGAGGCTAAATTGGCCTTAGACTCACATCTATTTCAAAATACTATTCACCAGGTAAACATTCAAACCTATTAAAACACATCTTTGTGCTCCTCCAGGATCTGTTCAGCTATCAATGGTTTTATGCGCTGCCACACATTATAAATCTCTGTTGACGCATTTAGGGTTACCATTCCAAGCTTTGGACTTGCTTTAGTTGAGATGAGCAGTTGTTGCATACCATCTATGATCTGGAACTCCAGATCCTTATTCCTACCATTGCATTGAACTCTCACATTAATCTTGATATGGGTATTGTGCCATCAGGTAGCCTCAACTTTACTTCCAATGGCTTCATTTTTGGATCTAATAAATTAACTTTAATTGTGTGATCTTAGCACAGGTTTGTGAAGGCCATGCTGCTATATCATTGACTGGGGTCTATCTGACAGTTCACTGGTACTCTCCCTCTGTGGTCATCATTCCAACAGTCAGAAGCCATTTATCACCAATAGACTTGCAGGGCTAACCTGCTGTATATTGTATAGTGATCCATCAGTCTCTTCCATTGGTATCTTTCCAGAGCCATCTATAACGGCTTGTTTTCTTCCTTTCTTGTCAAGGATTTAGGTGTGAAATGGTTTTGCTCCTTGCAGTTAAAACACGACTTTCCCCATTCTGGACAATCCTTCTTTTCAAGGTGGTGCAGTGGTTAGCACTTCTGCCTCACAGCATCAGGGACCCAGATTCGATCCCTGGCTTGGGTCACTGTCTATGTGGAGATTGCACATTTTCCCCATGTCTGCGTGGGTTTCCTCTGGGTGTTCCGGTTTCCTCCCACAGTCCAAAGATGTGTGGTTAGGTGGATTGGCCATGCTAAGTTGCCCCTTAGTGTCAGTGAGACTAGCTTGGATAAATACATGAGGTTATGGGGATAATGCCTGCGTCGGAATGTGGTTGGTGCGTCCTTGATCAGCTGAATGGCCTCCTTCTGCACTGTAAGCTTTTATGATTCTATGTTTTTCTATAATGTCCTCTACAGTATTTGTATCCTTCCCTTGTCCTCGATTGTTCTGTTCTTTTGGCCTGTAATGTCTATCAGGATATTTCCTACTCTGTTCTGCCATACATGGTGCTCTAGTTAATGTTTATAACTTCAGTCTTTCTCTACACATCTATCATTTCTTTGAGGGTAGGTTTCTCCTCTCTCTGTAGACTTGCTCTCATGGCAGGATTGCTTATGCCTAAAACAATTTTATCTTTAATGAGGTCATCTTTTAACTGCCTGAAATCACAGGATTCTGCAAGTTATGTTGCTGTAGTCACATATTGATCACGGAACTATTTCTCATCTTGAGCTCTACTGTTGAATACATGGCACTCATAAATTATGTTTAAGTTACTCATAAATTACGTTTACTTGGGTTTCAAAACATGTTTTCAAGGCTTTCAAATTCTCTGTCAACTGTTTTCTCGTTCAGCAGACGGATTTCGGGTGATGTCACTCTTAAGAGAGTTTCCTGGGAAATGGTGGACGTACGGCTGAAGCAGGTATAGAGGCAGGTTCCAATCAGCTGCCTCATCTGCTTGGATGTGGTACTAGCACAGCATAGGGCTTGTGTGCCCCTGACAAAATTAAATAGCTGTGTTAAAAGATCTCTCAAGTGCCTGCTTAATCACCTCTGGCTGCTGCGGGTGGATAGCAGTCATTCTGAGAAATCGCCTCTGGAAATAATTAGAGGGAGGTGGCAGTATATTGGGAAACTGGCATATCACCCTCCTGCTCAAAATTGCCGATGCACCTACCTCCGAACCTCCCTCCACCACCAAGGCAAAATTTAGCTCATAGAATACAAAGACAGCGGTGTTATGCCAGATCTTTATATTAGGCTTCAGATGGCTGATTATGGTCAATTCTGGGCACCATACTTTATGAAGGATGTCAAGGATTTAGACTTGGTGAGAAGATTTATTAAAATGTTACCTTGAATGAAAGACTTCTGTTACATAGAGGGACGGGTTTGTTTTCCTTTGAGCATAGAAGGTTCAGGGGAGATTATGTAGAGATACTCAAAATCATTATGTAGTATATGAGGGAAAACTATTTCTGTGACAGAAGGGTCAATAGCTAGAGGGCATGGATTTAAGGTGACTGGCAAAGGAAACCCCACAAGCAACATGGGGAAAAGATAATTTTCAGAATTGTGAGAATGTACAGCAACCTCAAACTTAATTCATGGTAACCAAGTCTGAGCATGTCAGCAAATCACCATCACACTTCAAATACATTATATGAAAACCCATAAAATTTTCTGTTTGATGTAGTGTTAATATTCCTGATTATTTAAGGGTGCAAATTTAAATTTGAAAAAGGGGGATGTTGTGGTTTACCTTTAAGGGGTATATCGAAAACTAGGCAACATTACCAGACAGGATGTGATGACTATGCTCATGTGATCATCAAGAAGCAGATAGGTGCAGTCCTGGAGGTGAGACTCACTAACTTCCCAGATATTGTATATTTTCATCTCCTCAAATAAAAAGGAACCACTGAATTGAATTACTAATCCCCATTTTATGCTTGTGTAAGGTAGAAAACACAGTCTGTGGCTGTTTCATTCCATGATTCCATAAGCAAAAGGCCACTGAACTACCTCGCAAAGTCTAGCCCAATGCGATGTGAATACACTCAGTGTGGGAACAGATGCTACACGAATTTCTGCTCACCTTGCTGCAATCTATTCTTACAGGAACTTAAGCTCAGGATCGGTAACAGAAACAAGTTATAACCTAGGTTATACTGAAAAAAAACACCGAAGAGAAAGCACATGGCAAGACAATCAGTGTTGTGTTGACTGAACAGAATTGTATTCTTCAAGATTCAATTTATATGGAAAACACCAGCGCAGTTGAATTGAATAATGACATAAGGATTCAGTCAGTGCTGCAAAGGTAATACAAGCCACGGCAACAACTTGACATCAGAAGTGTCTTGACAATCTGATCTCCAGAGCAAGATGTTGATCGTATAACTCACTGCTGCTGATTCCCTGATCACGGCATTCTTCCTGGGTACAGTTAATAGAATTCATATCCGCCTTATAAAGTGCCACACAGATGCGTGCTGACTGCAGCTGATGAATGTAAGTGTCCTCACAGTGATTGTAAATTACAAATTTCCTTCCGCTGTTTGAGCGTCAATGACAACAGAATTAATCCAAATAAAGATTTACAATTATGGTAATGTTTGTGATATTTATGTTAATTCTGTCTAAGCACCCTTATAAACAGTTATTACTGATCCAGTTCATTTATTATTATAATAAAACTACATTAAGTTGGGTTTGGCATTAATTTCTTTCTATCTGTGGCACGCATCTACTCAATTTATGGAAATGAAAAATTCAAAAGGGATGACAATTATGTTCAAATTTGAAGCAAATACCTGTGAGGATCAAACATATGGAAACCCTCTCTTGTGATGTATCAAATCATACCAGTGTGCATTTACATGGGCACACACATATATATCATACTAACACCAACAATTTACATTAATACAGTGCTTTTAACATGGTAGAACATCAGAAACCCGTAGCAAACTATTACATGGCTATGCTCCATTGTTTTTGAAAATACAATTTTTCAACTATAGTTGACTGGAATTTTTACTGTTCGAACTGAGGCAGAGCAAATTGTTTAAAAATACAATGCCACATTCCAAGGTGAAGATGAGAAGCCAACTATCACCCTCAAGGGAGTATGAAGAGAGATACATTTCCTATAACCCAGAAACCCAGCAAAACTCATAAGGATGAGACATTAGAAGTGCAAGATTCTGGTTATTGAAACAATGGCTGCCACAGGCAGACTGACCCAAAATCCTCTTGAAAGCTCCAAGAAACCAGCTAACCTAAATTGGCTTTATTCAAAATCGATAACTCAATGACAATCAAGGACATTTTACCACATATTCCTGTACCTTTTTTGTTGGACTATAACTTCCCTCATTTTTGATACCTGTGCATGCATGTGTGTGCTGCGGAAGTGGGGGGAAGGTGAGGTGCATTGTGTGAAATGCTTGACATCACATTTTTATTATTTTTCTTGGTCTTAGAGGTTAGTAAGTTTGCTTTACTGACATAAAAAATCCTTGATTGATTGACTCCTTATTGTACAGCTTAAATCATTACATACAATCACAATTTGGAAAGCGGCATAACCTCAATGAATGAAACTTAAACCATCATTGTGGCCAACTGAGGAGGTTCAATAGAGGTGAGCCAGTTCACCCCCTTCTCACCTGGTCATAAAAAAACACACTCTAAAATGCAACAACCAATTCTCTGTTATTATGCAATACCCCAGGACAATGAGATGAAATCTGATATAGTCTGAGCTAGAAACCTGGCCAGATTGTCACAATTACAGTCAAATGAGTACAAACACATCCTGTAAACAATTATACCCAGATGAGTCATCTAATAGGATCAAAAGGAAACCTCCATTATCATTAATTACACTCATGAGTCCCTTAAGTGATCTCATTACATAACAGAGCATAGAACTATAATTAATTAGAGCACCTGTAACTAAAATGAAAAGTTAGTTTTTTGCAGAGTGTCTACACCATTCTAGTGTACCCAGTTTATTGCTAACAAAACTGATGACAGATCTCTACGTTGAGGAATGACGCTCCCAAGGCACTTTAGGCAATCTGGAACAAACTCCAGCCACAATGGTCTTCAACCCTGTGTAATACTGTATCGAATGACTTTGAAATAATTTATTGTGGGGTCAAAGATCTTTTTTGACTTAAGACAATAAGAGAAAAAGAGAACTTTGAATGATAGAAATATCCGGGTATGTAAAAAGCTAAAGATCAAGGCATTTAACTGAGTGTGGCATCAATACATCTTAGCAAAACTGGAGTCGTTGGGAATCAGGGTGAAAATTCACCGCCAGTTGGAGTCATACGTACCACAAAGGAAGATGGCTGTGGTTGTTGGCAGTCAATCATCCCAATTCCAGGATATTGCTGCAGGAATTCCTAAGGGTAGTGTCCGAGGCCAAACTATCTTCAGCTGCTTCAGCAATGACCTTCCTTCCAACATAATCGCGCAGCGTTCAGAAATATTCACAACTTCTCAAATACTGAAGCAGCCCTGTGTGCAAATGCAACAAGACCCAGACAATGTCCAGAGTTGGGCTGACAAATAGCAAGTTACATTTGCATCACTCAAGTGCCAGGTAATGATTATCTCCAACATTTAAACAGGCAATGTATTTAAAATGACATTGCACTTAAGGGAGCAACCACAGAAACAAATGGCAATGGACAGGAAGATTGGAGAAGAGCCCAGATATTGGGCAACTCTCAAAAAAGGCCCATAAGAAATTGAATACCTTAGATAAGGTGATGAATGCCTCAGGAAGAGACAACACGATAACCTCAGGGAAGAGGCAGTGAAAGACCCCATAAGGAGGGTGATGAAAGACTCCAGGAAGAGGGCGATGAAAAACAATAAATGACTAACAGTGAATCCAAAAAGGTTTGGCTGAAGTTAAGATAAGTCGAAATTAAGGTTCCAGTTGTGAAATGTATATATTCAGTAAGAACATGATGGATTCCCCTCAGAAGAAATGCAGGAATTAGAATCTTCAAAATAAACTAGGAACTACTGAACATAAAGATGAATCAGCAAAAAGAATTAAAGCTCTCGAGATGACATTAAAATAACAAGATGAAATTACTGACAGCAAAATTGGGAAATAAAGTTGCAAAAGTTTACAAAATGACGTTAAGAAGAAGGAGAAATTAATGAGACAACGTAGAATAAGCTGAACTCCACGAAAAATCAACAAGGAAATAAATCCAGTGAAGATTAGAATCAGCAGAATAAAGGCTTGAAGAATAGAAGGTTGACAATGAGAAATTAACTGAAGAAGTAAAAACTTTGAAATTGACAGAGGAATCAACAATTCAGACAGAAAAGGAAACTGAGATTACGTGCGAGAACATGATTGCTGAAATGCTCACATAAATGGAAAAGCACAAGAACCAATGTGATAAAATGGCTGATGAAGAAGATGCTGAATTGAAATGCTGTAAAGAAAAGAAACTTTATCATATGACCTACATGCCAGAGACATAGTAGCTCAACCATTCTTTCACATGTGATGGATTGTGAAAGAACTGCCAAGACAAAATTCTGTTGTATGATTGTATATGTGCCTGCATGCATATAAAAAAATCCATACTAAGTACATAAGAATTTCAGTAGTGGCTCATGTTGGATACCCAGGGTTGTCTCTGAGACAAGAGTCCTGTTGTACTTCGTGTGCACGGAAGGACAGATTGTTCATAAACACATGAACCACTTGATGAATAGAGAGATGCACCTCCAGTCAGTGTTGCCATCAAGAAATGTTTTCAAACCTGTAAGCACTGAATACCTGACTGATCTGTTATCGACATAACTGATGTCTACATGGAAGCAAATAGTGATGAACTGCCTGTGCCAGAAGAGATACCTGCTATTACAGTTCCTGTTAATGTTGATCCTGAAGCATCTCAGACTACAGAATTCTGCAACTGTACAAGAAACGGAAACCCCCTCTAAGAATGTGATTTATAGTTATCCAACTCATGCATATGATGTTTAATTAGAATTTAGGACTGAGTAACTTAGTGATTGCAGATTGTATAAAGGAGTTAAAGGGGGAAGGATGTGGTAATTGCCCCTTAAAGGGCAATACAGCAGAAGAGGGTCACTTGGCCTGTGGGACCAATTGGGATATGAGTGGGTAATCATCCAGAGGTGGAGTCCTCTCTTAGGCAAAATATTTGTCAAGACCAGCACAGGCATGTGGGCTGCCAACACGGAGAACTCAAAGCCGGGAAGCTGGGAACATTTCCAGTGCTTTAGGCAACATATGTGCAGGAAGGGTCTCCAGCTGCAGCTTCTGGAATCCTAGTTTCAGAAATGGAGAAGCAGCTGGGGACACTGTGGAGCATCTGCAAGGCAGTGTGTATCATGGACATCATGTATAGAGAGGTGGTCACACCGCAGAGCCAGACTCCACAAGCAGGAAGGGAATGGGTGACCACCAGGCAGAGCAAGAGGGTGATGCATGCAGTGCAGGCATCTCCTGTGGCTATTCCCCTGCAAAACAGAGATACCATTTTGGATACTGTTGGAGGGAAAGCAGCAACAGCCAAATCCTTGGCACCATGGTTGGCTCTGTTGCATGGGAGAGGGGTAAAAAGTGAGGAATTGCAATAGTTATAGGGATTCAATTATAAGGGAAACAGATAGGCATTTCTGTGGTTGCAAACAAGACTCCAGGGTGGTATGTTGCCTCCCTGGTGCTAGGGTCAAGGATGTCTGAGAGGAGTTACAGTACATTCTGGAGGGTGAGGGTGAAAAAGCCAGTAATTATGGTACATATTGGTACAAATGACATAGGTTAAAAAAAAAGGATGAGGTCCTCAAAGTAGGGAGTTAGGATGTAAGGTTTAAAGTAGGACCTCGAATGTAGTGATCTTAGGGTTACTACCAAAGCCATGTACTAGTCAGAGTGGGAAAACAGGATATATTAGATGAATACTTGGCTGAAGAAATGGTATGAGGGGAGACTTTCAGATTCTAGGGGCATTGAGACTGGTTCTGGGGGAGGTGGGACCGGTACAAACTGGATGGACCCAATACAAACAGGATGGGTTATACTTAGGCAGGACCAGGACTGATATCCTGAAGGCAGTATTTGCTATAGTGGCTGGGCAGAGTTTAAACTAAAATAACAAGGGGATGGAAACCTATGTAAGGAGCCAGAAGAGGGGAAGGTTCTTGTCCTTGATTCCCCCTCCTTTGACTCCTTCCAGAGATCCATGGATCAAATTCTGAATGGGCTAAATGGCATACAGTGTTATCTGGATGATATCCTTTTCACAGGTTCAAGTGAACAAGAGCACTTCAAGAACTTGAAAGCAATGTTGGAATGTCTGCAAAAACAGAATCTCTGGGTCAAAAAGGAAAAGTGTGACTTTTCCAATACACCCATTAATTACTTGGGTCACATCATTGATATAGATGGCTTGCATTAGGAACTGAAAAAGAAGATAATAGTTTTAGAAGTACCACATTCCCAAACTGCGGTGCAACTGAGATCATGTCAAGAATTGATTAACTATTAGGGTACATTTGTTCCTAAGCCTTTACACGCCTTGTTATGTGTCAGACAGGAGATGGAGATGCCGGCATTGGACTGTAGTGGGCACAGTAAGCAGTCTCATAAGATTAGGTTAAAGTCCAACAGGATTATTTGGAATCACAAACATAGGGGGTGTGGCTCCTTTATCATGTGGGTAGAGGTTAGTTCACAAACAGAGCATATATACGCAAAGACACAACTGCAAGATAATTACAGATTAGAATGTTGGAATGTGAATCTTTACAGGTAATCAAGTCTTTACGGGCGAATGGAGAGAGGGATAATCATAGATTAAAGAGGTGTGAATTGTCTCAAGCCAGGACAGTTCATAGAATTTTGCAAACCCAGGCTGTATAGTGGGGGTTATAAGTAGTGTGACATGAACCCAAGATCCCGGATGAGGCCATCCTCATGCATGTGGAACTTGGCGGTAAGTTTCTGCTCAGCAATTTTGCATTGTCGCATGTCTTGAAGGTTGCCTTGGAGAACACTTACCCAAAGATCGGAGGCTGAATGCCCTTGATTGCTGAAGTGCTCTCCAACTGGAAGGGAACACTCCTGCTTGACAACTGTTGCGCAGTGTCCATTCATCCATTGTCAGAAACAAATCGCCAAGTTCCACATGCATGAGGATGGCCTCAACCAGGATCTTGGGTTCATGTCACACTACTTATAACCCCCACTATACTGCCTGGGTTTGCAAAATTCTATGAACTGTCCTGGCTTGAGACAATTCACACCTCTTCAATCCATGATTATCCTTCTCTCCACTCACCTGCAAAGACATGGTCTTGCTGATACACCACGTCTCGGATATCCTTTCCTGCAGTGTATGAGTTAGATAACATTGGCTGAGTCGCATGAGTAAATACTGTGTACCTGGTGGATTCATGTGTAATAGTGGTATCCATGTTGATGATTATTTGACTACCTGTAAAGACTTGCATTCCAACCACTCTAAACATTCCAGTCTCTAATTATCTTGCAATTGTGTCTTGGCCTATATGTGTTGTATTTGTGAACTAACCTCTACTCACCTGATGAAGGAGCAGTGTCCGAAAGCTGGTGATTCCAAATAACCCTGTTGGGCTTTAACCTGGTGTCGTGAGACTTCTCAATGTATCAGACAGGCACAGCACGGGACAAAAGTTGTGATGAAGAAATAAACAATTTACAGATGGATATGGATAGGTTAGGTGAAAGGGGCAAAATTTAGCAGATGGAGTTTAATGTGGATAAGTGTAAAGTTATCCATTTTGGCCGAAAAAAAAGGCAATTTATTATCTATATAGAGAGAAACTTCAGAGTGCTTTGAGGCAGAGGGATCTGGGTGTCCTCCTGCATGAATCGCAGAAAACTACTATGTACATCAGCAGATGTGTCGAGCGCATCAGAGAGTGACTCAGATGACTCACCACTAACTTGCCCCTGTGATGGTGAATTGCGAGGTGGAAGCTGATGTGAAATTGGAAGGTCCCTTCCTCCGAGGAGTCTTCCAAGCTGTCAGGGACAGAATGGGTGGGAGCTGCAGTGGGGGACCGTAATGCAGATAGCCCAGGCACATCAGGATCTCTTCCTTCAACACTGAACACAAGGTTAAGTGTAAGGGAGGGACAGGGAATCTGGGCTGCATGCAACTCACTTCAGATATCTCCAACAAATGGAGGATTGGCAGGTGCTCACTTCTATGAACCATGATGTCACTAATGGTCCACGTACTCTACTCTCAAGCAAGCTCCAGTGTCCACTCCTCAAAGGGGGTGAGGACCTGGGTCTTGGCACTCCACCCCCTTCTTCGCCTCTCCGAGTGATTATGGGCATTCTTCTCCTGTGGGGACAGGAAGAGCCATGTAAAATCTGATGGCACGAGTCCTGCAGGGTATCGGGGGTGGCTCTCAGAGGGCAAGGGTTGTGATATTCTTCTGGGGGAGGAGCAAGGTGTTTGGGGTCAGGGGCTGGAAGCATGCAGGGTGCTGGAAGTGGGGGGGATCTGAGGGTCATTTAGGAGGAAGATGTTAGAAGAGGTGAAACACTCACCCTTTCCGGCTGGATTAGGTCCATTCAGTTTTTTGTGGCACTTTTTTGAGAATAGCTCTTGGTCCACTAAGTGCATCATACATTTGAACAGAGATTTAAAATGTGAAAGCCTATGCACCAGACTGCAACAACATGGCAAGGATTCTAACTTTCTTTCAGCCTCTAATATGATGCACATTGTAATTTTTAAATGCAGACTGCAAAACATCTGTAGATTTCACCAGCCATTCAACTATTTCCTTTAAAGCTGAAATATCTTTGAAAGTTGATGGGATTAAAGAGACAGAAAGGCAGCTGCGCTTCTTAAAAATAAAACCATCTACTCTTTTCTCGGTGCCACTAACTTTTGCAAGCTTTCATTGTTGACCTATCAATCATTACATTTAGAAGTGAACCAGAAATCTTGACATACCAATTTAAGGGTATTGTATCTTGGAAAATTTCTTCTTATTTTCCAGGTTTTATGAAAAAAAGTATTTTAATGGATTTTAAAATGACACGGTTGAAAAGGTCATCTGGCGTGCCCTCTTAGAAGAGAACATTGAATAGTACTGGAAACCTAAGTAGAAAATAAGAACACTCTAAATGCAAGCACAATGCTGACTCTGGTACGTCCAGCAGCACTCAGTCTGTTCAACTTGCCGGGGGGGATATGGCCATACATGGCACTCATCTTACAGGAAAAGTAAGTTGTTGAATGAGAGACTGCCAGAAATGGTGCACTACATCTCACCCATAATTTATATTTTTAATCTATTCTTTCAGTTGGTGTCATTCCAAGGCCAGCATTAGTTGCCCAGCCCTAATTGCCCTTAAATTGAGGGCTTATTAGTCCATTAACCCTGTTGCCAACACTAGAGGCATTTAAATGGTCACTGGATAAACATATGGATGATATTGGAATAGTGTAGGTTAGATGGGCTTTACATTGGTTTCACAGGCCGGAGCAACATCGGGGGCCGAAGGGGCTGTACTGCAATGTAATGTTCTATGTCCTATTTCAGAGGACAGTTAAGAGTCAACCATCTTTCTGTGATTCTGGAGTCACATGTAGGCCAGGCTGGGTAAAGATGACAAATCTCACTTCCTAATAGTCATTAGTGAACCTGATGGGTTTATTATTTACTTTATTTATTTTATTATTAGTGTCACATTAACACTGTAATGAAGTTCCTGTGAAAATCCCCTAGTCGCCACACTCTGGTGGCTGTTCGGGTACATTGAGGGAGAATTTAGCATGGTCAATGCATCTAACCAGCACATCTTTTTGACTGGGAAGAAACCGGAGCGCCCGGGGGAAACCAACACAGACACAGGGAGATGCTGTAATGTTCTATGTTCTATGTTCTATGTTCACATAGACAGTGACCCAAGTCGGCAATCGAACCCGGATCCCTGGCGCTGTGGGGCAACAGTGCTAACCATTGTGCCACTCAGCTGTATTTTTTTAATGACAGTTGATAGCCGTTTCATGGTCACTGTTACTGACAGTAACTTTAAATTCCAGATTTATTCATTGAATTTAAGTTCCCATGGAGGGTTTTGAACCTGCGTCCCAGAGCATTAGCCTGGGCCTCTGGATCACTGGTCCAGTGATATTACCACAGCGTCACCTTCTCCTCCCCGCTTTGTGATTTGTTCATTCAACTCCGCCAGCATATATGTAACTTTCTAATCTGTACAGTCTGCAAGTATTTCTGCTCATTAGAAAAAGTTAGGTCCTTTCACTTCTGGAAGCTGAATTTGAAGCAGTCCAGCCTAATAAGTTGAAATGAGTCTACAGCTAATTCAAACCAAGTCTATTAGGAGTGATCACACAGCACGATACACATCCGATACAATGCAATATAAATTCTTACCCTTTTCTTCGGAATCCTTAAAGTTATTTCTGGGAGCATCAGTGTTAATGATTCTAGTTTCCAGTAATCTCATTTGGAGTGACCATAATGACAAAAAGAAAATGCAGTTAGTTGAGGACATGTTCTCCTGAGAATGAAGTTAAAATGATCATCATTAAATCAATGCAAAGGAACCTCTGCTCCTTAGTTGACTATGGAGTACTTGATGCAGACATAAAGATAATGATTATTTTCCACAACTGATAGTTCTCACCTTGATAAGCACAAAAATGCAAACCAAACCCATCTGTCAACTATATTTGAATGCATCGCCTGAGTTACCCATTCAAAACAATGCATTGTTTGGCCTAAGCCAATGATTACGTATTTTACAGAGATTTCTGTGGCATAATATAATTTGTGATAATGAACAGCATTAATAACAAATCTGTTTGTTTTCAGTAGGTTTGTTAATGACTAAACTCTATTTTATGGTAGGAGAATAATGAAGATAAGTGACTTGAGCTCATGAAAGCTGAGCTGAAGTCCTGAGAAGGTACTTGAATCTAATTGATCGTTTAATTTTTCAATGAATTAAGACCATTTTTCTGCAACTTACATACTGCAATGCTGTTGCTCTTACCTCAGGGTGGCTTCACACTTTTCTGGCAAGTTAACTGCAGTGTAAGCAGCTCAGTAGAATGATAAATAGAAATGACTTCCATAACAGTGCACTGCGCAGAACACAATGGATTCAATTAATGTGTTGATGCTTACTGCATACTTGTGACTCTCAGGCCCATGACACTCCCACAACCCTCTCCATCTGTTAAAAAGATAAAGTAGCAATACCACAAAGATAGTCAGATTGTGGCTCCCCTTTCTTAAAATGAGGAGACTGAGTGCCCAGAGACAGTTGTTAGCAATTGAACATCAACAGACCACCAATAGCTTTTACTGTGGCAAAATTTATGTTTTTAGGTTAATTTGTCCTCATTCAAACTGAAAGAAAAAGCTTTGGGCCAATGAAGATAACACTCTGAATGCTGGAGAGTTTTGTCACCATCTTTGCTGCTCTTGAAGATGTTGATGCTTGGCACTCGTGTGTCACAAATGTTACTCGACACTTGTCAGCCCAAGCCTGAATGTTGTTCATGCCTTGCTGCATATGGGCCTGAGTTGCCTCATTCTCTGAGCAACTAAGTACAGTAAAATCATCAACAAACATCCACCCCTCTTTCTAACCTCCTGATGGAAGGAAGATCATTGGTGAAGCTGATGTGCATAATGTCTTGACAAGCTCCTACTGCAGTGGCCTGGGGCTGAGATGATTGGTCTCCAATGATCGGAACCATCTTCCTTGGGGTTAGGTATGACTCCAACCATAATGGAGATTTCCAACTCACTGTCCAACCATACTACCCCCCAGCACCCAACTCCCCCCCCACCCAATCTCCCCCATTCCCGCCCTCATCCCACCAACTCCCATTGACTGTAGGGCTATAGTGTTACTATAAGGCTTCTTAAGCTACACTTGTTCAAATACTGCCCTAACATGAAAGGAATGCGTTCTCACCTCATATATGAAGTTCCACTCTTTAGTTTGTGTCTGGACCAAGGCTTTAATGAGATCTGGCACCAAGTGGCCCTAAAGCAACTCAAACTGGTCATCAATTAGCAGATTATTGGTAACAAAATGGCAGTTGATGGACTTGCTGATGGCACCTTCATCCCTTTGTTGATAATTGGGACTTATAAAGAGACAGGGCATACACAAGTAATTTCCCACAAAGTTGGAGAGGCCACTGCTTGTAGCTGTACTGGAATAGCTTGGCTAGGACTGCAGTTAGTTCAAGTCTTCAGTACTCCACTCCAGATGTTGTTGGGACCCAAGGCTTTTGACATATCCAGTGTGCTTATCCTTTTCTTGATCTTACTTGGAGTGAATTGAGCCAGCTCAAAGCTGGCATCTGTGGTAGTGGCATCCTCAGAAGGAGGCCAAGATGGAATGCACACTCCACATTTCTGGATAAATGCAGTTGCGAGCATTCCAGCCCTTTCTGTTTTGCATTCACATGCTGGGTTCTGCCATCATTCTGGATGGCAATGTTCATGAACTTGCCTCTTCTGTTAGCTAATTAATGATCCAACATCATTCAAGCTGGCTGTGTAGAACTGCAGAGTTATGATCTGATCCATTGATGTGGGACCATATGTAGCTCTATATGGTTCATGCTGCTTCCACTGCTTAGCGTGCATGTAGCTTGTTATAGCTTGGATTCTGATTTTATATATACTGGGTTTTTCTGCTTATCTGGTCTTCTATACTCGCTGTTGCCTGATTTGATGGTAAAGGTAAAGTCAGGACTTTACACCAGGCCAGATGTGATTCAACACAATTTTACTGTTGCTGATAACTCACAGGGCAGGATTTTCCATCTCACCTTCTCGCCTTAAAACTGGAAAATCCTGCTCGAGATCAATAGATAAAAGCAAAATACTGCAGATGCTGTAATCTGAAACAAAAACAGAAAATGCTGGAAAGTCTCAGCAGGACTAACAGCATCTGTGGAGAGAGAAAAGTGCCAATGTTTCGAGTCTAGATGACCCTTCGACAGAGCTTCATCAGAAGTCAATAGGCCTTTGTATGGTCCACTCTTGCTCACTATGATTCCCGCGGTGGGCGGGACAGGAAAATCCACCCACCCTCCCCCCCCGTACAGTGTCTCCCAGATATCCAGTTTCAAGCTAGTTAAAGCTATCCCATTTAGCACAGTGGTAATGCCATTTGGTACAATGGAGAGTGTCCTCCAAGGGAAAGTGATACTTTGACCTGAACTTTCCAGCCATTCACATCGGCGGGATTTTCAGATCCCGCCAATTTATAACCCTGACGTGGATTCCATGGCAACAAGGAAATTTAATGGGAAACTCCACTGACAATGGTAGGACCAGAAGATCCCACTGCTGACTTTTGGTGGGGGGGGGGAGGGGGGAACGCCTCCATTGCATGAAACACATGGCCCGTTTAGCAGAAAATCCTGACTTTTGTGTCTACAAAGGCTGTGCCATAATCATCCCTGTCAATCTGGCCATGATAGATTGGTAAAGATGGGGGTTTCCCTCAAGTTAATTCTCTCATTTCTTTCCACAAGTCTAGTCAGGCAGATATTTTTACAGTCCTTGGTAGAGTCCTCGGAAGATTTCTTCTATTGTGTTATGTGTTGTGTGGCGATATCACATGCTAAATGGGATAGTTTCAGAACAGGAGGAATTATGTTTGACCTGCTATCAGAAGATTTTGGGAGGTATGTCATTATGAAAGACTCCCAGGTGCCATCACCTTTGTCTGTTGATGCCCAATTTGAGTTCCTTCAGGGCCACTTGGCTCAGTAAAGTAGGCTCCGAATTGTCGTTGGAACATCTGGGCTGTTGGCTGAAAGCCATGATTCTGAGATTGACTATGCCAGACATGTGTGTGGGACAAACCCTCTAATTCTGACAAATCCCTGGATGTTAGTGAGGGCAACTTTGCAGGATGTGCAAACTTCGGCTGGATGTGCCTTTGTCGTGCTGTGTTCAATGCCTAATTGGCAGATGGTCATTCAGTTTTGTTCCTACAGTTTTTCATCGTGGTTTATGGAATGGCTTATTAGACCATTTCCAAGGGCAGTTAAGAGTCAACCCCATGACTGTAGATCTGAAGTCAAATATAGGAAAACTGAGTATATGGCAGTGAAACACATTGGTAGTTAGATGGCTACCATTATCGATGTTAGCCTATTTTTATTCCGGGTTAATATAATTAAATGAATTAAAATATCACAAATGCCCAGGTGACTTTGTGACTCGAGGCTTCTGAATAACTACCACAATGTTATTGTACTTGGAACGGTGCAGAGTTTACTGATTATTACAGATAATATAGTCATGAAGCAAATCTATACATACCAATGAAATAAAATACACCAATTTTGTTTTTCAAAATGTCCTGTAACTGCCCTTTTAACAGAAACAGAATTGTTGATTTTTTGTTCATAATTTATGACCTGCTAACAAGAACAAGTGAACCTACTTTGAAATACAATTTTGCCACTAATTACGGAGAAGGACATTTTGTTTTAATTAATGAGGCACTTCCTGATCTCACCAATATTTCCCAGGGTGTATGTGTAAATGAGGGCCAGACCTTGACAAACAAGAAAGACAGATCTTTCCATTCTGGGCGGCGAGAGATTCAACATCAGCGAATTATTGAGCACATCGAAAATTCTACAAAAATATTTATCCTCCTCACCCTCTATAAAATGAAAGCTCTGATTTATTTACCCCTCTCAATACTAAATTAAACCAACGAAGGTTTATTGTTCGCTAAACCATAGAATAGTGAACATTAATGTTTGACAGGCATTAGTTTGAAACATTTACAGAGACATTCAACTATTTGTGGCTGCAATAATATTTCAATTACTAAATAGATACGATGGTAACATCTAGCATATTTTAAAGAGGTCTGATAAATAGATTTACAAATAGTGATGGTAAGTAGTTAGGCATTCGAATGTCTCAGGAGACAATGGACGGTGTCCAGTGGGCATGTCAATTCTGGATTGAACATCATCTACTGTTGCTGTTGAGGCAGATTCGTGACCGGCAGTCCCTTCCACATCTGGCACAGATGAATAGTGCTGGCCTGAGGTTGACTGACTGATGTTTTTTTCCTTCTTTTGGGTTCTCTTTTTTGCTACCTAGTCACTTCTTTCCTCCTCCTCTTTTTTCATATCCGTCCTGTCTGTTTGCCTCTAGGTTCCAGAGTGGCAGTGATGAAGTCCCATGCATCAACTCCAGTCGCAGTCAACTTGAGGCCTTACTTACTGAGGTCCTTTTAAAACAGATGTGAGTGATCTGCTGCTGGCAAGCTCACCATAGTGCATGTCTTTGGGAATGCAGCCATTGCCTATTCATCACATGTGACCCATGAGAGTCAATAGCATAATGGCATTGTCATTGGACAGGTAGAGAACCTGGGCAATGCCTTGGGGACCCCAGGTTCAAATCCCACCATGGCAGAGAATGCAATTTGAATTCAATAAAAATCTGGAATTGACAGTCTAGTGATGGCCACTGAACCAAAGACAATTGTTGCAAAAAAAAAATCTGGTTCAGTAATGTCCTTTAGGGGAAGAAATCTGCCATCCTTACCTGGTCTGGCCTACCTATGACTCCAGACCCACAACAGTGTGGTTAACTCTTAACTCTGAAATGTCACTCATTCCAAAAAGCAGCTATATATAACACTTGGGCTGAAGGGGATCAACTGGGGGAAGGCAAGACCAGGTTATTGAGTAGGATGGTCAGCCATGATCATAATTAATGGCAGAGCAGGCTTGAAAGACTAAATTTCCCCCTCCTGCTCCCATTTTCTAAGTTTCTAAAAGTGATTAGCGATGGACAATAAATGCTGGCTTAGCCAGTGATGCACACAACCTAGGAACAAATAAAACAATGGAGTCATTGGTGACTCAAGAGGGAAAACATGCTGGGGATTCCTGCATTCTGGTGTACTATGTCCTGCCAGAAGGGGACCAATATTTGTCTCTGGCTTAAGAGGCAGGAACTATTCAACCACTTTTCTAGATTTGTGTAAGGTGTCCTTGCTACACTATTCTCAAGGAGGATGCTGAGAACACAGGCCTGGTGTAGCCAGAGACTTGTACTTTCAATTAGTTTGCTGTTGGTCCACACCTATTCTCTCAACCTTACATGGCAGCTGTGGTCTTGACAGCCCTGGTGCTACTTTCAGCACCAAGTTGCTGATGATTATTGATTCATGATGTGAGATGCTGGTGTTGGCCTGGGGTGGGCACAATAAGAAGCCTTACAACACCAGCTTAAAGTCCAACAGGTTTATATGGTAGCACGAGCTTTCGGAGCACTGTTCCTTCATCAGGTGAGTGATGAAGGAGCAGCAGCCTGAAAGTTCATGCTACCAAATAAATCTGTTGGACTTTAACCTGATTATCAAGCTATGTGAAGCTATCAGGGACTTCCAGAGTGTGGTTATCAATGTGAATGGAAGATGGAGTATCTAGATGCTGGCCAATAACCTTGGTCTTCCTAATGCTGATAGTCAGCCCAAACTTTTTTCAGGACTGAGAGAAACAATTTACAAGTGAACCTTAGCATGGGATACCACTGCAGCATCATTGGCAAAGCATAACTCATGGATCTGAACTTCGCCTTCTTGGGTCTTGGCATGCAGTTTTGTTGAGTTGAACAATTTATTGCCAGCTCTGGTATGTAGGTGGACAACCTCAATTAATTCACTAAAAGCTTACAATAGGAGCATGGAGAAGAATAAGCCAAAGTGTTGGCACCAGGTTTTACAAGCATGTGTAAGACTAGATGGGACACTGCCACACTAAAATATATTTCAATAGCTCCTGGTACACTTCTGTATGTACCACAAAGAAGAAAATACTAAATCTTTCTGTATTTTCCTTTTTATTTTTTATGTGATTTATTTCTCTCCAAACACATTAAATTTCCATCTCATCCTTTAAGAATCTTGGCTTCACATAGGTGCATATAATACTCATACGTTTATTTCATTTAAAAATTGCGGGCTTTGAAAAATAACATGCATCATTCAATCATCATTGTTGAGGCAGAGAGAGTTTGTGAACTGTGAGTCATCAAAAGAAACTTGCATTTTATGGAACTATGACCTTAGAGTGACTCAAATTATAAATAATGTCCCTCCTTTATGGATTTCTGCACACCTTCTTCCTGGGTAAGAGTAGAAAGTTCATAGTTACATGGGAATAGAATAAGATCATAGGGTCAAGTATTCTTTTCCATCTCATTCCAGTTTTCCTACTTATTAAAAAACCCTGCATAACCCTTCATTACATGGCTTTAACATAACATTATTCCACCTTGCTTTATTTTTATTTTCACTTGATGTATCATGATTCAAATGAATGTTGTGGTTTCTCTTTTAGATGTACCTCACACCATTTGCTAAGCATCCGGGGTTTGGGATTATTCAGCAGAGGAATCTATCAGTTTATCGTGTAGACCTCTGTATTGACTTGAAGCACTTTTTACAGTGTGCATTGGTACGATCTGCGTTGTAACTACACTTTGTATCAAGTAATCTGAGTGTGAAGTTTTAAAATAAGAATGATGTGAGGTGACTGGCAGTGGTGCTGTTGTACAGTCTAACTGCTGAGGCATTGATGCAACAAACCAATGAGATTTACTAAGATAAAGCAGGCCATCCCATGCTTTACCTTGTCCAAATTTGACATTGTGCAGGGCAGGGTTATTCCCCATTTGCATCTTCAATTTAATCTCACTTTGTGTAGTTTCGCACCATTGGTTCATGAGCCCATGCTGTAGAGGGAGTAGAGTGAAGGTTTACCAGGCCGATTCCTTGGGATGGCAGGTCTGTCACATGAGATGAAATTAAGTTGGTTAGAATTATAATCACTGGAGTATAAAAGAGTGAGAGGGGATCTTATAGAAACTTATAAAATTGTAACAGGGTAAGACAGGGTAGATTCAGAAAGAATGTTCCCCATGATAGGGGAGTCCAGAACTAGGGGTCATAGATTGAGGATAAGGGTAAACCTTTTAGAACTGAGGTGAGGAGAAATTTCTTCACCCAGAGGTGCTGAATGTGTGGAATTCACTACCACACGATGTAGTTGAGGCCAAAATGTTGTCTGATTTCAAGAAGAAATTAGATATAGCTCTTGGGGCTAAAGGGATCAAGGGATATGGGGGGAAGGAAGATCAGGATATTGAATTTGATGATCAGCCATGATCAAAATGAATGGTGGAGCAGGCTCGAAGGGCCAAGTGGCCTACTCCTCCTTCTAGTTTCTATGCTTCTCCATTCTGCCCTGATGTGATGTTGCATCCTGCAAACTAATTGGCAGTATCCTGAAGCGAATGAGTGGGTGACATCTGATTGCATTCCAGAAACCAACCATGGGTTTTCTTCCAAAATTACAGCAGCAAAGTTTTCAAAGTTCACAAAGAACATGCAAAAAAAACCAGGATTTTTTGCAAGGCAGAATTTGAAGTTTGGCCTGCTCATTTCTATGCAGAAAAAGTCCATCCCTAATTGGCTCTGCAAGCTCATTTTAATTTGGGAGCCCTGCAGGCCTGTGGAGCTTTACAGCAGCTAAGGCAGAGAGGCCACTTTAAAGGCTATGAGAGAAAGATATTGGCTAATGTACTTGGGTAAAATTGCTTCCCTTTGTCTCAGGGCTTGTTTGGGTGAGAAAGACAGGGTGCAGTACTCAACGTTCAGGAGCCTGGCTCTGCAATCTCCTGATTAATTTTGGAGCCCCAAGTCTCACTGGCTCGTGTTCAATTTTGCAGCAGGTAAGGCAGACAGGCCATTTTAAAGCTGGTAAAGCGAGGCATTTGCTGAGGGTAAAGTAGGCAAATCATTTTAAAGTCCTTTGAGATTGTTTCAGGCTTGTGATGTAGTGCTGAAATCCTTTTGAATCACTATTAAACATGAGTCAGAAACATGCAGCAAGTGGTGGCAGTACCTGCTGCTCCTAAAGCAAACAAAACAAACTGTCACCCGAAGACAGTGAATTTGGAAGTTTTTAAGTGAGACTGAAGAGTGAGGAAGTATGAATAGAGCACTTGGGCTATCCAGGATGATAGTGCAAACAATTCATGACAAAACCAAACAACACTGTCAAAACCAAAGTGTGCAGAGTGTGCAACTCAAGAAAGTGAGTTGAACTCGAAGCAGCATAATGGAGATCATGGAATACCTCTTGACTGGATCAAAAAGCAAAACCACTGCCTGGTGCCTATTAGTTTGACAGTCATCCAAGCAAAAACCGAAAACCTGGATGAAGACTTTCAGAATGAGCAGGGTAAGAGTTATCATTCAGAAACCTTAGCTTCACTTCTAGACACATAAGGTTTGATCATTTCAAGAGGTGTTCTTATTTGCACAACATTCAAATATCTGATTATAGTGCTGATGCAGAAGCGGCTGATGAATTTCCTGCCTAATTGAAGAGACTCTTTGACAAACATAGCTACACACCAAAATAAATCTTTAACTTAGAATCATAGAAACCCTACAGTGCAGAAGGAGGCCATTCAGTCCCTTGAGTCTGCACCAACAACAATCCCACCCCAGGCCCTATCCCCACAACCCCATAATTTACCCCACTAATTCCTCTAACCTAAACATCCTGGGACTCTGGGCAATTTAGATCACTAATCAACTTAACCCACACATCTTTGGAGTGTAGGAGGAACTTGGAGCACATGGAAGAAACCCATGCAGACATAGGGAGAACATGCAAACTCCACACATGCAATGACCCAAGCCAGGAATTGAACTCAAGTCCCTGGAACTGTAAGGCAGCAATGCTAACCACTGTGCCACCGTGTCGCCCTTAGAGCAGTACAGCTATGGCTTGCGCTGTACTGTTCGAAGAAGAAAGGACAACAGCAGGAATTAAAACATGCCAAAGGTCACCTGACTCTTCTGGAAATACTGCAGGAGATTTGAAGTTTAAGCTCTTAGTACTGCTTTCAAACACCATGGACTACGAGGGGTAATTCCATGGAACATCTGCATGTCATTTGGAGTTCACATAAGAAAGCATGGATGATGGGGTATTCATTCAAGAAAGATTCTGCACATGAAGGGAATATCGTCTCAGAGAAAATCTCTCCTTGCTACTCTTGGATAATTGTCCAGGTCATCCTACTGACCACGAAAACCTGTCCAAAAATGTGAAGATGATTTCTCCGCCACCTGCATGACTTCATTGACACAGTCCGTGGTTCAGGGAATAGTAGCAATATTCAAGGCCTAGTATTTAAGCTGGACCTTCTTCCAGCTTATTGTAGAATTATAGAAGTCATAGAGACCCTACAGTGCAGGTGGAGGCCATTCAGCCCACCGAGTCTGCACCAACAACAATTCCATCCCAGGCCCTATAGTGGAGGGAGTGTAAAACATCCAAACAACTCTCTTCCAGCATCTAGGGTGGGATTTTCCAGCCGCATTTGCCTCAAAGCTGGAAAATCCCACCTGATGTTAACAGACTTTTGCGTGGTCCACCTCCCGCCCGCTTCAATTCCTGTGGCAGGTCGGTCGGGAAAATTCGCCCCTAGTGTCTGTTTCCATAGCTAGTAACTCCCAGAACAAGTCATTACTCTGTCGGCAAGCACTTAAAACTTGAGGATCACCAGTCCACATCAAGAATGTCAGACCAAGAGTCTTTCCCGTTCTTACCACCAGCCATAGTGTATTTGGAAGGATTTGCACGTTGACACACTCAACCTGTTTGTCTGCGTTATGAATTTACCTTCCTTGTCCATTAAGTCCTGGGATGGGATTCGAACCATGGGGCTTCTGGCTCAGAGATAGAGACCCTACCCACCGGGCCACAAAGCCTCCCTGCAGATTGTGCAATGGACTTATCAATCTTCCTGGAATTCATCAACCCAAAGCAGGAGAAGATTATCCTTGATCCTGAGGGACTGCCTAACAGAAAAGAGAGACTGTTGAACGTTATCTCATTATAATTCATAGAGTTTTTTTTAATATTTAGTGATATATTTTATTCACAAATATTTCAGCAAGGAATGTACAAGTATTCACATGTGGACCATAATATTTCAATCCACACACTGAATTTTCTACATGAGAAATGTGAAAGGAACTGAACTCCAGTTTTAAAATTGATTCTTATGGGAACCAATGATTCACTTAAATTTGCTTTACTTAAAGTCCTGATTTTATGAAACACAGCCACAATTCAAAGCCAGGCTTCACTTGTTTGTGAATTGTCTTAATTCCAGCTGATTTGGATAGTCTGATCACCCTATCTTTGTAAATATTTTCTCTTTGTGAATGTTCTTCCCACAATTTTCCTACTGAGACATTGGGAGGAATTTTACATCAGCAAATCGAGACGATGCCATCCCATACATGGATAACATCTGCTGCAATGGCATTGGATTGTAAACCTGACGCCAACATGCCAGCTTTCCCAAGGGAAAAATTAATTAAGGGACAATGACCCAAATATTACACTGTCCACACTTGATGTGGTTGGTTAGGTGGGCAAGACTGGGGAGTTCACCTCCTCACCATCTCAGGTAAAAAAGTAGGAAGAGAGGGTGGCATATACTTTGAGCTGTGTACATTTGGAGCACGCTCACACAGCCTGCCCCTCCCCACCCCAAAATCTGTGCTTCCTTGACTGGCCTCCCAGAAGGAAAACAGCAGTAAATATAAGGAAATTAGAAAACTGGCCCAAAGGTGTGCGGGTTAGATTGATTGGCCATGCTAAATTGCCTCTTAGTGTCAGGGGGACTAGCTGGCTGGGGTTACAGAGATAGGGCCTGGTTGCGATTGCTGTTGGTGCAGGCTTAGTGGGCCAAATGGCCTTCTTCTGCGCTATGAGGATTCTATGATTCTCTATCGATGCTGTCTGGCCTGCTGATATTTTCCAGCATTTTTTGTATGCGTTTCAGATTCCAGCATGCTTTTATTTATTTAGAATCAGTCAATTTGCAACAAATCTTTTGAGCAGTGGGAGTGGAGTAGTGATACACCTCACCACCCACCACTCCCCCCGCCCCGTAAAAGTACCAGGACTCCTGAAGTTTACTGAAGCTACATAAGAGCACCGGAAAAGCTGGCTCACTGACATATTTTTCTAAATTCTAGATAAGTACCTTCCCTTCACATGTGCAATTAAAACTCGAAACCCACTACCTGGGGACATTTGCAATTTATATTCAGATCGCAGGTCGATGCTAATTAAAAACAAGGAGTCAAGCAGAGTAATTAGTATGCTGAAACCTGGGTCTTATACCATTTTAAACTATAACTCAACACATCCCACCAAAGAAATGAAAACTGCCAATATAATCGGTCAGTGATTAACAGTTAGCACACTTATGAGTCAATGTAATCGCCTGGACTGATTTCAACTGTCTAGGGGAAGGAAGAACAATTTTCAACATTTTTCTCTCCCTTCTTGCCCTCCGTTCTGGCTTTTTGCCTCTCCTCAGAAGATCACACATTTCTGCTGAGGGGAAGGGGTTAGGAAATGTTTATTCACTTCAGGCACTTTTCCAATTCACATGTTCAAATTATTTTGATATTGTTCTGCCAGTTTTTTCCCTTCTCTGGAAGTTGTAGAATTATTTTGGGTATTAGTTCATTTGTTTTGATGGCTTTCTAGTGACTTGGCAAGCTTTTTTAAAAATTTGTTCATGGGATGTGGGCATCACTGGTTGGCCCAGTAGTTATTGCCCAACCCTGAAGGCAATTAAGGGGCAACCACATTGCTGTGGATCTGGAGTCACATGTAGGCCAGACATGTAAGATCGATAGATTTCCTTCCCTAAAGGACATGAGTGAACCAGATGGGTTGTTACAACAATCAACAATGGTTTCATGGAGGGTGGCATGTTGGCACAGTAGTTAGCACTGCTGTCTCACAGTGCCAGGGACCAGAGTTCAATTCCGGCCTTGGGTCACTGTCTGTGTGGAGTTTGCACTTTCTCCCCGTGTCTGTGTGGGTTTCCTCTGGGTGCTCCGTTTCCTCCCACTGTCCACAGATGTGCAGGTTAGATGGATTGACCAAGATAAATTGCCCCTTTTATCCAAGGCTGGCAAGGTTAGGGGATTAGTCATGGAGTTATGGAGATAGGGCAGGAGGTGGGCTTGTGTATGTTGTTCTGTCGGAGGGTTAGTCCAAACTCAATGGGTGGGATTTTCTGGCCACATTTACCCTGAAACTGGAAAATTCTGCCCAATGTCAGTGGATCTTTCCATGGTCTGCTCCTTGTCTGCTCGGATTCACATGGCGGGAAGGACGGTAAAATTCTCCCTATGGGTCGAATGGCTTCCTTCAGCACTGTAGGGATCAGACTTCTAATTCCAAATTTTTACTGAATTCAAATTTCTGGGTCCCCAGAGTATTACACTGGGTTTCTTGGATTACTAGCTGAGTGACTACATCACTGCTTCCACTTAAACCATAGACAATTCCATATGAACGTGAAGGGCAGCACATTTCAGTCCAACCATCCAGACACCACTACACTCACATCAGCAGCCATTGAATGATAGTGAGGAGACTTAGCCCTGGGAAAATCAATTACAGTTCTAGAACTTTGTTTGCCTAAAACAGGAAAGTGCTCAGTCTCGGATTACTGTAGACACCAGGCAGATTAACGTTAAACCACCCTGTTTACTTTGGAATACACAGCATGGCAGCTAGCAACACAAAGCGTGCCAGATCATAATTTGCACATACACCCAGGGGTGTATCTATTAAGGTGAGAAAGCAACACAAAGGGGGAGTATATTTTCACAAGTACGGAAAAGCAGGGTGTAAATGACAGGATTTAACAGAATTACTTCACAACTGTGAAGAAGCATGTGTCTGTCTTCAACTCAGGCACAAAAGCAGAGTTGTACAAGCAGTAATTTATTTCGGTGCAATATGGCAAACGTATGATTGGAACAGAATCTAATATTGAGCTGATTTATTGAATAGAAGAGGGCTTTGTGCCAGCCATCACACTATGTCTGGTGAGAGGGAGGTCTTTTCTTATTTCTGCCTGCTCACCATTTTTTCTTGGGGCGGACCTGTGCAAATGTCTCCAGACCTGAAACGTTGGGATTTATCAGTCCCATTCATGGATGCTCCTGTGGAAAGTCAATGGATCTTCTGCTAGTTTGTCAAATTTTCCACCTCATCCACGATGGGTCCTGCCTCCTGGCTATTAAATCTTTTCCTCTCCACAAATGCTGCCCGGCCTGCTGAGCATTTCCAGGATTTTCTCTCTTTACTCCATTTACCTCTAATGTGCAGCCAGATAACCAATCAGGAAAATGTTATATACAGAGTAACAGGTAGAATTTGCTCCTGAATCCTGTTCCTGATTCCTGCTGATGGCTCAACAAGTTATTTGAAGTTATGTTGTGATGATAATGTGCCTTAAAGAAAGATATTTACTTAATGTTTCTTGTAAGAGGCAGTGTTTTGTTGGGGCAAAGAGTCAATTTGTCCGAAAAGCTCCATGCTGAGCAGGTCAATAACTCACTTTAGCTAATGGTGTGTTTGACTAAACAGAGTTAATTGCCAGAATTTTACCGCCTCGCCCACCTGAGGCTTGTAAGATCCCGCTCGAGGCCAATGGAAAATGCTGTCCTGTGAGCCTTGCCCACCCCAAAATTCCGGCAAATGTATTTGTGTTTACTTGGTTTTTTTCCCTTGCAGTTTCAAAATAGAGCTTTGATTACTCTGATTGACAGAGACTGAGTCATGTGCTTAATGGGAGGAGTTAAGCTTACAGGGAAAAGCGCTGTTTCTCTTTCATTTTATCAAACAAGCAGTTCCTATTTGTTCCTGAAAGAAGCCTGACCTGTTTCTCTCTGCCTCTGGAGGTTGTCTGGGGGTTCCAGGGCTGACAACATAAGTACAAGCCCACAGTTTTGCAAACAAATTTTGAAGAGGAGTTTAAGTCTATAAGATGAATGTTGCTTGAATTGGCACACCTAAGGATAGGTTAGCAGTTAATAATTAATTTGTTATAATTAAACTGTGTTGTTAAATAAAGTTTGTTTTGATAAAAACTCCCTGGTTTGCCAGTAGAATCACTCCTGAAGTGAAACATCCTATCCTTACATTGATGCCAAAAAAACAAATTGTTGGGATCTAGTCTAACTTCATAAAATAGAATGGGGTTTCTGATCCATGCCTTAACAATGTTAAGATTTGGGATTTTGGGTACTAAAGAACATTATGCTAGTTTATAGATGCAATTGGCTTTATAGATCTTCAAAGCACCAATTAGCATTGCTTTTTCACTATTCAAGTTTGAAACAGCAAAAGGGGTCTATACTTATTTCATTTCATTTTACTACCATAGATCTTAAAGTGGAACTGCTTCATGCCATTATAACAAATAATTTGAAAGCATCTTAATTTCATTGATGTACCCTAACTTATTTACTAAGACAAAACTCCAATGAAAATACTTAATGTTAAACACACACACACAAACAAGCACACACAGAGGGGACAATTTTCCCTGGATAGCTCTGAAGCTGAAATGCAAATTTGGCATAAGGGGCACTATCTGGGGAATGGAGATGAAGCTTGTATTAAGAACGGCCACCCAGAGGATCATTATGCAGCTGACTGGAACTTTAATTTCCTGCTACATGTCTACATGGTACATTAGTGGCTAGCACTTAACAGCTGCCATTGCTGAGAATTATGGGTATATCATCCATCACTGTTTATCTGTTGCTGGAGGTTTGAAAAGAACTTGGCAAAAACACCAGGGATCTTTCTGAAACATCTACTTGCTATGAACATTTATTCCAGAAATGTTCATCTAAAAAGAGTATGTTTTATCTTGTGGATGGCTTAGAGAATTCCACAGGAGAAATTGAGTGCTTGGTCATTGGCATCTTGTTAGGTGTCCCCTTGATCTACAGGAAGGCAAAGAACAGAGGGACAGGAGGGTGAACTGATGTGCACCCACCACTATCTGGAAGCTCCTCTAGCTGGATATCAAATGCCATGTCCAAGAACCTGTGCATCCACTCCCCCATCGACAAGCCTTCAATTTTTTAAAATTCATCCATGGCATTTATCACCCATCCCTAACTATCCTTGAACTGAGTGGCTTCCAATACCTTTTCAGAGGGGCAAATAAGAGTTAATCATAGGGCAAATCAGGTAAGAATAGCAGGTTTCCTTCCCTAAAGGTGAACCGGATGGAATTTTCTGACAAGCATTTTAATTCCAGATTTTTATGTAATTCAAAATTCAACAACTGCCACGGTGAGATTTGAAACCAGGTCCCTAAAGCATTATTGTGGCTCTCTGGATGACCAGTCCAGTGACAGCACCACTATATCATTGCCTCCCTGCAGATATCAACCCTCCAAAAAATAATGGATGTTTAACTGACTTTGATTTGAAAAATGATGTAAAGCTGCTTATCCAATCATAGGCTGGGTGCAGAGGAGCGGGACCTGGATGAGGAGGACTGGGGCCCAGGGCGAGGAGGAGTGGGGCCCAGGGTGAGGAGGATCTGGGCCCAGGGTGAGGAGGAGCAGGGTCCTGGGGAAGGAGGAGCAGGGCCCCGGGTGAAGAGGAGAAGGGCCTGGGCGAGGAGTTGTGTGGCCCCGGGTGAGGAGGATTGGGGCCCGTGTGAGGAGGGGTGGAATCTGGGTGAGGAGGAGTGGGGTCCTGTGGAGGATGAGAAGGGCCGTGGTGAGGAGGAGTGGGGCCTCAGGTGGGCAGGAGCGGGGTCCCAGGTGAGAGAAGAAGGGCCTAGGCGTTGACGGATGGGGCCTCAGGTGAGGAGGACCGGAGCCTGGGCAAGGAGGAGTGGGGGCCTGGGCGAGGAGGGAAAGGGCCTGGGCAAAGGGGAGCAGGGGCCCGGATGAAGAGGAAAAGGTCCCAGGTGAGGAGGAGCCCTGGATATGGAGGAGTGGGCCCCAGGTGAGAAGGAGCGGGGATCGGGACGAGGAGGAGCAGGGCCCTAGGTGAGGAGGAGCAGGGCCCCAGGCAAGGAGGAAAGGGGCCCCAGGTGAGGAGGAGTGGGGCCATGGATGAGGAGGGGAAGGGTCCAGTCAAGGAGGAGTGGGCCCTGGGTGAAGAGGGGAAGGGTGCGGGCAAGGAGGAGCAATGTCCGGGTGAGGAACGGGGCCTGGGTGAGGAGGAGTTGGCCCTGGGCAAGTAGGAAAAGGGCCCGGGTGAGGAGAAGAAGGGCCAAGGTGAGGAGGAAAAGGGGCCGGGTGAGAAGGAGTGGGGCTCGGGTGAGGAAGAGTGGGACCCTGAGTGAGGAAGAGAAGGGCCGAGGCAAGGATGAGCACGACCTGGGTGACGGGGAGCAGGGCCCGGACAAAGAGGAACGGGGTCCCAGGTGAGGGGTAGCGGGGTCCTGGGCGAGGAGGAGAAGGGCCCAGGTGAGGAGGAGAAGGGCTTGGGCGAGGAGGAACATGGCCCTGGGAGAGGGGGAATGGGTTCCCGGACAAGGAGGAGAAGGGCCCAGGTGAGTAGGATCTCAGCCTGGGCAAGCAGGAATGGGGCTCGGGTGAGGAGGAGCAGGGCCCTGGGTAAGGAGGAGTGGGACCCTGGGTGAGGAGGAGCTGGGCATGGTCGAGGTGGAGCGAGGTCCCAGGTGTGGAGGAGCGGCACCCTGGGTGAGGAGTTGGGGTGCCCCAGGCTAGGAGGAGCAGGGCCTGGATGAGGACGTGCAGGGTCCCGGACAAGGAGGAGAAGGACCCGGGAAAGAAGAATCATAGAAAGAATCGTAGAATCATAGAAACCCTACAATGCAGAAAGAGGCCATTTGGCCCATCGAGTCTGCACCAACCACAACCCCAACTAGGCCCTACCCCCATATCTCTACATATTTACCTGCTAATCCCGCTAACCTTCGCATCTCAGGAAACTAAGAGGCAATTTACCATGGCCAATCAACCTAACCCAGTTCTTTGGACTGTGGGAGGAAACTGGAGCACCCGAAGGAAACCCACGCAGACATAAGGAGAATGTGCAAACTCCACATAGACAGTGACCCAAGCCAGGAATTGAACCCAGGTCCCTGGAACTATGAAGCAACAGTGCCAATCACTGCCATGGAGTGCACATCCTGCACCAAGGTCTCCGCTGCAGATGCCACCCTCAAAGTGTTGGCCTCGATGCGCTAAAGTGACGCCACCATCTCCTCAGGTAGAAGGTGATGGGTTCATCCAATCGGCTTTGTACTCCGAAGAGGCATATTGTCATCCCTTCCTCAGACTGGCCACTCTGCCTTTGCAGCTTCAGCAGCTCTGGGATGTCGGCCCAGGGGCACATCATCAGCAAGGGGCTCAACAGAGTCCTGGTCTCTGGCATCTCTCTGAGTGCCGGTTCCCTGGGGTGTTCCTGCCTCCTCCTGCTCTGGATCTCCAGCTGTGAAGCGCTCATCAGTGAGTGACCCAGCAGCCTGGCTATTTAGTGAATCTACCGAGGTGTGAGTATCTGCGCTAGTGCTGAGTGTGGGTAACAGCTCTGACGCATCTTCCACGGTGGCGTTGGAGAAGGTCCCTCTGCTAACATAAGCCCACTATTGCTAATGTAAACCCACTGTTCAAAAAGGGAGATAGAGAGAAAACAGGGAACTATAGACCAGTGAGCCTAATGTCAGTTCTGGGGAAGTTGCTGGAGTCCATTATCAAGAATTTCATAACTCTGCATTTGGAAGGCAGTGGTATAATCAGACAAAGTCAGTATGGATTTACATAGGAGAAATCATGCTTGACAAATCTACTGGAATTTTTTGAGGATGTAACTCTTAGAGCTGACTGAGGAGAACCAGTGGGTGTGGTTTATTTAGACTTTCAGAAGGCTTCCCACATAACAGACTACTATGTAAATTTAAAGCACGTGGGATTGCCGGTAATGTCTTGAGATGGATAAAAAGCTGGTTAGCAGATAGTAAGCAAAGAGTTGGCACAAATGAGTCTTTTTCTGTTTGGCAGTCAGCGACTAGTAGGGTTCCATAGGCATCTGTGCTAGGACTCCAACTGTTCACATCATAATTAATGGCTTGGAGATAATGTATTATCTCCAAATTTGCAGCTGATATAAAGTTGGATGGGAGGTTAAGATATGAGGTGGATGCAGAAATGCTTCAGTGTGATTTGGACAGGCTGAGTGTGTGGGCATGTGCACGGCAGATGCAGTATAATGTGGATAAATGTGAGGTTATCCATTTTAGTAGCAATAATAGGAAGACAGATTATTACTTGAAGACGTGTAAATTGAGAGAGGTGGATACTCAATGAGACCTTGGAGTCCTTGTGCATCATTTGCTGAAAGTGCACAGGTACAGCAGGCAGTAAAGAAGGCAAATGGTATGTTGGCCTTCATAGTGAGAGGATTTCAGTATAGGGATAAGAATATTTTGCTGCAATTGTATATGGCATTAGTGAAGCCACACATAGTGAATTGTGTGCAGTTTTGGTGTCTTTATCTGAATAAGGATGTTCTTTCTATAGAGGGAATACAACGAAGGTTTACCAAGATTTGCCTAGGATGGCAGGTCTCTCATATGAGGAGAGACTAAATTGGTTAGGATTATATTCATTGGAGTTTAGAAAAGTGAGAGGGGATCTCATTGAAACTTATAAATGTATTAGACAGGATAGATTCAGAAAGAATGTTCCCAATGGTGGGAGAATCCGGAACTAGGAGTCATAGTTTGAGGATAAGTGGTAAACCTTAGGACCTAGGTGAGGAGAAATTTCTTCACCCAGAGAGTGGTGAATGTGTGGAATTCACTACCACAGAATGTAGTTGAGGCCAAAACGTTGCCTAATTTCAAGAAGAAATTAGATATAGCTCTTGGGGATAAAGGGAACAAGGTGTATGAGGGGAAGGGGGGATTAGAATATTGAATTTGATGATCAGCCATATTCAAAATGAATGGCGGAGCAGGCCTGATGAGCTGAATAGCCTGCTCCTGCTTTTAGTTTCCATGTTTCAACTGCTGGCGTCCAGTGGATCCGAGGGCACAAGGGTGGCTTGGCCTGTTCCAGAGGCATGGCATCAATGCATTTCAGGCACCCTTATGACAGTACCACCAAATCATGTGACTGGCTCTTAAAGCAATCATAAAACCCTTTAAATATATAACAAAAGATACCCCCATAGAGACAATGGACCAGTTTGCTCAGGAGTCAGTAATACTGTGCTCTGAAATAGCCATACACTCTTTATGCTATTTCAATCTATACATGTTTCTGGTTTTATTTTGTTTTAGGAATGATGATATATTTATATTTATAATTCATTGTATAACATAACCAAGCAATGAAAGATGCTTACTCGAGGTATAAGTTTGACTATCTTAAGATGACCTGAACAGTTAACTTCTGATTCACATTGACTTTAACTAGAAAAGGTGACATTAATCTATGTATTGAAACAAATTATAATTTCATTATTTCGAATGACTAGGGCAGCCATAACACAAATAGTTAAGATGGAGTTCAGTACTAGAATACTTCGTCTATGATAATTTAATTTTTATAATTTGGCTGTAATTTTAATCTTGCGATTTTGTTTAGTCATTCGTGGGACATGGACGTCACTGGCTGGCCAGCATTTATTGCCCATCCCTAGTTGCCCTTGTTCGGGGCAGTTGAAAGTCAACCACATTGCTGTGGCTCTTGAGTCACATGTTGGCCAGACCAAGTAATTTCTCAATAATCTTGCTTGATTGCATACCTGTGAAGTGCTGTGGGCCTGTTTGCAATTCTAAAGGCATCACATAAATGCAACGTGTAGTTATTTAGCTGCAGCATTCATTGCATAAATAGATCTACATTTATGGCAGAGAAACTAGCCATTCGGCCCAATTGATCTGCACACTGGTATTTAAGGCCCATTCTCTCCCATCCTACATCATCTAATTCTGTCAGCCTATTATACCTAACAGGAATTATCTGACTAGCACAATCAGCTGCAAAACCAGCTCTCACTTCTTCTTCTTCCAAAAGTGCCTTTACTAATTCTTGTGTCCCATGTCCTTAATGTACAATTCCTTGAATTTATGACCTTGCCAGTTCTAGTCCTACCGGTTTTCATTTGGGTTTAGAAATCAATTTAATGTGATGTAAATTCGGGTGAAAATGTAAGATGGCACTGCAATTGTGAAAATCTGTTTCCATCTTGTTTTCCATTGTAGAATGATACATCTATGAGACAGTGACTATAATTGATGGGATGCTTTTGGGTTTGTATAATTGAGTTACATTGTGAAGACCTTGGCTGAAATGTGAGTGTTAACATCAGCGACTTGCTATCTGAGAAGGAAGCCCTATGCAACCTCTTGAACATTTGCCTTTTTTAATGCTGTTCTCGTTCTTAATTTTCCAAGTGAAACAAATGATAGAAAGTAAAGAGAGCAAGTGGCAAACATGGTATCGTACTGAGCTGTTCAAGTTGAAACATCTCCTCAATAAAATGACCACCAAATCATTCAGTCTTTTTTTTTGTTTTTTGCAACATGCTCTGGCAGTTTGATTACATTTATTTTTATTCGTAGTGAATTGTCAACACCTACAATGTGGGAGAAGTGGGGACAGCAAGTACATTTGTGTAAGAAGGTAACAATGGTGGCATTGATGATATAAATGCTGAACTATTAAAGCTGCAAGTGAATGGGGGATTATGGAAACTGACAGCTGAAACAGGAACGGAATCCAGTGTATTTAAAAATTGGGCTCAGTGAAACCGAGCAGTAAAATGATGATAACAACTTCCATGGCAACTGTGGGAAAGAGAACAAAGCTATCTGAAAGCTTTAGAAAATCCTAATCAAGAAAGACTTGCATTTATACAGCACCTTTTATAGAAACTAGAAGCAGGTGTAGGTTATTTGGCCCTTTAAGGCTGCTCTGCCATTCATTTTGCTCATTGAACTCAACATTCTGATCCCCCCTTCCCCCCAATATCTCGTGATGCCTTTAGCTTCTGGAGTGACGTCTAATCCTCCTTGAAATGTGACAACGTTTTGGCCTCAACTGCATTCTGATGGTAGTGAATTCCACACTCTCACCACTCTCTGGGTGAAGAAACTTCTCCTCACCTCAGTTCTAAAAAGTTTACCCCCTTTTGCGACCTTCCAGATGTCTCTGTGTGCTTTACAACAAGTGAAATACTTTGGAGCAATGTCCAATGATGTCCAAGGCCTAGCTCACTCTGTGCTGTCCATTGCTGAGGGCCAAGACAGCATGTCCAGCATTCTCATAGGCATGTCAAAGGCCTAGGTGCACTTTGCAGCGAAGCTCAAGAGCTTGGCCCAGTCACATTGGACCATTGCTGAGGACAACACCCACATCGCTCAGATTATGGAGGACCGCCAGAACTGGCATCTCACTCCAGCTGCCCCTCCATCCCATGGAGTGACCCAGAGGCTAGCAGGCACCCGAGGGAGGAGGAAACGCTGAAGCACAGCCTGGGGTTTTCCATCAGGGAGCTCCTGGAAGTCTTTAGCCCTTCTGAATCCACACCCCCACCCTCCCCCGCTCCTGACACTGATGCATCTGATGGGAATCGGGAAGAAAAGAATGACATGACACCTGAAAGTCATCCTGACCCCTCCAGATCCAGGCCCTCCAGAGGCTGCCTGCCAAGGGCATCACCAGAGGGCATGTTCAGCAGCAGGCTGCCTCCACTTCCAAAGTGCAGTCTTGGGGAACACCAAGAAGGAATGGGAGGCCTCCTCGAAATGGGCAGCATTGTGGAATTGCTGCCTTACATTGCCAGGGTCCCAGGTTCAATTCCCAGCTTGAGTCACTGCCTGTGCGGAGTCTGTGTGGGTTTCCTCTGGGTGCTCCTGTTTCCTCCCATGATCCAAAGATGTGCAGATCAGGCGGATGACAAGTAGATTATATGGATTAGCCATGGTAAATGTATGAGGTTGTGGGGATAGGGGAGAGGAGGGTGGCCTGGGTAAAATGCTCTGTGAGAGAGTTGGTGCAGACTCAATGGGCCGAATGGCCTCCTTCTGCACTGTCGGGATTCTATAATCCTATAAGGTGTAGCCACCATTGTCATGTAGGAAACATAGCAACTCGTGAGCCCACGCACACAGCATCATAAAAACCTGTGTGTTGTGTTGGTGATTGAGATATTAATATTGGACAGGACACCTGAGATAACTCCCCTTAAAATGATGTCCTGTGATCTATTATGTCCATCTGAAAAAGCTTAGTTTAATGTCCCGTTTGAAAAGCCTCTGACAGAGTGGCCCTTCTTCAGTTCTGCACTGTAGTGCCAGCCTTAATCTTTGTCCTGAAAAGCACCAAGGTGGCCGTCAACCTGGTCTTCTGTGACCAGGCTTAATGATGCCCACCCCACAGTCACATCCAGGCATCATATTTAATGGCAACCCGTATCCTTACTGTCACCACACTGAAAGATGTCAGGAAGCGGGGGAGGTGACTACCTGGCCCCCGAGTTTAATGACACTACCCTCCACGTCCTCCTTGAGCATGTCAAGGTCAGGGGGACATATTCTACCCAGCTGGTGGTAGAAGGAGGCTAATCAATGTGGCATGGGCACAGGTGACTGGCACTGTGAGTGCCCAGAAGGTGCCCAAGATGTCAGTAGTCCGGTGCTGCAAGAGGGTGAATGACCTTTTTTGCTCTGCCAGGTCACAGAGTCTATAAAGGCTCCGAACTGTCAGGGTCCAAAGCCCAGGAGACAACATCACGTCTTGTTTCACATCCCCATTATGCATCCATATTGTGGTGGAGTGACCACTTTGTCTCCTTCATGCTTCAGCAGACAGGAAACGTGGAGTGGAGGAGAGAATGGGTGAGGGTTAGGTGGCTGGATGAGTGGAAAGGGGGAACCTGACATGGGATCAGAGGGAACTAGCAACCTCTGCAAATTACACACATGCGTAGCCTTCTGCTTGCATGTGGATGTGCTGTGTGTTGCAGAGGGTGCTTGTCCACAACCTATTTCCCCAAATCACACAGTGATAGCCTGCCGTATACAGGCGGGGATCATCAGGCTGAGCTGTTGGAAGCCTTACAAGATTGGCACAGTCACCTGCCCACTCTTGAATGAATTGGTGCCCATATGAGTGCTCATTAAGGTCTCAATGGGGAGCTGGACAGATGCCATGGAGACCCTTGTCCAGCAAAACCCCAGTTTCTGCTGGAGATTCACATCAACCTGTACTCTAATGGGTCAGTTCATGCAGTGGCAATGCAAGAGGTGAACAGGGCACCTCAATGACCCTTCAGGTGTCCCTTCCCCTCAAGGATCTAGGCTGGGACCCTCAGGCACCCCAACAAAGGAGGGGGACCAGCTGGACAATCCTGGCTCATCTGCTCAGGAGTCTCAGAAGTTGTCCAGTCCCTCTGAATCCCCTTAGACTGTGAGCCTTTCAGCCTCACCCTCTGTCACTGCAGAGAGAGCAGCTGGCCCACTACTGGGACGCCAAAGACAACCAGGGCGCTCCAGGTCTCGGCTTTCCAGAGGACAGCCAAAGGCAACATGGCCGACAACTCGAGAGGCTACCTCCACCCCTGCTGTGGATATCCTGGCTGCACTTGGAGAAGTAGGCCAAGAAAAATAAAGAAATTTTGACCACAAGTGGTTGCACAGGTGAACTTTGTTATTTTTTGATATGTAGATACGTTCACGCTATGTCTAGCATTGTCTTTCAGCGTTATTTGGCTTTCTGAGCTCCACCCCCTCCCTACACTAAGCCACACCATGAGTAATTGTGGAGGCAGTAGTGCATGTACTTCCCCACATATGCAGATCCTCCAACCGTCACACTCATCTGACTGTTCCTAACTTTTCCAGTGTTTCTGCTCGGCTTCTCATTCAGTTGTCCAGCTGAGCTGACCAGTGTCTGCTCCCACACTCTCCCTGCAACACCTGACCCATCTAACGTGAGGCTCAATTCATCTTCCAATTGCAACAATGGTGATCATGTGCTTTGATCTTAGCTCCTGCTTCTTCCCCTCTCCTCATGTCCTTTACCCACCACCATACCACCAATACTCCCTTCCTGGCTTCACCTTCAATTTCCCCTCCATTACGTTGCAGCACCAAACCTTCTCCCATCAACAATGTCAAACAAATGTTACTGTGTACATTCCCCACCGCCCAGCACACCACAACCCCCATCCAAATCGACTCTGCCAAAATCCTCCCACCCACAGGCAGGGTGGGTGTGTGCTGAGTCCCCACCAACCGCCCTTACCATCACAGCAGTATCCTCATCCTCCTATCCTATCACCTCCCACCACCCTATCATACTCACCCTTCCTTTAACATCCACCTCCAGTTTACTTCCCCCATGATACCTTTATTACACCCCTTCAAGCTCTATCACCACCGGCACCCTCATCACCCCTTCCCTACATCAGCCCCTCTCCGCATCGCCCCCTCCCCGCATCACTTCCTTCCACATCATCCCCTCCCCACATCACGGTAGCTGCACGGTAGCACAGTGGTTAGCACTGCTGCTTCACAGCTCCAGGGTCCTGGGTTGATTCCCCGCTCGGGCCACTTTTTGTGTGGAGTTTGCACATTCTCCTCGTGTTTGCGTGGGTTTCCCCTGGGTACTCCAGTTTCCTCCCACAGTCCAAAAATGTGCGGGTTAGGTTGATTGGCTATGCTAAGAAATTGCCCCTTAGTGTCTAGGGATGCGTGGGTTAGAGGGATGAGTGGGTATAATATGTAGGGATATGGGGATAGGGCCTGGGTGGGATTGTGTTCGGTGCAGACTCGATGGGCCAAAGGGCCTCTTTCTGCACTGTCAGGTTCTTTGATTCTATGATCACCTCCTCCCAGCATCACCCCCTCGCTGCATCACCCCCTCCCAGCATCACCACTTCTCCGCATCAGCCCCCTCCCCACGTCACCCCTCCCAACATCGCCCCCTTTCCTTGTCACTCCCTCCAGCATCATCCCCTCCCCACATCACCCCCACTCCTCATCACCCCCACTCCTCATCACCCCTTCCCGGATCATCCCCTCCCACATCACCCTGTCCTCGCATCACCCACTCCCCTCATCGCCCCCCCACGCATCGCCCCCCCGACACTATCAGCACCCTCTCCCTGCATCACCCCTCCGACGCCCTCATCATCCCGTCCCCACTTCATCCTTTTGATACCGTCATCACCCCATCTCTGTATTAACCCCCTGACACCCTTATCACCCTCACTCTGCATCACCCCCCGCCCCAACACCCTCATCACCCCCACTCTGTATCATCCCCCTGAGACCATCATCACCCCCTCCCTGCATCATTCACTGACACCCCCTTAAAAATGGTGTTTGGCCACACTGAATTTACTCTTCCCTGCCTCACTGGCCAGTGAACCTACCGACTGGAGCATGGGAGAATCCCACCCCTAATATATCCCGAACACAAAGCTGTATAAAAAGCTGTGGGGTGTAAAAGTTATTTGATAAAATTTTTGAAATAGATTCCAAAATGAAAATATTAAATATTATACTAGGATAAACAGCATTGCAATTAATCAACAAATAACATATATTTTAATTGTTTTATTTTGTAGGTACTTCAATACTTTTGCCAATATAGCTTCAAGGTAACTTGAATTTTTAACAAAGTCAGTCCACCTTCAATAGAAGCAGATAATAACTAGTTTACTATTGGAACTTTTAGAGATTTATTGCCTGCCTTCCTATATTTGATTTACATTATTTTGAATCAGGGTGATTAGAACATCTACATTGCAGAAGGAGGCCATTTGAGCCTGCACTGACAACAACTCCACCCATAACTCTACATATTTACCCTGCTAATGCCCCTGACACTTAATTTAGCCCATTTACCCTCACCTGCACACCTTTGGATTGTGGGAGGAATTCGGAGCACCCAGAGGAAACAGACGCAGACATGGAGAGACTGTGAGCAAACTCCAAACAGATATCCAAGGCCAGGATGGAACCCAGGACCCTGGCACTGCAAGGCAGTAATGCTAACCACTGTGCCACACTTGATCATTCACTTTGTCTGAGTGAGGCAGCCTGTTTAGCTGAACTCATGTTCTGATTAATGCTGTCAGTTCGGATCTTGGCAGAGGAAAATTAAAAGACAGAAAGCAGATTCTTCATTTATTTGCAACAGAACAAGCAATGGATGGTTGGCATTGGCTTGAGGAGCTTTACTCTTTGCTGTAAATGCATGCCTTGCCATCCTTTAGATAGTGAAATCTGTCCTTCAATAGTGATGGAATATGGTGTACAATCACTCCCAGTATATCTCATCAGTGAATGCCCGCTATCCTGGCAATAGCCATGATCCTATCATTTTGCATTAGTCAGCCTTATTCTCAGATTCTGCCGTCCATGGAGAATCAGAGGCTGGTTGCTCTGGGACATTGCCAGTATCTGTGAACAATCACCACTTGCCCACTGCAGGAATATAATGAGAATTGCGGAACCTTAAAGAATCTCATGGAGGAGACAGTCAACTTGCTCAGGCAATGGTTCTGCTACCTTGAAGACACCGGGGGAGAGCTCTCTGATAATGTTGGAGTGATAATTGAAGTTTGTGGTGTCCTCCATAACATTACCATCCCCACACCCCCCACAAAGTCACATGTCTTTTCATCCTGTCTCTCCCTGCTCTGTACTTCATAATAACTTCTCATTCACATCTTTACCCAATAACTCAAACAGAAATGAACTCTTCACCCTCGTGAATTCCATTAGTGCCTGTCTTGCCTTTGTCTGCCTACTGCCTCAATGAAGTGCTATCCCTGTGGCTATAGCTGTTGCTTTAGGTGGAAGGCTGAGCAGCATGCAAAGATTTACCTCCTCACTCACTGATCAAGTGACTGAATCCGACTTTTATACACGAGGTGTTTCCCTGATTGATCCGCCTGCAGTGAACGAGGAGGTTAAGACAGGTGAGTTGGGACGATTGGGAGTGAAACTTACTAATGACGTTGTGATGAATACAAAAAAATGCAAATTGATGTTTTGGGCGGGCTCCCAATTTTTTGATAAAATGAGCACCATTCCTGCTAGTCACATTGCACGCAGTTTTACGACGTTTTCCCTCTGCAAATCAGGCATGCTCAGGTTGTAAAATTGCACTATGTCTCCAAGTTTGCAATTTAATAAAAGAAAGCTGATGTGATCAGATATTCACCAGTTAAGTGTGAAAGGCTACCATCTATCTCCTGTTGTGTAGTGATGTCTTTAGTCTTCCAAACTACTCTGGTTAAAAAAAAATATTCAGTCATAAGACTGAAACTATCTGGAAATAGTGGGTGAGATTTTACAGCTTCGCCCGAAATCATTAAATCCTGCCCAAGATCAACTGACTTTCCCATAATTCACCCCTTACCTGCCCTGACTCCCATGGTGGGCAGGACCGTAAAATTCCAGCCGATGAGTTTTATCTAAAGATCCATAAAAAGATGCTGGGCTGTTGGCAGAAAACACTGAAGAGACAGCAGCTGCAGAAAAGGCAGTGTCATCTCTGCCTTTTACAAATTTTGAGGCTGTGAAGTATTTTTAAAAACTTTCCAGCCTGATTCTAAAACTTCAACTCCATTTGTAATGAAACTAGACCTCTTGTTATGAAAACCACAATGCATGACACAATGACTTGCTGAACATTCATTTTTTCGAGGATTGTCCAACAAGTCAGTTTATGACTTCAGCTTTTTGAACGCATTTAAACTACAACTCGAGTGGAAAAGACTTGCTTTTTCACCGAACCCAGAAAGACAATTTTCCTACAGTGAGCTAGACACATCAACTGTTAACTATTCTTTTGGTTTATGGCTTGCAGCAGCGCACTATCTTCTTTCATTGTATTTTTCTGGCGTTCTGCACTGTGTGATTCTTCAGGTTGAGTAAGTGAATAAATAATCTTTCTCATTTAAACCCATGGAAGTCTGCTAATGGATCTTGAAATGACCAAGCGCAAAAGAGAACTTAGAAACTCGCGCATTTACTTTTCCAAACAAAAACATACAGATTACCAACAAGGAAAATAAATTAATGGCTTCCTGAATATTAGGCATTGACTTCCCATTGCCACCTGCTCTCATTTTCCTTGGAGCGTTAGCTTGAAAGCCAGCTACGCCACTCCAATCGAAACATGATCCCCTTTCCTTCTCTGCTACTAAGGTCTCTAGCAGTACACCCATGAACCCTGGGAGTCCTCTCTCTGCCTTGATATTCCATTTGCCCTGTGTTATTTACCATTCGGCAGCATTCTCCTGTGATTTAGTGCAGCATCCCTTTAAGAGGGATTGACTGCCTTTACGAACTGGAACCTAGTCACAGTACATGCTAAGCTTACACTCTAATTGGCCCACTGTGCATGATCAACCAGCCAACAACACGGATCATGATAGGGTGCAGGGCTAAAATCGTGACAACGAAAATGGAGCAAGAAGCTTGTACAATGTTTGAGGCACCTGTCTCAATAGGACTAGGTGTGGGCAGGCTGCAAACTGTAATCCTCACAAAGAGAGCATTTGTGTTCTCACTACCATCATCCCCTCAGTAGATTCTCTTTGTTTTGCTGCACTGGCTCAAATACAGCTGGCAGAATGGGCTGCTACAAAATGATGGCACCATGGCTGCTGCCAGCTTGTCAGGCACTCACCAGCATGAATCTTTGTGTATAGCCACAGGTTAACTGGACATTGAGGGAATCATTCTTTCCTGGTAGAGGATAGAGTTGACATCTGGTTACCACAAAGTGATGGGTGTACAGTCAGTGTCACCCTTCACTATGGCGAAGTCTGCCATTCTTGTGAAGCTGTGTGCCCACTCTGCTAGCCTCTCTCTGTCAGGAGGTACTAGTATCTCAGTAACTGGGTAATTACATTCTTTCTGTAACTGTAAACAGCTGTGAGAATCATAGAGTCTCTACAGTGCAGAAGGTGGCCATTCAGCCCTTCGAGTCTGTACCAACCACAATCCCACCCACGCCATAATCCTGTCACCTCACATATTTACCTTCTTAATCCCTCTGACACTAAGGGGCAATTTACTACAGCCAACCTGCACATCTTTGGAGTGTGGGAGGAAACTGGAGCACCCGGAGGAAACCCACACAGACACAGGGAGAATGTGTAAACTCCACACAGACAGTGAGATTTCACAATTACCACCAGCAACAATAACATAAATGTTCATCACCACAATAGGGGCTACTGATACAAATGTTGTGCTGTTCATAAAATATGGAGTGGTGGTTCTCAACCTTTTCCCTTATGCGGATTGTCATCAAAAGGTTTTGTGGACCAAAATGTATGCATTTTAATTTTTTTTTAAACATAGCCTATGGTAGGCAGAAGTCTAATTTATATATCAATGGATATTTAAAGCTCAGCTATTTCTAATAGTTTATGAAGCACACTCACAAATACATTGCACTCGTCACAGCACATTTACCTGCAGCAGGTCTGCCTTGGAAACAGATAACAGATAGTGAGCAGGCCAATGTTGTTTCACAAGACATCAAACACTGGATTTCAGCTTCCAAAGATGACAGTCTCAATTGAAAATTGGGTTCAATATTAAGTTTATTCCGATATTTAGTCTTCAACGTGACAAGCCCTGAAAGTCCACTTTTGCAATGATAGTTGTCGGAAAGGATGTCAGAAACTTTACTGCCTTGTCAGACAGTTCTCAGTTCCAAAACAAAAGTCAGTCAGGTTATTCTCAGAAAAATCCATGTTTTAAGCACTATCGCAGGACAGTTCCACAAGGATGCTTTTCTCTCTTGAGGTCAGGCTTGAAAAGATGTCACCATCAAGGCTCGCAAAAGGATTTTGTATCCGGTTGAACTGTGTGTTAGAAACAGGGAAGTATACACACGACTGTTATCAAACTTTGCAAGTGGTCTCTGTTATCATATTTCGCTCTGTTTGGATGCTGCATATCTGCCGCAGCCAAAAAATCTGACAGATTCACAAACGAGTCATAATTTGGCTTATCAAGTCGTTTGGCCCACATCTCTATTTTCTTGATCATCGTTTCTATTTTGTCCTAAGCATGAAAAGCTGTCACTAATTTTCCCTGAAGGCTCACATCAAGACCATTTAAGTGATTGAAAATATCTGCCGTACATGCCAATTTGGCAAGCCCACTGCAAATCACTGAAGCGTTGCGAGAGATCAAACTGAGTCAAGTTAAAAAATTCTCACTTCATCATGCAACTTGAAAAGACATATGAGTACCTTTCCTCGGAGCAGCCAGTGGACCTCAGTGTGCGGAATTAGTTGACGGTGATCACTGCTCATCTCCTCACACAGAACTGCAAATATTCGCAAACTTAGAAGCTGGGCTTTGATAAAGTTAACTGTTTTAACTGCCTCTTCCAAAATGATCATGAGGTCAGCAGGAATTTTCTTCGCAGTTAACAGCTCTCTACGGATGTTGCAATGCATTGATGTTCTTAGCCAACCCACTGCTCTTACACACATAACAACATCACAGTGTTGGCCCAATATGATACGGGCTCCATTCATGCTAACTCCTGCATGTTTTGGCCAATTAATCCATTGTGAATAATAAAGTAAAATAGCTTATATACATATAAAGTATGTGTAATTGTATTAATTTTTTCCACAATGTGCCCCTTTTGGGCCACTGGTGATGCTCAGACAACTGGTTGGAACCACTGATATAGGGGATTATCAGATGGGATATGTTAATATATCATGTAGATGTTGAAGGACCACAGGCATCAGTTCGTCATGTATTCAGATTCTCTTGAAAAAGGGAGACATTGTATTCATGCCTAGGGACAACCTGCCTACTCTGTAACAACTTTAGATGCAGTACTGATAAAAAACTGTGTTAAACAGATACCAGGGTATACCTACAGTCTGCCTACTAGCCAAGCCCCTTGTCTAAAGTCCAAAATAGAATCATACACCTTAGAAGATGTTGGCAGCAGTGCAAACAATGATGTACAAAACATATTGGTGTTATCCAAGAAACCACAGAGAGAAGAAAACTTGAAGGTGGCTTGTAAAAAATTCAGCAGGAGAAGGAGGTTGACTGGAGAGAGGCAACAATGACTAAATCTGGTGAACAGTCCCTGTCCTTGTCCTGTCCATTTGACTGCCTTGGGAGCCAGTAGAGAGTTGTGGAAATGTCATTTTCTCCAATACTGAGCAGCATCAGGCTTTCATGAAAAGGAACAAAAGCTTCAAGTTGTTCCTTTCTTTATGCAGTAGGTTAGATGGCAGATGATGTTCTGTTAAGATAAGGTGTGCCTCTGACATCTATTGTAATATACCACGAACCCTATTATCAAGCAGGCAGTTTGGTGCACAATGCGGCCAGAACTTTGAGTGCTGGATTGGCTATGGTCTCTGAGGTTTTACATGACTGCACGGATTTGCTAGGCCCATGGGAAGTGGCTCCACCCATAAAACAGCATGCCAAACCAGGCAAAAGAAAAACCAGCATAGAAACCAAAACCGCCCAACTGGAGGTGCGGAATGCTTCCAGTGGGGCTAAGCCAGACATTAGAAGCATTTCTGGAATCCAGCAATTTTAATTGTAATCGAAGACCAGAATGTACTTATGAAACACAAATAAAAAGAAGAAATTACAGAGCTCCTGGAGAAAGTTGATACTCTTAATCCAGACTATTGGTCTATTACAATCAATGTACAAAGCTTCAGAACTACTTTTAAAATTGATACTGGTGCTACTGTTAATATATTAGTACATGATCTCGACTGGCTTCAGTCAATAATCAATCATCCATTAGACATCAAGTTACAAAGTTCAACCGACATACATCTTCCAATCAAAGGCAGGATTATTGCTTCTCTAAGCTATCAGAAATGACAGATCATTGATTCTCTGCGTTCTTGACAATCAATGTACATCACTATTGAGTAGCAATGTTGGCATGCTTCTAGGAATCCGAGTAAAACCAGATGATGTTCAACATCTGAATGACTCAGTCTTTCATGCTCAATAGCCTTTCATAACTCACTGTCACGCAAAGCTGTTCTTGTCTCCAGTTCCATTGAATTCTTTCTCTCATCCAACACCCTAACAAGAAGCTTTTCCTCTTCCTTTCAGGTGTTAAGGAATGCAAGCTCTAAAAACGTACTGACACCACTCTCAACTGAGTCACAGAATCAGAGGACATAGAATCCCTGTAGAAGGAGGCCATTCAGCCCATCGAATCTGCACTGAATCTCTGACACAATGGGTCCTATTGTACCATTTTCATTCTAAGTGCTGGGCGGACTTGAAACCGGGAGTGTTTCAGATCCGACTTTTAGACCCTTTCTCAGGTGTCCCCATACACACTCTGCCTGAAAAAATATCAGTGAGTCTGAATCACACTACACGAGCCTATGGGCGGGGCTTAACCCAAAACCCGGCAGCTCCGATCGGCACAGTCAAAGAATGATAGAATAATGCTCCCCTCCCGGGCTGGATAATGCCTCCCACTGGGCCCCACAGACATTACCCCCATCCCCCACCCCCACAACATTAATGATCCCCTTATCCCCCCACCCAGACTGATTACAGGCCCCTCCTCCTTCCTCCCCACTGATCTCAGGCAGATTGATCCACCCCCTCCACCTTACAGATATCAGGCAGACTGATCCCTCTCACCCCCATCCCAGACTTTCCTGCACAAGGCCCCCATCTCCTCCAGACTCCAGTGGCTATGTGACACCCCCCTCTCTCTCCCCTGTCCCCAATCATTGAGGCACTGATCCACGCTCTCCACCCCCACCCCCACCCCCCCAGCACACCTGCAAGTGCTCACCTGCCTTCCCCTCAATGCTAACAAGCAAACTGCATGGAACTTGCTGGAATGTTCTGTCAAACTGCCTGCAGCTGATCTGCCCTAACGAGGGGCAGCTCCATTAAAAACTCCAGAATGGACAGGCAGGCAGGCATTCCTGCACAAAATGTGAGCACGACCATCCCCCTCTTCCCCCTCTTCCCCCCCCCTCCAGATTCACTGAGGTTAACTGGGGAGGTTGCTGGATATAGCAGATGCAAGGTAGGACACCCTCATTCCCCCCAGGAGGATGTAGACACAGGACCTCTGAATGAAATGTGGTCTGGGAGGAAGTCACCGTCACGGTCAGTGCCAGGGCACTGGCCCCCAGAACTGGGAAGCAGTGCTGGAAAAAAGTCAATGACCTCATCCATGCAGCAAGGGTGAATACTGAACCCCATCGTTCATCTTCCCCAGATTCCCCCCCCATCCCCAGCACCCTGCATGTTTCCAGCTCATAACCACCAAGATGTTCCTTCCTATCCCCCCGAGAGCCCCACTGCTCTTGCCCTCTAAGGGCTACCACCTGACACTCTGCAGGAATCACGCCACCATTTCTTTGATGGCTCCTTCTATCTCCACAGAAGAAGACAGACCATTGCATCTGTCAGGGGGTGGAGAGCCAGACCTCTGGGTCCTCGCCCCCTTTAAGGAGCGAGTACTGGATCTCTCCATAGAAGGGGCTGTGACAGCATGATCGGTCAAGACATGAGCCCCTGTCATTCCTCCCCTCACTTTGAGACCACTTCTTGGGGGCGTGAGTTTCGGGTGCGAGGGACAAGGTTTAAAGGAGATGTACTGTGCATATTTATTAGCTCAGAGAGGGTACTGGGTGCCTGGAACTCACTGCTGGGTGAGGTCTCGGACACAGATATGATAATGACCTTTAAGGGTTGTCTTTACAGCTATTTGAATGGGACGGGAATAGAGGCATATGGTTTCCAGCAGGATAAGGGGTTACAAATCAATTGGCAGCCTGGTCACTACAGGGCTTGGAGGTCCGAAGGGCCTGTTTCTGTGATGTAATTTTTTTGGTGCCTTGTTCTACGTTCAATGGAAAAATGTGAATCACATACTTGACATCCTGGGTTCCTCTCCCTCCCTTGCACTTAACCTTGTGTCCTGTGTTGCAGGGACATGTCCAGATGCTTCAGGGGTTTCTGGACTTCAGGCCCATACTACAGCTCCTGCCCATCCTGGTCCAGGCAGCTCAGATGAGTGTTCGGAGGATGTGGGTGAAGGGACTTCTGAGGGTGGCACCATTTTGGTGTCAGCTTCCACTTTACAACTCATCATCCCAGGAGCTGACACATCGGTGTGTCCGGTCAGTGGTGAAGATTCTGAGTCACTCTTTAGTGAGCACGACACATCTACTGATGTACATCAGGTGGAGGGGGGAACGTCTGAGGCCTCTGGTACGTGGGGGCCTGCCGATGGCGAGGACTGAGCTTGCCCCAGGCTACATGCTGGTCCTCTGAGATCACTTCTCCCTGAGCTGCTGGAGATGCAGCAACAGAGCCAGGGAATGCAGGAGGGGCTGACAGCCACACTGGATCAACTGTGTGGCTGTTGGGAGGAGTCCCAAAGCCTTCAGGACCAGCTACTGCCTGTGTTGCATGCTTCCTGGGCCAACATTGCAAGAGTGGCCTCTGCAGTGGAAAGCCTAGGGCAGGAGATCCTCACCGTGAGTGACAGGCTCCACGCATTGGCCAAGTTATAGCAGGCCACAACAGAGTGCCAGAGGACCGCGGCTGCGGGACTGAACGCAGTTCTCAATGTTCCGCAGCCCATGGCTGAGATCTTGAGAGCTTGCAGGAGACCCAGTGGGACAACGCTGAGACACAGCAGGCTATAGCACCGGTCCTTGAGAATGTGGCCCAGTCACAGAGGATCATGGCTGAGGCCTTGCAGATCATAGCCCAGTCTCAGAGGGCACTTGCTGCAGCCATCACAGAAGGCTCAACCACCATAGGTAGGATGCAGGTGTGTCCTCCAGGACTGACAGTGCCAGGTAACACCAGAGCTAGAAGCACCACCATTCCATGGTGTGACTCAGGAACCCCAAGGGAATAGGAAGGGCTTGAGCCCATGCCAAGGCCTTCCAGCCAGGAAACTGTGGCTGTGGTGACACCTTCTGACTCCTCCATTCCTGACACTGGGGCACCTCAGGAGCAGTGGGATGAAGAGGGTGTCATGCAAGCATCCCAGACATCTGGAAGCAGGCCAGGGCCCTTATGGTCCAAGGCCTCCAGAGGACGCCCACCTCACGAATGAAAGGTAATGGGCTGAGGTAGGCAGCTACCCCCCTCCACCTCCGAAATATATTCTGGAGAGTCACTGAGACGTAGTGGTAAGCCAAGTAAGGTTAGAAAGTTGTAGTTGCATTGAGATGGCATGGGTGAAGAACTGCACTAGTTAGAAAGATATTTAAGCACCTTAACATTTTCTGTTCTCAAGTTTTTATTTTAGAATGACTGATTTAAACGCCTTTATCACAAATAAATGTTTTTGCACCATCCACCTGTGACTAATTTGTCTCGATTATGAATCCTCCATTGATGATTGCCGGAGGGATGCTTCATGTTGATGTCAGTTAGGAAGGCCCCTCAATACTGTGTCACTGAGAAAAGGAAGCCATTAGTTCATCAGACCTCCTGAGCAATTCCCTTGCAACCTCCACCCCACCCTCCCCAAGGTCCTGTATGGTGGTTTCAGATTCCATACTCACTACACAGACAAGGGCCCAGATTCCAGTATGCATGCAGAGTTCAGCTAGTTTGTACCAGGGCATCATTATAATGATGCTTACAGAGTCGTCATCATCCTCCTGCCTGACAAAAACTCACTGATACAGAGTACCCAGGCCCACCACTCTGGTGTGACAGCGTGCAGGATGTAGAAGGAATTTTGGGGGTAGTGGAGTGGGGAGATGGAATCCACAGACATAAACCCCTAGTGACTGAAGCGCCCGGTGATCAGGGCCTCCCTTGCCGCCCTCACATGCCTCATTTGAGCTGCCAGCCCTTCAACACCTGGGTGATGTTCCTCGATTTCCTCTTCCTCTTCCTCCTCCTCCTCCTCCTGCTGGTCATCCTCCCCCAGTGGTGCCTGGCCCAGCTGTTCAGCCTCCACTTCTTTCAATAGAGCCAAATTGTGCAAGGAACAGCACATGACTACAATGTGGGGACATATCACTGGGCTGTACTGGAGGGCCCTGCCAGATTGGTCCAGGCACCGCAATCACATGTTGAGGAGCCCACTATTGCGTGGGTGGCTATGTGGGCCTCATTATACCGTGTCCCCGCATCAGGCCTCTGCACAGGAGTCATCAGCCATCTCCAAAGCGGGTAATCCATATCACCCACAAGCCACCCCCGCAGCCTGGGCTCCTCCTCAAAGGCCTCCGGGATGTCCGAGCTCCTGACAATGAAGCTGTCGTGCATACTGTCTGGGTGTCTCACACAATTGTGCATAATGTTCATGTTATGGTCTCGCACTAATTGAAAATTCAGGGAGTGGAACCCTTTTCTGTTGATGAATCTTCGCAGAGTCGTAGGAGGGCCTTGAGGGCGACGTGTGCGCAGTCGCTAGCCCCCTGAACAATAGGCATCCCCACAATGGGTGCGAACCCTGCAGCCCGGGCTTCCTGATGGGCATGATCCAGGTTAAATTTGATGTACTGCCCAACCAGGGCATACAGAGATTCTGTGACCTGCTTGACACAGGTGTGCACAGCTGACTGGGAGATGTCACATACATCTCAGCTTGGGCTCTGGAAGGGAGCCAGTCTCATAAAAGTTCAGAGCGGTCATCAATTTGTCAGCCACCGAGAGTGGGTGCTCCCCCCTCTCCCCACCACTTCTTGGGGCCAGGTCCTGCAACAGGTTGCACTTTCTTCTTTTGGAGACAGAGACGGCCTGCCTCTGGTGGTCATCTCCCTCTACTCCTGCAAGTGGTAAGGCCCAGGCTTCCTGTGCCTCCAATTCTTCCTCCAGCTCTTCCTCCTTGGCTCCAGCAGCAACCAAAAGAACAGCAAGATCAATTGGTTGCATCACAAAAGCGATTTTGTCACTCTGAAGGTGACGGGGAGATGAAGAGGAACACATGAAGAGGTTAAGGAACATTTCTTGCTCCTAGCATGTGAACAATCACTGTCCATACCCCGAGTACCCCCAGCCTCATACTCCCCACAATCACAGCCCCCCCAGTTCTGCCAGCCACATGCTCCCCACAATCACAGCCCCCCGATTCCTCCAGCCTCACGCTCCCCACAATCTCAGCCCCCCCCTCCAATTCCCCCAGCTACACGCTCCCCACAATCACAGCCCCCCCAATTCCCCCATCCATATACTCACCATAACCACAGCCCCCCCAATTCCCCCAGCCACATGCTCCCCACAATCACATCCCCCCAGTTACATGCTACCCACAATCACAGCCACCCCTCTATACTCAAGAAAGGGCTCTGTTTCATCTCTTTCTGTCCTGAATTTCGAGTGTGGTATGATGCTAAATTTTTCTGCCACTTCCATCTCCATGCTGACTTCTAGGATCTGTTCAATGGATCCTTTCACCTGCCTCCAGTTTTCTCCCTTCACCTGGACCTGTCCCTCTGGCCTCCTACTTGCTCTTAATCTTTTCACTGAAAACAATCGGCACAATATTGGCTGTCTGCATTTCTCTGTCCTTCTCATCCACTCTAACCCATCTCCCTCTGAATTTGCTGCACTCTATTCTCTTAGGTCCAACCCTGACTTTGTGATCAAAGCTGACAAGAAGGGTAGTGTCATTTCTGTCTCATGTACTGACCTCCAGCAGGGCACCAACTCTCAGACTCTTCTACTGAACCATGACCCCACCAACAAACATCAAGTTATTGTTTCAAGAAAACCTATTGACCTAATTGCCTCTAGAGATCTTCTCTTCACAGCCTCCAACCTCATTCCCCCAACCCCACACAGCCCGCTTCTACCTCCTTCCCAAAATTCACAAATTTTGTGAATAATGGGTGCACAAATAATGGTGTACCAAGGAAGCTGGTACACCCAATATACCAAGCTCTTTCTTCTCCACAGAACCCATTTCTTCAAATCTTGACTCCATCCTCTGTACCCTTGTCCACTTTCGTCCCACTGATATTTGTGATTCCTCTGATGTGCTATGTCACATTAACAATTTCCAGTTTCCTGTCCTGAACTGCCTCCGCTTCACTCTGGATTTCCAATCCTTCTTCACCTCCATCCCCACCAGGAGACACTGAGAGTTCTTTGCTTCTTCCTTGACCGGAGGCCTGAACAATCCCCATCCACCACTACTCTCCTCCACTGATCTGAACTTGTTCTGTCACTTAGTCATTTCTTCGTTAACTTGTCTCACTTCCTATCAATAAATGAGTGGTTATGGGTACCTGCATGGACGCTAATTATGTCTGTCTTTTTGCAGCGTATTTTGTGGAACATTCTTTGTTCCAACCTTACTCCGGCCCACTCCCACAACTCTTCCTCTGGAATATTAATAACTGTATAGGTGCTGCTTCAGGCTCTCATCTAGACCTGGAAAAACTTATTGATTTTGCTTCCAATTTCCACCCCTCTCTTACCTTCACCGGGTCCATCTCTTCCTTGATCTCCCTGTTTCAATTTATGATGATAGATTGACCACCAATTTCATTACAAGCCCACCGACTCCCACAACTACCTTGACTGCAGCTCCTCACACCCAACTTCCTGCAAGGACTGTATCCCATTTTCCCAATTTTACTACCTCCAATGCATCTGCCACTTTGATCCATTTCCTATACCTCTGCTGTCACCCCTTCCCCTCCCTCACAGAACAACTGCTCAACTTTGCGTCTCTGTGAAAAATATAGATCAACATTTTGATTCAATGCCCTGGTGTTCTTTCTGTTTTTCCATAGGTGCAGTCCTTATCGTTGTTTTACGATAGAGGCAGCAAACGTTATGACAGAGGCTGTGGGGTGACATTGGGGTTATGGCATTGTAATGTCATAAATGTGTGTGAAGGAGGAGATGCCTTTGCACTCAGACACATGCCTGACACCTAATCGTACAATTTCATGGTCGTCCAAATCAGAAGTACTTGAAAATAACACTGAAAATTCTGGCTATGAAGTTTATTATTAGCAACAACTGTATCCAGCCCTGCACAGGCCTTGGTCTAGGCAATGATTCTCCCATCCCATCACACTAATTTTCTAGCACAGTATGGTGGGAGAATCTCGTGGCCAGGCACACACTGGATTCGCACATGCATTCCTGCCACAAGAGCATCTCCAGTGCCGGATTTCTGGCACTATCAGACTTGCATTGGAAACTGGTGGGAAGACCAGATACATCATTATAATCTGTCTGTAATAAAATTTAGGTGTAATTAGCAGGTCCAGGACTGAACTCTCTGGCCCTGCTAGCTTCTCCCACCCCGCCAGATTGTTTCACTCTAGTCGGGTTTACAGGAGGTCCCCACTATTGGGGAAGGATCGGGACGATTGCGCTGGAGTGAAGGGGGGACAGGCGAGGACCCCCAGGGGGTCGGGCAGCTGGGGAGTGGGGCCCCTGGGCATGGGCCCCCGGCACTGCCCAAGCAGCAAGTGCCCATGTCCAACGGAGGCTGTATTACACAAGTAAGGATCGTCACTGGAGGGGGTGGTAGAGATCGGAGTGGGCTGGGGGGGACGGTGTTCTGCCTGCTGAGGAGTCAGCATTGCCTGTGGGGGGGTGCCTGCTGACCCCTAGCAAGGGACTACTGCAGTGGGTCTGGGGACTAGAGATTGGGATGGGCCGGGACGGGGGGGAAGTTGGAGTCAGGGCTGGGCCTGGAAGTGGTTGGGGGGCCATAATCAGGCCATGGGGATGGGGAGGGGGGGATTAGCACTATAGGGGGTCCCAGCAAATGGGAGACTGATAGTTTGGAGCCAGTGCGCATGTGCAGAGGCCTGCTGGTTTCAGCCTCCTGGGTGGGAATAAGCTCTGCCCCCTGAAATCTAATGATATTCACACTGGTGGCCTCTGCTTTGCACAGAATGTGGGAGATTGTAGTGTGAACTCCCACTGAAAAAATCAGCGTGAATTACTCAAGTTTTCCCACGAATTCAACACTTAGAATTTTTCTGGGAGAATTCCGACCCCAGTCCACATCCTAACAGTTACATAGGTTGCTGACTTGACTATATGCCTGATTCATAAAGTCCACATTATACGGAGCCATAGACATTAGTGAACATCTGTAGCAGGGATCCGAGGCAATAGTGAACATTTAACATGGAGGTTGTACTTTTTATCCTTCAGCCTGACACATGGTGATATCATAATATTGCCCCTATGCAGCTTCTTAAAGGTACATGTCAGTGTCTGCATTGGCATACATACACTATCAGGATATCAAAGACAAGATAGAAAGCGAAATAGGTAAGAGTAATAGTGGTTCAAAGAAAGCACTAACAATCAGAAACATGGTGGTAGTTTATGGTGAAAGCAGAGCTTATGACCCATGGGAGAGAGGGATGGTACTGTCATTTTGTTTTAAGTTCCTCTGAATGGATGCATTAAGATGGAACGAATGGCTTCCTTCATTTCTTTATATTTTAACTTGAACATTCTGCTTATCTCCTACACCAGGGAAATGAAAACATTAAAGAACTCGTCAGTGTTGATGTCTGACATCGGTGTGCTTTCTCTCTCTTGACAGCTGACTGCCATAAGGAAACCGAATCTAATAATGAGGCAGAGCCTTGCAGACAGGGTGAGTATTAATGAGAAAGTCTCATTAGCCAGTTACAGCACGTGCCAGCACCAGCACTTATGATCCCCCTAGAATAAGACGACAAACATCCTGCCACTTGCTTATAACCTTCAGTGCTGTGAGCGTTCCCGACTGGGTATTTTAGCGCAGTTAGGAGGTAACACAGTCCCTGGGAGTTTAAGGGCAAATGAATTGTGTGTGGGCGAGGTTTCTCAAGCTGTATGTTTTAGGTCTATTTATGACCAACAGTATGAGCCATAAATTAACATGTAGACTTGTCTTAGTGCTGCATTCATGCACCAGCTAGCAGGCAAGCAATTGCAGAGGAGCATATGTTGAGACTCTGCTCGCAACAGCAGGCTTTAGTTTAATGAGCAGTCTGTGCATCCCTGCATTGTCTATAAGGTATATGGAATATCTGAGTGAATGAACTAGTGATGTGTGATGAGTCTGGCAAACTTAATTATCACTGATGATCCAATTGTCAATGACCAATCTAACAATTCAGTCTGTTGAATGAAATAACTAAACACTGTCCCCACAGGTAAATCCAATCACAGCTATTATAGAGCTTCCTCAACAAGGAACAGGCCGCACCATTCATTTGTTGGGTGGGAGTGGGTTAGGTCAAGAAAGTCTGAGAATTGTAGCTATGCTGTAATAACACAATATAAGAAATGGGACCACTAATAAACACTACTTTTCAGAATAAGTATGAAGTTAGAATGTCTACAGTGCAGAAGGAAGCCACTTAGCCCATCGAGTCTGCACTGATCACAGTCTCACCTCGACCCTAACCCTGTAACCCCAAACATTTACCCTGCGAGTTCCCCTGACACTAAGGGACAATTTAGCATGGCCAATTAACCTAACTCATCTTGAGTATGGGAGGAAATCCACGCAGACATGGGGAGAACTCCACACACACAGTGACCTGAGGCCAGAATTGAACCGGGTCCCTAGCGTTGTGAAGCAGCAGTGCTAACCACTGTGCCACCCATGCCATTGTTCTTATTGATAGGCATAACATAAAGCCACCTCAGCAGAGAAACTTCACTTTCCCTCTTTGCAGAAACACAAACAGACCCGAGAAATGAGCAGCACATTGGCACAATGGTTAGCACTGCTGCTTCAGAGCACCAGGGAGCCAGGTTCGATTCTGGCCTTAGGTGACTGTGTGGAGTTTGCATATTCTCCCCGTGTCTGCATGGGTTTCCTCCGGATGCTCCAGTTTTTTCCCACAGTCCAAAGATGTGCAGGTTACGTTGATTGGCCATGCTAAATTACCCCTTACTATCAGGGAATTAACAAGGTAAATACGTGGGGTTATGGGGATAGGGCCTTGGTGGGATTATTGTTGGTGCAGGATCGATAGGCCAAATGGCCTCCTTCGGCACTGATGTGAATCTATGATTCTTGGTTCAGGCTTCCAAATTGGCATTCCTAAGTTGGTAGAATGACACCTTGTCTATCCGTTTATCCATACGAGTATGGATACATGGCGTGGGTTGAGGTGTTGGGGGAAATGGGTTCCCAAACAGTTTGGTAGAGATCAGAATACTACCACCATGAAACACACTCAGTGCCAAACCTCCCTTAATCCTCTGGGATCAGTGCATCATATCTAAACTGTTGCTTCTTAATAAATGGCCTACAAATTACTTACAAATACTCAACTGTCTATCTTTTGTACCTGCAACTCCAGAATACAAAATTCTTACAATGAGGAAGGAACCATCATTGTTTGGGTGCTGGTTAGAGGAGTAAGCTGCAGCTCCTTGTCAGACAATTAAAATCTCATTATTCAAATCACTTCATTTCAAGCATTTAATTAACACAATATGCGCCTCACTAGCGATATTATAGCTAGGAAACAAATTGACGTAGCATGTCTGAGCAATACGATCTCAGAAATTCCAACCTACAGTCTATTACTACACACCGTGAACACATGCACTATGAGATACATTGATAAATACCATAAATGCAATAGATAAAATTGTACATTCTTATTCTCTGTACTTCAATTCCATATTTACTTCAAGTTTTGGAAAGGGAAACTTTAGTCCTATTAACATAAATTGTGTGGTGAATATACCAGTGATGGTAGAACTCCCGTTATCTAAATTCCTGCTCTCTCAATCCTCCTGATAACCAGATCTAAGACGTGTGTCTTGTTGTACGGCACATCATAATTGTAAACTCGGTTCTGGACATTCTGGAATGGGATGTTACAGAGTCCGCCTGGCTCGTGGTGAGTCTGACGTTCCAGTAATTCAAACTGAAGTTCAGAGCTACAGTTTTCCCACTGTTCGAAGCAAGATGAAGGAAAACCCTGGGCAGTGCAGTGCACCTGAATTCATGATTTGAGCTAGCAGCATTGACTCATAAAACAGGCCATGTAGCTTTATACTTTCCATTATGGTTACTATTAGATGGAGAGAGTGTCACAGTTGGTTTTCCTTCCCTCTCTGCCATTCTTATGTAGCGGGGTTGGTGACGGGATGGGGGGTAGGGTGCGGGGGGAGGAGTACAGGAAATACCATGGGAAAGGCAGACTCATTGCTGTGATCCCATTAATCACAGCTTCACGCTGACATCAGTTCAATCAGTACAGAATTAGCATCCAGCTCAGGGCTGTGCTAATCTGTCTAGTTCCATACAACATCGCATGGTGAAATGTGTCAGCCACTAATAAGAGGACTTGTGCAAACATCTCAAAATACTCATATTGATTTGTTAATTAATACTAAAAAAACAGATAAAGGCTCTGACAAAGGGTCATCTTGACTCGAAATATTGGCTCTGTTCTCTCTCCACAGATGCTGTCAGACCTGCTGAGATTTTCCAGCATTTTTTATCTTTGCTAAAAAAACTGACAGATTACAGATTTCACAAAGCCAAATGAACTATGCCACAAATGGATCTGGAATTTCCAAACACTCAAAGGTTTTACTGTAGTGTTAATGTTCTGATGTTAATAATGATCTTATTAATAAGTGCCTTTAGACGATCAAAATGGCATCTGGGTACATGCACTTAATTCTGGTGCAAATTGTTCTGGGTGCAATATTTGTGAGGGCATTATCATGTGCCTTCTGGAGATAGGTAGATTAGAAAGATCATAATGCCAGTTGGTGTTACATGATGATTTGGTGCTGGTGCAGTTACTATGGCGCTCAGTGCATCAGTTACGCCTTCTCTTAATTATACATGGCTGAACTCATGTTCAGTAGCACAAAATACCCCAACACACCCAACTCGCCCAACTCGGAGCTATTTAAATGGAATAGGTTAGCTGCTGATTTACCTCTAGTGATGCTGCTGTAATTTTGCAAGTATTTGGCGTTTTCTAGAATTTATTAGAATTGTCAAAGTTAACAGGTATGGTGTATCAGGTATTGAAGGACTTTTTGCTGACATCAAGCTTTAGCACAAACCAATTGCATGTGTGAGTGGGCCTTCCCTTTGGAAACAAACTTGACAGGGAGAATGAGTAAAGGTTACAGAGCAAGGCAAGTTGCTGGAAGAGGAGAAGAGAGAGAAGGGGAGGAATTTTCCCTTCTCTCCCATCACAGGGATCATAGCAGGTGGGGGACATGGTGGCACTGTAGTTAGCACTGCTGTCTCACACCGCCAGGGACCTGGGTTCGATTCCTGGCTTGGGTCACTGTCTGTGTGGAGTTTGCACGTTCTCCCCGTGTCTGTGTGAGTTTTCTTCGGGTACTCCAGTTTCGGAAAGATATGCTGGCTAGATGTGTTGACCCAAACAGGCGCCAGAGTGTGGTGACTAGGGGAATTTCACAGTAACTTCATTGCAGTGTGAATGTAAGCCTTACTTGTGACTAATAAATAAACTTTTACTTTAAAAAACTTTGGGGGACAGACCATTCAAAGGTCCACTGACCGTGGGCAGAATTTTCCGGTTTTGGGGTGGGCAGGAGGCCACATTTGCCCAGGGTTTTGTGCGATGTCTGAACTTCACTCAATGTCCTCATTGAAATGTGCCACCTGTTCTAGCCACAGTTGCAGCCTCAGAACACATTCAGGATTATGTTGACTAGAGTTGGAGCTATTTGTTGCATCTCACAGTTTGCTATCCACTGTTGTATAAGGGAAGTCATGGAAACCCTGCTTTTACAAAGTGCCAACAATATTATGTTCTCACGTGCTGGTGAGCAGCAGGTGAAATGAGTGTACACACATTCATGTAGGTTGTCACCTTACCCATGGTGCAGACTGCTATTAATGGAGGACATCTCACTTTGCAGGCACTACATGACAATGTTGGGGCATGGCACAATCAAATATGATTCTATTACCTCAATATACCGTTGGTGTGCAACCATTTGCAGTGAATCATGGAGACCAATGGTCCCATCCTGGTAGCAGTGATGTCATCTTCATTTTGCAGCAATCCACTGCACTATCTGCAATTGAGCCATTCACCAAGAGTTCCACATGCTATCTTCCCTCTGCCAGCACAGAGTCCACTTGGCCAAAATGCAAAATTAAATGTCAATGCAAAATAAACATTACAAACTAAAGCTACCATTCAAGCCATACCATTCTGCATACAAACACCAACTAACTATCTTTGTACATTCCTTTAGTGCCTGTCTCAATGCTCCAACACAACTGGTGGAAGGCCAATGATTTTCAAAAGATGAGACTCTAGATGATCTTGCAGGGATATTTCTGGTGGCTCTGGGTCAAAGAAGCCCAGCTCTGGACTGAGCCATCTTGGCATGGCAGGCAGATGTCTGGGTTGGCTGACTGGCGGACATCAGTAAGGGCAGAGGCAGGCGACAATAGTGGAAGAACAAATGCTGTCCTTGTGAGAGGACAAGAGTTTTGTATACTGTGGAACAACTGCCAGTCCCCTCATGATGATGCCCCAGCAATCTCAGTAGAGCCCAGACACCTTGCAAGCCCCACTGAACATTGCTATCCATGTTCATGATGGCAGTATTCTGACCTGGTATAATAACAGTCTAAGCTTCCATTGCAGCACCCAGATGTTTGGTGGTTTCTGCTTGCACTGCGATGGAAACTGACACATCGGTCTCTGCATCATGCTTGGGTCTGCGATTGTGCTACTGGTGTCAACACCACTTCTATGCTGTATTGGATGGACTCCAAGCACTTCAAAAAGCTCTGTGAAAAGTTGATGCCAGAGTCTCTATGCCCCTTGACATTGCACATGATTTTTACAGTCATAGACTCATAGAGTACAGAAGAGGCCCTTTGGCCCATTGAGTCTGCACCAACAAAACTAACTAAATCTACACTAATCCCACCTTTCAGCACTTGGGCTGTAGCCTTGAATATTATGACATCTCATGTGCTCATCCATGTACTTTGTTTGTGAGATTTCTCATCTCTGCTACTTTAACCTAAGTCTATCACCACCCCCTGCCCCCACTGGATCCCATATGCTTTTACTTTCTTTATCGGTCTTCCATCTGGGACATTTTCAAAGGTTTTGCTGAAATCTGTATAAACTACATCAACTGCTCTACCCTCATCTATGCAACCAATCAATTCCTAGAAAAATTCAACTTGTTAGGCAGGACTCCCCTCTGACAAAACCTTGCTGCCTATCCCTGATCAAACCTTGCCTCTCCAAGTGGAGATTAATTCTCTCCTTCAGAATACTCTCTTATAATTTTCTTACTACTTACATGAGGCTCGCTGGTCTGCAATTCCTTGGTTTATCTCTACCACCCATCTTGAAAAATGGAACCACATGTGCTGTCCTCCAATCCTCTGGCACTTGATCTGTGGCAGAGAGAAGAGCTCCTGTAATTTCCAGCTTTGCCTCTCACAATAGCCTATGATACAACGTAGAAACATAGAAAATAGATGCAGGAGTAGGCCATTCGGCCCTATGAGTCTACTCTGTCATTCATTATGATCAGGGCTGATCAACAAATTCAATACCCTGATCCTGCCTTCCCTCACTTCTCTTTAGCCCCAAGAGCTATAGCTAATTTCTTCTTGAAATCACACAATGTCTTCACCTCAACTGCTTTCTGCAGATTCACCTCTCTCTGGGTAAGAAAATTTCTCCTCACCTCAGTCCTGAAAGGTTTACTCCTTTTCCTCAAATTATGACCCTTAGCTCTGGATTCCCTCACCATTGGGAACATTCTTTCTAAATCTACACTGTCTAATCCTATTGGAATTTTATAAGTTTCTATGAGATCCCTTTCACTTTTCTAAACTCCAGTGAATAGAATTGTAACTAAATTGTAACTTGCCTGTGCCAAGGGAGAATGAGGGAAGAAATGAAATGAGGTGGAGGGTGAATGCGTGGCTGAGGGACTGGTGTAGAGGGCAGGGATTTCGGTTCCTAGATCACTGGGACCTCTTTAGGGGTAGGTGGGACCTCTATAGTAGGGACGGGTGGCACTTAAATACCAGGGGGACTAGTATCTTGGCGGGAAGACTGGCTAAGGCTACCGGGGGGACTTTAAACTAGAAAGGATGGGGGGAGGGAACTGTGTTGGGGAAACTGGGACGGAGGAGGTTCGCTCCCAGGTAGGGGAGGACCGCAGGCAGTATGCGAGGGAGGTTAGACAGGTGGTGGAGATGGGAAATGCCCAGACTGAGGGGCTGAAGTGTATATATTTTAATGCAAGGAGTATAGTGAATAAGGTAGATGAGCTTAGGGCGTGGATAGCTGTTTGGGATTGTGATGTGGTGGCCATTACGGAGACTTGGATGTCTCAGGGACAGGACTGGGTACTTCAGGTGCCAGGCTTCAGGTGCTTCAGGAAGGACAGGGAGGGTGGCAGAAGGGGTGGTGGCGTGGCACTGTTGATCAGGGATAGTGTCATGGCTACAGAGAAAGAGGATGTCGTGGAGGGATTGTCTACAGAATCTCTGTGGGTGGAAGTTAGGAACAGCAAAGGGTCAAAAACTTTGCTGGGTGTAATCTATAGGCTGCCCAATAGTGACAGGGAAGTTGAAGTGCAAATAGGGAAACAGATTCTGGAGAGATGTTTTAATAACAGAGTTGTCGTGATGGGAGACTTCAATTTCCCAAACATCGACTGGAATATCCCTAGGGTAAGGGGTATAGATGGGGAGGAGTTTGTTAGGTGTGTTCAGGAGGGTTTCCTGACGCAGTATGTGGACAAGCCTACGAGGGGAGAGGCTGTACTTGACCTGGTACTGGCGAATGAACCAGGGCAGGTGATGGATCTTTCGGTAGGAGAGCATCTTGGATATGGTGACCATAATTCTATCTCCTTCACAATTGCGTTGGAACGAGATAGGATCAGGCAGGCTAGGAAGGTGTTTGTCTGGGGTAAGGGGAGATACGAAGAAGTCAGGAAGTTACTTGGACAAATAAACTGGAAGGAGGCGTTCTTAGGGAAAAGTACCGAAGGAAGGTGGCAGATATTCAAGGAATGTGTGTCTGGAGCTCTGAATGACAACGTTCCGATGAGACGAGGGGGGTTTGGTGGGTCGAGGGAACCGTGGTGCACAAAGGATGTGTTGAACCTAGTCAGGAAGAAAAGGAAGGTGTACAAGAGGTTCAGGGAATTAGGAGATGTTAAAGATCTTGAGGAGTATAAGGACTGTAGGAGGGAACTTAAAAGGGAAATTAGGAGAGCCAGAAGGGGTCATGAGAAGACCTTGGCGAGTAAGATTAAGGAGAATCCCAAGGCCTTCTATAAATATGTGAAAGGTAAAAGGATAAGAAGAGAAGGGATAGGACCGATAAAAGGTGAGGGGGGAAAGGTTTGTGTGGAACCAGAAGAAATGGCGGAGGTGCTTAACGAGTACTTCGCCTCAGTATTCACAGTGGAAGCCGATCTGGGAGATTTTGTTATGGATTTGCAGCAGATGGAAAGGATTGAGTACGTGAATATTAAGGAGGAGGATGTGTTGGAACTTTTGAATTCTATCAAGGTAGATAAGTCGCCGGGACCAGATGGGATGTACCCCAGGATACTGTGGGAGGCGAGGGAAGAGATTGCAGAGCCCCTGGCGATGATCTTTGCGTCGTCAATGGAGACGGGAGAGGTTCCAGAGGATTGGAGGATTGCGGATGTAGTTCCTATTTTTAAGAAAGGGAACAGAGATAGCCCGGGAAATTACCGACCGGTGAGTCTGACCTCAGTGGTTGGTAAGCTGATGGAGAGGCTTCTGAGGGACAAGATTTACGAACATTTGGAGAGGTTTGACATGATCAGGAATAGTCAGCATGGATTTGTCAAGGGCAGGTCGTGCCTTACAAGCCTAGTTGAGTTCTTCGATAATGTGACTGAACACATTGACGAAGGAAGTGCCGTGGACGTAGTGTACATGGACTTCAGCAAGGCGTTTGATAAGGTCCCCCATGCAAGACTTCTTGAGAAGGTGAGAGGGCATGGGATCCAAGGGCCTTTGGCCTTGTGGATCCAGAACTGGCTTGCCTGCAGAAGGCAGAGAGTGGTTGTGGATGGGGCTTTTTCTGAATGGAGGTCAGTCACCAGCGGAGTGCCTCAAGGATCTGTTCTGGGACCCTTGTTGTTTGTCATTTTCATAAATGACCTGGATGAGGAAGTGGAGGGATGGGTAAGTAAGTTCGCTGATGACACGAAGGTCGGTGGTGTTGTGGATGATCTGGAAGGATGGCAAAAGTTGCAGCAGGACATAGATAGGATGCAGGACTGGGCGGAGAAGTGGCAGATGGACTTCAACGCGGATAAATGTGTTGTCGTCCATTTTGGCAGAACCAACGGGATGAACGAGTACACTATTAAGGGCAGAAGTCTGAGTAGTGTTGAGGAGCAGAAGGATCTTGGGGTCCGGGTCCACAGGACTCTTAAATCGGCCTCGCAGGTGGAGGAGGTGGTCAAGAAGGCGTATGGTGTACTGGCCTTCATTAATCGAGGGATTGAGTTTAGGAGTCGGGAGGTAATGCTGGAACTTTATAAGACCCTTGTCAGGCCTCATTTGGAGTATTGTGCGCAGTTCTGGTCGCCTCACTATAGGAAAGATGTAGAAGCTATTGAAAGGGTGCAGAGGAGATTTACAAGGATGTTGCCTGGACTGGGAGGCATGCCTTATGAAGTTAGGTTGAGGGAGCTGGGACTCTTTTCCCTGGAGAGACGAAGGTTGAGAGGCGACCTGATAGAAGTTTACAAAATGTTGAGAGGAATAGATAGGGTGGACTCTCAGAGGCTATTTCCCCGGTTTGAAATGGTTGCTACGAGAGGACATAGATTTAAGGTGCGGGGAGGGAGGTTCAGAAGTGATGTTAGGGGTAAGTATTTCACTCAGAGGGTGGTGAGTGAATGGAATCGGCTGCCGTCAGTGGTGGTGGAGGCGAACTCGCTGGGGTCTTTTAAAAGACTTCTGGATGAGTATATGGGGTTTAATGAGATTGAGGGTTATAGATAGGTCTGTAGGTTGGTAGGTGATGTGGTCGGCGCAACTTGTGGGCCGAAGGGCCTGTTTGTGCTGTAGTGTTCTATGTTCTATGTTCTATTTAAATTAGTCTCTCCTCATATGACAGACCTGCTATCCCAGGTATTAGCATGGCAAACCTTCACTGTAGTCCCTCAATAACAAAGTGTCCTCAGATAAGGATACCACAATCCTCCAGATGTGGCTTCTCCAACACCCTGTACAATTGCAGTAAAACATCCCTATTTTTACCCTAAAATCCTCTTGCTATGAAGGCCAGTTTACCATTTGCCATCTTTACTGCCCGCTGTACCTGCACACTTACTTTCAGTGACTGATGCACGTGGACACCAGAGTCTTGCTGAGTATCCACCTCTTTCAACTTACACCCCTCTGGAATACAGCACATTTCACCTCCTTCACATGTCCTGCACTAAGGTCTTCCTGCGCAGAGTTGGAGAATCTTGGGGCAAGTTAATTCCGAACTGTGTCATTACAAGGGAGCAGGAGGAGACCATACAGCCTGTCAAGCCTGCTCTTCCATTCAATATGATCACAGCTGATTCCGGACATCAACTCCACTTTCCCGCCTCCTCCTCATATCATTTGATTCCCAGAGAGACCAAAAATCTGTCTGTCTCAGCCTTAAATATATTCAATGATGGAGCAAACACAGCACTTGGGTTTGAGAACACTTTGATTTGATTTTTGATTTGATTAGAATTATTATTGTCACACCTATTAGAATGTAGTGAAAAGTATTGTTTCTTGCACGCTATACAGACAAAGCATACCATTCATAGAGAAGGAAACGAGAGAGTGCAGAATGTAACGGTTCAGTCATAGCTAGGGTGTAGAGAAAGATCAACTTAGTGCAAGGTATGTCCATTCAAAAGTCTGAAGGCGGCAGGGAAGAAGCTGTTAGTGAGTCAGTTGGTACGTGTCCTCAGGCTTTTGCATCTTTTTCCCAATGGAAAATGTTGGAAGAGAGAATGTCTGGGGTGCATGAGGTCCTTAATTATGCTGGCTGCTTTTCTGAGGCAGCAAGAAGTATAGATAGAGTCAAAGGATAGGAGGCTGGTTTGCATGATGAGTTGGGCTACGTTCACAATCTTTTGTAGTTTCTTGTGGGCCTTGGGCAGAGCAGGAGCCATACCAAGCTGCGGCACAACCAGAAAGAATGCTTTCAATGGTGCATCTGTAAAGGGTGGTGAGAGTTGTAGCAGACATGCTGAATTTCCTTAACCTCCTGACAAAGTAGAGACATTGGTGGTCTTTCTTAACTATAGCACGGGCATGGAGGCACCAGGACAGGTTGTTGCTGATTTGGACACCTAGAAATTTGAAGCTCTCAACCACTTCCACTTTGTCCCTGTTGAAGTAGACAGGGGCATGTCCTCCACTATGTTCACATGAAGTAACCTCTCCTCATCTCAGCTCCTGATCAGCCCCTTATACTGAAATTGTGTGCCCTTATTCTAGATTTCCCAACCAGGGGAAACAGCCTCCTAGTACCTACCCCACCAAGCCCCTTCATACATTCCAGTGAGATCGCTCTCATCCTTCTAAATTCTGGAGGATAGAGACCCTATTTACTCAGTCTTTTTCCAAGCCTGAGTGTCTTGAAAAAGGACTTCCACCACCAGCTCCAGCTGCAATCATTCTTCCCTTTAGGAGATGCAGGCTGGCTTTAATGTATGGTAATAAGAGACAGCACGGGGTTGGTGTGCCGTTTAGAATGATTTGGCATGGGACAGTCACACGTTTTGTGCGGTGTATGCTGTCGAATTTAGTCTGCCCTATTTCTTCCAATATCTGTGCTCAGTCACTGAGCTCCAAGCACTTTGATGAAAAGAAAGATGTTCTGCATTTTAAAGACAGCAGGATCAGTTTCAATTTTCCACCTTTTTCTGCAAACATCTACTTATTTTCACGTGGTGTAGTTCAACTCTCACATATACATCAGATTTGAAGGGGGTGTATGTGAACACAAGAAACAGCAAATAAGGTATTGTGTAAAAACATCCAGGCCAAAAATAATACATGGCTGGCACTACATTGGAGGAAGAATTCTGTGTCTGAACTGACAAGAGGTATCCCACTGAGCATCAAATCTCCCATAATGTTGCTCACAGATCAGTTCTGAGACACTACAGTGCTTTTTTCACATTGCTTTGTAGGGAAAAAGGCATAGAAATAAATATAAATATGTATGTATGTACGTATGGACGGAATTGTTTCAGAGGTACATTACTTCTTTTGTTTTTTTAGCAGAATGAACACTTCATGTAAGTTACCAAACCTGATCTCTTTTTCCATCGGTTTAAAATGTGAATTTTTTAAGCTGAAGACTGAAAAATATCAAGATTGAACAAATTACATAATTTCCTCTTTTCCAAATATCATTATGGCAGTAGTGTGTCAAGAAATACACTAGTAAGCAATTTAAGATTGTCAGTGCAGTTTGTAAATACAGCTCATGTATGCTTGCTGGAAGTTACTTATATTTACTCTGCAGGCAAAAGGAACATGTACAGGCCTTGTGCCTTTTTTGAATTAACAAAAACAATGGGGGCAATAATTCCCTGGTGCATTCTCCATGACAACACCTCAACCAATCAGTCAACTCCCAACCAGTCAGCAACCTTTAAGGGGCATCTCCACAGCTATGTGAATGGGATGAGAATAGAGGCATATGGTCCCCGGAAGGTTAGGGGGTTACAAATCAGATGAGCAGCCTGGTTGCTACAGGCTTGGAGGTCCGAAGGGTCTGTTCCTGGATGTAATTTTATTGGTTCTTTGTTTTGTGTTCAATGGAGACATGTGAATCATGTGTTTGGCACCCCGGATTCCTCTTCCACTCTTGCACTTAACCTTGTGCCCTGTGTTGCAGGGATAGACCTGGACATCACGGGGCCTTCTGGACTCCAGGCCCATACTGCAGCTCCCACCCATCCTGGTCATGACAGCTCGGCTGAGCCCTTGGAGGATATGGGTGAAGGGACATCCAAGGGTGGCACTGTTTTGGTGTCAGCTGTTTCTTCAGAAGGGACTCTTCAAAAATGCAGCCAGTGAAAATACAACAAAACTTACTCCAGCTTATAAATCAAAGAAAGGGTTTAATAAAGAAACACCCTCACCCAATCCCAGGAGTCCATCATTCTACATAGTTCCTTACTTATAGTGAATCAGCTGGTCAGCTGACCCTTGCACCTTGTTCCCATTGGTAACATTAATCCAATACAAAGTTGTCACCGGTAACATTCTAATATCAGCTGCCACTTTGCGGTTCACCATCCCAGATACTGACAAGTCAGTGGGTTCAGTTAGTGTTGAGGCTTCTGGGTCACTCTCTGATGAGCACAACACATCTGCTGATGTACATCATGTGGAGGAGGGAACATCCAAGGCCTCTGACATGCAGGGGGCTGCTGGAGGTGAGGACTCAGCTGGCCCCAGGCTACATGTTGGTACTCTGTGATCACTTCTCCCTCAGCTGCTGGAGATGCAACAACAGAGCTAGAGAATGCAGGAGGGGCTGACAGCCACATTGGACCAACTGTAAGGCTGCTGGGAGGAGTCTCAAAGCTTTGAGATGGACTAGCTATTGCCTGTCTTTCATGGTTCCCGGGCCAATACTGCAAGTGTGGCGACCGTAGCGGAAAGCCTAGGGCAGGGGATCCATACAATGAATGGCAGGCTCCAAGCAATGGCCAAGTTATAGCAGGCCTTCCTGGTGGACCGAACAGGCTTCTCAAGATTCTGCGGCCCATGGCTGAGAGGCTCAGGAGCTTGGAGGAGACCCAGTGGGACAGCACTAAGACACAGCGGACTATGGCAACAGCCCTTGAGAACGTGGCCCAGTCTCAGAAGGTCATGGCTAAGGGCTTGCAGAGCGTGGCCCAGTCTCACAGGGCCACAGCTGAGGGCTTGCAAAGTATGGCCCAGTCTCAGAAGGTCACAGCTGAGTGGATGCAGAATGTGGCCAAGTCACAGAGGGCTCCTGCTGCGGCTATTGAGAGCTGGCCCCCCACTCAAGTGGTCATCGCAGAGGACTCAACCACCATGGGTAGGAGGCAAGTCTGGCAGTGCCAGGTGATGCCAGAGCTTCTGGACTTCACTGCAGAAGCACTGCCATTCCACATAGTGACCCAGGGGCCCACAGGAACCCCAAGGGAGAAGGAAGGGCTTGAATCCATGCTCCTTCCAGTCAGGAGACAGTGGCTGTGGCTACACCTTCTGACTCCCCCCTTCCTGACAGCAGGGCATCTCAGGAGCAGTGGGATGAAGAGGGTGCCATGAAAACATCCCAGCCACCTGGAAGCAGGTCAGGGCCCTCATGATCCAGGGCCTTCAGAGGATGACTGCCACATGCATCACAGGCCACAGGGTGAGGTAGGCAGCTGGCCCCCTCTACCTCTGATATACATTCTGGGAGTCATTGAGACGTAGTGTTAGGCCATATAAGGTTAGGAAGTTGTAATTGCACTGAGATGGCATGGATGAAGGCCACACTAATTAGAAAGATATTTAAGCATGTTAACATTTTCTGTTCACAAGTTTTTATGTTACAGAATCTTATTTAAACATCTTTATTGTCATCATTAAATGTTTCTCACTGTCCACCTATGATTAATCCTCCATTGATCATTGCTGGAGGGATGCTTCATATTGATGTCAGTTGAGGAGGCCCTTCAATGCTGTGTCACTGAGAAAAGGAAGTCATTGGTTTCACAGACGTCCACGAGCATTTCCCTCCTGCCCCCACCCCACCCACCCCCACGGTCCTGCATGGAGGTTTCAGATTCCTTTCCCACTGCACAGACAGGGCCCAGATGCCAGTGTGCATGTGGAACTCAGGTAGGAGTCAGACTAATTTCCAACATGGCATCATCATAATGGTGCTTTGCGAGTTGTCATCACCCTCCTGGCTGCCAAAAACTCACTCACATGGAGTATCCAGGCCCACCACTCTGGTGTAACAATATTGCAGGATATAGAAGGAATTTTGTGGGGGGAAAGGGGAATGGAACCCACAGATACAAACCCCTAGCGACTGAACCGTCGGGTGATCATGGCCTCCCTTGCCGCCCTCACATGCCTCATTCGGGCTGCCAGCCTTCCAGCACCTGGTTGGTGTTTCTCAGCATGCTCTTCCTCACCTTCCTCCTCCTCCTCCTCCTGCTGGTCATCCTCCCTAGTGATGCCCAGCTGATCAGCCTCCACGTCCTCCTCCTCCAATAGGTCATCTCTCTGTAGAGCCAGATTGTGCAAGGTATAGTGCATGACCACAATGCAGGAACAGATCGGTCCAGGCACCAGAATCGCATTTTCAGGAGCCCAGTGCACCTCTTCACTATCGCACAGGCGGGTACATGGGCCTCATTATACCGGGTCTCCGCTTCAGACACAGGCCTCCGCACAGGTATCATCAGCCATGTCCAAACTGCGTTACCCATATCACCCATGAGCCACCCCCACAGCCTGGGGTCCTCCTCAAATACCTCTGGGATGTCCGAACTCTTGACAATGAAACTGTCGTGCACACTACCTGGATGTTTTCTCTCTGCGAGAGCAAAGGATTCCAATACAAAATGACAAAACTAATTTCAATGCTTCTAACATCGGGAAAAGCTAAAAGCTTTGATGGGTCATTCCTCTTCAGTGGGTTGGAACAGAAATCAGAACCTACCTAACCAGCAGCAACAACTGGGAGACTTTGTGACCGGTCAGTCTAATCATCAAAAATTAAAAAGAAACCTGAATTTTTAAAAATCTGGGAGTTTGAACCATAAATGGGTGCTGGAAATTCTACATTGTTAACTCTGACCACTTGTTCATTCAATTGCCAGTGATAATCTGCCAAAAGTGCTCATTGTCATGATGGCAAACATCGTAAGAGCCATTTTCTAAATGCACATGATTCTGCTGTATTGCTAAGTCTAGTAATTAGGTAGCAATTATTTTAATGTTTTGATTACTAATCGTACATCCATTGTGAAAGGTCATTTTAATCCCAGGGGTACTGGTCAGGATGTGAACATTTGAAAACACTTGCTATCTTCTTATCTTGGCTCTATAAACAGCTTTTGAGATAACGTGTGAAAAGGTGAGCTTTTTGATATCCAAATACTGTAATTATTCTGTATGACCAATTTTCAATCTGCTTCCGCTATTTATTTCTTTTGTGTAGCTGCAGCGAACTATGTCCATTTGGCTAACGCATTACCTCCACAATCACACATGATAGTTACCCAAAACAATTTCCTTTAGCTTTGTGAGAACATGAGATAGTCATCAAGTTTATTTCCAAAGCTTTCAAAGCAGGAAGATATTTCAAGGTAGTAGCGGATAGCATTATAGGGGAGATTATGAGCCCAGTTAATGTGAGACACATCGCAATTGGATCATACAGTTAGGCTGAGGAAACAGCATTTCAGAAGATTATATCGATTGAAAATATACCCTGTGGAAGATGTGCAAGGATTAATATTTATTAGCCAAGACTTTAGATAGTGCAATCAAATATTTTCAAAAAAAACACATCAAGGTATGATTAGGAGCAGCTTAACTTCATACAGCACATGGCAAAAAAGTTGTCTGTTTACCCATCATGTTTATAATCCTATTCATTTCTACAGGATAAGTAACTGATTTCAGAAAAATTAAAGTAGACTTGGCACAAACTAATTCAAATCTTCAAAGCATTCAAAGCAATCTTCTAACAATCCTATTTCGCTGGTTAGATGGTGAATCAGATATGTCTTACTAGTAAGGTACTCCTGGTGATTTTTCGCACTCTCTGCCCTTATCGCTATTTATTCCAGGTCCAGCTGCAGCAAATGATAACTGAATATATCATTGCACAGGTAGTTGATTATTTATCTGTACCTAAGTAAAATAGTCCCTTAACTCCTTTGCTTTTGTCAGCTGGCTGTTATCAGGTATCAGTGGCAGAAATGTTTCCATTAAATGGTGCAGCAATAGTTCTCAGTTTCTTGTCACATTGGCTGAGGTGATTTAAGGACACCATTTGGTCTTCGTTGCTGTTTCTGTTATCAATGGGATTTTAATTAATTCAGTTAACTGTCAAATGTAGATCCTCATGTAGGGATCAGATCCTGTTGTCTTGTAAGACACAATAATTCACGTAAGGACTAAAAAGAGCAACACAAGTTACATCAACTGAGTCACATCAGAGTTGAACTGTTATCTGTGTTTATTTCTAATCATTTTAAAGTGCCAGAGAATCCATACCAGTTCCCATGCGATGGGCATCCACCTTCATCCATCCCTTAATTAACTGCCACCATTCAATGACGACATATACTGAACCCACTGTAGCAAATTCTTAATAATATAACATATGTACATCAGTTCCCATTTTATCTTTGGCATAATTGCCATGTTATGCAAAAACATGACCTTTAATAACTGTACAATCTGTTCTGCAGTGATTCCAACATAATTACAAATTTGGACCCTTCTTTGCCACAATTCAGGTTTCTGCATTTGTTCTACAATTAACTGAATTCATGTGCAAGATAATTCCAAAAATAACCAACAGCAGAACAGGTAACAAAATTACAGTATGCTAGTTGAAAAACCTTTTTTTCAGACAACTGCTGAACTTATTATTTTGTATCAAGGTAAGTTCTTTCCTTTAGAAGATTACAAGGAACACATGAGATCAAAACATTTGTGAGCCTTCCGGAATAAACTCAGATGGACCATTTCAATCTACCTTAGAGCTGTTTTGATTGCCTCCTCCTATGTTTCTTCTCATGTTCCTCCTCCACTTGCTCCTTAGCTGCTTGCTATATATTGGTGGCAAAACCATCTCCTCATGGTGACGAGCTTGTGTGAAGCAGCAAGCAATTGACACTTATTCTGCCAGGTACTGCAGGGCTACTCTAGTGTAGTCCAAATGTTGTGTAAGCTTCCCAGTGCTCTCTTCTACCACATTTTGTTTAGAAGTACCTCTTCTGTTGAATGCATGCTGCCCTCATAAACAAGGGTTCCACACTAGAGTCATGAGACAAAAGGATAACCCTTTTTACACAGCAACCCTTTGGTTGGTCATGGGACCAAGATGCAGACTGCACCAGGATGACAATATCATGGAAGCTGCCAGGACACTAGGCATTGACCTACATGATTCCCTGCACATGGATAAACACCAGCTGGACCCTGAGGGAATGACATTCTGTTGGGTTATGGCACATTATAGAATTGGCATGCAACATCTGCAATGTAGTCAGTAGTATGGATCATAGGAGATCCATACTATTGACTATAATTGACTATATTGCTTGTAATTCTGCTGAAGCTGCTGTTCATTTCATCTACTTTCTTCTGGCAAAGCTCAGTGGAGTGCATTTAACTCCTTGGGAATACAGAGGCTCAGGGACCTTCTTTATGTGAACTGGGAGATGTATCAAATGCTTCAGCCTGGAAGGAGTCTGATGGCTAAAAGTTCATGGATACACTTCACAGCCCTGGCAATGCGGTCCTTACTCTGCTCTGAGACTTCAATTGTATCTACAACAGGCGACAGATTTTAATGAGGACATCCTCACTGAAGCGCAGGCATCTGAAATAGTTTTCCTCACTGATCTTCAGGAATCAGATGTGCTCCCTGAACACTATTGGTGGACGTGGTTTCCTGCTGAGATCCCTCTACTTTTCCTCTCTCTCCCAGCAGCTTGCCCACTCTTACATGGCCTCTGTCAGATCTCCAAGCCATGCAGTGTTCCAAGAAGAATGCAAACCAGTGCAGCATATCTGCATCAACGCACAATCCTTGTGCACAATCTTTGATCCTTCAACATGTAAAATGCCATTTCCTGACCACTTGAGCAATTTCAAACAAGTCTGGAAACCTCCAGATACATAGGGGCAAATTTTCCCATTCCACCAGCGACGGCAATCAGAGCAAATGAAGGGCGGACCACGGTAAGGTCCGTTGACCTCGGGCAGGACTTTCCGGTTTTGGGGCGAGTGTGGCTGAAAAATCCTGTCCATAAACATTCTCAGCAAGAACCAATAGAAATTAATTAGCAGCTAACCTGAAAGTATTTGATGATCACTTTCAAGTTATTGTGGTGGTGGCTGACTTTCTGCTGCTGAACGTGTGCTCAATGATGCATGATTAAGAGTCAGCATTAGCTGATGGAACTAGTGCTAAATTATTGTTACAAACTGATTGGAATTATCTATTCTATGATTCCATGGTCTACCTACTCTACTTAGTTCTGGCCGACTTTCTCATATACACTGATACCCTCATCAAAACAGCATCTGGGGCATGAGATGTCTGCCTTCATGACTTGTATACCATTTTGATGGAAAAGTGCTGCAAGACTGAACGTTAAAGGGCTGAATTTTATGGCTGCAGTTTATCCAATATGCATGGCAAGATAAAACTAAAATGGCCCAATACAATTTGTGTATCAAAGAATCTGTTCCAACTGTTGAATAAGATGAATTTCATCGAGACATCCGTGACAATGTTGCTGTCATTGACAAGCCTTCTTTGAGTAAGTGCGAAAAGACCCAATCTGAACACCTAAATATATAATAGGTGAGACACACAAGTTGAAAGAAAAAGTGAAGCTTGATATCTTCTGTCTCACACCAGCCATGTGAGATTGCTAACATCAAAATTTTCCATCCTTGCTTGCGGCTAGGATTCCATGGTACCACTGAAAGTGAACGGAACTTTGGCTGGAACGTCAAATTCTCCATTCTCAGTTACAATGAGATGGACAAGGATAAGAAAATCCTTGAGTCTAAAACAAAAGCAGTGTTTTGTTGTTCCTTTGTCGATTCGATAGTGTTTTGAAACTGTCCAAATCATTTTATGCCTGATCTTTACGATAAAAGCGATACAATTGCACAGTGGTTATCGCTGCTACCTCACAGCGCCAGAGACCCGGGTTTGATTCCTGACTTGGGTCACTGTGTGTGTGGAGCTTGCACCTTCTCCCCACATCTTCGTGGGTTTCCTTCGGGCGCTCTGGTTTCCTTCCGCAATCCAAAGATGTATGAGTTAGGTGGATTGGATTGTCCATTTATATCAGGGGATTAGCAGGGTAAATACATTGGATTATAGGGATAGGGCCTGGGTGGGATTATTGTCAGCACAGGCTCGAAGGGCTGAATGGCCTTCTTCTGCACTGTAGGAATTCTATGAAAAATAGTGGAAAATTCTATAATGGACTGGAACCAAGTCCCAAAGGTCAAAATTCCGCATCAAGACGTTTTTTTGTTGAAAACTTAAGTTTCCTGTCAATTTTTAAATGCCCTTAAAGCCAACTAATGTTTGACAATAAGAGCATGACTGACAATGAAATAGATTGCTTTGCAAAACTATATTTGCACCAGAAACATTACAGAATCCTCAGTACATTGCTGCTAGAAGATAGCATTGATATTCATACACTGGAAGTTCAATTTCATGGTTTCAAAAGATGAAAAAACCTTCTCCAGTACTGTATTTTGATACAAATAGAGTATTTCAAAATAATTCCGGACCTACAATGTTGACAAACTGAAGTACACTGAGGCACTAAGGCAAAGCAGATATCTGAATACTGGCATCAGGCACAGTTAACGATCACACACATTCATACACACATGCTCTTTCACACACACATGCTATGTCACACACATGCTGTTAATCACACATGTGCTCTCACACACACCTGTTTTCTGCAACACTTGATTTGCAGACTGAACAGTTTTTTGAGTTTCACAGTGAGAGCAGATGTTTAATTTGCAACACCGTTGGAATTAAATCCCTTTTGGATAAGTACATCACAAGACTTCTGCTATTCTCAGGTTCTGTTTCATCATTTCCTGTCAAAATAAATCTTGCGTGATTTTGAATTCCCTTGCCAAGACCTCTTTTTTTCAATAGTCAGTTGATACAATGATTTATTAGGGATTTACAAGCACCTCTGCAAGAAGATTTGTCAGTTTTTATTCCCTCATGACCTAACATATTTTTGAATGTATAAAAATATTAACATCTATCACAAGAGCATCAAAATGTCAAATGAAGAAAAGGGTAATTGAAAAGTCGCAATACTCTAATGCACTGGCTGGCAAATTATTGCAAAAATCTAATCACACATCTTCCTGATAGCCATTTTTCATTTTAATTTCACTTATTTCTACTTATGTCATTTGACAGCTGATTGACTTTGAATGAATATACTATGAGTATCTCATTTTCTATTCGTCACACTTAGAGGAGGTGCCTGCTGCCCTCAGCTATTAACCAGCTTATCACTGGGTAAGTGAATCTTCAATCATCACACAAAGTGCTTTCCCTCTTTCTTGTCTGGATCAGACATGTTGCTTGTTGCCAACAGCTACCTAACGTAAAGTTCTTTTGTCGTGGGAAATGATGACAGTGGCAACGCCAACATCAACATAAAAACCAACAGTGGAAGGATGAAGGAATGAAATTTGGCTTTCCTGGTTTTGGACAGTGGGGATGGAATTTTACCACAGAACATAAGAAATAGGAGCAGGAGTAGGCCATCTAGTCCTTCGAGCCTGCCCCGCCATTCAATAAGATCATGGCTGATCTGCCGTGGCTCAGTTCCACTTTCCCGCTTTCTCCCCATAACCCTTAATTCCCCTATCAGAAACCTATCTACCCGTGACTTAAATATATTTAGCGAGGTAGCCTCCACCACTTCAACGGGCAGAGAATTCCAGAGATTCACCACCCTTTGAGTGAAAAAGTTCCTCCTCAACTCTGATCTAAACTGCCCTCCCCTTATCTTGAGGCTGTGCCTTCTAGTCCTGCTATCCTTTCTAAACGGGAAGAATCTCTCTACCTCTACCCTATCCATCCCCTTCATTATCTTATACATCTCTATAAGATCCCCCCTCATCCTTCTAAACTCCAACGAGTACAGGCCCAGTCTATTTAGTCTCTCTTCATAGTCCAACCTCCCCATCTCTGGTATCAGCTTAATGAACCTCCTCTGTACTCCCTCCAAGGCCAATATATCCTTGCACAAGTGCGGAGACCAAAACTGCACACAGTACTCCAGCTGCGGCCTCACCAGTACCCTGTACAGTTGCAGCAAGACCTCCCTGCTTTTATATTCTATCCCCCTTGCTATAAAGGCCAACATTCCATTCGCCTTCTTGACCATCTGCTATACCTGCAGACTGGTTTTTGCGACTTGTGCACAAGGACCCCCAGGTCCCTCTGCATCGTAGCATGCTGCAGCTTTTCACCTTTTAAATAATAATCCCTCCTACTATTATTTCTGCCGAAGTGGATAACCTCACACTTGCTAACATTATACTCCATCTGCCAGGTCCTCGCCCACTCACTCAGCCTATCCAGATCCCTCTGCAGACTTTCCACACCCTCCACGCAATTGCTTTTCCACTCATCGCTGTGTCATCCGCAAATTTCGTCACCCTACACTCAGCACCCTCCTCCAGATCATCTATATAAATGGTAAATAGCTGAGGCCCCAGCACCGATCCCTGCGACACTCCACTCGTCACCAACCGCCAATCAGAATAGCACCCATTGATACCAACTCTCTGCCTCGTATTAGACAACCAATCCTCTATCCACGCTAACACCTTACCCCCAACTCCATGCACTCTAATCTTCTGTAGCAACCTTATCAAACGCCTTTTGAAAATCTAAAAACACCACATCTACCGGTTCCCCTCTGTCTACCGCACTAGTCACATCCTCATAGAAATCCAATAAATTTGTCAAACACGACTTCGCCTTAACGAATCCATGCTGCATCTGGTCTATCAAACCATTCTTTTCTAGGTGCCTCACTATTTCTTCTTTGATGACGGATTCTAGTCTGCCCAAGGTTCATATGATCCCGCCCAAGGCCAATGGAGAATGCTGCTCTGCGAGCCTCTCCCACCCCCAGAATCGGGGTGTACGTGCCGGTAAAATTCTGCTCTGGGTTTGTGATTCACAATCTTCCCCCACCAGTTTTATTGAAGATGGGCAGCATGTAAGTTTGATGCCGTCACCTTTTACCATGATTGTAATGTGGGACCGAGGAGTTTACCTGTTGATGCCTACCTCTGCACTCAGCATGGGGCTGGACAATATTGTGACAGACAGCATTCTGCTCTTAACAGCAGTCTATTTTTCTTAAAGAAAAGCTGTACTGAATAGTATTGCTGCAATTTAAAACATAAAAAAAACCACAGGACAGAAAGATGGTTTCAAGGTAGTGGGTACAGAACTAATAATCTCAGTCATGGATGTTGGCAGGAAGAGAGATGTTATTGTTCTGTGGTGCCCCAGGATGGCCTCAACACTACCATCATTATGGAGTAAGCTGCAGGTGGCCAAGGAGGTTAATTCCCATCGTCTAGATGATGGCAGCGCAGACCACAGACAATCCATAATAACTACAGCCAGGGGGTCAAAGTTAATGATTACATCTTCATGTGACATTCCCTACCCACCACTCCATGAACCCCTCACACTACACAATGTACCACACCACTCGATAATAGTTCCAGCCATCAGGATATGTAATGTCCTAACTATGTTAGAGGCTCTGTGGTTCAAACAAAAAGATGTGGTTTGCAAACATAGATACAAAGTAACAACAACAGCTTCATTGTTGGACCTGTTGCCCGTGCAATGGACAAACTGAAACTAAAAGCAGGAAACATCCCATTGACATCATCACTATATCATGTGACCTTCTCTGAAAGCAATCGTGCAACCACTTAAATGTGTAACATCCTTCTCCTTTGCTTCAGTGGTCATGACAACAAATTACTATGATATATATGTAGGATCAATAATACTCACAGTACTATGCACCATTAATCGTTATACACAGTCAATAAGAAAGTCAATCAGGAGGATATCTATTCCTCTTTCGTTATATATATTTGGCTGTCCTTGAAATATAATTTGGACCTTCAGTAGGCACTTCTTTTGGAACTAATTCTGGATCATTCTCATGTGGTATAGTTGCTAAGACATAACCTTCAGATTCAACTAAGTCTTATGCTGTAATATTCACAACACCAGGAACTAGAAGTTGGCATTTCTGGAGATGATTCTGAGAAATCATTTCAAGATGACAACAATTCGTCAGCATGGCATAGTCAAACTAGTTCATTTTCGGTTTGCACAGTGTAAGAGATTGGACCTGTTTTTGCTAAAACTAGCCGATACCATTTCTCACTCATGGCATAATTACTTGCTAACATTCAATCTCCTTGTTGAGATGAGTTGTTTTGCCCTCATCTCTCGTCTAGCAACTTGAGATTGTTGTTGATGGCCCACCATCGCTGAAATTTCTGGAGGTAACAACAAATCAACACATCTCCGGGGGATGTGAGACTCATGTAGCGCCATCAGAAACCAACTTCGTATCCGAGCAAGGTATTCTAAGCTTGGCCTGACCAGTACAATTTATAGCCTTAGCATAACTCCTACTGACTTATATTTAATTATTCTGATTATATGTCCCTGTGCTTTATTTAAATCCTTGGTCGGTTCCCACTATTCTCCCGAAATGTGTGATTTGGGATAGAAATCTGGTTGCTGCAGACAGAGGGCAAATTCAACATTTCACCCTTCCAATTTTATCACTAATTGAGCAAAATTCTTATCAAAAAGCTCATTTATTCTCAATCGTTATTTTGTATCACCAAACTCAAACAAAATCTTTAAATCAATTTGTATTTAATAGTCATTGCGTGTCTTATTAGGGATAAGATTGCACATCAGTTTATTCTTTTATTGAAGTGAGCACAGTTGTGTGTGACAATGGGAGATGATTAAGATGTGAATGACTGCTCGGTGCAGAAGTAATTACTTTTATAATGTTATATAATTCCCATCCCCCTTTCCAATTCAATTTTTCAGCAAGTTTCAAATCCATTCCTGTTTGCTGGTCAGACTACCACTGTTCACTTCTTTAGTTCACCTGGGTAGTCATGACAACATCTTGGCAATCAACTGTGGGTAATTTTGTTGGTGATAAAGATTCCCTGTGTGAAATATATTTACATTTGGAAATTTGCAGGGATTACAGCATGTGGGGCTGAATAGCCCCCAAAAATGGGTGCAGGGATCGTGATGCATGATTAGCCTGCACCCTTGCAAGGCAATAGTCAAACTTCATGTCATCTGCAACTTAAATGATGGCGACCTGCAGTCCAGTTTTCAACTCTGTTGAGTGGCAAGATGCTCGAGTTCATGCAAGTCCCACACCACTTAAAGCCAGCTTGCTTCTCTTAAAGGGCAGGTGCATTCTGGCTGTAAAAGGTGGTGCCAGTCGTCGAAGTGGGTCTTCGGTAAAAGTAAAGATGGCACAATGTGGCAGTCAAGTGAGCTCTCAGATACTTTGATACAGCATCCAAGTGTCTGAAGCAGGAAGCGGACAGGAGGAGAGAGAGGTCTCCTCTCTCCACAGGAACCTAGAAGGCCGTCCAGACAAGTGCTTAGAAGGCATTAGGAGCAGATAGGACTCCCTCCACGATCATCCTCAACACCGGTGCCCACAAGGCTGCATCCTCAGACCCTTACTATACTCCTTATACACCTACGACTGTCTGGCCAAATTTTTCTCTAACCCAATTTTCAAGTTGGTTGATGACACCGCTATATTGGGTTGGATCTTTGACAATGACGAGACAGAGTACAGGAATGAGGCAAAGAATCTGGTGAACTGGTGCAATGACAATAATCTCTCCCTCAATGTCAACAAAATGAAGGAGATAGTCATTGACTTCAGGACATGCCCCTGTCTTCATCAATGGGGATGAAGTGGAAATGAAGAGCTTCAAGTTTCTAGGTGTCCAGATCACCAACAACCTTTCCTGGTTCCTCGATGCTGATGCTATAATTAGGAAAGCCAATCAACACCTCTACGTTTTCAAAAGACTAAGGAAATTTCATTACAACTCTCACCAACTTGGATGCAAAATTGTAAGAAATTCAATGACCTCATAGGAATCATCAAAGTCAGTGAAATCATCTTCAAATGTTATATCCTTGTAATAGAACCATTAATCGTACAGGCTGCTTAATGTATCACACTCCCTTCACTCACATACTAAATATCTTTATTAAGCATAATTTATTCCTCACTTTCATGGCTTAACCTTCCCTTCACACATTTAGGCCTGAATTTTCAGGATGTCCGCTTCCTGCTTTAGACACTTGGATGCTGTATCAAAGTATCTGAGAGCTCACTTGACTGCCACATTGTGCCATCTTTACTTTTACCGAAGACCCCCTTCGATGGCTGGCACCACCTTTTACAGCCAGAATGCACCTGCCCTTTAAAAGAAGCAAGCTGGCTTTAAGTGGTGTGGGACTTGCATGAACTTGAGCATCTTGCTACTCAACAGAGTTGAAAACTGGACTGCAGGTCACCATCATTTAAATTGCAGATGACATGAAGTTTGACTAAAATCAATGTTTTATACAAATTTAACATAGCTTTCTTTTGTACTCAATGCTCTAATAGTAAAGCCTTGGATGTGTATGCCTTAGCTACTCTCTCAATCTCTCCTGCCATCTTCAGTGTCTTATACCCATATTGCAATGCTCTCCCTTCCTCCTTTCCAACCTTTCTTGAACATCTTGTATCCAGCCATATTTCATACCCAGTCTTGCCCTTTCAGCTTAGGTCTCTCTTATAGCCATAAGATCATATTTCCACGTGAATATCTGAACCTGCATCTCACCTATTATATTTATCATACTGTAGGCATTCATTTTCTTTCTTCACCAAATATTTTTAAATTAATACGTCATTTTTAAAAAAATATTGGTCGGAGTTCTCTGGTCTTGTACCCCCCACCACCTCTGCCAGCAAGCAAGCAGAATTTAGTGCTCAGCTAAATCTCCATTTTCTGGCAACGGGCCAGAAAATCCCACAGGCTTGAATGGCAGGAAAGTTCCACCCAGCATTTCCCCAAACTCAAGTACACGCAATAGAGAATAATCAACAACTTTTTTTTGATTCATTCAAGGAACGTGGGCATCACTGGCTAGGGCAGCATTTATTGTCCTTCCCTTTGAGAAGGAGGCGGTGAGGTGCCTCCTTGAACTGCTGCTGTCCATGCGGTGTAAGTACATCCACAGTGCTGTTAGGTTTATTTAATAGTGTCACAACTAGGCCTACTTTAACAGTGCAATGAAGTTTCTGTGAAAATCCCCTCATTGCCATACTCCAGCGCCTGTTCGGGTACACTGAGGGAGAATTTAGCATGGCCAATGCACCTAACCAACACATCTTTCAGACTGTGGGAGGAAACCAGAGCAGCCAGAAGAAACCATGCAGACACAGTGAGAATGTGCAGATTCCACACAAACCTGTGTTCCTGGTGCTGTGTGGTAGCAGTGCTAGCCATTGTGCAGTTCCAAGAACTTTGACCTGACAGCGGCCTGCTGATTCACTGATGCCATGATATGCTTCCTCTGCATACTTCTGCATTAAGCTCCTGATCTCTCATGCCTTTAGCAAGGTAGTGTTTCAGCACAGCTGTTCTAGAAGTATTTACAAACAGCTCTTTGGTACCAAAACAGCAGATGTAGTGATGAAACCGCAAGTGCTGCAGAGTCCCACCTGGGACATTAATTTGTAAGGAAATGTGCAGTAAATAAAATAGAACAGAAGATACATGGAGAAATGCTGCTCCAGTTTCCTCCCACAGTCCAAAGATGTGCGGGTTAGGTGGATGGGCCATGCTAATTCCCCCTTAGTCTGAGAGGGATTATTGGGGTAAATATGTGGTGTTGCGGGGATAAAAGAGAGACTGGGTGGATTGTTATCAGTGCAGACTCGATGGGCCGAATGACCTCCTTCTGCACTGTAGGGATTCTATGATTCTATAACTATAATTAAAGATTTCTACATATATTTTAAAAATCAAACTTTTTTACCTCAACTTAAATTTGGATTTCAACGTCTGAGAAATCCATGATAAGGGAAGACTAAATCAGAAAGGTGTGCTTAATATTTTAAAATCATTTCCAAGTAACAATATTAACTATAAATAGCCATGAAAACTGACAAAACTTAAAAGTATTACAGAAAATACAAAATGCTGGAAATCTGGGAGCGGATTGAGTATGCAAGGATTCTTTGTTCTCATTTGGCCATTGAAGCTGATTGAGTCAATCACAAAATATAAAAAGAATTTAAGGAGAAAAATATTAAAAGATACAATGTACCAGCTAGGAAATGGAGTGAGGGGTACATACCTTTGGGAGGAGAGACAGTACAGACACAATAGCCAACGAACCTTTCTGTACTGAAGCTTCTTTATGGTTCAAAGAAAATTATTGAAAGGTAATTAGGTGGCAAAATTGTGTTGCTGAGTAAATGGAAATTCAAGTTATATGAATAAGGCAGCACAGACTGCACTGACCAGATAAGTGAGAAATACCTGAGGTTCAGTTGTTAAATGAAGAGCAGAGTGAGTGGCATCATAAATCTAATAATTTCCACACTTCTTTAAGCGTTTAATGTACTAGGAAAAGGGTCCCAAATCATCTTAGATCACACACTCCATTTAGCTACAAAAATTCAATGAAACAATTTCAACAGGGACATAAAATACACCTTTCCTAAAAGTAAGACTGTAGGAAAGTATATCCGCAGTGTACAAACTTGAAGTAGAATTTAATAAGGTGTTCCCTTCTGTGGAGTGGGATATATTTTGGATTGGAAATGCCAATCTATGAATTTGCATGCATGCTTTTAGTAGATCTGCTATTGCACCCAGCTTTTCACTGTGCTCATGCAATAGTCTTTATCTGTAAACTGCTAATCTGAGTTCAGCACAATCCATATGTGACTTCAACTTGTAGCAAGCTGGCACCTGCCCCGCCTTTGTCCCCTGACCTGGCTGCGGACCATTCATTCTCAATGTCTCAGCACATACATATTCCACCTCCATGCTACCCTGTGAACATCTGAGCTGGTGGCTGTGTGCTATTGAGTGATGCCGTTGTTTCCTAATTGTTGTCTTGCTGTTCTTCCACCACTGCAACGGGATGGTGCAAAAAGTTCAATAATTTCACACGAGTGATCGAGATCATCTCCAAATGCCGTAGCCCACACTGGGATGAGGGGAAATGGGATGTGAGGGGAAGGATTAGGTGATAGGATACCATCAGTTTTTATAATGGCCAGTCCTCCGTGGGGCACATCCTTTTGTGTCAATCCCCTGCCGGTTACATTCTGTTATCTCCAGTTTTATGACCCTTTGATCTGCAAGACAGGATGAGGCCTGTCAGTGAATGTTGTCCAATGTGCTGGGTAATTGTTGAAGAACTGGCAGTGTGCAGTTGTGAAATGTGGGTGAGAGTCTTGCACCAGAGATAACTGTATAATAATGAAGTGAGGTTATGAACATATGAGTTAGTGATTAATAGAGACTGCTGATAGATAAGTGTAGTGTGTTGCATTGATGACATGATCAGTTTACAATGACTTCCGGAACTGTTGTAGCCACAATACATCCCCATTTTTGGAGGTTGCAGGCTGGCTTCAAGTAGTGCAGGCTGGCTTTAATTGGTGCCAGCCTGTGTTTGTTGTAGGCTGTGCTGCCATGACCGAAAGGTCTCCATGCAGACTACGCACTAGTTGACCCCTTTAAGTTGCTACACACTAAAGAAAAGGGCTGCTCATTTAAATAAATCCCTCATGCATGCCAACAGAAATATTAAACTGCATATTGATGCTAGGCTCTGTCCATTTTGGCCCTCCTGTTGAGATGTTCAGCCACTCAATTGCGCAATTAGTGCCAGCTACATGCTACAATCATGTTAATTTGCAGGCAGCGCCAAGCTGGCTTGTTGCCCGCATCAGAAACAAAGGCCACTGATTATTAACACATCACAATCCTGATTTCATTATTAGGGACTAATTTCAACCTTATCACTTTGCCAAAAGATTTTGCACTCTGACAGCACAAGCACTTTGCATTTCACTTTATTTTGGGGAAATTAGTTTAAAAGTTCATTGTGAACAGGTTCGGTTTGTGGGCCTTGGTGTATATTAGGAACCCTGTAGCACCCCCCCAACTCAGACCGTTAAAAATGTGGAGCTCTGCCAGTGTCACACTGTGCTGTAACCTGAGGGCTGGATTTTCACTCCCAAATCAGGAGTGCAGACTCAGGGGAATTGTTATCTGGAGTCCAGCCTGCTGACCCCAGAAAGAGTTCAGTGCCAAGGTTGCTGAATGACAAGGTGGACTGGCTAAAACCTCCACCTTGTTACTCAGAGTTTTATCCCAGGTACAATGAAAACAACAAAACAAAAACTGTCCCCATGCCCTATCTATGCCAACTCATTGCTCTCCACCCATTCCCCTGTAGGCCCTCATACCCTGCATGCCAACCCATCACCCACCACTCCTTCCCATGGCACTTTATAGCCCAATGCCAAATCAACGTCAAATCATACCAATCACATATCCACCACCCTCTGCACTTACAATTTTTGACACTGTTATTCCTCCAAATTTCATGGCCTGAAGCCCAGCTTCTCCCTCTGCAACTGTATCCTTGACTTCCTAACCCACAGACTGCAGTCAGTAAGGATAAGCAACAACACCTTCTCCATGATCATCCTCAACACCGATGATCCGCAAGGCTGCGCTCTCAGCCCCTTACTATACTCTTTATGCATCTTTGATTGTGTGGCCAATTCCCCTCCAATTTAATTTTCAAGTTTGCTGATGACACCACCATAGTGGGTCAGATCTAAAACAATGATATGATAGAGCACAGGAAAGAGAAAGAATATCTGGTGAACTGGTGCGATGACAAAAATCTCTCCCTCAATGTCAACTAAATGAAGGATATAGTCATCGACTTCAGGAAGTGTAGTGGAGGGCATGCCCCTGTCTACATTAATGGGGATGAAGAAGAAATGTTTGAGAGCTTAAGTTTTTAGGTGTCCAGATCACCAACAATCTGTCCTGGTCCCTCATTGTGGGTGCTCTAGTTAAGAAAGCCCACCAATGCCCCTACTTTTTCAGGAAACTAAGGAAATTTGGTAACTTTCACCAACTTCTACAGATGCACCATAGAAAGCATTTTTTTTTGTATCACAGCTTGGTATACTGTCCTTTCCAAGACCACAAAAAACTACAAAGGATTGAGAATAAAGACCAGTCCATCACTCAGACCAACCTCCAATTCATCGACACTGCTACAGTTTGCACTGCCTCAGAAATGCAGCCAGCATAATTAAGGACCCCGTGCACCCTGGACATTCTCTCTTCCACCTTCTTCCATTGAAAAAAAGACACAAAAGTCTGAGATCACGTACTAATCGACTCAAGAACAACTTCTTCCCTGCTGCCTTCAGACTTTTGAATGGACCTACCTCACATTAAGTTGATCTTTCTTGACACCCTAGCTATGACTGTAACATTATGTTCTGCACTCTCTCCTTTCCTTCTCTATGAATGGCATGCTTTGTCCGTATAGCGTGCCAGAAACAATACTTTTCACTGTATATGAATACATGTGACAATAATAAATCAAATCAAATCAAACAACTCCCTGCCACTCATCCAGTATCCACCTTGGGCAAATGTGAGGAACCATGGTAGGATAAAATAAAATGAAGTTCTATCTATTGCAGACTTCACAATATTAAAAAAAACTGTCATTGATAACATTTAGATCCCTTTACGTACTTGATCGCTTATTAATAATAAACATAAGCATAAGTACTTAATCCCTTATGCAACATACAGTTATATTCATAGCCTCAAATCAAAGGTAATTAATCTCTGTATAATCCTTCAAAGTTGTCAATCAAACAGTGAATTTACAAGTCCCCAGTGTGATAATGGGAGGTTGTGTAAGTAGTCAAGTGGCACTAATCTTTATGTCAACAAATAGTAAAATGGCAAGCACCATTTTTTACTCAACAATTTCTTTCAAAAATTTACAAGCTTGGGGATTTAGGTGATTTGACAGCTTGATCATTCCACAAAGCTGATCTACTTATTACACACATTCATGTCTACTCTCAACATTCCCGGAGGGATTTTTCTCGAAAGTCTGACCTATCCCAAAGGGGACAGTAAGCACACCCTACTGCTCCAAACTGGATACCTTACCTCTGCAAAATGGGATCCTACTTCTCCAATTAACTAGAGCAACTTTAGCACTTTCCCTTAAATATCTAAAGCTCAAGAGTCATGTTTTGAAAATCCCAGGAATTAAAATTGTCTGTCTTTCAAGGGATATTCACTTTTACATGTGCAGCTGCCTCTGTGAAACTCAATGTGCAAAATACAACCTTCCCCTGTTTTCCCCACTGTTTCTGGTGAGAAAGATTGCTGCCAGGTTTGGGTGTGGCACTCCTAAAATCATGGCTTCTGTGACGTTTTGCCTAAGGTGTAGAAATCAGGCTTGAAACTTATTAATAGATCCAAGTGCCATATAAAAAAAACATATGTCAGATTTTAAATTTGAAAGTGTAGCTTTCCCTTAAATGTCACCATCACTTCAAGGAAAGAAATATGAAGAAGGCTTTCCTCCTGTCAGTGCATAATAGAAATAAATCTATTTATTTACTTCAGCCTCAAATATTTTCTATAACCAGCTGAGAACATTTCTTACATTGTTATATAATTTTTATATTGTGAAGAAGAGTAAATGTGTGCATTTTTAGTCATAATGTACTCAAATCAATAGAATTTAATATATTTAATTTCAGATATCAGATATTTGTCTGTTTTACAATACTTAAACGTATTTATAAGCAACACTTACAAAATAAAACTTAGTGAGATTAGTCAGAGACCCAAATACATTACAGTTCTGAGCTCAGTACACAGGTCGATCAGATCTTAATTGAATTCTAAAGTATATTCTCCAACATTCACACATCTTTTTCTTACTCCTTCTACATGACAGGCTAGATATTTCTGAATTACATAACCCCATGAATTTTAAAGAGTTCGTCCCTTACTAATAGCTTTAACTTTATCAAGTTACTTTTCTCAGTATAAGTCCCTTACATTGCTAAATGATCATGAATCTCACCATTAGTCTATTTTACCAAATGGAATCAGCTGCTATAGCTTATGCTTGAATAAATATGTTATCGAAGACGTTTCCAGGTACAGGATTTGTCATCAGCCGATTAAAGTTACCTAAAATATATGTTATCAGTTTGCACTAATGTCCTTTAATTCAACACAAAATTGACCATTGCTTTAAGGTCTGTCTAAGCTCAACATTTCAGTGGTTACTGCATCTAAACTGAACCGTACTTCTTTACTTAACAGCCAAAAGCTAAAGGATAATGTGAGCAAAAATAAATCAATAGCAGTATAACATTCATAGACTTCTAGACATTCTGATTAATCCTTTCTAGAAATATAATAAAACCTTTGAGGGTAGAATGAGTTTCCATTGCTTACATTTGACTGTATTCTATACCGCCAGGATGAGAGTATTATTTCCTTCTATCTCATATCTGTCTTTGGATTATATCAATTCTGGTCACCACACTTCAGGAAGAACGTCACCTTTCAGAGATCCAGAAGATATTTGCTCAAATTATATCATGAAGTGGTTAAGATAAGATTTGATAGAAAATGGAATGGTAAAGGCAGTTAAAAAAATTCTTGATTAAATAGGGAGCAACTGTTACTCATGGCAGCAGAGTCAGTAACCACAGAACACAGATTTAAGGTGATTGGTAATATAAGTGACATAATGTTTTTTTACACTGACTTAATGTGATCTGAAATGAGTGGAAGGAGCTGGTTCAATACCAACATTCAAAGAATATTGGTTCAGTACTTGAAAGGAAACTGTTTACAGAGAGATGGGGAAAGAGCAGGGAAGTGGCACTAATTGGCAGAACAAAAAGCAGCCAAGTTATGTTGAACTTTTTGGCCACAACTAGAGTAATGCAACCATTTCTGGTTCTGACACTTTCAGGAAAATGTGAAGGTTATTGAAAAGAGTGCAGAGGAGATTTGTCACAATGGTTCCAGAGATGACATTTTAGTTACAAGGATAACTTGAAGAAGCTGGGTTTGATCTCTTTGAAGCAAAAGAGATTGAGGGGAGATTTGATGCAGGTGTTCAGGATTATGACAGATGTAGATAAGGTAGACAAAGAAGATTTGTTCCTATTAGTTGATGGAACAAGGACTAAGGTACACTGATTCATGGTTCTGAATATAAGAAATTCTGGGGGGATGTGAGGAAGAATTTTTTTTACATGGTGGTAATGACCTAGAGCTCGCTTCCTATGAGGCTGGCTGAAGTGGGATAATCAATAATTTTGAAAGGAAGTTAGACAGACCTTTGAGCAAAATAAATTTACAAGGCTGTGGAGGTAGAGCAGGAGAGTGGGACTGATTGAATTGTGCTATAAAGAACCAGGGTGGATGTAATGTGCCTTGTGTGCTGTAATGACTCTATGATTCAATGACGATAATTGAATAGGTCTATTAAAGAACCAGCAGAATCATTATGGGCCAAATGGCCTCTTTCTACACTGCATCATTGCATAAGCAGATATTGAATTTGGCTCTTATTCTGTAGACATCCAGTAGAAAAGGTCTGTTATTTGGTATGTATTGCTTGTTTCCTGTAGACAAACTACATGAACAACTGGTACCATTCAAATAGGGAACAGCATTGTGCTATACCAAATTTAGGGTTATGACATATTGGTAAATGAAGAATACAAAAAGCTTTATGCTACATCGGACATATTAACGCAGTGGCCAAAACTTACCAGCCCTTCCGGCCAGCAGATCTTCTGGAGCTGCTGATTGCTAACTGCCACAGCCCCCCAACCCCCACCCCCCCCACCAGCCCACCCTGTGGTGCATTCCCCAGCATCAGTCAGTGCGGAGCATCCTATAGACATTAGCAGGACTGGAAGATCCCATCACCAGTCAATGAAGGAGCACTTCTAGCACCGGGGCAGATGGAAAATCCTGTCCCATAGTGACTGCAGAAGAGGAGGCGCATTATTTTAATTCATTGATGGAATGTGGGTGTTGCTTGCTTATCAGTAGTTGGCCTTGACAAAATGTTGGGGGCTGTACCCACAGTGATGTTAGGGAGAGAATTATACACTCTCGGCACAGTGATGATGAAGGAATGGTGATATAATTCCATGGCAGGATGCATGTGATTTGGAGGGCATTTGGAGGTGGTAGTGTTCTTATGCATTTCTGTTGTTCTCTGTATGGTAAAGTGGCAGGTTTCTGAGAAGCTGCTGAAGAAGAGGTGCTGAGATTCATTCATAGCTGGTACATCGGAGAGCCACAGTTCACCGGTGCTGGAAGGAATGATGCTCATTGTGATAGATTGTGCCGTCAAGCAGATTGCTTTGTCTTGGGTGGTTTTGGACGTTTTGAGTGTTGTTAGTGCTGCATTCATCCAGGCAAGGACAGTATGCCATCACACTCCTGACTTTGCCTTTTAGTTAGTACAAAGGCTTTGGGCGGGGTCAGGGATTGCTGCAAAATACCCAACTTCTGACCTGCTCTTGTAGCTACAGTATTTACATGACCGGTCCAATTAAGCTTCTGCTCAATGATACCCTTTAGGATGTGGATGGTGGGGAAATTCAGTGATGGTAATTCCATTGAATGTCAAGGAGTTAGACATTTTCCTAGTAGAGATGATTGCTGCTTTGGGCTTGTGTAGTACAAATACTACTTGCTGTTTAGCCTCCCAAGCAAGCATGCTGTCCAGGTCTTGTTGCATGTGGGCATGGACTGCTTCATTATCTGAAGAGTTGCAGATGGTAATGCAATTATTAGGAAACATCCCCACTGCTCCCCTTATGATAGTCAAGAAATTATAACTGGTTTATTAGATTAGTTCCAAATAATTGCATTGGATATTATTTCCTCCACAATAATCTTTATTAATGCAATATTCAATCGACTGATTTCCTGAACATTTGTTATGATGATGAAACAACCTTTCTTTATTTCAGTGATTACGCTTGCCTGCAAGTCATTTTATAAGATCAAAATGTGACTGATAGAATAACTCAGGGTCACTGATGACTCCATTAACTTGTGTTTCTGAAGCGTATAAACTAAGCAAAATACCCATGGGTAGGCTTAGAAGACCACATACCAGGAAAGTGAGAGGGATTTGGTTTACTTAGCAGTCGGCTAGTATTCAGTGGACCTGCAGGCTGAGCTGGCCATTGCTAGCTCCTTGCTCTCGACCACACCATTCTTTTCTGAAGAAATATAAAAAATAAAGATTTTTAAAGATTTTGCCCTCCTTTATAATTTACTCAGTGCTTGTAAATTTATAATTTTACAGTGGAACTCAGTGTAAACCATAAATAAATTACAAACTCATCAAACTCTATTCTTTAAATACCTTACTGATATTATTCTTTTAAAGGTAAGTTTTAAAAACAAGAATAGAAAATGCTGGAAATACTTGCTGCAGGTCAGACAGCATGGCACAGCGGTTAACACGACTGGCTTACAGTGCCAGGGACCCAGATTCGATTTCCAGCTTAAGTCAGTATGTGTGCGGCGTCTGCAGGTTCTCCTCGTGTCTGCATCGTTTTCTTCCCACAGTCCGAAAGATATGCTGGTTAGATGCATTGACCATGCTAAATTCTCCCTCAGCGTACGCAAACAGGCACCGGAGTGTGACGACTAGGGGATTTTCACAGTAACTTCATTGTAGTGTTAATGTAAGTCGACTTGTGACACGAATAAATAAACTTTAAACTTAAAGGATATATGGAGAGGTATACGGAGTTAACATTTCAGAAAGATTATGTCCTTTCATTTCTTCCAGATTTCCAGCATCTGCAGTACTTTGTTTAATGTTTTAAAAATTTTGTTTTTTATCCTTAGAAAGGATAAAGGACAGGTCATAAAAAGAGTAAAGCTGAGAAAGGCCTAGTTTTAGGCCTCATTAGATGGGAATTTGAATATCGGGTTGCCAATTAACCACCTCAGGATTGACACGTCCCCTGGAATTTAGAAAGAAGGAACACTTGGGCAGACTAGAAGAAACATTATAGGGGGACCAAGATAAATTGCGTGTTTTCCTGTTTAGGCTTTTCTGTTTCGTATCTGAGAACAATTTTGTCTGTTAGTCACGATGATACTGGAGCTCGGAGATTATGTTTGTTTGGCAGTCAGCAATCATCCAGTGAGCCGACAATCAGTTCTGATTGGCTTGAGATGGTGTTGCATTGTGAGGTTGAATGCGTCAGTGACCAATAGACAGAGTATGACTATAGGACATTTGGAGGTGGGAAGTCATGTGATGAAACCTCCAGGCCTCTGCCTCTAACCAAAGTTGGCAGCCAGCCATCTCCCTTAATAAATTGTCACAAGGTCAGATTGTTATTGCTGGTGGTAAATAATTGAAATCTAGTACGATGAACACCACCACTTGTATTACGAGGATAATTTAACTGCCTGACGTGGTCCCTGACTGCTGAGGAGAAATTTCTTCACTCAGAGGGAGGCCAACCTGTGGAATTCTCTACCACAGAAGGCTGTGGAGGCCAAGTCACTGAAGATATTTAAGAAAGAAATAGTAAAGTTTTCTAGACTCTAAAGTTGTCAAGGGAAGGGGTGTGGGGAGAAGGCTGGAGTATGGTGTTGAGGTAAAGGATCAGTTATGATCATGTTGAATGACAAAGCAGGCTGGAAGGGCCGAATGGCCTATTCCTGCTACTATTTTCTACGTTTCTATGTACTTGCTGTGAAAAATGTGCCTCAGGCGTGCCCAGAGTAGCTGGCAGGCAAGCAATGTTGGTCTAGAACAAAAACAGAAAATTCTGGAAAATTTCAGCAGGTCTGACAGCATCTGTGGAGGAGAATAGAGTTAATGTTTCGAGTCAGGGTGTTGGTCTGGAATTTGCTTGTACTGGCATTTCTGCCACAATTCATTTGAAATTGGCAAAACTAATGGCAAATGGTTGGAACACGTGAAGTGCAATTTATTGTCAGTGAGCGGTGGTGGCATGGTTTTACAGTGGTTAACACTGCTGCCTCACAGAGCATATTACTGCTTCCTCACAGTGCTAGGAATCCACGTTTGATTCCCAGCTTGGGTCACTGTGTGGAGTCTACATGCTCTCCCCTTGTCTGCATGGGTTTCCTTCAGTTATTTTAAAATCAGATTAATCACAACGGTGAACAAGACAGTGATGAAAACAATATTTTTTGTGATTACTCCATTGTTAGCTGCATTATTCAAACTATTACCACCCTTAAACATATCATGGAATATTTCATAAAGCAAGCATCTGTTTTTAAAAACATTACCCAGTTGCACTGGCTAATGGCAGATTCAACATTTGATGATTTCGTGGGAACACCAGAAAAAAGCTTATGAAACAAATACAATATACAAAAACACCCAGATTGCTGAATGCATACAGTGTAGAATCTCTTCATTAAGTGTAAATTCATTCAAATTCCAGAACTGTTGTTTTGCTTTATATATAAGGTTAGAAATTGGTCAAGATTATTTTTTGATGGTGTGTTTGCAATATCATACAGACCATTCACAATTTTTTTTGCTGTCTCCTCATTTAAATGAATGTTTCACATATTTCTAACTGTCTGCCTGCTCATTAGGAGATGGAGCAGCATTCATAGAGAGCAGATGTTAACTGATCCTCTTTAAGATAAAGTCTGTCACCCTTAAGGGGAAGCTGCAGTGAATAACAAGAGGCTGTTTCTGAATGCTATTGCTGCAATCCACCACTAACTTCTCACAGTGCTCAGTGCTTCATATCCCCATCACTCTGCAATTTAGCAATCAGATGCCTCTTGCCTCATATTCATCTGCTCCCCCTTGCCCTCTCACACAGAGCAAGCCTCATAGCTTGCAGCTTCCAGATACTTTCAGTAATTCAGCTACGACAGGCAAATTACCCAGAAAGACACAGGGTGGTGGCAGTATTATCATTGGGCTAGTAATCCAGAGAACCACGGTTCTCTGGGGACCCGGGTTTGAATCCCATCACAGTCCACATGTGACTCCAGTGATGTGGTTGATTCTTAACTGCCCTCTGAAATGGTGTGGCAAGCCACTCAGCTCAAGGGTAATTAGGGATGGATGATAAATGCTGGCCCAAACAGCAACACTAATGATTTTTTTTAAAAGCTCTCTGTTACTCTGTCTCTATCAGAATGAGGAAGTACATAACAAGAGGTGACAGTAATGATCTAGTGGAGGACAGGCCCAACTGGATGGCATCACCTTATTGGCATGACCATTGGCACGATGATCAGCAACATTAAGGCCATCCAGATTGATCGGATGTTCCTGTTTTAGGGATCTTCTCAAATCCCACTTCACCCTTATCTCATAATCTGGTATGAGGTGGAAGTTGTCAGATTGGGTGACCATGAACATCTTGCTTTCCAGCCATGCCCCTTCACTCACCTGTTAGGGCTGGGCTGAGAGGAGCCCCATTACCCCACAGGTCGCAACTTTAAAGTAAATGTTTAATTCACTCATATATTTACCTTCATTGCTGTTGACCCAGGATAAAAGGGACTTTAACCAGGTTTCTTTCAATAGACTCAGAAACAAGTTGTAAGAACTAGATAACACATAACTGTAATCTGGAAGTAGAACTATCTATCCCCTTTTAAAAAAAACCCACACGCTCACATATAGACATATGAACAAATAAATAAGGTCTCTGCAGAGGTGGGCTTTGAAGGGTAGGCTTTATACATTAAAAGATGAAGTTTGTAAGGTTTGGATGCTGTCAATCTAGAATTCGCTCTTGTGAAGATGGGCTGCTGGTCCTAATAAATATCTGGAAGTTCTCAACAAGGGAGCTTCAGTTTGGAGGAGAATGCAGAGCCGAATAAATTCTTCTTGTCCCAACTTTCCCGGTTTCCAAATGGAGACAAGTTACACTCAGATGAGGGTTGCCTGACTGCAGGTAGATAACCACACATGGATTTTCAGAAAAGGCAGAGAGAGAGAGAGAGAGGGCAGCTTTTCTTCTCAGCGTATTCCCCAAAATAATGTAATTTCAAAAATAACCAGGCCAAAATAATTTCTGTCATATAAATTCCGGTGAATCACTTGCTTTTCCCAGTTTTCTCCCCATTGTTTAAAATAATCATGGTACAACAAGCACACAGCAGTTCATTCCCTTTCAAGTATAGCACGATGACACAGTGGTTGGTACTGTTGCCTCGCAGCACGAGGGACCGGGGTTCAATTCCGGCCTTGGATCACTGTGTGGAGTTTGCACTTTCTCCCCGTTTCTGTGTGGGTTTCCTCCAGGTGCTCCGGTTTCCTCCCACAGTCCAACAATGTGTGGGTTAAGTTGATTGCTATGCTAAATTGCCCCTTATTATCAGGGGGACTAGCAGAGTGGATAGGTGGGGTATAGGGCCTGGGTGTGAATGTTGTCGGTGCAGGGTCAATGGGTCGAATGGCCTCCTTTTGTATTGTAGAGATTCTATGATGCTGCTTAGATGATTCCTTGGAAAAGAGCAGGTGTACTCCAAGTTCAAGGTGAACTTATAACCTTCTTTAAAAAATTCCAAATATCCAGATATCATTGTGTCCCTCTGTATATGAAAAGAAAATTACAGTTTTGAAAGACGGGGAGCAGAATTTTTCAGCCCCCTCCCCCGGTGGATCTTCCCATGGCAGAGGTGACTCAGCATTGGTCACTCATGAGATCTTCGGATCCCACCACAGTTAATGGCAATTTGCTTGGCTCACTTTCCTACAGCCAGGGAACCCACAGTGGGTGTTGGCTTTAGCAGAACCAAAGAATCTGGTTGGTGGAAAGAGCTGGCAAATCCTGTCCGTGAGGTCTATACACCTCAAACATTCCCTATGCATTTTGGACTTCGCATAGCCAAGAACTGTTTTCTTATCAGCTGGTGATGCCCAGGCTGGCTATTTGTCCAGATTTGAAGGTAAAATATATTTATTGGTCACAAGTAGGCTTACATCAACACCACAATGAAATTACTGTGAAAATCTCCTATTTGCCACACTCCGGTTTCGGTTGGGGTACACTGAGGGAGAATTTAGCATGGTCAATGCACCTAATCAGCATGTATTTTTGGGCTGTGGGAGAAAACCAGAGCACCTGGAGGAAACCCATGCAGACATGGAGGGCACATGCAGACCCTGCACAGACAGTGACCCAAGCCGGAATCAAACCCAGATCCTTGGTGCTGTGAGGCAGCAGGGCTAACCACTATTGCACTGTGCCACCCCTTGTACTGCACAGTCCAATTATTAGTTAGTCTGACCACTGTTTCATACTGGATAGCTTTATGCCTGTTATTCTGCTCTTAACCCACTTCATGCAGTGAAGTACTGACTGGAGTCTGTGCTCTCTCCTTTCCTGAGCTGCAGCAGCCTCAAACTGACTGGAACATAGAAAACAGAGATTGGGCTGGATTTACCACACAACCTTCTATGGTTTTCATAGAGGTGGGCAGTGGTTCTCCATTGGTCAGCAGTGGGATATTCTGGTACCTGTTATCAATGGAGTTTCCTGGTGAATGCACCCCTTGATGCCATGGAATCCATGGTGGGGGTACACCATCAGCTGAACCAGAAGATCCCACCAGTGTGAACAGCCGAAAAGTTCCAGCCATTGGCTTTCATATTTTTTTCCTCCACCAATCCACCTCCAAATTGCCATCTCTCACTTACTTACAACTAGACCTTTCCAATCTTGAAGCACGATTGCATTATCTCTAAAGGCAAGGACATCTCTGAGTGTTGTGATGGTGTCCTTAGTGGCCTCTGGCAGTGGCCACACCACTGGCATCAGAGAATGTAGGAGCAGAGGAAGAGCTGAGAAAGAAGCGCTGTAATATGATTGCACTCTTACAGTCACCAGACCAGATACTGGCATTAAGCATACTTCAGAGGATTAGAGAGTGTTTGGATCAGCCCGGGATGCATTCCCAGGCTCAAATGGGCTGCAGTCAGGCCCGAGGTAAAGACTATGGGTTTCCTTACCAGGTGGCAAGGTCACCAGGAGACTTCAGGATCAAGTGAGGATTTCAGTGGGTTAATATACAGGAACTGGATGATACACACAGAAATGTCTGGTCCATTGATGTACTCGCCAAAAAGCCTCTTATTTTTGTCGAGGAGCATAGAGGAGTCCAATGTCACAATCCACCCACTCTGCGTGTTTCTGAGGTTCTCCTCAGCCTGATGATGAACACAGCCTATGTAGATAGGAGCAATCCCGTTGGTTTTCCCTTGTCATTGGTGCTCTGGAGCCACATTTTGCAGACAATATATTTTCAGCGAAATGGAATATGACTGGAGAAGCAAATGCAAACCTGAAGATCAAAAATGCCACTGATGATTCAGCATTTTGCAGTGCGCTGATCAACTAGCTCATCTGGAACATTGCAATCAGCATTGAAAACACTTTCTTCTTTGGAAGATTGAGTCAGTTTTCCGACTGTCAATTTAAAGTTTGACAGCAAGAATCAGCATTCTTTGAATTGACTTCAAACTCTTATGAAAAAAAGCAGTATTCCGGCAGGACCATCTCCAGAGATGTACAGGTTAGTTTGATTGGCCATGATACATTGACCCTCATGTCAGGGGATTAGCAAGGTAAATATGCGGGGTTACGAGGATAAGGACTGGGATCAGTGGAGACTTGATGGGCCGAATGGCCTCCTTCTGCACTGGAGGGATTCTATGGGGGGGGGGGGGGGGGGGGGGGAGCGGTGATTCTCCAAAAAGTGCAGAATTGGCAGGAAAACTGTTCTAAGTCCCAACTGTTCTGTCAGTTCAGCTTCTCATCTGAATCTCCACACTCTGTGCACTGAAGAGTTCCCAGCCATGAATGTCATTTAAAACCCGAGCAGGGCCTATTCGCGCCGGAGTCTGACAGTACTGGAACTCTGCCCCGAACTGTCAACCTCCCGTTTGCTGGCCAGCCTGATCACTGGTCAGTCTGGGATTCCCGCAGATCTGCCCCTCCAGGCCCCCCCACGGCCCAATTGTGGCCCCCACAACAATTCCTGGGCTAGCCCTGACACCCCCCAGCCCCGAAGCACCATGATGTGCTGCTCACCCCTCCACCCTCCCCAGGATTGACAATCGCCCTGGCAGATCCCTGCTCCCCAGTGATCCACCCCCCACAGTGCCAGAGCCCCTGGAGGCAGGCTCCCCCTTGGCTGACCATACCCCACCTCTCCAGCCCGTCCCAATCGCTGTCCTCCCTCCACCCCCGACCGACCCTGTCTGCAGAGTGGCAGTGGGAGCCCCCCAACCCCACTGATCATATCCAGGCCCTGACCACAGTAGGCTCTGTCCCCAAGCACCACTCAATGCCTGCTGAGCAGTCCCAAGGTGCCCCCTGGGTGTGGGCGCTTTGCCCCTTGGGCAATGCCAGGGGCACAGGCTGGCACTGCCAGAGTGCCTATGCCCAGGGGGCACCACCCTGCCCAACAGCAGCCCCCCCCTCCCCCGACCCCCTCCACCACCCCCCCCCCCCCCCCCCAACCCCCCCAACCGTGCGAACGTGGGGAACTAGTCTGAACTCTGCTGGAATGAAGTACTCCTGGCGGGTGGGAGATTCAATTGGGACCTGAAAGGTCCCGACAATGAACAAATATACATACTTACAATACATGCAGGAAAGTCATTTAAATCTTTCCTGCATGTATTTTCCAGCCGGTTTCCAGCTGGTCTGGCCAGTGACAATTCGCTGGCTCTGAGACATGAGAATGCATTCACGGCACATGTACAAATCCCTGTTCAAGAATGCAGACGTGTGTCTCCCACCGTGTCCTGAGAGAAAAGTTGCAGGTCACAATGGGAGAATCACGGCCTATGATTTTATGATTCCAACAATGTTCACTGAATACAAACACTTTGGCTATCTGGTTGTAAATAGCATGAAGCAGGATGTGATGCATGTTGTGCACAGTGCCAGGAGCAGATTAAGGCTCAATTGGATAATCCATACGAGAGCTTGAGGTTCATGGTACATGATTATCCATCACCCAATTAAGTGCAGCCAAACAGTGTACAATTCCAGGATTATAATTGACAGCCTAGAGCTGAAAACACTGTTGTGTGGTGTGACAGATTTAAAAAATTATTTGTTTATGGAATTTGGACATCGCTGCTACGCATTTATTGCCCATTCGTAACTGCCCTTGAGAAGATGGTGGGGAGCTGTCTTCTTGAACTGCTGCAGTCCCTGAGGTACTCCCACAGTGCTGTTACGAAGGGAGCTCGAGGATTGTGATCCAGCAACAATGAAAGGACAGCAATATATTTCAGGATGGTGTATGGTTTGGAAGGGGGCTTTCAGGTGGTGATGTTCCCATGTGGCTGCTGCCCTATTCCTTCCAGAATGCAGTTAATTTGGAAGATGTCATCAAAAGAACTTTGTAGGTGGCAAACAAGGCTGCCACTGTGCATTAGTGGCGGAGGGAATGAATGTTTAAGATGGTGGATGGGTGCCAATCAAATGGGCTGCTTTGTCCTGGATGGTGTTGAGCTTCTTGGAGCTGCATTTATCCAGGAAAGTGGAGAGTATTCCATAACAGTCCTGACTTGTGCTTTTTACGAGCTGGACAGGTTTTGTGAAGTCAGGAGGTGAGTAACTTCCTGCAGAATTCCCAGAGTCTGACCTGCTCTTGTAGCCACAGTATTTATATGGCTGGTGCAGTTCAGTTTCTGGTCAACGGCAACCCTCAATGTGTGATAGAGGAGGATTCAGCAATAGTAATATTATTGAATGTCAAGAGGAGATGATTACCTTCTCTCTTGTTGGAGATGGTCATTTCCTGGCATTTATGTGGTATGAATAGCGCATATCTCCGTGTGCTACTTATTAGCCCAACCTTGAATTAGTTCCAGGTCTTGCTGCATTTGGGCATAGACTGTTTCAGAATCTGAGCAGTCACAAATGGTGCTGAACATTGTGCAATCATCAGTGAACATCCCCACTTCCAATCGTATGATGGAAGGAAGGTCAGCGACAACACAGATGAAAATGGTTGGGCACAGGTCTGAGCAGAAGACCTATACTTGTGCAACACCAGCAGCTCAGAAAGAGATGCAGTGAGATAGTAGGGTGGCACAGTGGTTAGCACTGCTGCCTCACAGTGCCAGGGACCCGGGTTCGATTCTTGGCTTGAGTCACTGCCTATATGAGTTTGCACATTCTCCCTGTGCCTGCATGGGTTTCCTCCAAGTGCTCTGGTTTCCTCCCACAGTTCAAAGATGTGTGGATTAGGTGGTTTGGTCATGCTAAAATTGTCCCTTACTGTTAGGGGGACTAGCTCAGGTAAATGCATGGGGAAAGGGCCTGGGTGGGATTGTGGTCAGTGCAGACTCGAAGGGCCGAATGGCCTCTTTCTGCAATGTAGGATTCTTTGATTCTAGGAACACTCTAGTTGCTTCTTGTAATGTTTGTGTCCAGAAATTTGAAATAATCATACTGTTTTACACAGATACTACGGGGCGAAAAACTGCAGCAGGCGACGGTGCAGAGGGACCTCGGGGTCCTTGTGCATGAGTCGCAAAAACCCAGCTTGCAGGTGCAGTAGGTGGTCAGGAAGGTGAATGGGATGCTGGCCTTCATAGCGAGGGGGATTGAATATAAAAGCAGGGAGGTCTTGCTGCAGCTGTATAGGGCATTGGTGAGGCCGCAGCTGGAGTACTGTGTGCAGTTTTGGTCGCCGTACTTACGCAAGGATATTTTGGCCTTGGAGGGAGTGCAGAGGAGGTTTACTAGGCTGATACCGGAGTTGAGGGAGTTGAGCTATGAGGAGAGGCTGAATAAACTAGGCTTGTACTCGTTAGAGTTTAGAAGAATGAGGGGAGATCTCATTGAGACGTATAAGATGATGAATGGGATGGATAGGATAGAGGTGGAGAGACTCTTCCCGCTCAGAAAGGACAGTAGGACTAGGGGGCACAGCCTCAAGATAAAGGGGGGGGCGGTTTAGAACAGAGTTGAGGAGGAACTTCTTCACTCAAAGGGTGGTGAATCTCTGGAATCCTCTGCCCGTCGAGGTGGTGGAGGCTGCCTCGCTAAATATTTTTAAGAAGCCGGTTGATGGGTTTTTGATAAGAGAGGGGGTTAAGGGTTATGGGGAGAGGGCGGGAATGTGGAACTGAGACACGACAGATCAGCCATGATCTTATTGAATGGCGGGGCAGGCTCGAAGGGCTGGATGGCCTACTCCTGCTCCTATTTCTTATGTTCTTATGTTCTTATTTCCCAATATACAGATTATAGCGAAGTGATGAGTTATATGGCATTCTGGACATATGTTTATACATGCACATCACAAAATAGCCTCTAAAACCTATAACAATATAACAGGGGCTGAAATTGTGTACACAACATTTGATGACTTTCAGAAAAGTCTGAAATGGCAAAAAAGTAAGAGAACAGATCCTCAGCTTTTCAGATGCTGAGCTTCAGTCATTGGTGTAGGATGTTGACCAGAAAAGAGATCTACTTTTCCAGGAGGCGAGGAGACCTTGTAGATGAGCTGTCAGCAGGTAATAACAGCAGGTAGCTATGCACTGTTACTATAGCCCCCATGTCTGGTGTAGTCAGAGGCCGTCCAGTAACAACAAATAGCTTCCGAATGTCTAGCACCATTCCTTGCAAACATTAGTAACTTCAATGATTCAACGATTTTCCCAACTCAATCCTGTTACAGATTATACAAGAGCCAGTAGCTAATAATAATCAAATGACCTGCGGGTTGGAGAGATCCCTTCAAGCAGAGCTGGTTAGAAGGACTGGGTAGTTCCTGTTGTACCTGAGTGCACATGCTGCTGGTATGTTTACTACAGGATGTTATCTGAGACTGCAAGATCGAAAATGGAAGGTCATTTATCAAATCAGCATTAGATATGGGCTGCTGTCACAACCTGCCCACTCAACATACCTCCTGTGTGCGTCACAGCATGGCAATCACATGGGCCATATCAGGAATGCTGGGGAGTGGCTCCTCCACCCCATTATTTCTCATCTCAAGTGGTACCCACTACCCCAAAACTACTGGCGTGACAGAACTGAGCACTGGGAACATTGCCTTGGCATTAATTTTTTATTTGTCATTCATACCAAGGCAAGAGCTACATCTTGCCTTCAAACAACTGCAAAACCTCAAACCCCTCACTTCTTGCCTTCAAACAACCGCACAACCTCAAACAGACCATTGTCCACAGCGAACTACCCAACCTTCAGGAGAACAGTGACCACAACATCACACAACCCCGCCACAGCAACCTCTGCAAGATGTGCCGGATCATCGACATGGATGCCATCATCCCATGTGAGAACACCATCCACCATGTACATGGTACATACTCTTGCAACTTGGCCAACATTGTCTACCTGATATGCTGCAGGAAAGGATGTCCTGAGGCAAGGTACACTGGGGAGACCATGCAGACGCTATGACAACGAATGAATGAACACTGCTCGACAATCACCAGGCAAGAATATTCTCTTCCTGTTGGGGAACACTTCAGCGGTCACAGACATTCGGCCTCTGATCTTCGGATAAGTGTTCTCCAAGGCAGTCTTCACAACACACGACAACGCAGAATCTCTGAGCAGAAACTGATAGCCAATTTCCACACACATGAAGATGACCTCGATAGGGACCTTGGATTCATGTCACACTATCTGTAACCCCCACAACTTGCCTGAGCTTGCAAAATCTCACTAATTGTCCTGGAGAAAATACACATTTCTTTAACCTGTGCTTAACCCTCTCTCCACTCACATTGTCTGTGCCTTTAAGACTTGATTATCTGTAAAGACTTGCATTCCAACCATTATCTTGTAAATTGAGTTTGTGTCTTTCTATGCCCTGTTTGTGAATAGAACTCCACTCACCTGATGAAGGAGCAGCACTCTGAAAGCTTGTGGCTTGTGCTACCAAATAAACCTGTTGGACTTTAATCTGGTGTTGTGAAACTTCATACAGGTTGTTATGGCCAACTGCTGTCATCTGACTGCTAATAAATCGTGCCATCTTGCAGTTATTCATTAACTTGTCCTACTTAAAATCTAATATTGTTTCCTTAATGTTAGTGCAACCAGAGCCATGTGTTTGCCCAGATTAGGAAATCAAACAGGTCAGCATCTTCCCCGCTCTGCAAGCTCAGATGGACTTGGCAGATAAAGTTGTTTCATAGTGAGCAACTATGAAACAACTTTATCTGCCAAGTCCACCTGAGCTTGCAGAGAGGGGGAGGTGCTGACCTGTTTGATTTCCTTAAGTTGTTCTTCCGAAAAAAAAAGCCAGGTGTCTGCTGCTTGTCCTGCTGCCTGGATAATTAGTGGCCAATTTTGCCATCTCACACTGGACAATTCTCTCAAATCATTATTTACTTATGCTTTTTTAAAAATTGAACAGCTTCTGAACAGTTGATCTCCATTCCCCCAAATCTTGTATTGCTATTTTCCAAAACCTTCAATACAATATAAAAGACATTTTAGTGTACTCAGATTGAAGTTGTTAATTCCCCACTTTTTTGAATATGAATATTTACCCTGTTACAGAATCGTAGAGTCATAGAGCAATACAGCATGGAAACAAACCCTTCAGCCCAACCAGTCCATGCTGACCATAGTGCCCTCCCAGCTAGTCCCAATTGCCTGCGTTTGGCCCATATCCCTCTCATCCTTTCCCATCCTTGTACTTATCCAAATGCTTTTAAAATGTTGCTATTGTACCGGCGTCAACTACTTTCTCTGGCAGCTCATTCCAAATACACATCACCCCCTGTGTGAAGAAGTTGCCTCTCAGGTCTCCTTTAAATTTCTCCTCTCTCACCTCAAACCTATGCCCTTTACTTTCAGATCCCGGTCCCCTGGGAGAAGACTATGTGTGTTCACCCTATCTATGTCCCCCATGATTTTGTACACCTCAATAAGATCACCCCTCATGCTCCTATGTTTCAAGGAATGAAGTCCTAGTCTGGCTAACCTCTCCCTATAACTCAGGCCACTAGTCTTGGCAACATCCTTGTAAATTTTCTTTGCATTCTTTCCAGTTCATTAATGTCTTTCCTATAACAAGGTGACCAAAACTATGCACAATAACGGTACACAATTATACTTGGGAAAAGAAACAGTTTGAAAAATATTGATGTTTTTCTATTGGACACTTACCTGTGTCCTCTGATTGGACCAGATGCCAAATTATACAACAATGCACTGATAAAAAATACCTGCTTTTTCAAAAATGAGATAAAATCAAATAATAGAGATAACCATTTGTGATAATTCGATAGGTTTTGTCCTGACTAAAAATTGAAACTTAAATTATGTCCAAAGATGTGCAGGTTAGACAGATTGACCATGGTAAATTGCCCCTTAGTATCCAAAGATGTATAGGTTAGGGGAATTAGCAGGGTAAATGAGTAGGGTTACAGGGATAGGGTGGAATGCTCTCAGAGAGTCAGTGCAGACTTGATGGGCTGAATGACCTTCTGCTGCACTGTAGGGATCTACAATTCTATGAGCTCCGGTATTTCTCTCCACTGTTCAGCAGTTTGATGGTGATCTCTTTAATAAGAATGCTTTCTATCCAAGTGTCGAGTACTGCCCCAAGGATTTCTTGCTGGAGCTCGCATTCTGAAACTTGGCCATATCAAATCTTACTCTTCAGATGGCAGTACCCCAGGAGCCAAATTAATTAAGTAATTTTGAAGTAGCTCTTCGGGTGAATGGTCACAGTTCTGTTTATTTGGTCCGTAAAATCTAACTTTAGGAAGCGGAATGAACAGTATGAATCTGCTCATTCCCTGTATGGAATTTTTAAACATTTTGAAAGAATGAACTGGAACTTCCTGACAGTGAACCTAATTAGCAGCATTGTACACGTATATCAGAAATTGAACCAGTTTTCAAATGATCCTTCTCTTTTCTTTTCATGTTATGTGTAGTTAGAATCATAGGGGTGGCACAGTATTTAGCTCTGTTGCCTCACAGCGCCAGAGACCTGGGTTCAATTCCAGCCTTGGGTGACTGTATGGAGTTTGCACATTCTCCCTGTGTCTGCGTGGGTTTTCTTCAGGTGCTCCAGTTTCCTTCCACATTCCAAAAACATATAGGTTAGGTGGATTGACCATGCTAAATTATCCCTTAGTGTCAGGGGTAGCAGAGTAAATATGTGAAGTGAAAGGGATAGGGACTGGGCGGAATTGTTGTCAGTGCAGGCTCGATGGGCTGAATGGCCTCCTTATGCACTTTAGGAATTCTTTGAATCTAGTTAGCTCGAACAGTTGCTTGAACTATGATAAATTAACTCAAGAATCTGTGGATTTTAGGTTGTCCACCATTTCAAAGTTAAATCTTCCCATAAGATCAAGAAGTGATATTAGCATTCCTCTAACATAGGCTTTGTTTTGATTAATCCTCATTTTGCTTATCTAGATTTACCACTCTGCCAGTTGCTGACTTGTGCAGTTTGCCTATTGAAATTGTACTTCATTAGTTGTAAAAGGCTTTGGTATCCTAAGGTCATGAAACTCTCTTTCTTTTTATAGCTATTGATGTCACTTTAAGTAAGCGTGCAAAACTTTTAATATAACAGACTCTAAAGTGGGCTTTGTGGCTTCTTTGTCTTTTAACATGCTGTGTGGCAACTCAACACTCAAAAATAGGATCTGGGATGTACATGCCAGCTTCTGATGGGAAATGCACCTCAGTAAAGGGTTTCGCACATGTGTACCCAACAACTGCAGAGCAGGTAGATCATAACGTGAATCAGTGTGCAACACTTATTTAATCTCAGAACTGCCCATTTCAATTCCCATATTCAGATTTGGCACAGACTTGGAGGGCCAAAGAGCCTGTGTTGTACATTTCTTGGCTCTTTTTGTTTCTCTACCCAATGCCCTGTCTTAACCTTGCACAGGCGCATTAAACAGTACAAAGGACAGCCCCCAAACCCTGCCAGCATAATTTAAAGGCATGTGAGACTACTTACATTTTAGTTGCTAGATTACTTTTGAAATGGTTGTACAATTCTCCATATCTTTGGAGTTTTCCTGTCTTAGGCTGAAGTGTAAATAATCTACATGGAATGATCTGGTTGGAAAAGTACTTTTCCCTTTATTTAAACCTTTCGTTGGAACAAATTGCTTCCAGGCATGGGTGGCTTGTTAAGGCTTCCATGAAGGGAGGCCATGGGGAGCAGGACAAGCTTCTCAAAGTGGAGGAGAAGGAGGGGAAGAAGGAATCTTAACAGAATGCCATATCTGCTGAGGGTCTTTAGAGAGTAATTTGCTTATCTCAACTTCAGTGTTGGCCAATATCTGAGAAATCTTTACTTCATTATTTGGTCATGACAGAAATCTCTTAATGCTGCAGCCACAACTGAAACCTCAAGGCAGGGCAAGGATATTATTGCCAGTGGCTGTCAAGGTTACTGTGGCTCTTAGCTTTTATGCAGCTGGTTCCTTCCAGATATTGCAGAAGATATGAGCAATATCTTATGGTTTGCCACACACACTGCTGTTTAAGCATCTGAGTCTTTACACACAGAGGAACTGCTTAATGTTATTCCTTGAAAATATCAGAGCATGTTCACATATGCCCACCCACTCCTGAAAGTATCCCAGCTCAGATTCACTTCACAAAATCCTCCCACTACCTTTTGCAGCCACAGTCTTGCCTTTAAGAGGTGCAAGCTATCCTTAAGAATTGTTAACTACTGACTAATATGGGCAGCCGTTGAACAGAGTGGGTAGTGCTGGCTGAATACAGCAATCATGCAATGAATAAGGCAGCAAGACTACAATGAAGAGGTGTGGATTAATTGTGCATTGCACCCATTTGCAAGAATTAGCCAAATGCAACACCTGACATGTCTTAATTACACAGCGCACTTTTATAACATATCCAGCCACAGCGCTTCCTACATTATCCATAGATATTGAATATTGAGCAGTTGCATTAGTTTTTCACCCCAGCTAGATATGGATTGGTTGGTTGCAAGAACTGCATGCAGTTAATGTCACATCCCTTTGCAATGTGAACAATAATATGTCCTGGTTTCTTTTAAAATCTTTTACTATCCCTAACACTGCAGTGATAGTGATTCAAATCAGGATTTATAGTACTTATTGGGAGGTGGCAATTCCTGCTTTTCTGTCAGTTTCTCAGACGTGTGCAAAGCTTTATTCCTCAACAGTAAACTGGATCTGTATCGAAAGCATCTTTAAAACAACCTTTGCTTGAGTTTGTAAAAGCCCAGTCAGATGCAAACGCTGTACACTTTTTAATTCCAGTCTCACTCTGCACTAAATGAGACATGACAGTACACTAGCGTTTTATCCTATGAATTATCCAAGTCAACTTGTGACAGATGCATTGCTACAAAGTAGGACTATCGATATGCTGAGCTCCATAAATGAGTCCAAAGATGTGTAGGTTAGGTGGATTAGTCATGGTAAATGTGTGGGGTTATGGGGATAGGGCAGAGGAATGGGCCTGGGTAAGATGCTTTTTCAGAGAGTTGTGCAGATTTGATGGGCTGAATGGCCTCCTTCTGCACAGTAGGGATTCTAACAGTTGAGAAAGAAAGCTAGGGCAGCATCGCCACACTAAAACCCAACTGGAATCTGACAGAAGATTTCTGAACGTTACACATATTTCTGTATTTACATCCTGCAACAGCATCGCTAATTTTAGAAAATAAATTCTTAAACTGTAGAAATAAATAAATGGATTTATTTTGAAAGTGGATTTGTTTAACGAGCTAAGCAATAGTTGGCACATCACCTCAGCAATTTTCCTCTCTGTTGCCTCCAGTAATCTGGATACCACAGCTAGCAAACAAAGTCTGTCATTCAAAGTATGATGTTTTGTTTCCTTCCAGAAAAACTGTCACCGAGGAAATGAGCTGATCCAGCAGATTAAAGGATAGACATGAATATGTGATCAGAGAGTCAGTTCAACAGAAGATCCATGGACTGAATTCTCCGGGCCCCTGGGAGAGGGGATTGACGGTGGCAGGGGATAGAATGGCAGGGTGGGAAGGAAAATAGTGGGAAGCTGCATCAGGATGGCCCCTTGACATATTTGCACTTCAAGGGGAGAGGAACATCCAGGGGATGATAGGGATGAGCAGCCGGTTATGTCACTTAAGAGCCATTCAGGGCCTTTTTCCCATGGAGATAGGATCTACCTGCCATTCAGGAGAATTCAAGAAACAGGCTGTGGACTATCTCCAGCTGCCTCCCATATTTCACCCCCCTCACCTCCCAGCTAGCCAAAACTATGGGGAAAATCTGCCCACAGCTAGAACTGCTGAGCATTTCTCCCCATAGAATAAGGGCCGTCAGTCGTAACACTTAATTTTAGCACTCATGAGGCAACATGCCTACTCTGTAATAAGAACAAAAGATGCCAAAAACTCTCAGCAGATCTGTAGAGGGAGGAAAACAGAGTTAATGTTTTGAGTCAGTTTGACTCTTTTTTAGGGCCTACTTCGTAACCTTTTTTTCAGTTTATTTATAAGTGTCACAAGTAGGCTTACATTAACACTGCAATGAAGTTACTGTAAAAATCCCCCAGTCATCACACTCCTGTTCAGCTAAAATAATGAAGAATTTAGCATGGCCAATGTACCTAACCAGCATATCTTTCAGACTGTAGGAGGAAACCAGAGCACCCAAAGGAAACCCATGCAGATACGGGGAGAACATGCAAACTCCACACAGTCAGTGGCTCATGCTGGGATTGGAACCCACGTCCCTTGTACTGTGAGGCAACAGTGCCACCATACTGCCCTCTGTTTAGATGCAGTGCTCATAAACCAGTGTTAATCAGATACCAGAGTATGTTACACTTTGTCCACTAACCAAGTCCCGTGCCTAGAGTCCAAGATAGAAAGACTCATCTCAGAACAGTCCCCCACTATATTGGCAACACTTACCTCCATCTCACCCACAGCCTTGGACACTTCTATTGACCCTTCTGCCATCCCTAAATTGGACTGCACTCCTGGAGTTCTCTCCCTAATTGCCCCCATTTGGGAAAACCGCACAAGCAGGCAGGACTTGGAGATCACTGGGGTCAGGAGCAACAGATGGTCCGGGCTCCCAAAGTAAGAATCAGGCTCATGTCTCCCACAGGACAGTAAGAAGTCTGACAACACCAGGTTTAAGTCCAACCGATTTATTTGATAGTAAACTCACAAGCTTTCGAGGTTAAACTCTTCGTCAGGTGATTCACCTATCAAATAAATCAGTTGGACTTAGACCTGGTGTTGTCAGACTTCTTACTGTGTTTACCCCAGTCCAACGCCAGCATCTCCACATCATTCCCACAGGATACACAAGCTTCACTGCAGTGTTTTGTATCAAATTTATAGGTTGGTGCCTTATTCAGGGCTGACTCTAATCAATCCACCATTCTCCTGTTAAGAGAAAAATAGACAGTACTGTATAATTATCTATCACTTGCTGAACTAAGATTTTTGGAATCATATTTTAGGCTGTGAATGTTTCTGCTTTTGCCCCTAAGCATAAAAACCCAGCTCTCGCTGTTCTTCACCCGATAACCGAGATTAGATTCATCATATCGGCTCCGACAGAGATGGTTGTTATGCTGTCACATTTTACTACTTAATTAGAAGTCTTACATCCAGTTTGAAACTCACAATTCAAAATGTCACACATAAAGAAGTATAGGTCACGTTATCAGTCACATTTCACCTGACTGCTTCAAACATCATTCAAAGAACAAAGCAAATAATCAAGGTTAACTGATTGATGCTGATATGACTAACTAGGTAAGAATGAGAAATGAACTAACTACACAAAAAAAAACACATTATGCAGATAAGAAAAGCAGAAAAGACCATGCAGGGAGCAGAAAGAGATCCAATATCCATTCTTATTTTTAAAAATTACAGAAACACTTTTCAAGTGCTTTCAGCCACAATTCTCTTAGCTTCAAGAGAAAGTTTTAAAAGCAAAATGTCACTTGTGACAAAGTTGAACATTCAACCTTAAAAAATATTAACTTAGCCATCGAATTGCCTTTGTTTTAAATTTCCAAAATTCCCCCAACAGGCCTGTCATTCTCAGTTGCTGCTATATTACCAGCACAAATCAGTATAATCACTCCGATTGGAAGTTAACTATCTAAGGACAGAGACTCTGCATTGAACTCTGGCTTCTCATTGCTTGGATTTCTTTTGTGACTTAAATGTAGATGTGTTATGGACAGCTCAATTTTGTAGCAAAATCAACTCCATTTACCGTTAGCAAGAATGTAAAATTCTACAATGCAACAGTTGATAAAAGATGCAATGCTTCAAAGTGCAGAGGATCTTACAAATGTAATAAGCCACAGTGCAGCAAAACCAAGTGTACCAGGCTGAAATCTTCCATCCTTGTTGGTGGCTGGGATTTTCCGTGCTGCTGACAGCGAACGGAGTTTTAGCTGGAACACCAAATTTTCTGTTTTTGCTCACAACGGGTCCCACCAGTGTCACTGTTACTTGACCAGCCAAACTGCAACTGAGAGCTGCCCGCACCTGCTCAATGTGGAGAGGGGGGACAGAGAAGTGACAGTGTGAGAGTTTGTGGCATGCACCAACTGCCCTTTAAGTTAGAAGGAAGAAACAGTCCTTCAAAGACACATTCTGATTTTCTCGTCAGACTAAAAACACTTCTCAAAGGAATCCTTGATTGGAAATCAAATTAGGAGGAGAGGATTTTCTCTCAGAACAACTGCCAGTCCAATTTGCCTTACCCCAGCACGGGTAAACAAGTAGGCTGGCATCAAAGTAACTAGCCAGCAGTATTGTCTTACCAAAAGGGCATTAGTTTACCTACTAATCTGGATCCTGCTTTCGTGGTGATGATGTTTTGGAGTATTCTCCATGACAAGTTGGCAGTCCCAGCTATGGGGGCAAGGGTGGTGAGGGAACAGGATAAATAGGCCAGGGGCATCAGTCTCTGCCCACTGCAGAACAAACTGTGGTGGGAGTGGGCAAGTAGGTGCAAGGAAATGCGCCCATGGCATTATCCCCAATTTTACACCCCCTGCCCCAGGGATAGGAGGTGTGATAAAACTCAGCTCATAATATTTACACAGGGCCTTTCGCACAAAATGCCCCAAGCTGCTTCACCGCAGTGATGACCGCAGGGAGTTGAATACTGAGCAATATAACAGGGTATCAGGACAAAAGCAAAATACTGCAGACATTGGAAATCAGGAATAGAAGCAGAAAACGCTGGATGTAGTCAGCAAAACAGATAGCATTTATTGTGAGATATAGGGAGAATGAGCTGGCTGAATTTTCCCTGAGGTGCAGGAGCTGATAATACAGAGGGGGTCGGCATCAAGAGCAGAGCCAGATGTCTTCCCATCACCATGGCATATTGCCAGTGGCAGGAACCTCAGAGGTACATGGAATTGTGGGAAGGTGGGAAATAGGAGGGGGGCCATGGACAGATCCTTGGAGGTCACCAGAGGTAATTGTGTAGGTGCAGGAACAGAAGCCATTGCAAGCGATATTCTTATTGGTTGGCAGATCTGGGAAGCAGTACATCCTCTCTTGGAGGGGCAGAAGCTGTCACTGCAGCCAAATTAACTGCCTGTTCGACATAAGGTGGGCGATTCTCCCAGCCTGCTGTGCTGCTCTAGCATTGCAGCGGGCTGGAAGACATCAGCAGAGGCCATTTCGTGGGCTCCCTACTGGGTGCCCGAGCCTTTGCACATCTCTGGCTCTAAGGTTTCTAACAGAATCAGCTCTGGCGCGAGCTGATTACAATGTAGAAATCAGTACTTCCATATCATTAGCAGATCTGGGACAGGAGTCTCCGGGCCCACTAGCATCTCCCCACCAGCCAAGAGTGGTTCACTCCAGCAGGGTTTACAACAGCTCCCCACTAAAAGGGAGCAGGCGGCCTGACCCTGCTAGGGTGAAGAAAAGCCATTGAGGCCTCTCCCGAGGAGGTCGGGGTTAAGGAGAGTGCTCCCTGGCAGTGCCGGGCTGACTCCCAACATTGCCCAACAGGCAAAGTGGAAATGCTAAAGGGGCATCTTGGCAATGTCCACTGGGCATTGGGCAATGCCAAGGGGATGGGGTCAGAGGGGATGAGGCCAGATGAGGGGGTGGGGCCTTTTGGTGGGGCGATTGGTGGAGGTTGGGGGGGGGGGGGGGGCACTGCCACACTGCCAGAGGATCTCAGGCAGAGAAAGGGAAGAGAAGATCGAGGCTGGCAGTGGAGGTGGGCATGATTGGGATTCTCGGGGGTAGGAGAGAGGGATCGGGAGATTGGGTCTTGCCAGGTGGAGGGTCAGGGAGATTGGGGTGGACTGGGCGGGAGTCTTGGGGCTAGCCCGGAGAGGTTCAGGAGGCCAGTGGTCAGAGGGTGGGATGTCAGAGGCACAGCAATGCAGGGTTCCTATCATGGCCAAAGATCGGGCTGGCCAGTGATCGGGAGCCAGTAATGTGGGGCCAGTGCACATATGCCGATCTCTGTCTGACAGATCAACTTATTACACATTGGCCGGCTCTGCACTATGCTGCCAACCTCTCCAGTAGGAATAGGCCCCACCTCTGATTTTCAGGAGGAATCCTACTCAGGCACTCTGCAGTGCTCAGAGTGTGGGAGATTCAATCTGAAAATCATGCTAAAAGAACAGTGGGAGTTACTCCCATTTTCATGTGAACTGGGGGGCTCAGAATTTTTTTTGGGAGAATCCGGCCAAGATATGTTTGGAACTTCTAATGGTTATGGAGATGAAGATGACCTATCCCTTTCCAGCTGAGGGGTCTTGTAAAATCCCAGCCACTAATGTTATCTCCATATAAAGCTTGGAGTCAGTGCTTTAGTTTCAAGAGAGTGATTTACTGGCCCTGACATAGTTGGACATCATCATGAGTGGGAGGGAGAGCTGTGACAGCTTTCCAAACTTTCCCAGCCCACCTGCAATGATGTCTGCTGATGTCAGTTCTGCAAAAGTTTGTCCTTTGGTGCATTTTATGAGAAAACAAGTTATTTTAATATCTTTAGTCAAGGTGAGCCAGTGTTTATTTGTGGCGGGTGCTGGGGTGGTTCTTTTCTGCTTATTTTGTAAGAACCTTTCCCCCTTTCTGTACCTCTGACCGAGTTTTACTGAACTACTAATTGCACCGACATTTCTAAGATATTCCAAAAATAAATACAGTACGAACAGTCCTATTGTCATGCATATGTTTATATAATATTGCATGTAATGGTTCAAGTAAACAGGCTAGAAGTCTCTCAGCCAGGTTAGAATAGGCCAAGACAAAGTTCATGAAGCTCTCTCCCATAAGCAAATTCCATTAGCATTCTTGAATGAATGCCATTGTCTGCTTGACCTTTGCATATTTTACATTAGAGAAGGCTGTGCATGTGAAATTATTAATGGAGCCATCCTCTGGGAAGGGCAGTAACAGTATATTAGCTTGAATTTATCTGCCATTACTGTACTCCCAAGAAGTTGAAGATGAATGATTTTGCATAAACCTCCTACTCTGAGATTCTTCAGTTTTTTTATAAAATGCACTAATGACTGTGGAGATGAGGATGACCTATCCCTTTCCAGCCGAGGGGTCTTGTAAAATCCCAGCCACCAATGTTATCTCCATATAAAACTTGGAGTCAGTGTTTTAGTTTCAAGGGCATGATTTATTGGCTCTTGGATTATATGGAGATGACAATGATACATTATTCTATCGTATATTCTTTCATGGGATGTAAGCCTCACTGTCTTAGCATTCATTGCCGAACCCTAATTGCCTTTGTGAAGATGATGGTGAGCTGTATTCTTGAACTGCTGCTTTTGGGAAAGGAGTTCCAGGATTTTGACCCAGTGACAGTGAAGGAGCAGTGATATAGTTCCAAGTCAGGATGGTGAATAGTTTGGAAGAGAACTTGGAGGTAGTTTTCTCATGCATCTGCTTCCCTTGTTCGCATATGTGGTAGATTTTGCAGGTTTAGAAGGTGCTTTCAAAGGACTGTTAGTGCAATACTGTAGTGCATCTCATAGATGGCATGCATGCCAGCCACTTTGTGTCAGTGATGGTTGTAGAAAATATCTAGGGGATACTTTCTGATGAGTAAGGTACTGATCATTGATTAGCCTTGTTGCAACAGTAATGCTGTTCAGTATGAGAGGATCTGCAGGTTCAGACGTTTGCTGTTCATCTAAACATGATACTTTCCCACAAATGTAACTGCAGCACTGTTAACTTACTCTGTTTTCCTTTTACAGTCAGCCGCATTTGAATCTTGTGCATTCTTTTCAAGTGGCATACTTTTGGATGCCTTCATCTCTATGAAAGGTCTTCTCCTCAATACCAGTGTAGCTCACAAAGTACTAAAGACAATGACAAAGAATGGTGAATTGCAGGAGTTACTGCAGGCTGGATTTTCCTGATCCTGCAAGGCTAAGGAAGTAGATGGGCTGGGGAGGTCTGGGGAACCATGTCCCGTTGGCAGCTTAGCATATTTCTGCTGATGGGTGAAGTTCCCATGGACAAGTGCAGACCCAGATCGTCTCTCCACACCATGGAGAGATGGGCAATCAATTAAGCTGATTACAGGTCTACCTTTGAGGTTGATGAGCATTTTGCCAGTTGTGTGGCCTTTGGCACCTGCTCCATGCTGGTGGCAAGATAAACTGAATCCATGGCCTAAAGAATTACCTGGAGTAGTTTTCCTCCTCTTCAATGGGCCAAATAACAATTTAAATAAACCCTTCTGAGGGAGCCTCCATGTTAAGACCCCCTCATAGTCCTCATCTTGCCTCAGCGGCCACCAGTGGGGCCACCAAGGTGCCAGAGCTGTGGCCCTGTGGACTGGCAGCATTAAGAAATGTGAGTGAGTTCTCAATCGGATGGCAAGCATGGAGGAAGCCAATTAGGAGGCCATCTTTGTGGCGATTGTGATGTTAGGCCATTTGCCAGTAAGGGTGGCCTCAGGGTCCTCACTGTAGTGCTGTGGGTCCAGGAGCTGTGCAAAATTTCAGCCCTTAGTTGTCGGATCTGTGTCATGATGTATTGTAGAAAAGGTTCCTGTAGGCAAATCCACATTTTAAAAAGCACAGCCCTAGAAAATCTACTGAGAGCACCAACTGTTGGCCTCTGCTTTTGACTCCAATGAAGAATCAAGATTTGCGCTCCATACCCACCTTGGAATCCAGGCAGGTGACCATGCCACTGACAGCAATGCGACTTGGCACCAACTAAAAGATAGAAGGGATGGGGAAAATGGAGAAGTGTGAGGTTGACCTGCCTTGCATGCAGTTGCTGGTGACTCCACTAACTTCCAAAAATGTACAATAGCCTAGGAACCCCAGTCATAAAAGAGGGAAAAGGGATTTCCAAGCCTGTACTTCAAGTGGACCTCACATCTGCCTCTTCAAATGCCCTCACAACTGATGGTGCCTGTCACCAATGACTAGGCTGCAGTGAGAACCTCAAACCCAGCATCTCACTTCACTCTTTCATTCCACTCATGGCAAGATTCAGCAGGGGGTTATTCCCTTTTTGTATAAAAAGATTTTTTTATTAGCCATGTGAACACAGTAATGTTCCTATGTCCCCCATATATTCTCCTCATAGATTTGGATAACAGATTTATATGTGCGGGACATACAGCTTCACATGGGCAGCACGGTGGCACAATGGTTAACATTGCTGCCTCACAATGCCAAGGACCTGAGTTTGATTCCAGCCTTGGGTGACTGCCTATGTACATTCTGCCCGTGGCCTGTGCGGGTTTCCTCCAGGTGCTCTGGTGTCCTCCCACACGCCAAAGATCTGTGGGTTGGGTTAACTGGCAATGCTTAATTGCCCCCTAGTGTCCCAGGATGTGGAGGTTAGGAGGATTAGTAGGAGGGAGTACATGTGGTCATGGGGATAGGATGCTCTAGTTGGTGCTGACTCAATGGGCAAATGGCCTCCTTCTGCATCGTAGCGATTCTATGATTCTGTGAAACACTAACTTGAGTGCTCTAGTCTCAGCACCGCTAACCCTTTTGAGTTCAATTTTAACTCCTTTGAGCTCAAAGTTAACAAGAATGGCAATTTTCAATGATTCCCTTGCATAACATCAATTGCAAAATATTTATCTATAATGATCTCCAATTTTACAAGTCTACATTCATCTTCAGCAGTTTGTGGCTTTTATTTTTATGGGCACTATATATTGTGCAGATTGATGAAGGTATTCACTATTCAAAGCACTGCCCATGTGGCCAACTAAAGGTGGCCAATAGCATTGGCAATAAAAGGCCAACTGTTTGATAAATAACCCTGCCAACCCACAGTCTCACAAATGGAAAGAGTGCTGCCAACTTGGCTTAAGGTTGGTACGCTATATATCATGACCCTGTTTATAAAGACTATTATTAATCCAACCAATGAAGATTAAATTTTATCTTCTCCTTTAGAGTCAGTAGACTTTAATCCCATCACAGGTGAATATTTATTCCTTCATTGTTGCTTGCCCACTTATTCATTACCTCAGGTTTCTATCCATGATCAATAGATACTTTGCAGACAGAATTGGAAGAAACAATCTGCAGGAGCATTTGCCGATTGATTACAACATAATATTATCAAGCCATCTGCTGTTGAATTAGTTATAAGCGTTATGATGTTGGTTTTACAGGCAAAGGATCCAGGTACAATAATTTGCATAAGGTGTAGAGGGATGGAGGGGCTAGACTAGGAATTAATATTAGAAAAAACTATTAGCATCTAGTGTAATGCATTCAGTCAAGCTGTGTACAATTTAGCTGTCTCGCGTCCGAGGGATCCATCTGCTCTCTGCATAATCAAAGACTTTGCAGCATAAAAATGGAAGACTGCTGTGAACTTTACAACTACTGGCAAAACTAAATCAGTTCAATGCTACAGCAAAACAGTGACATAAATACACATGCATTGAATAAAAGGAGCACACTCATTGTAAAATAGGAAGGTAAGATAAAGGAGGGAATTTTAACCTAGGAAGACCTGATGGATTAGGATTGAATACACATGGAGAGAAAGCTTGAGGACATCAACAAGCAGGGCTGTCTGCACTGCGTTCAGCTCCAGGCAAGTTTGAAACTGAGGCTGGATTACATGACACACTCCTCTCAATCTGATTGCATTCTGCTTTCCCATAAAGGCATATTATAACAACTCCCCACTGCCCCACCCCACCCCCTCACTTGTTCAAAACCCTACTCATGTGTATTTTCCTTTTAGATACCCATGAACTGAAACCTGGCCAGACAGTGGTGGAAGAGATAAAGGAGGAACAGCAGGAAGATAGTGATGAAGAAGAAATATTGTCACTTTCATGACACAAGTCCAGAAACTACATTGAATATAGCTTAGAAATGGGATCTGCACATGGTGAGAGACCAGGTATAAATAGCCTGCAGCACAGGACAGGACACAAAATTAGCCCAGATGTTGGCTCACCATATGACAAGATTGCATATGGGTTCTGTTGCAAAGGAACTCATGGGGTGACTAACAGAATAAGGTTAATCAGCATGCACATAGAAACACTTGGTGTATTAGCAGACATACCACAAATCCCCTGGTCAATGTCCAGGAGCAAGGAGGGATCTAACACCAGCTTGGCACAGGCCTTTACATAGAGCTTGTAAATGCATTCTTTCCAGTGTGGAAGTGATGGTCAACTCTATGGAGACCCATGCAGACCATCCATGATACAGTGATTGATGCAGGCTAACAATGCAGCTCCTCTTGCAGCCCAAGCAGAAGTCACCCAATATCTGGGTATTGCAGACTGAAGTCATCCAAGTTGCCATGCAGACTCAAGCAGACACTATCATAGCAATGAATATCAGTATTTCCCAGTATTGCAGGCAGATGAGTTAATGGCAGAAAGCCTGAACAGAAAGGGGCTGTATTAGTTGCCTCCTTCTTTCTTCTTCCGTTTCTTCTCCCACTGCTTCTCACCCTATAGCCGCTGGAAAGGATGTCCATTCATACAAGCAAGGTTGTGCAGCATATAAAACAAAACCCATACCAAGTCTTGCCATAAGCTCAGCTGAGCACTGAAGGACCCCTCCAGTCAGTAGAAGTGTTGCTTAAGCACCCCAGTAGTCTGCTTTGTTACAGTTTGTGTGGTAATATTGTTTGCATTATATGCATGTTGCCCTGCTGTCAGTTGGTTGTGCACTGACATCATCAGACATCATGGGGAGTATTTTCCAATCCCACCAACCATGGAAATGATCATGGGTGGACAGACAACGTAATGGATGATTAAAAAGTTCGTTAACTTTGAGGGAATTGCTTGATAGGGCGGACGCAACACGGTTTCATTAAAGGGAAGTCGTGTCTGACAAATTTACTGGAGTTCTATGAGGATGTGTCTAGGGCAGTGGATAGAGGAGAGCCGGTGGATGTGGTCTTTCTGGATTTTCAGAAGGCGTTTGACAAGGTACCTCACAAGAGGTTATTGCAGAAGGTCAGGGGACATGGAGTTGGGGGTAGGGTGTTAGCGTGGATAGAGGATTGGTTGTCAAATAGGAGGCAGAGAGTGGGGGTCAATGGGTGCTATTCGGATTGGCGGTTGGTGACTAGTGGGGTGCCCCAGGGGTCGGTGCTGGGGCCTCAGCTATTTACCATTTATATAGATGATCTGGAGGAGGGAACCGAGTGTAGGGTGTCGAAATTTGCTGATGACACCAAGATTGGGGGAAAGGCAAATTGTGCGGAGGGTGTGGAGAGTCTGCAGAAGGATCTAGATAGGCTGGGCGAATGGGCCAGGAAATGGCAAATGGAATTTAATGTTGGCAAGTGTGAGGTGGTCCACTTTGGTAGGAAGAATGGTAGGAAGGACTATTACTTACGTGGCGAAAAACTGCAGCAGGCGACGGTGCAGAGGGACCTCGGGGTCCTTGTGCATGAGTCGCAAAAACCCAGCTTGCAGGTGCAGCAGGTGGTCAGGAAGGCGAATGGGATGCTGGCCTTCATAGCGAGGGGGATTGAATATAAAAGTAGGGAGGTCTTGCTGCAGCTGTATAGGGCATTGGTGAGGCCGCAGCTGGAGTACTGTGTGCAGTTTTGGGCGCCGCACCTGCGCAAGGATATTTTGGCCCTGGAGGGAGTGCAGAGGAGGTTTACTAGGCTGATACCGGAGTTGAGGGGATTGAGCTATGAGGAGAGGCTGAATAAACTAGGCTTGTACTCGTTAGAGTTTAGAAGAATGAGGGGAGATCTCATTGAGACGTATAAGATGATGAATGGGATGGATAGGATAGAGGTGGAAAGACTCTTCCCGCTCAAAAAAGACAGTAGGACTAGGGGGCACAGCCTCAAGATAAAGGGGAGGCGGTTTAGAACGGAGTTGAGGAGGAACTTCTTCACTCAAAGGGTGGTGAATCTCTGGAATTCTCTGCCCGTTGAAGTGGTGGAGGCTGCCTCGCTAAATATTTTTAAGAAGCGGGTTGATGGGTTCTTGATAAGAGAGGGGATTAAGGGTTATGGGGAGAGGGCGGGAAAGTGGAACTGAGCCACGACAGATCAGCCATGATCTTATTGAATGGCGGGGCAGGCTCGAAGGGCTAGATGGCCTACTCCTGCTCCTATTTCTTATGTTCTTATGTTCTTATGAATTTCCGGTCCCTGGGTAAGCAGAAGGTCCTGCCATGGTCAGTCAATATACTTTGTCGCCCAGCAGCCGGCCTCTGTTTCCTGTGTTAGCTCAACTGCAGAAGATACAGTGGGCTGCTACAGGAAAACATGCCAGGGTACCAGGCATTATCATATGTGATATGCTGCTCATGATCTCATGCCAACTGATAGTGAGGTGCTCGGAATCTCTTCTGAGTGCAATATTCCGCAGTGTTAATATGTGGGAGTATGCTCAATCACACCCTGTGGATGGGCAAAGGCAATCCCAGCAAAGCCACATGCTTGCTCCACTTGCCTCTGTCCAGCAAGCAAGGATGAAATGTGCTCAGCACCTCCTTCAGAAACAGCGGATAGCAAACTGGGAGATGTTGCAAATATCTCCAGCTCTAGCCTGGGAGGAACCCCTTACCAATGCATCAGACTTTATGGGCACAGTAGGAAACTTTAGGGCAATTAGCTTGACCTCTGTGGTGAAGTTGCTGGAATCAATCATTAAGGAAGGGATGACTGAGCATTTGGGAAGACAAAGCTCACTCCACCATTGTCAGCATGGTTTTATGAAGGGTAAGCCATGCTTGATAAACTTGCTTGATTTCTTTAAGGAAGTAACCAGCAAAGAGTATAGCAGGAAGCCTGTGGATGTGCTAAGTCTAGATTTCCAGAGGTGCTTGAAAAGGTGCCAATAAAAAACTGACCCAGAAGTCAGATGGCAGGGGATTGCAGGTAGAATACTGGATTAGATTGAGGATTGGCTGACTGACAAAAAACAGAAGGTCAGGATAAATAGGTCCTTCTCTGTTCCGCAGGGTCAGTCCTTGGTCCTCGACTTTTTACAATCTATATAAATGATCTGCAAGCAGGTACAGAGTGTAACATAGCAAAATTTGCTGATGATACTAAAATAGCTGGGAAAGCAAGCAGTGAGGAGGATATAAAGATTCTACAGATAGATATAGATGGGCTAAGAGAATGGGCCAAAATTTGGCAGATGGAGTGTAATGTGGATAAGTGAGAGGTTATCCGCTTTGACAGAAAGAAATAGAAAGGCAAATTATTACCTAAATGGAAAGTAGATTCAAAATGCATTTGGACAGTGGGACCTGGGTGTCTATGTTCATGAATCACAGAAAGTCGGTATGCAGCTGTGGCGCACAATAAGAAAAGCACATGGGATGTTGGCATTTATTGCAAAAGGATTGGAACATAAAAGTAGAGGAGTGTTGTTCCCATTGTATAGGGTATTGATGAGATCTCATCTGGAGTATTGTGTCCAGTTTTTGTCTCCTTATTTGAGGAAAGACGTGATGACGTTGGAGGCAGCTCAGAGGAGGTTCATCACATTGATTTCAAGGGTGAAGGGGTTGGCATGAGATGAGATTAAACAGTTTGGGTTTGCACTTGTTGGAGTTTAGAAGGATGGGAGGGAATCTGATTGAAGTATGTGAAATTTTAAAAGGGATTGGTCTACATTTACTTTATCAAGAGTGCAATTTTCAGTCTCACTTGTCCCAAAACCATAAAATCCTGTCCAAGGTCAATAGACCTTTCCATGCTCCATCCCTCACCCATTCCAATTCTCGTGGCAGGTGGCCGGTAAAACTCCAGCCCAAATGTCTCCTATTATGGGCAATCTAGAACAAGAGATCACAGGTATAGGTTAAGAGGTGCTAGGTTTAAAACTGAGATGAGAACGAACTACTTCTCGCAGAGGGCAGTGAATTTGTGGAATTTGCTGCCCCGTAGAATAGAGGAGTCTGAATGGTTAAATGGTTTTAAGAGGGAGATAGATATATTTCTGATAAAAAAAGGGATATGAGGAACAGATGGGGAGGTGGATTTGAGACCAGGGAGAGATCAGCCATGACGTGATTGAATGGTGGAGCAGGCTCGAAGGGCTGAATTTGCCTACTTCTCCTCTTAATTCCTATGTTCCTATGTCACCATCACAGCCACTGGCAATACCATTCTTCAATCTCTGGCTTCCCTTTGGTTGGGGGCAATGGCGGATTTCAATGAGCATGTGCTTACTGAAGCAGAGACATCCAAGGGGATGTCAAATACTCTGCCTACATCTGGGAGCAAATGGACTATCCAGAACCCTTGAAGTCAACACAAATGTCACCACTCCCTATAGACTTCAGCAGCTTTAAGAAATTCTGAAATTCACCAAATGTTTCGGCAAGAGCCAGCCGAAATCCATAAACAATGAACCTGAATGTAGTTGATGATTCCTTTAGATAATCTGGGTCTGGGATGAAGGTGGGAAGATCCTTCCTGCCACTGAACATATATTCAACTATTAAGAAGGAACATTAGCTGGAGCATTGAGTTCCAAAATGACAACCTGACATTAATTTAGCATTCACATTGATTGAAGGCACAATCTGTCCATACCCTGCTTCCTGCACAAGTGCTAACACCCTCTCCAAAATGACATTCAGCTTAGTTGTCACTTGGAGGCAAAGTGGTACCATTAGTGCCAAGAATCCGATCACTACAGATTCAAATTTTGTAGTTGAACTCACTTGATAGGACAATGCTGATGTATTGAGGGTCTGCAACTCTTTTCTACGGCTTTAGCAATATTAGGGCCAGCTGTAAAATCCGTTTCATTAATGTCAGGGTTCAATTCCAGCCAAGACAGAAATACTTTGCACACTTTCCTATTCACAGCATGACCCTCAGTAAAAGTATTAATTAGTTTCAAAATACAAGACATCGTTGGAGACTGCAACTGCAATGCTTCACAGTGACTATCCCCTACAAAGCCAACCACGGTGTAAAATCACCATGCGTCACAATTTCCAACGGAACATGGCAAGTTGCAAAAAAAAAGGTGTGTTTGTGCTGAGAAGCAGAGGAGAAAATTGAGCCCAGTGTGTGACCCATGCATATTTTGGAATCACTGAGGGAACCATATAATTAATAGAAATATAAGATCGTAAGCTAGAATTAAAGATACGCGATAGGAGCCAGTGAGAACAAAGGCAGAAATGTCAACTATATGCCAGATAGATGGCAAGTGTAGGTGATTTTTTTTGATCCCGCTGGGTGAGCACATGCTTATTAAGAATCTTGAACAAGATGGCCAGACAGCGTCACGGTTCAGACACAAACATTGGGAACAGTGATGAGAACACTCGGCAAAAAAAAGTTATACTCTTGTTCTTGACTTCTCCTGATGCTTCGACCTTGGGAGAGAGATTAGCGCTTTTAGTACAGGCACTAAACAGCACTGCGGTGTGGAGCTAACCTTTCCAGAAGCCAACGGTAACAAAAGGTATTCAAAAAACACGTAAAGGCAATAAACTTACTTTCTATAAGTGCGTCACTACTAAGGTCATTTAAGAAAAGGGGAATAGTTTGTTTTCTTCAGAGTATTGAATCCAAAAGAAAAGGGCTAATGTTGAATTTGTACAAGACTTTTCAAACCACAGCTAAAATCCTGTAAACATTTTAAGCTGCGGAGTTCAGTGACAACAGTTGCAACAGGAGATCAAAGTGTGACTTGCTAAGACAGCTGATCATCTTGGAGAACCCAAAGTAACTGATGATAAAATTCCTGAGCCTCCGTCACAAGCTAACAACAGTAGCAGGAAAATGCTAACATCTTTTGTTTTCATTTACAGGATGTGAGCATCGCTGGCTAGGCCAGCATTTATTGTCTCGCCTTAACTGCCCTGCATTTCAGAGTCAACTACTGTGTCTCTGGAGTCACATGTAGGTTAGACCAGGTAAGGACAGCAGATTTCCTTCCCCAAAGGGCATTAATGAAACTGATGAGTTTTTACAAAAGTCAACAATGGTTTCATGGTCATCATTAGACTTTTAATTCCAGATTTTTATTGAATTCAGATTTCACTATCTGCCATAGCAGGATTTGAAAGCAGGATTTGAAACCAGGTCCCCACATCTTGCTCTGGGCCTCTGGGTACTTGCCCAGTGATAATATGACTGCACCACTGCGTCCCTTTGTCTATAATAAAGGATGTAATAACAGGACACTTAGAAAATATCAATGGGATTAGACAAAGTCACCATGAAGTTATGATGAGGAAGTCATGTTTGACAAACCTAGAGTTTTTAAAGGATATAATGAGTAGAATAGATAAGGGTGAAGGGTGATGTTAGGTCTCTCAATTGGCCTGCCTGCCTATCATAAGAGCAGACAGCCATCAGAATTGCATTCAGTCATCCCTGTAATAGATTAAATTGCCTTCTTGATTGTCAGAGGGAACACTTCTGACTCTTGTGTGTGGCCTCTGACTGAAATATTGTTGGAGTGTGTGATGACATTGGGTCACATGCCTGGTGTCCACTCACATGATTTTGAACATTTCTGGGTTAAGTGCATGCCCACCTGAGCAACGTATAATTCTGGCCCAGGATATCAAACCTAGTCAGCAGGTTCTGCCATAATCTGAGATTTTATTTGATTTTCTTTGTCATTGTCCATGGATAGAGCACACAGAGGGTAAAGAGTTGGTAGAGAGGTGCTGTGGATAAGACATTTTATGTTGCCTTGAAAATGAAGAACAATCACAGACATGCACAGCTTTTCTGTGAACATCAGAGCCTGTCTCTGAGGTCTTTCCCCGAGGTAGTGTTCTCCTGAATATGCTTGAATATAGAAATCATAACTTTTACTGTGATTAGTTTATAAGAAATCAGTGATAAAAAGATGTGATAGGGTAGAAGCCAGGATAAGCCCGTACTGTCCCATTTTAACCATGAGCATCCCTGCCCACTACTCTTCCACTGTATCTCACACTGCCATTCTGTTCTTCTTTGAACAGGGGCACCATTCACTCTCCTCTGCCAGCGAGGCTGCACTTGTTCATTGAACATTGAACAAATTCTCCTTTCACTCTACTCACTTCCTTCCAATTGAAAGGTGTTGCTATGGAAACCCATCTGTGGTGCTGGCTGTGCCTGACATCTTGTGAGGTACATGTAGCATTCTCGTTTCTAGTTCTAAATGAGTTGTCTCCCTTACTGCTTCCTCTTGTTTTTGGTGGGTGGCACGGTGACATGATGGCAATGCTGCTTCACAGCTCCAGGGACCTCTGGGTTCAGTTCCTGGCTTGGGTTACTGTCTGTGCAGAGTCTGCACGTTCTCCCAGTGTCTATGTGGGCTTCCTCCAGGTGCTCTGGTTTCTTCCCACAGTCCCAAAGTTGAGCTGGTTAGGTGAATTGGCCATGCTAAATTGTCCCTCAGTGTACCCAAACAGATGCTGGAGTGTGACAACTAGGGGATTTTCACAGTAACTTTACTGCAGTGTTAATGTAAGCCTAATTGTGACTAATAAATAAACTGTGACTGTATCGGTGCTACTCACAGCCCTCATCACAAAGCTGAAAAAAACAAACCCTTCCCCCCCTCCTTTCTAACCTTCACATTGTTCATTAACAACTCTTCACTGTCCTTCCCTTCTTTGACTTCTTAATCACCATTTATGTGGATAGTCTACCATCAAATCATGCCCATAGCTACTACAACTATGCTTCCTCCTATCCTGTTGTCTATAAAAGTCTCTTCCACTCTCCCCGTTTCTTTGTCTCCATCACAACTATTCTGATGAAGCACACACTCTTCCTTTTTCCTCAACCAGAGATTCCCCTCCACTGCAGTTAGCAGTGTCTTCTACTATATCTGTCCCATTTTTGCCCCCACCCCTACCCCTCCTTCCCAAAACTATAACCCTTTGCCTCATGTTTCACCCCACCACATTTAATGCTTCAGGTGTACATGTTAACTCAGTTTCTTCCTCCACAGTTTGTGTCTGATACTATGTTAGGGACCAGATTAGAGACTCCAAGGTGTATTGTGAAGTTAGCCCACACCCCAACTTTTACTTTTGATTTCGGCATTAGTGTGAGCATGAGGTGCTTTGCTCCAGGTATGATTTAATTGACCTACCAGGAAGCTTTTATCAAAACAAACTTTATTTAAGAACACAGTTAGAATATAAAAAAAACTGCATAACTTTTACCAATTAAAATACCTAAACATGGCAGAATATAATCCTTAATAACTATCCATCTCTATTGTTCCAATTTGGTAGTATCCTTATGGACATAAGTCCCATCTTCAGAAACAATTAGCAACAAAAACAGATATACTTACATGGATGCTAGATTTCCAGCCCTTTAACACCTCTGGACAGGTACTCAGACAAATACCTGTCTTCTGGCATACAGCGGACTTTCAGAGAAAGATTCACTTCCAAACAACAGAATCTCAGAGAAAGAAACATATTTCCTAGCAGATTCTAATCTTCAACTTCAGAGAGGGGAAAACAGAGACAATGCTCTCTAACAACTTCAAGCACCATATCAGTTTAAGTTCTTGGTGCAAGCCCCACTCCACCCAGTCATATGATTTGTATAAATCATATTAATCCAGCCCTACCTTGCAAAACACCTGGGGAATACACTCAAAACAGCAGAACAGCATTAATTCAGATTAAAATATACATTCTAGCAAGTAGAAACAATTATGCAGGTGCAGGAACAATGAAGGATACTAGTTACAAGTCCCTTACACTGGATAGAATAGGTTGTTGAACAATCTTGCACAAGATACATGACCAGGAAACAATTATCAATTGTCATAAAAACCCATCTGGCTCACTAATGTCCTTTAGTGAAAGAAATCTGCTGTCCTTACCTGGTCTGGCCCACATGTGACTCCAGACCATAACAGCATTAGATATAGGAGCAGAATTAGGCTATTCGGCCCATCGAGTCTGCTCCATCCTCAATCATGGTTGATATGATCCTCATCCTTATTTTCCTGCCTTCTCCCTTTAACACTTGATCCCTTATTGATCTATCTCTATCTTAAAGTTACTCAATGACCTGGCTTCCACAGCCCTCTGTAGCAATGAGTTCCACAGATTTGCCACCCTCTGGCTGAAGAAATTTTTCCTTGTGTCAGTTATACAGGAGCATCCCTTCACTCTGAAGTTGTGCACTTGAGCTCTAGTCTCTCCCACTAGTGGAAACATCCTCGCCACATCTACTCCTTCTAGCTTCTCAGTATTTTGTACGTTTCAATTAGATCCCTCGTCATCCTTCTAAACTCTATCAAGTATTGGCTCAGACCCCTTAACCACTCCTCATATGACAAACCCTTCATTCCTAGAATAATTGTTGTGAACCTCCTCTGGTTCCCCACATCCTTTAGATGAATAAAAACAAACTCAAATACATTTCTTAAAGGCACAGAATGGTCACAATTGTCAGCATTTTTGTTTAGATTTCAGATTTCTAGCATCCGTAGGATATTGCCTCCAACTTGTCTTTAATAAGAATTTTAAATAACTGAACTCCTGTAGCTTGGAGTTCTGCCAGTCTTGAATATAAGACCCAGCTTTTTCCTCCCACCAGGGTCAAAGAGTTGATCCAATGCATTGGAGAAATGTAGACCCCTGGTAGAGCATTGTGCCTGGAAATGAGGCAGAGAGATAACACAGCAACATGCAGGGGAATCAATAAATTCAGATTCAAATTATCTGCAGTGGGATGAGAAAGGTGGAGTTGAAAATTAACTCTCTCTACAGGATACAAATCACTTTGACTCCATTATTAGAAGTTCTCAACAGTTATAGTCTGACCAATTATTGGACAAGGACTCCCTGCGAAGAGAATGCAACAAATCACCAATCCCCTCAATGTCACCAAGGCGACCTTGACACACTGATAATTGAACATTCACAGCAAGCACTCCTCCTGCGCGCTCACCCATATTTTCATTGAACACTGCAGCAGCACATTAACTGTATGACAGTATCAGAGGAGGGGGAAGAGGATTACTTACACCAGTTATAATGATGACAAGTAAACAGAAGACAGATTACCACGGAGCACAAAGAATCTCCCTCCGCAGCAGTTACAAAGCATTCAAAAATCAAAACATCCCTTGCCAGCATATTGCAAATGTTTTCAAAATGAAAGTGTTGTTCAATGATTTATTGATTATTCTTGATGAGGGAAAAATGCTTCTCTTTTTGGGATGGTTTTTTGTACCCGTGAAAGTCAAGCATTTGCACTTTGGATGCAGTTGTTGATTTAGAAGTAAATTGTGTTCGTTTTTCAAAGAGATTGTTTTTCTTATTCAAGTTTCTGTTCATACTCATTTGCATATCGCTGGATTTTCAATCTGGCATGAAATAACAGGCCGAATTCTTCCACTTCAGTTAAGTACCTACGCTGGCGGGAAAATGGGAGTGTTTCCCGCTGGTGCAGGCAGTGTCTTTCAGGTGGGAATCGCCCAGCTGAAAAATGCTAATAAGCTCACTGTGAGCAATCTGCTGGCCAGCCCCACTATTCCAAAGGTCGTACTCGGAGGCAGAGCCTCCTCTCCCAAATTATGATATAGTGTCCCCCATGACTGACCAGGGGAATGTCAACAACCTCTTATCAAAGATGGGCATTCTCCACCTCCACCCACAAATAACAGGTGATCCCCAATCCCCCTCTGGACACCATGTAGGTGTGAGGATGACCCAAACTCCCTCTCACACCCTCCCAGTCAGACCCCTTCTCTTTCAAACTCTTTACTCAGCCCCCTTTCGGGCCACACATGTTGGCAGTGCCAAGGAGGTTGGTCCAGTTAACATTTCCTTCTCTGCTGCTGCCAGGCTGAAAAGGAAGGGTGCCTCAAGCGTCCTGGGGTTGAGTGGTTTTGGGATAGGGGCAAACGGTTGACCTCACCACTCTCTATGGGAGATCTGAAGATCTGGCACGGTGATTTCAGGCAGCTCTGTGATCAACATCTGCATTCCTCCCAGTTGGCAGTGAAAATTCTGAAATGGCCAGGTCACTTTAATCTCCATGGTTCCCAATCATCGGGCAGGCTTTTAAATCACTGCAGCAATCCATCCTGCAGCAGATTTTTCTTTCTCCATGTCAGAAGCTGCAGGTGAGAGCAGACCCCTTTGAAGTCCTCTAAAATGAGAGGAGATGTCAATTTCACCTAGCGGCGGAAGGGCAGGACAGTTGCAGTCTGCACACCAGTGCATTTAGCCCCAGTGTATACACCCAGCTTTGATTTGAAGTTGCCCAGACTTTCTAGAAGAGGTAACATTTTTGAAACGTTTTCAATACGAATGAAACCCTTCGATCTCTAACAAATTCAATGTGCAGTGTTTGAGAAAGATTCCATTTGTAGCTCAATGGATTCCTATCATTTCAGCTGTCTGTGTTTATGCTTATTTCCCTCATGCTCAAATGGACTTCAAGTACCCCATTGATCCTGACCGCAATGTTGACAGAGTTCAGCCTGACTGACAGCCTTTGTTTTCTTCAAAATGACTGTGGTTTGCAAAAGCGGAAGTGAAACCATAGGCTGTCAATTCCTATTGGCCGTCTGAAGAGGCTGGAGAAACGGGCCCAGCATTTTAAAATTTTATTTTATTTTTAAAAAAATTCCAATAAAATACTCCTTGATATGTTTAAAGGCGATAAGTAGGCACTATTTGTTTGATGCAATTGAAAATGGGTTTTTCACACAAATAAGTATTTTTAACCAGAGTTCACCTGCAAGTGACCCAATTTTATATTACTAAAAAAGACTTTTAAAAACAATTTAGAGCCATTTACTAATTGTATTGGTGCAACACGGTCAGTTTCTTAGTAAATTAAAATCATCTGCTTGCGTTGATGCTACAAACCTCACAGGATCCAGCAACACCCCACATCCTGACCTGCTGATTTTTCTTCTCCTTGTTGGTGGGGTTTCCTTGATAGAAGATGCTTTTCATTTTCCGGTGATGGTGGAACCTGGCCATTGCCTCTAATGTGGTCTTAGAGGAACTCTGTTGTGTTGAGACTCTTGATGTGGTGTGGGAATCCTTGGCATCCTGCCTCCTGTATACGTGAGTGCACACTGCCACAACATGTCTTATACCGATGTCAGTATCCTGATGTTCCCCTTTTACTGAGGTATCCTTTCATTGCTTGGAGATCTTGGGAAGCTGAGTCAGGTACTGATTGCTTGTATTTTACCATAAAGGGGATCCCATGTGTTGTGCAGTTTTGCTTTTGTTGTCCTGTGACGGAGGGTGAGCTCACGGCTTTATCCTGGTGTCCTGACCTCTTCCATTCTTTCTAATATCCTTTCATTGTCGGGGAGATGCTGACTACACTGATTACAATGATTGTTAATTTGAACCGTTTGTATGAGTTTTTGCTAGTCTTCTGTGTGTGTATGTGTGTGTGTGTGTGTGTGTGTGTGTGTGGAGTGGTCATCATTCTAAGTTGCGCTGGGTTTTGGGGCTTTGTTGCATCTTGTGCCAAAAAAGGAAACTAGAAAACCCTCAATAAAACATTTATTAAAAAAAGAGATGCCATTTTGAAGGAAGCTGAGTTTCACTTCTTGATTTATTGCAAATTATTCTGAAAACAATTTGAGCTTACACGGCACCTTTAAACATAATGCATCATGGAGGCAGCCAGCAAAGGAAATGGAAGGAAGAAATATACATTGAGCATGATCTGGGAGAATAGATAGTGGGGCCAAAAGGATTGGTAATGAGAATGTTTCTTTGAATGTAAGGAGAGAAGTTATGGAGAGAGAAGTTTGGGGAAAGAATTCCATGGTTTGGATAGAATCTATAACTCAAGAACAGGATTGATTTATATCAGTCCAGATGATTTGTATCAGTTCTGCACAAGCATCTTAGAATCATAGAATCCCTACAGTGCAGAAGGAGGCCATTTGGCCCATTGAGTCTACGCCAACAACAATCCCGTTCTGACCCTATCTCCATAACCCCATATATTTACCCTGCTAATCCCCTGACATGAAGGGGCAATTTAGCATGGCCAATCCATCTAACCTGCACATCTTTGGACTGTGTGGGGAAACTGGAGCACCTGAAGGAAACCCATGCAGACACAGGGAGAATGTGCAGACTCCACACAGACAGTGACCCAAACCAGGAATCGAACCCAGGTCCCTGGCACTGTGAGACAGCCGTGCTAAGTACTGGGCCACTGTGTTGCCTGATCTTATCATCACTCATGTTACCTGTTCCCAAAATTTCCTCATTATTTCCTGTTCAATTATCCCTCTCAAATGCAAAAGCTTCTGTTGAAATAAATCAATGCTATCTGCCTAGCCACTCCACTCCATGTGGTAGTGAGTTTCACACTCTCACCGACTCTATAAAGGAATTCCTCCAAAGTTCTTTGTTCGATTTGTCACACTCCATATACGTCCTGTTGAATGTGCCTGCATGCCATTATCATGTAAAGGTGTTTGGCACAGCAAGGGTTAATGTGGGACTGGTGTGTGGCACTATCCACAGTGTGTTGCACAGAGTCATGTGGTAATAGACTCAGCGAACATTCCAGAAGGAACCTGCAGGGGAGTAGCAGCATGCGTGGCAGCAACTGATAATTTACATAGTTAAGGATTAATGGTTCATGTTTAAGCATTCAAGTCTCAAGGTCTCATTAATAAGGCATCAAAAGAACCCATAACACAACATAGTTTTGTTATGGCGGATTTGATAGGGTCTTTTAAGAGACTTTTGGATAAGTACATGGGACTAAGTAAGATAGAGGGTTATAGGTAAGCCTACTAGGTAGGGACATGTTCGGTGCAACTTGTGGGCTGAAGGGCCTTTTGGTGCTGTGGTTTTTCTATGTTCTATAGTGTAAAGGCTGGCATTTAAACAACAAATCCGGATCAGAGTCTAAGTAATGAAAAACTAAATGCAGCTAAAGCCTGACCAGAGAGAAGAGTGCTTAAAAAGACAAATTGAAGAAACAGCTGAAGTTTCACGATAGACATGGATGTTGAGAATCCATGAGAGTGTGTGGAGATTGATTACAAGATCCTGACTGACAGCAATGTTACATTTGCTAACTGCTAATATGCTGGGACTGTTCCAGAATTGAGAGAAATTTGAAAATTACAATCAGTGTATCCACTATCTCTGCACCTATCCCTTTCTGAACCTAAGAAATGAGGCCAATAGGCCTTCTCACTGATGAACAAAGAACAAATAAGTACAGTACAGCACAGGAACAGGGGAAGCATCAAATGCTGGAGTGTGAAGTGGAAGAAAAACAGAGAGCTTTGGTTAAAAACAAACATTGCAGATACTGGAAATCTCAAATAAAAACAGCCAGTCTGGTAACAACTGTGAAGAGATCAAGAAGAGGATAGCTTTGTCCTGCCCGTGAATGATGCAAATAACGTAATACACCACAGTGATTAGCACTTCTGCCCCACAGCGCCAGGGACCTGGGTTCGATTCCTGGCTTGGGTCGCTGTCTGTGTGGAATTTGCACATTCTCCCCATATCTGCATGGGTTTCCTCCGGTATTCTGGTTTCCTCCCATAGTCTGAAAGACGTGCTGGTTAGCATTGACCCAGCTAAATTCTCCTTGAAAAGGTGATGAGGGGATTTTCACAGTAATTTCACTGCAGTGTTAATGTAAGCCTACTTGTGACACTAATAAAAATAAACTTTATAAACATATAACAATATGGAAATCAAGTATGGCATCAACTGGGTAAAACTAGGTTGCATCTGCATATACATAGATGTTAACTCATATTAGCAGGTAATACGAGCAAGATGAAATATACAATTGATCAATGGAAGGGACGAAGCCGCAGCCTCAGGGACAGCAAGGGTGACTATGCAGGTGCCATTGGATTGTAACAGGTAGTAATGGAACATGTTAAATAGTGCTACAATGGTAAATCATAGTGAAGAGACAGTTCACAATTTCAGTAAAGAATACTATTAACATCTGAACTGCACTTCTTGTTTCTTTTTTAATTTAAGACTTTAATGGACCTGTGTTTTATTTATCTTTCAAATTGCAGACAAAGAGTGCATTTTCCTGACGAAAGGTGAGTGTTTTTAATAATAAGACTGCTCTCAAAATTTCTTTGTGTTCCTGACTGACAATTCCAATTCAAAAGGTCGTATAATCAGTCTGAATTTGCAGCTTGTCTGAAATTCTTTGAGATGAATCTTCCACTGAATAGTTGATTAAATGACTGAAAAATTAAACTGATAATTTCGATCTAAAGATTTGCCAATGCGTTTGACCTTCTTCAGAATTTGCAAAGAAGCATTAACATTGTTTGAATATGACCGATTATGCTTTGTCTGCCTTTTACTGACAAATCAATATAAATATTACAGCACATCACAAAATAACAGTGATTGTAATTTCCGACAATAACAAACCTAATCATACAAAGGTAAAGCAGCTGGAGATTTGTATTCTTTTTGTGATCAAATTCAATATATGAGCGTGGCCTGAATTTTACTGGCAGATTGGCAATGAGCTGGAGAGACATGAGGCCTAACAATCTTCTGGGGACTGGCACTGGTAGGGAACTGGCACTTCCCCATTGCCATGCTATGTTGTCAGTGGCGAGAAATGAGGCAGCACTGCCTTCTGCCTGGCTGCCAATTTAACCACTTAAATGGCCAATTAAAGGCCAACCCCCAACTCTGTGGGCATTTTTCCCACATTGGGAGAGCCCATTAGCCTACGACTGACAGGCAGCCTCAGAGTGGGCTTCAATGGACTGATCTTTCTTCCCTTCTCTATGGTCACTACATAAGCTATCAAGGCCATCCCCCAACCACCCGTTACCCCACCCCCCCACCTCCCGTCTCACCCCATGGCAATATCCTCCTCCATGACAGTAAACATGCTGGTTTTCCACAACCATATCCCTCCCTGCTTGATTGCCATAGCTGGCCTTAATTGGATGCCGCTCCTGCTGGTGGGACTTCCAGGTAAGAGGCAAAATTCAGAAATGTGTGGGGAATCCTGCTGGAACAATGCTGGCACATTAACAATGCATGCTGCTATTACGGTCCAAAATGGTGAGCAAATTCAGGTAATTACCCATCTCCAGAAATTACTGATTGATTTTTGTTACCCTAACATGAGCTTCACAAAGACAGCATCTTATTCTGAGACCCCCAGTTATTCTTAACAACTTGTTAGATTTGCACATTAATTGCCCATTAAACCTGGCAGGAAGAGTTAAGTCTGTTAATTAAGAGTGCAATTACCTTCTCAATGATGTGATGCCTGTTAACGACATCTGACCTTTCCGGCCCAATGCAACAGCCAGCAACTTATATGTGGCTGCGGTCTACTCCAGACTGACTGGGAGTCAAGCCTATCAATTAGACCAACTTCTCAGTGGGGAATTTGCTAAATTAAACCGATGCATGGTGTGGAGTCAAGTTCCACAGAATGTCAGGAAATCCAAACTTCCCTCTTTCACCTGTCCCTGCCAAGATTCATATATCCATTGGATGCAAATAGATTTATTAATTATTCCAACCCCATTCAGCGACCAAGTAACAGAATGTTGTTCATTGAGCAGAAATCATGCTTAATAAATTCTTGAATTGAAATGATAGCTGGTTTCTCATTATAAAGTTAAATGTATTCATTTTTTCACTATTAGAGCTAACTTAAAGATAAAATGCAGACCAGTCATTACTATAATCAGAGTTATTTCTCTAACTAGAGCGATCTTACAGATTATATGTTGATGATTCATACAACCATATCTTATAAACATGACAGGTATTATGGCAAGTCTTTGTTCAATGTGCGTAATTTATATGCATCAATTCATTAAATGTATTACATCATGCTTTACCCTCTGCAATTACAATTACTATGTAGAAATTACAACTAATTGTGTACGATAATGTGTCAGTGAGAATACAGGTAAATATCAGAGCAATCAAGTAGATTTTTGGTAACAATTTTCTACATTCAACCCTGAAACTTAGTACACCCACTCATTTGCTACCTTCCCAAGTTGGCTGGTCAATCAATTCACCAAAGAATCAAAGACATAGTGGGCAATCTTACCAGCTCATCACACTGGTCAATCGGCATGGTGAGCTAGAAAGATGGCAACAGAGGTGAGAAACCTCATCCCAATGGCTAGAATAATAAATGATTTCTCAAGAATTTCAAAGTACAACTGAAGTAGCAATTAAGCTCCCCAAGAGAACTTAGTCATAGACCATAAAATGCTAAATCTCCTTCCTGTTTTCACAGGTTAATGATCATCATCAACACCTGATGAATGGGCAGCAGGCACTTTGTTTGGCAAGTAAGATATCAACAATCATCAGTCACTTGCAACCCTGGATGGAATTTCCTTATTGGATGCAACTGGAGCAAACAGCCTTCACCACATCCTCTTCAGGACCTCTGCTATGTACTATAAACTTATCAGAGAGTTTGCAATATAGATACCGTAGCCATACTGGCCATAGTTGGCTCTTTGACACCCAGACCACTTTCCTATAGCTTTAAGGAAAGAATTTGCCTGAAGAGCATTAACATTGTCTGCACAAGTGCCAGAATTTTACCGCCTCACCCACCCGTGGCCAATGAAGAATGCTGTTTTACAAGCCATGCCCGCACCAATTCCAGGGCGGATATGGTGGTAAAATTCCAGCCAAGATGTCTTTTAGGATCCCTAAGGACAGTCTTTGGAAACGTGCGTTCCTGGCACTGAGCACTGCCCACACGTAACCTATAATCAGATGAACTAACATTGGGAATTCATGAGCATGTTCCCAATAATACTGTATTTAACTGGAAAGCAAATTCATGGCGAAAGCATTTGTGATGTTCCAATGTATGTTTCTGATAATTAAGACTCCTCATTGGGTCCTCAACTATGTAGAATCAGGCTTCATACCTACAAATATGGTTATTTTACATAATATTATGCAACTGGACTAGAGATTGGTAGAACCAATTGACCAGGGAGACATATATGTTTATTATAGAGAAAGCAAGATGTTTGCATTTATGTAATGTTTGTCATGGCCTCAGCCCAAAGCACTTTACAACTAATGAAGCTGGTTTGAGAGATAGATATGTTGTTTAAAGTTTATTTATTCCTGTCACAGGTAGGCTCACATTAACACTGCAATGAAATTATTCTGAAAATCCCCTGGTTGCCAAACTCTGACGTCTGAGGGAGAATTTAACATGGCCAATACATCTAACCAGCATGTCTTTCAGACTGTGGGAGGAAACCGGAGCACCTGGAGGAAATCCACCCAGACACAGGGAGAATGCACAGACTCCACACAGATAGTGACCCAAACCAGGAATCGTAACCATGTCCCTGGTGCTGTGAGGCAGCAATGCCACCGTGCCATCCTTGTAAGTGGAAAACTGGCAAGAAGCCCCCTCTAATTTATTGTGGTACGTGGCATGTTCTCTGATGTTCTATTACTAAAATCTGTCTCCATGGCTGAGGTGATCTTGGAAACTAGCTTGGGGCCCTTTCACAAAAGAGACGCTTTCAAAGCTGAGCAGCCAAATCTTAAAAGCAGAAATTTAATGAATAGAAAAATGTTACCGCATTGATCAGGGATACACATCAGAGCACGCATACAGAAACATAACAACTCCCTAACATTCACTTTATCTCATATTGATTCAATACTGCACATAATTGCAAATATTGCATAGTTGAATTGATGTTGCTTTTATGTTTATTTAAAGTTCTGACTGCAGCTTGTGCCGGTGATAACTAGTTATTTGTATTCCAAGCTCATATAGCCACAATATTTTTCTATTTGATGAAATAAAAGATGTTTATCATTGTCACTTACATTTCCAATATCTATTCCTCCAGCAGGCCGGTCTGACAAACTAACTTCTTACACAGTCCACCTTTCAGTATAGCGGCTGTTTCACCTTCCTGGGTTTAACTAATAGTTTCTGGAATAGTCCTCGAGGGTGCTGCTGTAATGAATATGTTCATACAAAGGATTCATCGGGATGCACCGCAAGCAACAGAGAGAATATTACCTTAGAATATTACAGTTAACTCATGAACTAACCTAATTCAATGGAAACCACAAATGAAACATTATTAGCCCTCATATAACTGCTCATACCTCACAATTCTATGCAGGCTCTTCTTAAGTGAGAGAATATGAAAGCTTTTGAATTATAGGGGGCAATTCTCCCCAAAATATTCTCAATGTCAAATTCGTGTAAAAATTGGAGTGAATGTGCTGGTTTTTTCAGTGGGATTTTCAAAAAGAATCTCCCACATTCTGCAGAGTGCAGTAGCATGAATCACGCTGAAAATCCGGGGACAGGATCTATTTTCGTTGAAAGAGGCTGAAATCAGTGCGCTGAGCGGGGCCCTGCTCTGGGAGATCACTAAACAAATCCTCCCGTCATTATTATTGTTGGCTTCTCACTCCCCACAGACATTGTTGGCTTCATTGCTGACTTCTCACCCAACCCCGCCCACTAGAACATCACTTGCCTCCCCATCCCCCACTGACCCAGACATCATTGGCCTCCCCATCCTCCATTGACCCAGACATCACTAGCCTCCCCATCCCCACTGACCCTGGACATCACTGGCCTCCCCATCCTCCACTGACCCTGGACATCACTGGCCTCCCCATTCCCCACTTACCCAGACATCGCTGCCCCCCAACCCCCTCACCCTGTTCACCCACAGACTGCTGGCCCCCCTTTCACCCACAGAGTGCTATCCCCCCTCACCCATAGAGTGTTCTGCGTTCCACCTCCCCCCCATCCTCCCGTTTAGACAGAGAGCACTGGCCTCACTACTGCCTTTTACACAGGGTGCGCTGGGCTGCGATGCACACCCCCTGCCTGTGAGCATTCCCCTTGTTGAGTGAGACCCTTGAGAATCCCCCTTCCACCCACCCCTGACACAGTATCTTGTTGAGTTAACCCAATCAGCACCTTTGGAGATGGCCCACCATCTATTGAAACCAGGTTGCCTTTACGTTATTCACAATGAAATTTACCTAACAAGCCCATGACTGGCCCAAACTGACTGCATCTGGACTCCCTTCAAGGAAGAGCTACAAGTATGGATATACAGGCAGTCACACCTGTGTTGCTGGAGCTGCACTCATCCATGCAAGTAGGGAACATTCGTTAACATTTCAGACTTGAGGTTTGTAGGTGGTGGAGATGCTTAAGAGAGTCAGGAGGTGCCTTACTCACCACACAATTTCCAACCTTTGACCTGATAAAATATCTACAGTATTTATGTGGCTGGTCCAGTTCAGTTTCTGGTTAATGTAACCCCCAGGATATTGATAGTGGGGGATCCAGCAGTGGTACTGCCATTGAATATCAAGGGGAGATGGTTGGATTCTCTCTTGTGAGAGATGGTCATTGCCTGGCACATGTGTGGCGTAAATGTTACTTGCCACTTGTTAACCCCATCAATCCACTTCTGGCAAAAGCCTATTTTAATGATATCACGAATGTTTGTTATCACAAACACAAATCCTTGCAAATTATTTATCACAGAATCTTTTAAATTTAATACACAGGTAGAGCTTCATTTTGTCTCAATTTTGTAAAACTATAGAAAGTCAATATTTTCAGAGAGCATCTTATTGAAAATATAGGACTTGCTCTGAGGAAGCAGGAAACAGCTTAGTAAAATAGAATATAGTACCAGGTGACTATATTAGCAAAGCCACTAAGTACTGCGGAGAATATAAAATATACACTAAATAATGAGCTAACTTTTCTAAACTTCACAGAATTGAAATTGTTTTAATCTTTTCCTCAACCAAGCTGACAGCCTGGGCTCAGTGATAGCAATGTCATCTTTAGGTCAAAACGATGTGAGGTCAAGAACCATGCCAGAGGTTTGAGCACTGAATCCAAACAGCACTGAGGGAATGCTGCGCTGTTGAGTTGGTATCTTTTGGATGAGCTGTTAAATCAAACTCCCTATTAAGTGTAGTTATATCCCATGGTACCATTTCAAAGAAAAGCAGAAGAATTCTCCCTGCCCAGTATTTATCTATCAATCAACATCATTAAAATCGATCATTCCATCACACTGTTGTTCTGTGGTATTTTGCTGTGTGTGAATTGACTGCCACGCCATTACAATGGTGACTTACACTTTCAAAAGCAAATATTGCTGGTAAAGTGCTTACTCGCATGGTGGCATGGTGGTTAGTGCTGGTGCCTCACAGCACCAGGGACCTGGGTTAGATTCTGGCCTCGGGTTACTGTCTGTGTGGAGTTTGTACATTCTCCCTATGCCTGATTGAGTTACTTCCAGGTGCTCTGGTTTCCTACTACAGTCCAAAAATGTACAGGTTAGATGGATTGGCCATGCTAAATTGTCCTTTAGTGTCAGGATTAGCAGGGTAAATATGTGGAGTTATAGTGATAAGGCCTGGGTGGGATTGTTGTCAATGCAGGCTCGATGGGCCGAATGACTTCCTTCTGCATTGTAGGGATTTAATGAAATCTCTCTCCCAGTCTCTACTCCTTTAGGATACTTCATGTTACTAGTTCCAATAGTGCCTTCTTTGGCTTGATGTCTGTTTTTGTCTCATTGCATTCCAATATCCCATTTTTGAGATTCATTAAATGCATTATATAAATGCAAATTGTTCTGGCTTGTATTAAGTGACAAAACATAACCAGGTTAGACTGGTTATAAATTGTACTCTTTCCAGCTTTGCCACGTTTAGAAAAGGTGAAAGTTAGTATGTGGTAAAGGTGCAATACCTGCAGCTTAGCAGATTGTGGTGTGAGAAATGCTGAGGCAGATAACTGCAGTCATTGTATGGCAGGTAGACATACGTCCTTTCAGATAGGGAAGTACTGTCTGCAATGGTAAGTGTTCTGTAAGTTCTGTGCTATTGTGATCTGTTGATGCAACATTTATGTTACACAACGAAGCAGTCCAACAGTAGTTGTGAGAACAAAATAAAGGACTAATAACAGGACTGAGATAAAATTAGATATATTTAAAGATATCAAGAAATATACTGAATTTCAAGGTAAATAGAAGTATTAAGAGAGCAACATAGTGGGCACAGTGGTGAGCACTGCTGCCTCACATCGCCAAAGGCCCGGGTTCAACTCTGGCCTTGGGCAACTGTCTGTGTGAAATTTGCACATTCTCCCTGTGTCTGCGTGAGTTTCCTCCAGGTGCTCTGGATTCCTCCCAGTCCAAAGATGTGTAGGGTAGGTTGATTGGCCATGCTAAATTGCCCTTAAATGTCCAAGGTTAGGGGGATTGGCCATGTTAAATTGCCCTTAAGTGTCCAAAGATGTCTGGGTCAGGGGGTTTAGCAGAGTAAATATGCAAGGTTACAGGAATAGAGCCTGAGTGGGATGCTGTGTTGGGAGAGCCAGTGCAAACACAATGGACTGAATGGCCTCCTTTTGCACAGTAGCGAAATCTATGATTATAATTTGGGGAAGATGCTGTTAATTCTTATAATATTTGTGAATATTTGCTTGGAAATCAAACAAACATATTTCGTAGACAGCGAGAGTGCCGATGGCCTGACTAAATATATGTCATGATTTTGAGTATTCTTTGCCTGCAGGCCATGTATTCATTCATGTACTATCTCTACAACATTTGGTTATTTAAATAACTCAGTAATTTTGCACAGAGAAAGGAGGGCTTTAGTTGCTTCTTGTGGTATTAGCTGTATGCATTTCAATTTTTCACCTGCTCCCAGGGGATTCTCCTCCATTTCAGATAGTGACAGCTTGAAAATAATGTCATTTGTTTCTTCAAAATTGCCTTCTAACATTTTAACCTTTTGCTGTGTATGTATCATAGAACCCTACAGTACAAAAGGCTATTCGGCACTACTCTCTCACACAGCATCTTAGACAGGACCCCATTTCCCACTCTATCCCTATAACCCCACCAATTTACCATCCATCTAACTGACACATCTTTGGACACACGGGGGGCAATTTAGCATGGCCAATCCACCTAACCTGCACTTCTTTGGACTATGGGAAGAAACTGGAGCGCCCAAAGGAAACCAATGCAGACACGGGAGTGAATGTGCAAACTCCACACAGACAGTGACCAAAGCCAGGAATCAAACACATTGTGATTGTGTGAACTCCATACAATCACCCAAGGTTGGGCTTGAACCGGGGTCCCTGCTGCTGCAAGGCAGTAGTGCTAACCACTGTGCCACCAGTGTGTGTGTGCGCGCGCGCGCATGGATAAAATGAAGTCTGAGCTTTGCGCTGAGCATTTTGCAAACATTACCTGGATATATAATTTTATACACTTGTTAATCTTGTCGCAAATCCATTTGCCCATTTTCAGTTTGGTTCACAAAACTAAGACCTGATCAATCAGGTTCATTTAATGCATTCAGAAACATTGGTCAAGGCTCACCATGAGTAGGGCAAGACATTTTTCTAAGTAAGTTTTGAAAAAGCGACCAACAGCATGGTTAACCATAGGTCTGTAAAACATAAACAAATGACTTGCATCCCTATATTGTTTTTCATGACCTCATAGAATAATAGAATCCCTACAGCGCAGAAGGAGGCCATTCGGCCCATTGAGCCTGCACTGACAACAATCCCACCCAGACCCTAACCTCATTTATTTCCCCTCCTAGTTCCCCTGACATTAAGGAGCAATTTATCTTGTGATCTGAGACCCGAATTGAATCCTGGTCCCTGACGTTGTGAAGAAGCAGTGCTAACACTCTGCCACCATGCTGAGGAGAACTCCAGGACTTGAGACCGGGATGATTGATGACGCAACTGTCATCACAGAAACACTACAGCAGTGAACAAAAGAATAGAATGTACTGGGATCAAGATAAACAAAAATACACAAATCTCTAGCCAATATAGATTCAGGCTCAGCATCACACTTTCTCTGCATTGTTACGCATATTCAGCACACAAATTGGCAAGGATTAGTTAAAACTGATGGTGGTAAGAAAGCACCATTTAAATATATTTTGAAGGACTTCTATTTATACACTGTTATTCAATCACTTAGCTTAATGTGCCATTATCTTCATTTTCATATTTCCTTGGCTCCTTTGTTTGGCCCTTCCTTTTTTGTTCGCTCCGCAGTACTCCATGCTTCTGATTAACTGCCTGTCTGTTGCGATTTCTACCTCAGGTACCAGCCTGAATTGCAATCTATACTTGGGGAATATGAGTTGACTTTGTAATATCTCACTGCATGCTCACCTATTGAGAGGGCTTGAAAAACAAGCAATTTTCTCAGCAGTACAGCTACTTGCACCTGTAAGCTTTTGAGTGAAGCAAATAACCATAAAACATTTCTATGACCCAATTGCCTTTAAAAAAAAAATCAGGTTCTTTAGTGAGCGCATAAGATAAGTAATAATCATAGCAAAGGTTGATGTAAAGAGATTGAAGGAGGGGGATAAAAGAGAGCAAGAAACCCATGACTGCTCAAGGATACAGCAGCCATATTGGATAATGATGTACATGATAATATTACTGAATAAAACCCTGCAGGATTTATAATCTGCCCATCAGAAATCCTTGCAGATTTATCTTTGCTTCACCGTAATACCTTTGGTGAATGTTGGAGCTTTTCTTTGCATTCATGGTTTATGCAAGATCTCAGCTTGCGTGCAGCAAAATTCCATCACAACACTTTTCTCTCGGTGATTTTCAAGCATCTGAATCATTCTCTTCATTTAACATCCACACAAGTGATTCCACAGTGAAGATTTCAGACATAGAATAAGTGAAAGGCCTATCATGCTTTCATCCAATATTCTGCAGCCCAGTCGGGTTATAAATTGCATTTTGATGCAGAAATGCTGTTGTAACAGTCAGAAGACCAGAATGTATTGTAATCAAGTCAGGATCAGCAAAAGTTACACAAACTTCCACCAATTACTGATTCAGCTTCCGTTGTCACACCTTCCACTGCTGAAAATGTTCTGATAAATTGGTACAGATTGCTAAAAATCATGGGAGAAAGAGCATGTTCTTTGAACCTATTTTAATGGATTCAATTTTTTTTTAACTGAAGCCAGAGCATTTTATGCAGTTTGGTAATGCACCTTAACAGTTTAAATCATAAGATAAGGCATCAACAGTAGCACAGCCAGCTGCAGGTTCAACATTCTCATTTCCCACACAAGTTACAGGATTTTAACCTAGGCCTAGGGTGGAATGGTGGCACAATGGTTAGTACTGCTGGCTCACAGCGTCAGGGACCTGGGTTCAATTCCAGCCTCGATGACTGTCATTCTCTCAGTATTTTCGTGGGTTTCCTCCAGGTGGTCCGGACTCTTCCCACACTCCTAACAGGTATGGAACAGGTTGATTGCTCTTGTTAAATTCCCCTTCAGTGTCGGGGATTTGCAGGGTAAATATGTGGGGCTATGGGGATAGGGACTGGGTGGGATTGTTGTTGGTATATGTTCAATGGGGCAAATGGCCTCCTTCTGGAGGGATTCTATGACTCAGTCTAGCTCTCTGTTCCAGTTCTCTTTATTTCAATAATAAGAATCAACACTTTATCACTGCTTCTGCAAGTCAAAACACGTCTTCTGGACAGAAAGTAATAACTTCAATTTGTCCCACTGACCTGAAGAGTGCAACAATTACTGGATACTTGGGCAACGCCAATTCTCTCCTTTTCTTGGAATGTGGACATCACTGGCTACACTAGCTTTATTGCCCATCCCTAATAGCCCTTGAGAAGGTGATGGTGAGCTACCTTATTGAACGGCTGCAGTCCCTGCGGTGTATGTACACCCACAGTGCTGTGAGGGAAGGAATTCCAGGACTTTGACCCAACGACAGTGAAGGAACAGTGATATTTTCCCAAGCCAGCATAGTGAATGGCTTGCAGGGGATGAAGCTGCTGCCCTTGCCCTTCTTGATGACAGTGGTCATGGGTTTAGAAAGTGCTGTCTCGGGAGGCTTGGCAAATTGCTGCATGCATCTTGTAGATGGTACACATGCTGCCACTCTTCATTGAAATGAATGTTAGTGGATGGGATGCCAAACAAGTTGGCTGTTCTGATGGATGGTGTCAAGATTCTTGAGTGTTGTTGGCAAGTGTCATTATATATTAAAGTTCCCAATTTAAACTTTTCTGTCTCTCCGCTGCCCTATCCTTTAAAATCCACCTTTTTGATAAAGCTTTCAGTCAACCCTCCTCATTTTGATCCCATGTCCATTTCTGTTTCATCACACATTCGTGGAGTACTTTTTGTTTTGAAAAGCATTGTTTTTCAATGTAAAAATATTCAATGAAAATGTGTCATTCCTGGATATCGCTTGGAATGTTAAATGCAGCTCAGCAGTCCCGACGACCTATCAAAGAGGCAGGGAGACAGGACCGTGCATGTATGTGAGGCTTGATAAAGGACAGCAACAAGTCTTATTAATACTCCCCCGATGCTCCCTCCTCATGGGGTGGCACGGTGGCACAGTAGTTAGCACTGCTGCCTCACGGCGTCAGGGACTCAGATTAGATTCCCTTCTTGGGTCATTGTCTGTACAGAATCTGTACATTTTCCCTGTGTCTGTATGGGTTTCCACCGGGTGCTCCAGTTTCCTCCCACTTTTTGTAAGGCGTGCTGGTTAGGTGCATTAACCATGTTAAATTCTTCCTCAGTGTACTAGAACAGGTGCCAGAGTTTGGCAACTAGGAGATTTTTGCGGTAATTTAGTTGCAGTATTAATGTAGGTCTACTTTATAAATAAACTTAAAGTTAAGCCAACCCCCTTTCAGCAGTTGGCATGACAGTTATCAGGGATGATTCCCCCAGCTCGCTGCAGTGGGCTGGGAGACTCAAGTGGAGGGCATTGTGCGGGCTTCCCTCTGGGTGCCACGGCCTCTGCGAGACTCCAGCAGCTGGATTTCTAGCATCGTCGGCTCTGAACCAGAAATTGGCACGGAGCTGAATAAATTATTCAAGCAAGCATTTCCATACAATTTGCATCCCAGTAGGGGGCCTGGGACTAAAATCTCTCCCCCAACATCCATCAGGAAGGTTTCACTCCAGCTGGGTTCACATTAGCTCCCCATTTGCAGGGAGTTGGCAGCCCAACCCCATTGGAATGAAGTTTGGGGGGGAGAGGCATTGAGGCCTCCCAGAGGATTGGAGGTCGGGGGAGGTGCCCCCTGGGCATGATCATCTTGGCAGTGCCAGCCTGACTCCCTGGAACTGCAAAAGAGGTAAAGTACCAATGCCCAGGAAGCACCCAGCACTGCATATGGGGTGGGGCCTGATGAGCCTTTTGGGGGTGATCGGTGTGGCTAGATTGGTGGGGGTCCCATTGCCACTCTGCAGAGGGATCATGAGAGAGGGAGGGAGGCCAGTGATTGCAGCTGGGCATTGGGTGGTGGAGGGGGTGGTCAGAGATCGAGGCTAGCTGGGGGCAGTGGGTTGAGTGTGTGAGGAGGGGGGGTCATACGGCCAGCGATCTGGGGGTCATGGGACTCGCCAGTGATCAAGCTGGCCAGCAATCAGGAAGCCAGCAGTCAGACTACTATGCATTCGTCAATCTCCGCACTGACAGATCAGTGCTGTACTGCTGGCCTTGCCAGTGGAACTAGCCCCCCCCTCCCCTCCGCACCCCACCCCCCACCCCCCTGAACTTTGGAGTAATTTACACTGGTGAACTTTGCAATACACAGAGTGTGGGAGATTCATTTTGAAACTCCAGCTGAAAAAACTAGTGTGATTTACTCCAGTTTCTACGTGAACTTGAATCTTAGAATTTTTTTGGGATGATTGCCCCCATCATCTTTGTGGACTGTCTGCCTGAATTGATTCGAACAAAGCTTTACAGAGTGCGTGTCAATGACCAGCTCATTAATGTTCATTTTGTTATTTGTGTTGGACTTCTCTTCATTTAATAGCTTGGGTATTGCTCCAAGCTCAGGGTCAAAACCTGAGATATCTGATCCCTCACCAATTTCTGTTATCCACGACCCATTTCATCAATTGCCATTGGGAATGGATGATGCTCCTATTTCTTATGTTCTTATGCAACAACAAGTTATTTTTCTGATTGCCTCAAGGTCACCAGCCACCTTGATCTGCATATAGCAATTCCACTATAAGAAAGATATGACAATAATAAACTTGTTTAAAGATCTGAATTCAAAACCTCTACAGATTAGGTACAGTGAACAATCAGCAACCTATTAGGGTTGTATGATTTGTTCTTTACTCTGTTCATTAGGGGTCATTTACTTTTTGCACTCATCTTTTATTAGCCTGAAAACACAACCTTGTGAAGATGAATGTAGCACTTTTTAAAAATCTGAAAGGACATTTGCCAATTCCCAAAAGCAAGTACTAATATTTGCTTCAATCCAACAAGTTACAATTGGCAACTTTCTGGATTCATTTTTAACTAAGAGTTATTCAAGAATTGGGTCCATCTCTGAGCCAAAAGGTCGTAGGTTCAAAGCTAAGTACGTAATACAGGCTGACACTTCAGTAGAGTACTGAGGCAGTGAGGGGGTGCTGTTCTATTAAGGCACTGTCTTTCAGATGAAACATCATCTTTAAACTGAGGCCTCACTTGCTTTCTTGGATACATGTAGCAGATCTCATGGCACTTTTGGGAGAAGGGCAGAGAAAATCTTGGCACAGGGTGCACAGTGGCACAGAGAGGCACAGTGGCACAGGGGGTAGCATGGTGGCACAGTGGTTAGCACTACTGCCTCTTGGTGCCAGGGACCTGGGTTCAATTCCAGCCTTAGGTAACGGTAAAGTAAAGTAGTGTAAAGTTTATTTATTAGTCACAAGTAAGGCTTACATTAACGCTGCAATTAAGTTACTGAGAAATTTCTATAGTCATCACATTCCAGCACCTTTTTGGGTCAATGCACCTAATCAGCATGTTTTTTAGACTGTGGGAGGAAACCAGAGCACCCGGATGAAACCCTCGCAGACAGGGGAGAATGTGCAAATGCCAGATAGACAGTGACCGAAGGTGGGAATCGAACCCAGGTCCGTGGCGCTGTGAGGCAGCAGTGATAACCACTGTGCCACCATGTTGCCCCTGTGTATATGTGGTGATTGCACATTCTCCCTGTGTCTGCATGGGTTTTCTCCCACAGTCCAAAAATGTGCAGATTAGGTGGAGTGGCCATAAATTGCCCTTTAGTGTTAGGAGGATTAGTAGGGTAAATACATGGGGTTACGGGGATAGGGTATGGGTGGGATTGTTTCAGTGCAAGCTCGATGGGTCAAATGGCCTCCTTCTGCACTGTAGGAATTCTATGATTCTATTGCCTTTTGGCCAATGTTGATCCTCCAACCACCACCAAAAAACAGACGATGTGATCATTAACGTGTTTCTGATTGAGGGAGTTAGTTGTGCATGCACTGGCTGTTGTATTTCATACAGTACAACAGTGAATGTATTTCAAAAGTAATTCATTGGCTGCAAGGTGCTTTAAGACATCCTGAGACTGTGAAAGACATTATAAACGGCAGAATATTCCAGCCCTTCTTCTTGGCAGATCTTCTGGTCCCACTAAAATCGATCCCCCATGGCAGACTTCCCAGAGATGGGGACAGTGAGCCATGCACATTGCCAGTGACTTTTGTAGGACTGGGAGATCCTGCCACCAGCCAATAACTTTGCAAGTTTGGGGTGGGGTGGGGGGGGGGGTGTGGAAATATCCAGGCCATATTACTGCAAGTCTTCTTTCTTTTTTTGACACTGACCAAGTGCCAACTCCCAGCACCGAAGCTGAACTTTACAAAACCGAAACTAAATATAGCCTCGACTGTGGTTTTATTTCAGAAAATATTCATTCAAGTTTTTCGTACAAGGATGATAATAATCTGAGAAGAATAATGCACGAGGAAGAGGGCCAGATCCATTCAAAATAATCCTTAAAGAGATTTACTTTTTAGTACCCGGTCTTCGATGTCACAAGATGTGTGCAGTAATGTGAAAAATATTCATGAAACTAATAGCTGGGCAAAAGTATCTTTAATGTCTGTCTATCTGTATTTAGGATAGGACTGGAACAAATTCACCAACATAGGAGCAGGAGTGAGACTTTAGGCCTTCAAGATGTTTGAGACATTCAGTTACGGCATGGTTCATCTGGAACTGAAATCCATTCATCCAGCTTAGTTGCATATCCTTTACTTCCCTTACCTATCAAAAATTTAGCAATCTCAGTATTAAGAAATTTTGAACTGTTTAGCTGCGGATTGAATTAAGGCACTCAATAATGTTTAAGCAGATGCATATTGTAAGGTTATTATACATTTTTTTGCAATTGGAAAAATTTTCTTCATGTATGAATCAGTTTTTAGTGGAAGAAAGAAATTTTGCAAGTGGAAAAATAACCAAAGGTGAGATTCTACGGCCTTTCAGCTGCATGTTTCCTGTCGGCAGGAGGTGGCACATTGTTTGCTCACAGCGGGATTCTCTGGTCTCACCACTGTCAATGGGAATTCCCATTGACATCACCCCATGCCAGCAGGAAACCTATTACATATAGACCAGTCTGGGTGAGGATGGCAGATTTCCTTCCCCGAGGAACATCAGTGAACCAAATGGGTTTTTACACTAATTCAGTAGTCATATAGGTCAGAATTATCCAGCCCTTCCCATTGAAGGGATCTTCCAGTCTGCCAAAGTCGATGCCCTGCAGTGGGTTCCCTGGTGGAGGGGCAACCATGTGGATTGCCATTGTCTTCGGTGGGGGTGCACTGCTGATGGGAATGGAGAATCCCACCAGTGCGAACGGCCAGAGAATTTCAGCCTAAGTCTTGTATCACAATTGCATTGTCTCCTGGAATTGAATTAGCTTTTAGTCTTTGAGGGTAGAACAAATCTAAATCAATACAATCTCCACAAGGCAATTTCTAATGTCACAATTCAGCTTCATACATGGCTGTAACCATTTGTTACCAAATCTGTCATGTTTAAAACTCAACCTCACAATTTTAGTAAGTTAGAACTATGATGATCTTTTAATAATTATAATGGAGGAAGATTAGAACCACTCATTGTATGGTGAACTAATATATCAATATGTTGTCAAAGGAGTATCAGTCATCTGATATTTATATTTATTTTCTAATTTTGAAACATAGCATTTAGAGATCATTCTGTTAATTCATAGGATGTGACATTGCTGTCAAGGCCAGCAATTATTGTTCATCACTAACTGACGTTGTGAAGATGGTGGTGAGCTGCCTTCTTGACAACTGAACGATTTGCAAGGCCATTATAGAAGAGGTCAATTATCAACCCCATTTGCTGTGGGACTGTAGTTACATGTGGACCAGACTAGGTAAAGATGGCAGATTTCCTTCTCTTAAGAACATCAGTCACCCAAATGGGTTTTTACATTAATTCAGTAGTCACATAGGTCAGAATTATCCAGCCCTTCCCACTGACAGGATCTTCCACTCTGCCAAAGTCAGTGCCCTGTACTGGGTTCCCTGGCAGAAAGGACAGTGAACCATGTAGATCACTATTGTCTTTGGCAAGACTGGAAGATCTCTCTGGTGGCCAATAGCTTGCCACCTCCATTGTGGATTGGGAGCTGGAAAACTCCAGCCATAGACACCATTATAGACTCTTCATTTGATATTTACTTTTTTTCTTTCAGCTCCCACCATTTTATCTGGGGTCGCCATAATGCTGATTGATCACCCTTCCTCATTTCCTCCTGTCAGTCCCCTTTCATCTTCTAATACATTGTGTTTAAGGGCCTGATTTTACCATCAGGCACGAAAACTTGGTAAAGTCGGGCTTAATGGACTGCATGCCCAATTTTACCAGCACTTCCCCCTTTACCACCATGTTCACCCATCCAGAATGGGTGTGAAACAGATATGCTCCACAAAAGTCCAATTCAGGTGCTCCAGTTAGTGAGGAGGTAGGTGACTAGCATCTGACTGCTCTCACCTCGAGACCAGTGGGTGTGTGGGGTCTGCTGCCACTCTGCCTGAGGTCAACGGGGGGCGGGGGGGGAGGTGGGGTACGCTGCCTCTCTGCCTATGATTGATGGGGGAAGAGGGGGCTCACTGCCACTGTCTGTCATCAAATGGGGCAATTTGTTGCCACTCTGCTTGGAGATTGGAAGGGGGAGGGGCCCGCAATCGGTCTGGGTAGCGGAAGAGGTGGGGGGATAAAGGGGTCAGTAATGTGGTGGGGGTGGGGCAATGTCTGTGGGGACCAGAGGGAGGCATTTATCCGGCCCAGGAGTGATGTGGCAGGGGAACCACATTCTGTCATTTTTTTCTACGTATGCGCAGTTGGAGGCACCGATCGAAGCTGTAAGATTTCGGGCGTGTTAAGCACCACCCACAGGCTTGTGCAGCGCGATTCAGAATTGCTGATATTTTTGTAGGCAGGGTGCATATGAGAACAGGTCTAAAAGTCGGATCTGAAACACCCCCAGTTTCAAGTCTGCCAAGCCCTTAGAATTAAAATGGTAAAATAGGGCCCAACGCTCTCCACCTCATTTTCCAAACTGGTCTCTGGTCTTCCCATTTTCCTTCTTCCTCACAGTTCAATCTTCATGACTGACATTAGTTCTCTCTCGCTTCAGAACCGATGATCATATGATCTCTATCCCTTCTCAGCTATTTTCTCTTTGATACTGGCACAATCTTCACTAAACCCCCTGGGGTGCTGGTTGTGATCTTACCCTTTCTCATCACTTGATACATATCCCATCTCAGCAACTGCATCTCACTTGTAACTAGTCATTGCTCCTCTCTCCTTTATGTTGTCCAAGTTTCTGAATGATATAACAAGGCCAGATTCACACTGCTGTCTAGATTCTACCTTTCAGTTTCGGCAATACTTTTCTGCCACATAATACTCCACGGCACTTCTTCCAATTTCTCCAATCAGAGCTAAACTGTTGCTTAATTTCCATACATGCATTTTCTGCCCCTACTGATCCCAGGTACTTGGACTCTTCACTTAATTAACTGAATTCCAGTCCCCGAGCTGCTGTGATGGGATTTGACCTCATGTCCCACAAATCATTAGTCCAGGCCTCTGGATTATCAGTGCTGTAACATAACCACTATGCTACCATTTCTAAACCCATTCAAAGATTCAAATCTGAGTTTCTAGAAGCATAAGTAATTGTTCAAAAAAGTTACTTGCTGTAACAAATCATCAATATATATCATTTAATGCTGCATGATAAGAATGACACAGTTTGAATCAGTATATCCGATATAAATTCAGCTGTCTCTCCTACCCTACTTCTATTGCAAAATTCATAATCTTGTCAGCAAAGTTAAACATTCAAACATACAAATTAGGAATAGGAGTAGGCCATTCAGCCCCTCAAACTTGCTCCGCCATTTAAGAAGATCTGTTTGTGTTTCAAATTTCACATTCCTACCTACCTCTGATAACCCTTGATTCCCTTGTCTAACAAGGATCCATCTACTTCTACCTGAAAATTGTTCAATGGCCCTGTCTCCAGCAAACTCTGGGGTAAAAAGTTCCAAAGTCACACAACACTCTAAGAGAGAAAAAAAAGAATCCTCATCTCTGCACTAATGGGGCAATACCTTATTTTAAAACAGTGCCCCTAGTTCTGGACTCACCTACAAGAGGAAGCATCCTTTCCACGTCCACCTTATCAAGACCATTCAGGATCTTATACACTTCAATCAATTCACCCATCATTCTAAATTCCAATGGAAACAAGCCCAGCCTTTCCAACCTTTTCTCATTAGTCAACCCACTCATTCCATATATAAATCTAGTAAACCTTCTCTGAACTGCCTCCAAAGCATTTACATCCTTCTTTAAATAAGGAGACTTAAACAGTGTTCAAGATGTGATCTCATCTATATCATTATAGTTGAAATATAGAATCCAGGATCCTTACTTTTATGTTCAATTCCTCGCAAAATAAAGGATAGCTTTCCATTAGCCTTCTTAATTACTCGCTGTGTCTGAATATTAACATTTTGTGACTCATGCATGGGAACATCTCGATTCCTCTGTGCCTTAGAATTCTGCAGCCATTCTATTTTTAAGTAATATACTCCCTGTCAATGTGAACAACTTCACACATTCGCACATCATACTTCATCTGCCAAATTTTTGCCCACCCATTCAACCTACCTATATCCGTCTGCAACTTCCTTATGTCTTCCTCACAGCATACTTTCCTCCCCGCTTTGTGCCATCTGCAAAGTTAGTTACCATGCTTTTGCCCCCTCATCTAAATCACTGATCTAAATTATAAAAAGCTGAGACCCCAGGACAGTCCCCATGGGACCCTGCTCAACACATCCTACCAATTACAAAAATAATCATTTATGCATTCCCTATGTATTCTGCAAGTCAGCCAATCTTCTAGCCATGTTCATATGTTACTCCTTGCACCATGAGTTCCTATTTAGCACAATAACCTTTCATGGGGCACACTATTAAATGCCTTCTGGAAATCCAAGTACTGCATATCTAAAGTCTTCCCTTTAATCATAGAGCAAGTTACTCCTTCAATGAACTCCGATAAATTTGTTAAACATGATTTCCCTTTCACGCTGACTCTTTTAAATCATCATGGCGGGGGTGGAGGGGATTCTCCCAAAAGTGCAGAATTGGCAGAAAATTTATTCCTGCCTGTTCTAACAATTCAGCTTCTCACTGCACTCTGTGTACTGAAGAGGTCCCAGCCGTGAATATCATTAAAAACGCAGGGGACCTGCCCTATTTGTGCCCAAATTTGACAGTTCTGGAACTCAGTGTATGCGCAGTGGCCCCAGACTGTTAACCTCCCATTTGCCAGCCAGCCCAATCACTGGCCAATCCAGGACCACCACAATGCTGCCCCTCCAGCAACCCCCACCTGGTTCCACCCCTTCCCCCCACCCCGACATGACCCAATTGTGGCCCCCAAAACAATTCCTGGGCCAGCCCTGACGCGCCCCCCCCCCACCCACCCCACCCCACTCCCATCCCAAAGTGCCCTGATGTTCAGGCCCCAGTCCCCAGCAGTGACAATCCCCCCGAACTCCCCTCACCCTGGCAGATCCCCCCCACTGACCCTTACCCCCAGGGTCAGACCCCCCCCCACCCCAGATGCAGGCTCCCCAGCAGACCACCCCCTCGTTGCCCTCCTTTCATCCCAGACTGATCCTGTCTGCAGAGTGGCAGCAGTGCTCCCCACTCCCACCGATTGCCTCTAAGCCCTGCCACAGTAGGCCCTGCCTGGGCATGGGCACTTTATTTCTTGGGCAATGTCAGGCAGCACAGGCTGGCACTCAAGGTGCCCATGCCCATGGAGCATCAATCCCCCCACCACCCAACCCCCTGGAGAGCCTTGATTGCCCCTCCTTCATTAAGGCAGTGTCTCCTTCTAGTTCCCCAAATGTGGGGAGTTAGTCAGAACCCTGCCAGAATGAGGTACTCTTGAAAAGGTCCCAGTAATGAACACATATACATATTTAAAATACACGCAAAATCACTTACTTTCCTTCCCGACAGTTTCCAGCATGGTCTGGCCGACGACTGTTCGCTAGTTCTGGGAGATGTGCATGCAGTCCTGGCGCATGTGCAAATCCCCGTTCAAGGATGCAGATGTGCGTCTCCCACTGCGACACAACAGAAAAGTTGTGAATTGAAATGGAAGAATTGTGGCCTATGTGTTTTACTAGGTGCGCAGCTATAACTACCGTAATGGTTGATTCTAACATGTTCCCCAAGACAGACATCAAGCTAACTGGCCTATAGTTTCCCGTTTACTTTGTGCTCCATCTTGCAGAGAGAAGCCACATTTGTTACTTTCCAGTCTGATGGAACCTTTCAAGAATTAGTGAATTTTGAAAAATTAACACATCTATATCACATCAGCCACCTTTTTATAAGTCCAAAGGATGAAATCCATCAGGACCTGGAGACTTGTCAGTCCACAGCTCCATCTGTTCTAGTGACTGTAATCTCACCATGCCCCCCTCTCCATTCCACCTCCTACAACTATTACTGAAATATTTTTTGCATCCTCTATAGTGAAGGCAGAAGCAAAATATTGGTTCATTTCACTTACTGTTTCCAATTATCTAATATTAAGTCCCCATTGTCACTCTCTAGATGACTAACACTCACATTACTTACTCTTCCTTTTTAAATACCTGCAGTAACTCCTTTTTTTAAATTTTAGTTAGCTTCCTCTCATACTCTAATTTCTTTCTCCTGATTAAGCTTTTTAGTCATTCTCTGCTATTTGTCATATTATGACCAATCGTCTGATCCGCCACTCTCCTTTACATAGGTAAATGTTTTTCCCCTTAGGTTTGATGCTTTCTTTAACTTTTTTCATTTACCAGGATCGTGGGACCCCTTAAAGTATTTCTTTATCGTAGGAATATACATATTCTGATATTTTGAAGTATCCTCTTAAATGTTTGCAACTGTTTCCCCATTGATCTATCTCTTAGCCTAGTATTCCAGTTCACTTCAGCTTTCATGCCCACGTAGTTGCCCTTATTTAAGTTTAAGTTCAGGAAATAAAAGGGATAGTGGCAGCATGGATACAAAGCCGGCTGTGCGACAGGAAACTGAAAAAGAATAACAGAGAATAGTTGTTCTTTTGAACTGGAGGAAGCTAGACCGGGGGTTCCCCAAGGTATGGTTTTCAGACTACTGTGCTTCTTGATATATATTAATGACCTAGATTTGGGTGTTCATTCATGTGTACACTGCCTCAAGGTATGTCCTTGGCGCACTGTCTGCTGACACTTCATCTTGAGCTGTTTTCTCAGCAGTTTCCGTCAGTGGTGGTTTGCCATTGCCTTCCAATCTCAGGGGCAGGGTGAGGAGGCAGTCCCAAGTCTACCTCAGCTGGAACAAGAATTGAATTTGTATTATTAACCAACTGAGCTAAGCAGCCCCTACACGCTTGGATGTACAAGACACAGTTTCAACATTTTCAGCAGGCACAATTCTAAAGAGGATAAAGAGATTTGAGGAATTTTCTGCACAAGTTATTGAAGATGGTGAAGCAGGTTGAGAAACTGGTTAAAAAAGTAGATGGGATCATGTGTTTCATAATAGAGGCATAGAGAATAGTGACAAGGACGTCAGTTTAGCTCAGTTGGCTAGGCTACTGGTCCGTGGTTCAGAGCGAGGGTTCAATTCCCATACCGGCTGGTTATTCATTCAGGCCCCTTCTTCTCAATCTTCCCTCTTTCCTGAGGTGTGGTAATCCTCAGATTAAATCACCACCAGTCAGCTCTCTCCCTCAAAAGGGGAAAAAAGCCTGTGGCCATCAGGGATTATGGCAACTTTATAAAGGCAAGGAAGTTACTTTTATAACACACTGGTTTGGCCTCAACTGGAGTATTATGTCCAATTCTGAGCTTTACATTTTAGAAGGATGTGAGGGATTTAGAGAAGATGCAGAAAAAGATTACAAGAATGGCTCTAAGGATAAGGAACTTCATTTGTGAATAGATCAGCAAAGCTGGGGCAGTTAGCTTTAGGGAAGTAAAGATTGAGAGATGATTTGGTGGAGGGCTCCATACAGACTAGATTGAGAGAAACTGTTTCCGTTGGTGGAAATGTCAAGAACCAAAGGACACTGACATAAAGTGAATACAAAGGATCCCAAAGGAAATAAGCAAGGTCTTTTATACAGTTTAGATCTAGAGGCAGATTCTATTGTGATTTTTCAAAATGAAATTGGATAAACGTCTGAAGAGAAATAAATTACAGGGCTATGGGGAAAAAGGCCACAGGAATGATACTAGCTGAGTTGCTGTGTAGTAGAAATTTTCTAGCCCTGCCTGCCCCTGGGATTTTCTGGTTCCATCCAAAATCAATGGACTATTGGCTGGCTGCTGTATCGCCCATGCTGGGTACTGCCATTGTGGGCCAGGAAATCCTGGTCTATGATTCAGAACAGCAACAACAATAATTTATAGATTCATACATGTTTACAACACAGAAAGAGGACACTTGGCTCATCGTGTCTATACAGGTCAGCAAAAATCTGACTGCACTAATCCCATTTTCCAGCACTCAGCCCATAGTTCTGCAGGTTATGGCAGAGCAAATGAATATCTAAATACTTCTTAAATGTTACAAGGGTTTCATTTAACCACCCTTTCAGGCAGTGAGTTCCAGCCTTCTACCACCCTCTAACTTTCTCCTCAACTCCGCTCCTCGCTTTCTATCTTTTACCTTAAATCTATGCCCTCAGGTTATTGACTATCTACTAATGGAAAAAAGAACCTTCTTATCCATTCTATCTATGCCTCTCACAATCTTAAAAACCTCTATCAGGTCCCTACTCAAACTTGCCAGTTCCAAGGAAAACAGCCCCAGCCTATTTAACCTTTTCCCATTGCTTAGACCCGCCAGCCTGGCAGCATCCTGGTAAATCTCCTCTGCACCTCTCCAGTGCAATCACATCCTTCCTATAATGTGGTGACCAGAATGCACACACCACTCTAGGATTTTATACTATTCTATCATGACTCGCCTCTCTTGTATTTTATGCCTTGGCTAATAGAAGCAAGTATCCCATATGCTTTCTTACCCATCTTATCTACCTACCCTGTCACCTTCAGGGACCTTCATGCCTGGTCCCTCTGATCTTTTGTATTTTTCAGGGTCTTATCATTCATGAAATAGTCTTCTGCCTTGTTCTCCCTTCCCAAGTACATTATCTCACACATTGAGGTTGAATTCCATTGGCCACTACTCATAGAAATCATAGAAACCTTACAGTACAGAAAGAGGCCATTCAGCCCACTGAGTCTACACCAACCACAATCCCATCTAAGCCCTACCCCCACATATTTTACCCACTAATCCCTCTAACCTACGCATCTCAGGACACTAAGGACAATTTTCTTTAGCATGGCCAATCAATCTAACCCACACGTCTTTGGACGGTGGGAGGAAACCGGAGCACCTAGAGGAAACCCATGCAGACGTGAGGAGAATGTGCAGACTCCACACAGACAGTGACCCAAGCTGGGAATCGAACCCCGGTCCCTGGAGCTGTGAAGCAGTAATGCTAGCCACTGTGCTACCATACCTGCTCTGCCCACCTGACCAGTCCATTGATGTCCTCTTGCAATCTTTGGCTATCCTCCTCACGACTTACCACACTACCAATTTTTGTGTCATCAACAAACCTCTTGATCAAACCCCCTTCAGTTAAGTCTAAATCATTAATGTACACCACAAATAGCAAGGGCCTCAGCACTGAGCTCTACAGAACCTCACTGGAAACAGAAGCATCCCTCTACCATGACCCTGTGCTTCCTACCTCTCAGTCAATTTTGGATTCAATGTGCCACATTGCCTTGGATCCCCTGGACCTTTACTTTCTTGACAAGACTTCCGTGTGTGACTTTATCAAAAGCCTTGTTAAATTCCACATAGACCACATCAAGTGTTTTAGCCTCATGAATACTCCTAGTTACCTTCTCAAAAAACTTGATTAAATTTGTCAAACATGATCTTCCCTTAACAAATCCAAGCTGATTAACCCATCTCTATCTAAATTCAGATATATTCTGTTCCTCAGAGCTCTTTCTAATAACTTCCAACCAACAAGGTTAGACTGACTGGCTTATAATTTCCCCTTTCTCCTTTTTTTTAAATAATGGGACAATGTTAGCAATCCTCCAGGCCTCTGGCACTTTACCTGTACCCAGGGAGGATTTGAAAATTACTGCTAGTTTCTCACCTATCTCCTCCCCTGCTCCCTCAGCAACTTGAGATGTATCTCATCTGGGCTTGTGGACTTAACACTTTTAAGGCTACTAAATCTGCCTGTATCCCCTCTTGCTCTCTTTGTGGTAATTTATCTAATATTTCACAGCCCTTACATTCATGTAGTACCATAAACCAATTAAAACATCTAAATGTGATTCATAGGATAGTTTGATAATAAGTTGGCGATCAAAAGCTTAGTTAAAGAGATAGGTTTTAAGGAGCGAGGAGAGTGAGGAAGACAGAAAGAGATGTTTTCAGAAAGAGAATTACAGAGTTTGGGGCGCAGGCAACTTAATGCATAGCTACTAATTGTGGATCAATTAAAATTAGGAATGCACTAGAGATCAAAATTCAAGGAGCACAAACATTTTGGAGGGCTGTATGGCCGGAGGAGATGAGTGAGTGGGGAAGCCTTAGAGAGATTTGAAAACATAGATGAGAAATTTAAAATCAATATGTCATCAGACTGGGAGTCAATACAGCCAGCAAGATCAGAGGTGTTAGATGAACTGGAATTAGTGCAAGTTAGGATACAATGGCTGAGTTTTTGTTTTGTATAAGTTTATGGAGAGTGGGAAATGGGAAGATGGCCTAGAATATTAGAATTAGAATCAGTCTAGCTGTAACAGAAGCATGGATGAGGGTTTCAGCAGAAGATGAGTTCAGGCAGATGTGTTGGAGGCAGAAATAAATGTTTTTGGTGCAGATATATGTTGAAAAGCTCAGAATCAAATAATATACCAAGATTGAGAACAGCCTAGTTCAACTCCAGACAGTGACCAAGGAAAGGATGAAGGTGGTAGCTATGGAGCTGAGTTGTGGCAGGGACTGAAGAACCAACCCCTATAGTCCCTATACCCACCATGCCAACTTAATGCTAACCCCTTCTCGCCAACTCAACCCCTTAAATCTTTCAGGCTAACTTAATGCAAGCTCATGCTAACCTTTCGTTTCCCCTCCCCCAACCACCCTTGTGACTCTTAATAGCTCCCATGTCAACCTTATTCTAACACATGCCAATATGTGCTGCCCCACCACTATCCTTTTCCCATACACCCTCCATGCCAACTCACCCAGTACCCATTAGGAGCCATGGTAAGATTAAATAAGGGTCTACGAATCTATTGCAGCTTTCACTGTAGTAAAAAAAAGATCCAATCACGAAAATCCATTCAAAACTTTGAAATCCCCTCAAGTACTTAATCCCATACCAAAACAAACAGATTTGTGTCCATAACCCCGTAAATATTAAAGTTAGCTAATTCTTTAATAAATGCTTCCAACTGTCAATCAAACTGTAAAGTTACAACCATAACTTCACTACTGAGATAATGATATGTCAGGAAAAGCAGTTAACAAGTTATGCTGATATAATGATAGCCATTAGATGATGTCAACAAACAGTCATCGTAACCACAAGACAGATTATTCATACTGATATAGGCAGGCTGTTTAAAATTGAGGGGCAAGGGATTTGAAAAACTTCATTGCCTAATAGTTCTACAGATATTATCCACCCTGTGTGAGCACTTCTGTGTCCTCTGGAGATTTGTGGCTAAGGCCCTTGGGCTATAGTGAAAATGGGGTATGATTGAAATCAGCATTGAGTTTGCGTTTCCTTCATGTGTAAATCACTCCCTATCCCTTTTCCCTTAGCAGCAAACATGGTATCTGTTGGAAATGGAGACAGGATTTCTGAATCCTGGTTCCACCCACCATTTTTAAAGATCCATGGAATCTTCACAAATTTGTGAAAACTTTGCACAATGGCATCAGTCTTGCCAATATTTAGGCAAAGAAAATTTCTCTGTATCCTTCACTAGATGTTGGACAAAGAACTCATCAAACTAGTGAAATACAAAATTCATAAAGGTTAAAATATAGACATAGGACTGTGGGCCTCCACTGAAACTGATGAGCATTCAGGAGACTGTTGGAATTTCAGTCAGTTACAGCCTTTCAGAAATATAAGTTGCATGTCTGATTGAGATTCCTTCCATAGTTCATTCAGAAGCTTGAATCAACAATCCGGAAACAAAGGGAATTATTTGTAGAAGGTCAGAGTATTCAGGCATTATAGGCATTTTTCCGTGAAAATGTTATAAGCTTGGCAGTGTCTCTATCGGGTGCTAAGTGTCCTGAAGTAATCATGCTGTTTCTTCACCGGACCATATCAAGCCCATTCCCGAAAAATTTAAGAAAGCATCAGTTAATTGCAAAAGTTATGTTGTACTATTTTACACCTTTAACTTGGACTGTTGGAGTTGGCACTTGAAATTAGATGGAAAAGAAAGCAAATTGTTTTGTGGTACCTTCTAGCAACATGGAAACTTGCAGACCAAAGATTTCCTTGCCCCTGAAATTGCGCTAAATGATACGTTAACACAATTGATCCATATGACCAATAAAAGGAGTGCAGAAGATAAAGGTAATTGCCCATCCCAATACCCTCTGTCTGCACCAAATGGTCCAACAACTATTCAACCATTCTAAGTTGATCTTTGCATCATTAAAATTGGTATCTGTGTTGTTAATGACATCAAATCAGTGAAAAGCCAAGGGGGAGCAACTCTGCATCCTTGAGGGATCTTTGGTTGTGTTCCAATGAAGTAGATGTCAGTTTATTGTAGAACAATTGTTGAACGGACCTATATCTATCATTTCACAAGAGGTCAACTTTTCAGTGGAGAAAGGATATCATATAGCCTAATAATCCAAGAGTGCTTAGCTTTGAGAGGATTAGACTTTTTGGTCCTGGAGTTGGTTAGATCAGTTGGCTGAACTGTTGGATTGTGACACAGAGTGATGCCAATAGCATGGGTTCAAGTCCTGTACCAGCTGAGATTATTCATGAAGACACATCTCATGACTCCCCAAAACCTGTCCATCATTTACAAGACACAGGTCAGAAATGTGATGGAGTGGTCTTTATTTTCTTGGATGAGTGCAACTCCAACAACACTCAAGAAGCTCAAAACTATTCAGGAGTTCAGTAGAAAGGTCATTTGAACTCGAGATTTGACTGTGTTTCTCTCTCTGCAGATCTGCTGTTTATCCAGCATTACCTGTTTTTATTTCAGATTTACAGCATACACAGTATTTTTCTTTTATTATCAGGACAAAATTTGATTGGCACCCCATCTACCACATTTTCTACCTCCACCACCAGTGCACAGTGGCAACTGTTTGCACCATTTACAAAATGCACTGTCCCAACTTGCCAAGGCTCCTTCAACAGCATCTTCCAAACTTGTGATGTTTACCTTGAACAGTAGCATTCACTAGAAAAATAGTGAACATTAACTATGATAATAGAGATTTTTAATCAGGCCTGAGGTAGAATTCATTGTGATTTATTCCTTCAAAAAGATATCTTAAAATAAGTTAAAAAAGTTATCTTAAAAAGATAACTTAAAATACAAGAAATGATTATAAAAGATAAACATGTCAGTAACTGTACAAAGTACATCAAGTGCGATCGAATTAAGGCTGATACTGCTACTTTTATCCTATCACAATAAATCACACTCAGTCATTCCTGTTCTTGCTAGCTTATGTTGGCTCCTGGTACCTCAAAGGCTTCAATTAAAAATGTTCTTCTAGCTCCTTCATCCATAAGTGGCCATTCTTTCAACCACAAAAGGTCCTGTAAAATTTCTGAATTCTCCCCATCTCGCTCATTTATCTCTCAAGACCCTCCCTGGAGCCTTTTCTTTGTCCAAGCTTTGGGCCACCCATCCTCAAATCTTCCTCTTTTGTTCAGCAGCTATTATTGGTTGCATCTCTGTGAATGTTTTCCTGTATTAATATGCCTTTACATAGAAAATTGTTGTGGCCCAATAAAGCAGGAATATTGAAGCAAAGTGCTTGTTTTTGATCCTTTACCTTAAATTTGATCCATGAAATTATTATAAAGCGGAGGTTGATTCCCCTCTCTGAGAACCAACACTGAAACACCCAAAGAGGAGTATCTCGCCCTATAATCTGTAAAATGTATGTGTGTGAAATGGTGTGATCTGCTCTTCAGCAACTTCTAGTAGTTAAATACAAAATAAATCCCTGACACTCGCTCTAAAATCAACATGTAAAATTTATTTATCTAACAGTGAACAAATTAACTAAACTATTAACAAACTGAATAAATCCTTTCTAACTATTAACTATTCCTGAATAAAACAAGATTTTAATGATGTGCTGTTCAAATAAATACAATTCCCAATCATTAAGAAAAATAGAATTTAGTCACTCTCTAAATTACAACCAGGTTTTGTGTCTTCTGCAATATTCTGGGCCTTCTCTGTTGATCCTTCCATCTGGAACTTCTTTCTTCTTTGGTACCTCTGCTGTCTAGATGGTGCTTTCTTTAAGACATAGATGAAGTTATGAAAACCAGTCAATCTTTCTCAAAGGCCAAAAGCTATTAGCTCTGGCAGGTGACAGTTTCTTTCCTCTCTTTGTTCTCTTGCCCCCTACATTTATACCTGAGCATTTTATAATTTTACAACACTAAATTCTAACTTCCAACCTCACAATTTACAATTACTCTGCCCAACTTCACAACACATTGCCAGATGGCCCCTGACAACAATTCCTGAGCTCAAAAATAGTAATATATTTCCAGAAGAGGTATGAATGAATATTGAAATCAATCAAACTTTCATTATTTGGAGCTGGTTCCAACTGCAGCTTAATCTCTTCCAGCTCTATTAAGAACATAAGAAATAGGAGCAGGAGTAGGCCATCTAGCCCTTTGAGCCTGCCCCGCAATTCAATAAATCCTGTGATCTACTCAACAGCCAAATATAAATTAAGAGCAGCACTTTTCACATATGTCCTTTAGGGTGACAGTCCGCAACTCCTAAATGTACAAATAACATGGAAATCTTGGAAGCATTAATGTTGAACTTCTGGAGGGGTTCTCAATTTAATCATAATTGTTATACACATAGGCTGACTTTTTTTTGTTGTGGACACATTTAGCAAAGAGGGTAAATAGGAAAATGAATTGAATTTTACATTATGTTTGGACCAAATATCAACTCAAAGAGAATATCCCAACCAAGAGAATAATCTACTTAAAAAAACACAAATGCAGTTTATTGTTTTCACCACACTTGGCTGATTTCTGCACGTAACAGTAAATTGGAATGAGTTGTGGGCTGAAGTATATTGTGATAAGACAGCTGCAGAAACACAATGCATAACAATGGTGCAAAGATGCCTGATTTGGCATTGGAAAGTGAAAGCATGCACTCTAAACCCCACTGGTGACACAAGACATTATTCCAAAGAAAAGTTATTCTGATCAAGGACCCCCTAAGGCAAATGGCAAGTTTTTCAATTGGAAATTTTTCTCATGAATATTTAATATATTGTACAAAGAAAACAATGTCACCATAATAGCCTGCTGTGCTTCACAAAGGTATGCACTTATGCTTTTGTATGTTCCATTGTCAGCACTGTCTCTTTAGTATTCAGTGAAAACCTTTTCGCTAGATTTGATGGATCTGAAAACACATTCAGTGCACAGTATAAATCCAGATGTTTATTTACTGGTGACATGATAGTCTTTCATTAAATCCTTCATCTTTACAATACAAGTCTAAAAGGGTCAACAAAAGTTCTCAGCTTTCACATAGGAAAGCTATTGGGGCAGCATGGTGGCATACTGGTTAGCATTGGTACCTCACAATGCCAGAGTCCCAGGTTTGATTCCAACCTTGGGTCACTGTGTGCGGAGCTTGCACATCCTCCCCATATCTGCATGGGTTTCCTCCAGGTGCTCAGGTTTCCTCCCACAGTCTAAAGACGTGCAGGTTAGGCGCATTGGCCATGCTAAATTGCCCTTTAGTGTCCCGGGATCTGTAGGTTAGAGGAATGAGTGGAATAAATATGTGGGGTTCTGGGGATTGGGCCTGGGTGGGATTACTGTCAGTGCAGACTCGATGGAACAAGTGGCCTCTTTCTGCACTGTAGGGATTCTACAATTCGAACAGATGTAGGCTATTTAGCCCATTGAGCCTGTTCTGGCATTCTATTTGATCTCTATTTTAAACCCATCTACTCATATAGTAACCCTTACTACTTTTGATTAACAAAGATCTTTCAAGCTCAGCTTTGAAATTTTCAACTAACCCTAACCTCAACAGGTTTGTGGTCGAAGAGAATGCGAGAATCCCCCCATTCTTTTTCTGAATAACCTAGCTCTATTTTTAAGGTTATTTGCCCTCACCCTGGGCTTCCCCAACTTCAATTAGATCACTCATTAATCATTTCCAATCGAGGAAACATAAGTTCAGTCTGTGCAACTTGTGCTCATAATTTAACCACTTTGGACTTATATCATCCACTTTAGGAGGACACACACCAACGTCTAGGAGTTTGAACAACCTTGGAAACCCCAGGCCCGATTCTCCCATCACGACCGCAACTTTTCAGGTGGATTGGATTGGGAGAATCTAATGAATTTTTGAATTCAGACCTAATGAATTGATATTTTTATCCTTCATATTTTAAAATTCACTTTTAAAAACAGAACAACGCAATTCAGTTTCAACAAGCTTTGTCATTAATCGCAGATAAACAACATCTACCTTGTCCTCTCAACCCAACTTATACTGTGCATCAAAGGCCTTAGGTAAATTATTCTGCAACGCTGTTATTCTGATGAGTCTCCAGGTATTATAATTCAGAGATGCAAGCAAAGACTACTTGGGTACATTGTTTACTTTGGGATGTGGATAGGCTAGCCTTTGTGTGTTTAGTTCCTATGTTTTAAATTCCACCACATGTACATCAGCACCATATTAGTTTTGCATAATACCTTGTTTGGTAGATAGGAAAATTTTTGAGCCTTGAAGTTTTTGAACCACCGTAAAGTAATTTTTGTCAAAACATTTCTCCCAAATTATTCCATTTCACAACAGAACTTGTGCTATTGCATTCTCCTTGCCCAGAATTGGCATATGGGAACATTCCAAATTCATCTGCTAGATTCAACTAATCTGCATTTTTTATGTCAGAACTGTTTTGTTACAGCGCAGATTTGATCTGTAATTCTGAATAGCCTGTTGTCCTTTGACTAATGAGATGCCTACAGCAGCTAACTGCTGTTCACAAACCATGAAAGTTATGTCAACTGCGGACCTTCAAGGTATGACACTTTATTAGTCATTTGATGCAAAGGTCACCTATATCTATGGCTGATGAGAAACAAGGGAAAGCCTATTGTAAGGCATATGCTTTGCTCACATTTTATGCATTTTTGTATATTCTTGGATTTACTAACATTTATTTTTTCAATCCATCATGTTAAGTAGAACTTATAAATGCATCATATCATCTGAAGTCTAGTTTCAAGATCACTCCCAAAGGAGGCTGGACTTGAAATGTTAACTCTGTTTTTCCCCACCCCCCCCCCTCAGATGCTGCCAGGCCTGCTGGGTTTTTCAAACACTTAAGGCTTTTAGTTTGGGCCAATCATTAAAATTGCTCTGAGCTGGAAGGTGCTGAGGAACTACCTGTTCAGGTAAGGGTGTTTTATGAACCTCCTGACTTCAACCTTGTAGGTGCTGGACTGATTTTGACGGTTTGGAAGGTGAACCACTCATTACAGACTACCTAGCCTCTGAATGTATTTATCTTATACACTCTTTTCCCCTTTGGAGAATAGTGCAATGATGTTGGAAGGATTAACAACCCTTTTGGTCCATTACAAACACTCATTCTGTGGCCATCCAGCAGGACTTGAACCCAGGGTCTTCTGGTTTCAAATGAGAGCTACAACTTCTTTGATCTGGCTGCTTCATAAGCATCTGGCCAATGCTGACTCATAAGATATTGATGGCAAAGTATTACTTGGCCATATGTATGGTACTGGATTTTGCTAGTTGAACATACTGTGCCATCCACTAGCCACAATGGGGCCAAGAACTTGTTGTAGCAATCATAAGAACATTAGAACTAGGAGCAGGAGGCCATCTGGTCCTTCGAGCTTGCTCAGCCATTCAATAAGATCATGGCTGATCTTCACATGGACTCAGCTTCACTTATCCTCCCACCATAACTCTTAATTCCTTTACTGTTCAAAAACTTATCTGTCCTTGCCTTAAAAACATTCAATGAGGTAGCCGCAACTACTTCGCTGGGCAGGAATTCCATAAATTCACAACCTTTTCAGTGAAGAAGTTAAAGTTATGCTCTTGCTCTAAGATCATGCTGCAAGATCTTTCCTTGTATTGCTTCATTAATGTTTGATGGAACGTTTTGGAAGTGAAAGCAATGTATAGAAAGTAAAGAGTTAAGATAAACACCAGTCAAATCAGCATCATTCAAGCTGTGAGAATCTAAAAAGATGCAGCTACACCACAATAAGAAGCTGACCCTGGAGTGATACCTTTGTCTATTATTTTCAAAGCCGGTGTTTATACCAAGTCTCACGTAAGGTTGTTTGTGCCACATTGAAAAGTAGGGCTTCGATCCGAGTAAGTTGGACTTCACCTCGGACTGGGATCATGAATGATGCCAGGACCACTCGAGCCCCAGACTGGCCATCGTTACTGGGGTCTCCAGCAGGCAGGAGGCAGTGAGACTTGTTTGTATTTCTCTTGTATTATTTATTAATAAACCATTATTATAGATTAGAGATTATGACCACGATTCTCCCATTGTGACACGCAACTTTTCTGGCAGGTCGCAGTGTGAAATGTGTTGCCAGCCTTGTACCGAGATTTGCGCATGCGCCAGGAATGCACGCATATCTCGCAGAGCTGGCAAACAGTTGCAGGCCTGACCACCCTGGAAACTGGTGGGAAAGCCAGTTTGAATCTTTAAGTCTATTCTAAATATGGTTAGCAGGTCATTATCAGGAACTTTCAGGTCGCAATCGAATCTGCCACCGTGCCAGGAGTACTTCATTCTGGTGGAGTTTACAGTAGCTCCCCATGTTCGGGGAGCTAGTGGGAGACCCACCTGAATGAAGGGAGGTGGGGTGGGGGTTGTGTCCTGTGGGCATTGGCACTGCCCAAGGGGCAAAGTGCCCATGTCCAGGGGAACCTTGGCACTGTTCAGTGGGCATCAGGCAGTGCCAAGGCCTATTGTGGGTGGGGTCTAGGGGCAATTGGTGGTGGTGTGGGGTCCCGCTGGCACGCTACAGGCAGGATTGGTCCGGGATGGAGGGACAGCAGCAACTGGGGTGGGTGGGGATAGTCTGCTGGGGAGAGGGGAAGGCAGGCTGTCTCTTTGGGCAGAGGGGGAAGGGGGGTGGTGGTCTGACCCTAGGGATGTCAGTGGGAGGGGCATGGTCTGCTGGGGTGAGGGGGAAAAAAAAAGTCGCCACTGCTGGTGGACTGGGCTGTGCATCAGGCTCCCTGGGACAGGTTAGTCCTGGATTGGGGGGGGTGGTGGTCAGAGCTATCCCAGGAATTGTTGTGGGTGCCACGATCAAGCCATGGTGGGCACTGCAGGGGTCCCGGGCTGGCCAACAGTCGAGCAGATCAGGGTCACTGTGCATGTGCAGAGTTCCAGAACTGTCAAACTCCAGCACAAGTAGGCACCCCCCCTCCCCCCCCATGGTTTTTAACGTGATTCATGACTAGGACCTCTGCGGAGATTTGGTTGAGAAGGTGAACTGACGGAACAGCTGGGATTTAAAACTGTTTCCCCACCAATTCAGCACTTTTGGGAGAATCGTGAATTCTAGTCTATTACATAGAAACTAGAAGCAGGAGTAGGCCATTCGGCTCTTCAAGCCTGCTCCACCATTTATTTTGATTATGGCTAACCATCAAATTCAATATTCTGATCCCCCTTCCCCCCCTCAGATCCCTTGATCCATTTAGCCCCAAGAGCTATTTCTAATTTCTTCTTGAAATTAGAGAATGTTTTGATCTCAGTTGCTTTCTGTGATCGTGAATTCCACACATTCATCATCCTCTGGGTGAATAAATTTCTCCTCACCTCCGTTCTAAAAGGTTTACCCTTTATCCTCAAACTATGACCCCTAGTTCTGAACCCCCTCCACCATTGGGGACATTCTTACTGAATCTACCTGTCTTGCCCTGTCAGAATTTTATAGGTTTCTATGAGATCCTCTCTCACTCTTCTAAACTCCAATGATTATCATCCTAACCATTTTAGTCTCTCCTCATATGACAGAGCTGCCATCCCAGGAATCAGCCTGATGAACTTCCGCTGTACTCTCTCTAGAACAAGAACATCCTTCATCAGATAAGGACACAATACTCCAGGTGTGGCCTCGCCAATGTCCTATATATACACTTCTTATTTAACAGTCTCCTGGATCAGTAAAAGAACAAAACAGAACAGTTAGTTATTACTTCATCAATCTGATTTGGGCAAGCAGATGTTATTGTTGAAGCTCAGGGAAAATTGTTGGACTTTTGTTGTAGGCGATACAAACATTTTCACTTTACTGCAGAACTCCTATACGTTAGTCAGGAGCAGGAAATCACAATAATTTCCCTTGAAACATTGAAGTCCACTGTAACAGCTCCACTACCTGGATTAGATTAGTCTCTTCTAAAGCTTAGCCTCAAATTTTAATCACTAAATCATCCTGAAGTGTTTGATCCTGATGTTATTTCCAAAAATGTGTACAAGAACTGACTCATTTTGGTTCCCATCGACAAAATCCTCAGTCATTTTCTCTTTCTGAAGAACACAAGTGAATTGGCATCTGTGATCTTTGCTGGATGTGTTTCTATAGCAGCCTAATTGATGTGACATGCAGTTATTTAATTAGTTCATTAATTCGCTGGCTTTTTTGCAAACCTTTTCCAGCAGGCAGAATCCAAACCTTTTGAAACAAAACGGCATTCAACATTTTTAATTCGAATAGATGCTACTTTGAACATCTAGAATTCTGAATTTTTTTTTAAAATGTTGGCAAGAACTCGGATTGATCCCAAATTTGTTTATTTTGATTGAAAGATGAACAATTTGAAATTAAAATTTGGATGACACCAAGGAGCGGTTACTCATTGCTCCAGTCTCTCTCGTTACGTGCTTATGCATCTTCTGTCAATGTGAATTGCTCCCAAAGAAGCAGTGATTGTCTAGTTTGGCTTACTGCCCTCATGCTGACTGAAGATTATTTCTATAGATTGTAGCACAGCTGTTTGGGGTCAGAGGAGACATGTACTATTAAACTTCACAAGTAATAAAGGCTTTCTTTGACACCTGTGCATTACACCTCGCTGGCATGCAAACACCCTGAAACCACTGACAGGAAATTAAACCAGGCCCCAAAGCCTATCTTTAGTGAGTTGTTTTGATAACATCTGATTGAGATTCCTTTTCATCCCCAGCACTTCCATTTGATAAGCCAAACTCATTGGGCGATTGTTAAAGGTGTATACTGTAATTAAAGCAATTTCCAACACTTCTTTTAAATTTATAAAAACTGCTTGTTTTCCAAGTCTATTCTTAAGTCTTACAATGGTTTTATTCATCTTGCACATTTTAAACAAATCCAACGATTCAAGTTCCCCACAGTGAACATTCGTCATTGAAAAATTAACTCCAGCAAAATAACATCGAGAGACAAATGGATCCAAGCTCTGAAAGCTTCTTGGTCCATCATCTAAAAGTCAGGGAGGAATGGCATAGATGGTTCTGAAATTGAAACCAAGTAAATGAAAATGCATTTATCACATGAAAAATAAGATTTAGCAGGAAGGTGGACTGATTTCCTAAAGTAAAACATTAGTATAGTGCCATTTATATTGTTAGAATGTTCCATTGTACTTCACTGACAATGAATTACTTTTGAAATGCTGTTCTGTAGGTAAATGCAGCAACAGCCATCTTGTGCGAAAGGTCCATAAAAAAGCAACAAGTGTGTTCATTTTGTGCTAGTGATTGAAGAAAAGGGTTGGCTGGACACAAGAACAAAGCTTTGCTACTCTTCAAAGAGTGCCATGGGGCCATTTACATCCCTGTCAGGAGGACATCACTGCAGGAGTTCTCCAGAGTAGCGTCCTAGGCCCAACTATCTTAGAACCATAGAATCCTACAGTGCAGAAGGAGGCCATTTGGCCCAATGAGTCTGCACTGACCACACTCCCACCCAGACCCTATCTCCATGACCTCATGTAGTAGCTAGTCTCCCTGACACTGAGGGGCAATTTAGCATGACCAATCAACCTAACTCACAAATCTTTGGATGTGGGAGGAAACTGGAGCTCCTGAAGAAACCCATGCAGACATGGGGAGAAAGTACAAACTTCACACAGTCACCCAAGACCCAGAATTGAACCTGGGTTCCTGGTGCTGTGAGGCAGAAGTGCTAACGACTGTTCCACCGTGCCATCCATTGAAGGATTCATTGCTTCATCAATGACCTTTGCACAATGTTCAGCACCATTCATGACTCCTCAGATACTGAAGCAGTCCATGTCCAAATGCAGCAAGGCATGGACAATATCCAGGCTTGGGGCTGATAGGTGAATTAACATTCATGTCACCTAAGTGCCAGGCAATTATCACCTCCAACAGGGGAGGATCTAACCATTGCCACTTGTCATTCAATTGCTGAATCCCCCACCAATCAATATCCTGAGGGTAAATATTGACCAGAAACTGAACTGGACTAGCTATTTAAATATTGTGGCCAACACAGATCAAAGGGTAGGAATCCTGCAGTAAATAACTCACCTCCTGATTCCCCAGAGCCTGTCCACCATCTACAAGGCACAAGTCAGGAGTGCGATGGAATACTCCCCACTTGCCTGAATAAGTGCAGCTCCAACAATACTCAAGAAGCTCAAAATCATTCAGGACAAAGTAGCCTACTTGATTGGTACCCCTTCCACAAAACAATCAATCCCTCCGTCACTGATGAACAGTGGTAACTGTAGACAACCTACAAGATACACTGCAGGAACTCAACATTTCTAAGGCAGTATCTTCCAAACCCATGACCACTACCATCTAGAAGGACAAGGGACACAGATACCAAGGAAGACTACCACCTGAGAAGTTTCCCTCCAAGTCACTCACCATCCTGACTCGGAAATATTTCACCATTCCTTCACTGTCAATGGTTCAAAACCCTGAAACGCTCATCCTAACAACACTGCAGGTTCCGCACCCATTCAGGGCTTGCAGCAGCTCACCACCACTCTGAAGGGCAACTACAGATGGGCAATAAATTCATCCATCCATCCCATAAATGGATTTTTAAAAACGCAGAAAGGATTTCAATTTAGAATCTAAAAGTCAGCACTTCCAACAGCACTCCTCAGTACTGCACTGAAGTGTCAGCCAATGTAATGTGCTCAAGTCCCTGATATGGAACTTGATTGCCACCTCAGATTAAAATGTTGCCACTTCACCAAGATAACAATAAATGGTGTGAGTACTGAGAATAAGCGGATCAATTAATTCTGTCATGACCCAATAAGTTCTAAACTTGAAGCTATTTTTTATATTTTAAATGGCTATACATGCCTACAAAAAGATGGCTACCTGGATCTCACAAGGGGAAACAAAATAAATCTTTCAGACTGATGCCTTTTCCTAAGAGTAATTCAAAAGGATAGTTTCAATTTAAATGTGTTATTCAGATACAAAAATACAGATGGCCTCAGGTGTGAAATCAAACATCAGATGCAGAAGCAACAAAACCACCCATCATGCTTGTTAAAGGACTTATAATAGTTCACCTGATGAGACAGCCAGATTTTTGCAGACGGAGTTCTATCAGAGTGCCATCAAACCAGCTACAAATCATCATTGAGGTAATACACAGGAATACCTTAACAGTAGGAGAAGGACACCCTTCCCCAACCTGTTCCAGATTTGAGTACACCTGACAACCAACCTCCTGGAAATTCAACTACAATAAGCCTCACAGTTTTACTGAGAATCCTCTGCTTTACAAGACCTTCATTTCAACTGAACCATCAATTCAGCTAAGAAACTATAGGCTTGCCACAGAACAGACTGAGATAATCATAAGTTTATTTGCATCTGTTTTACCTTCATCTGTATCTAGTCTTTGTGTGTGATCGCATGCATAAGATTAGTGAATGAGACCATTACATTTTAAACATCCAGGGTAATTTTGTGAATATAAAAATAAAGAACATTATTTATTACATAAATTCTGGCCATGACAATTTTAAGCAGGACAAGACTGGTGGAGAAACGATGGCAGTGGGGTGGGCTTCTCTTTAGTGCAGCAGACCAGGAGGCACTTACGACTGGCCTCCGGCCAATTGCAAACGTCCCAAGCAATGTTTTTCGGTGTAATCAGCTTTGCAACGGAAATAAGCATGAGGCAGATTACCATACTGAAATCGCAATTTCAATTTGATTAGCAAGGCCAGGATGGTAATCTCTGGGCTTGCTAGTGGCTTCCCCACCTGTCCTGGGAGACGTTCCCACTGGTGGGGATTAAAGTCCCATCAAGAGGGACCAGGCATAATCACCCCACTGGTGGGGACAGAGGCCATTGAGGCCCCCTCCCGGGAAGTTGGAGGCGGGGGGGATGCTCCTTGGGCAGTGCCAGTCTGGCACCCTAGTGCTGCCCACTGGGCACCATGACAGTGCCCAGACAACCTGGCACTGCCCACTCAGCATTGGGCAAAGCCAAGGGGCAGGGCTCACTGGGGACAGAGGGCCAATCAGTGTTGGTGGGGGAGGGGGAACCCATTGTGCACTGATGGGATTGGTGGAAGAGGGAGGAAGGGGGTGATTGGGACTGCATATGGGCAGGATTTGAGGTTGGCTTTGGGGGACTGGCAATTAGGCAGGCTGAGAGGGAATTTGGGTAGACTGGCAATTGGAAGAAGGGGGCCTGGAAAGAAATTGAGAGGCTGGCAATCAAGAGAAGGCAATGGGGGAGGTGGCGGGCGTGCATTCACTGATCTCTGCAGTGACAAATTGGTGCATGCCCACTCAGTGCACTGATTCTAGCCTCTCCAGTGGGATGAGGCACCATCCCCGCTTGCCTGAGGCAGAGTGCCAGGCAGTCATAAAACTAAGCACTTCCAAAAAATAGGCAGGAAAATTAGGTTTTTGGAAGAATTGCCCCCTTGAATCTTTTCTCATACTATGTCTTGACCTTTTATGGTGAAAGCAACTTTTCACCAAATGTTACTGCGGTAGGTGTGAGTAAATCTAAGAGTTGGCAGCTTTGTTTTCAGTTAGAACTTTGATGAAGCAGTTAGATACAAATGATTGGCTTGCTAAGCTAATTCAGATAGCTCTTCATAGCCGAGTCAACTACATTTTGTAAATCTGGAGTCATGTAGGTGCCATAATGGGCAAGGATAACAAATTTCCTTCCCCAGAGGACATTAGTGAAACAGAAGAGTTTTTACAACAATCTGGCAGCTTCATGATCACCAGTATGGATACTAGCCCCTATTATTCCAAACACTCACCCAACACCTTAAAAATCCACTCATTCCACCAGCAGTGCACAGTGACAACAGTGTGAACCGTCTACAGGACGCCATGCAGAAAGTCACTAAAGTTTTTCCAACAGCATCTTCCAAGCCAATAACCTCTACCACTGAGAAGGCACATGGGAGCAGCAGTGCCTGTACGCTCCCTTCCAATCACACACCATGGCCAGAGTTTAGCACGGCCAAAATTCACTGAACTGTTCACCATGCCACCCACACCAGCAAGAACAGAGAACTTGGCGCTCAGGCAGAACTCTATTCACTACAGCAGGACTGGAGAGTCCCAGCCGCAGGCGAGGTCAGAAAATTCTGGCCCATGTGATTTGGAAATATACCACTGTTCTATAATCTTATCTGCACAAAATTCTGGAAGCGTCTTCATAACCGTGCATGTACCCACACCTCACAGGCTACAACAGTTCACGACGGCTCACCGCCACCTTCTCCACAGCAATTTGGGATAGCCGGCCTAGCCAGCGGTGTCCCTCATCGCATGGCTGAAGAAGGAAATAAGCACTTCAGAAAGCAAAAAGTGGCGAGGATGGAACACGTTCGAGTTTCAACACAAAGGTTAACAGCACCATCATTAACACTGTGTGTGTTGCTTTATCTTACTGAGCCTAAAACAATAGTGTCTCAGCATCAGACTTTCATGGTCAATGTTGATTTAAATGTTGTTGGATTGAATTAGCAACAAAAAGCACAAGTGCAATTATGTAATTATTTAAAGCCTTTTTTTTGGGAAGGTTAAAAAAGTGGCAGTGTTAACAAAATAAAGGTAATCACTGAAGTTACTCGCTAACAGTTACCAAAGATTTTCTTTTCCTTACTTCCATAATTGAATTGTGGATGAGTTTCTAGTGAAAATAATATTTTCTGGAAAACTGAATATAGCATTCACAACCTACATGGCAAGTCAACTGAAAAAGCAAAAGCAATATCTTATCTTAAAATGAGATGGTCAATCTGGGTTTGGGTGTCTTTTAGTGTAATGTACTTTCCTCAAGTAACCAGGCTTTGAACACAATTCACTACAGGGTGCTTACGGCATTCTGAGAGATGTACTCAGCACTGTATCAAAGCAAGTGGGTTGTTTTTTACCATTGTCTCTAGTATTCTATCATATGTAGCAGGAATAGTGCTCAAGAGAATGTCAACCCCAGTGTGAATGAACAATATAGAAGTTAAGACATGAATTTAGCTCAAAACTCAAAGCACTTCACAACCAATTATGGATTTTGGAGTTTAGTTGCTGTTACAATGTCACAAAGTCAGAAATGAAATTTTGCCACTAATGCAAAGGAATAAATGACCACATTATCTACATTAGGGGCAGCACAGTGGTTAGCACTGCTGCCTCAAAGCACCAAGGACCTGGGTTCAATTCCAGCCTCGGGTCACTCTCTGCATAGAGTTTGCATATGCTCACTGTGTCTGCATGAGTTTTCTCTGGGTGCTCCAGTTTCCTCCCATAGTCCAAAGATGGGCAGAGTAGGTGGATTGGCTATGCTAAATTGCCCCTAGTGTCAGGAGATTAGCAAGGTAAATAGGCTTGCTTACAGGAATGAGGTCTGGGTGAGATTGTGGTCAGTGCAGGCTCAACGGCCTCCTCCTGCACTGCAGCGATTTTATGATTTTGATGTTGTTGAAGGGTAAATGTTGGTTAGAATGTTGAAACAGTCCTTCTTAAAGTAGTGCCTTGGGATCATTAAATTTCTCCTGTGAAGACAGATAGGGGTTCAATTTTAAATGAGGTCCGATGCCAGGGAGGTTGGATTGATATAGTAACTGGGCGAGTAATCCAGAGACCCAGGGCAAGATCTGGAGACCTAGGTTCAAATACCACCAGTGGCAGATGAAATTTGAATTCAGTAGAAGTGCAGTGATGACAATGGAATACTTTCCCTCAAGGAAAGGAAATCTGTTGTCCTCACTTGGTCTGGTCTACAACAATGTGTTTGACTCTGAAGTGGAAAGCAGTTAGGGATGGGCCATAGATATTAGCCCTGTCAGTGACATCCACATCTTGTGAATGATGTTCTTTTAAAAACTACACCTCTGACAATGTAGTCATCCCTCAGCACTGCATAAGAGTGCCAGTTGAGATTCTGGCAGAGATTGTGCCATCTTAAGCACCTTCCAAGCCACTCCTTTCAGGTTAGAAGATGTAACATGTGACTGATTTAGAAGTGAAATAAGTGACTTTAAATTGACACGTGCACTTGAATCTTCCCTATTGTAGCGTAAGTCCAGTGCAGACAATTAATGAAGGCATAGGGCAGGATTTTACGGCTGTGCTCACCCCAGATGGAAATTCCCACCTGAGGTCAATGAACCTTTGCACGGTCTGCCACATTTTCTGTTCCACCTGCTATGATTCCTGTGGTGGGCGTGATGGGAAATTTCCGCCCATAATATTTACCACTTTTATTCCTGCAATTGAAGAGTTCAGAAAATGAAGTTTTATTGTCATTCTATTTTTTAAATTTTTGTGTTGTTACATAAGATATAAAGCGATGTAAAATGGCACATTGGGAGGCTGAATACTGACGATATTCAGGTATCTTTCAAGTGAAATGATGTTTGCAGTGTTGCTATTGAAAGATAAATGTGTCACTTTATCCCAACAGATAAGGTGTGCAGCGAAGCTGAATTACTGAGTACATGACAAAGAATCTTTTTGTCAGCTTCAATAATGAAATTTGAATTTCATTTCATGGTGTTAATTAATGAGGGAGGAGACTTTGGAACAGGAACTGTCAGAGTTACTGCCGGCATGCCAGGATAGTCAGTCTTCCTGACAGTCTAATTATCTTCTCTTACAGAAGAAAGAGTCGTTTTGCTGCCTCTAATACCCCCAACCTTCCAATCTCAACACAACACCCCAACCTCTAGCAAGAGATTTGATTTCCTTCCCCTCTTTAGGTCTCAAAGCAAGAGCTTTGGATTGGTGAGATATGTGTCTTTGACTATCTTATGTCCCAGACCTCTAGATATAAAGCATTTCATTTGTATTTATGATTATTTTCTGTGCCTGTCCATGACATTTAATAATCTTTGCATCTAGACCCAAAAGTCCCTTTGAACTTTCACTGTTTCTAGGTTTTGTTCATTTAAAAAACACTGATTGCTCTTGTTTTGGTTCAAAGTGGATGAATGCACATATGTCTACATTGAAATCCATTTGCCACAGTTTTACTTAAATATGTTATCTATTAATATCTCTGTAATTTTACACTTTTACCTACAGTGCTTACAACACTGTTTATCTTTGTGCCTTTGGCAAATTTGAATGGGTTGTCAGGTTTTCTTTTTGATAAAGCTGAATAGTCAAAGACACATTGACCTATATTGACAACAATGATTAAACTTCATTCAGTATAAATGAGGCTTGATACATTACAATATCTGTACAGTAGTTTACAAGTAAATTGAGGTATTGCCTAATTTATGCTTTGGCTGAAAGTTGTGGTGACAAGTGCTTGAGCTTTCTGGCCTGAATCCCTGGCACATCTTCCCAGTGTCTTGACAGCATCTTCTGGCCTAAATTTTTGGCTTGTCCTTTTGAGGTCTGCTATACTTGAGGACCTCATCTTTTTTTAGACTCCTTTTTGTAATTCAAAAGCACTAAACTTCACTTGATCAGTCACTGACTTACTGCTATCAACTTATTATCTCATTATATGAATAGTATGTACATATTATTTGTTTGGGCTTTGACTCAATTACTTTGACATTATTTACTCTGACAGTTGGAGCTGTTATCAATGCTGCTGTGGCACATTTTACACTAGCCTTGACAGTCTAAGGATTCCAGCGAAATTACTCATTCTTATCTGATCCCAAATCAAGACAGTGGTCCTTCTTTATTCCTCATCATATTCCACTAATGCTATCCAGAATGTAACTGTCTGCTTGTCATTCTGTTCTTTCTTACATCTGACACGGTGACACAGTGGCTAGCACTGCTGCTTCGCAGAGGTCTGTGTTCGATCCCCGGCTTGGGTCACGGTCTGTGCAAAGTCTGCACTCTCCCCGTGTCTGAGTTTCCTTCCACAGTCCAAAGCTATACTTGTTAGATGCATTGGCCCTGCTAAATTCTCCCTCAGTGTACCCAAACAGATGGCACAGTGTGACAATTAGGGGATTTTCCACAGAACTTCATTGCAGCATTGATGTAAGCCTACTTGTGACACTTATAACAAAACATCTGTCATTCTTTTAATTTAATTAGCCACATTACTGTATTTCTCTGTTGATCTTCCCCTTTCTCCTGCTGTCCTCCCTTCCCTAGTATAATTTGTATCTTGTATAACTTTTTTTTTAAAACTTGAATTCAAAGATAAAACAATACATAAGATGTTCCTATATTCTTGGGATTACATAGTGGCATTACTCAAACAGATACATTTTCTAATAAAGTGCTTATCCTAATAAGTAATTAGTGAATATACTAGAGGTCGCCTAGATACTCAAGCATGGTAATAAAAGCAAATTACAGTGGATGCTGGAATCTGAAACAAAACCATCCAGACTTGAAATGTTGGCTCTATTCTCTCCCCACAGATGCTGTCAGACCTGCTGAGATTTGAGCAGTTTTTGTGACTTGAACATGGTTGTTCCCTATATCATAGGTCATTCATAAATTCAGTGAATTGTTGCAGACCTAACAGTGTGGCGGGATACAACTAGTCATATCCAGCAAGTAGAATGTGTGACCATTATCTCTCCTGCCACTCAGACAATTTCCCACACAACTCAATTTACCCTCCATTTAATGAGCTTCAATTAGAGCTAACAGGACTTTATTGGATGACTTTATGAAGTCCATTTTTAATCACATTCACAGACATTTCTCTAGTACTTAGTCACTTATTCAAAATTTCAATCAGATTTGTCCAGCATAACCTGCCTTTTACAAACACAAGCTATGTAGCCTGGTGACTCAATACAAATCCATGTTTGTTCTCCCTAGCCAGCTAAAGACTTAAGCTGTTTTTTTTATTTATTTGTTCATGGGATGTAAACATCACTGGCTAGGCCAGCATTTATTACCCATCCTTAATTGTCCTTAAGAAAATGGTGGTGAATTACACTCTTGAACTATGGCAGTCTGTGGTACAGATATTCCCAGTGCTGTTCAGGAGGGAGTTCCAGATCTTTGACACAGTGACAGTGAAGGAACAGTGAAATAGTTTGAAGTCACACTGGTGTGGACTTGGACAAAAACTTGCAGGTGCTAGTGTTCCCATATGTCTTGTGCCCTTGCTCTTCAAAGTGGTAGAGATCGTGGGTTAGGAAGGTGTTGTCAAAAAAACTTTGGTGAGCTGCTGAAATGTATCTAGTGGATGCTGCACACTGCTGCTACTGTGTGCAGATAAAGAGTATGTTCAAGGTGGTGGATGGGATGCCAATCAAGTGGGCTGCTTAATCCTGGATGGTGTTGAGTTTCTTGGGTGGTGCTGGAGTTGCTCATCCAGGCAAGTGATCAATGTTCCATCATACTCTTGAGTTATGTCTTGTAGATCGTGGATAGGTTTTGGGGACTCAGGAGATGAGTTACTCATTACAGGATTCCTAGCCTCTGACCTGTTCTTGCAGATACAGTATTTATAATAACTTGTTGTTTTCGGCCTCACTAAATGTTATAATGTACATCAATTTCCTGACTACAGATGTTATTCTAATCAGCCTACAATTCCCTGGCTCCACTCAGTGAGTTGTACAATTTTTCATTCCATAAGAATGGCTCCTGAAAATGAAAGAATGTTATATTATAGTTAGGCTATCTGCAAAAATCTCATTCCTTTTATAGCACCATTATTTCCTTAATTGCTTTTAACCCATTTAGGTTATTGTAAGCGACAGGGGTCTCCCCAGCCAGCTGGAGACTAGCCATAGCCCCACGTTGTCTGCTTTCACAGCAGGACAGTTAAAATTGGGCCAGTGGTGTAGGAAACTGTCCTGTACACAAGAAATTTGCTTCCTTTCTGACATGATGCCACCTGCTTATCCAAATCCACATAGAAATTAAAATCAGGGCTGTTAATAGAGTTAAGTACCTAACTCCAAGAGTGTTATCTAATAAAACTTGGCATTGAGAAAATATTGGAACTGGTGACAAAATGCTTGGTCAAAGAGATAGGTTTTGAGGTGTCTTAAGGAGGAGCAAGGTAGAGGGGAAAGGTTTAGGAAGGGAATTCCAGATGGCCCACAAATGAGAAGGTATGCAGAAACCAATGATGCAACAATGAAGGGAATGTGCAAAACACCAAAATTGAAGGAGCCCAACAATCTTAGAGACATTGAAGAACTTAGGAACAGATGGAAATCTAGGAGATTGTCCTTTGTTCACTATTTGCATAGAATAAGAAAAATGTTCCTAACTTTATCCTCATGCCTACTTAAACTGCTATTTAATTAATGCAGCCTGTAATAATTGTATGTTAGAGGCTGAATGCATTTCTATGAACATTTAAGCCTCATTGTCACATTTCAAACTGAAAGAAGAACACTCAGATTTAATTAAGTGCAAGAAAAATATCATTTAATTTGCCCTGTTGGCTCACTCTCCAATGTATGTTATCTGACATTCAACATCCAGTTCATGTGACCCATATGTAGTCCAGAATGTACCTTGCAGTATCTTACCTGAACAGCATATGGTATGTAATACTCAAGTCCATATACAACTGGCTATCATGACATTTATAGTTAGTGCCTGGTTTAAATTTTTCTTGGTGCTTTGTATTTATAAACTTGACTTTCAGGACTTTAACATCACATACCTTTTACTGTGAGGCTCTAACTATCTGTTGGGGGAGATGATAGTAATGTCACTGAATTCATGTGGAGATGCTGGCATTGGACTGGGGTAAACATTAAAAAGTCTGACAACACCAGGTTTAAGTCCAACTGATTTATTTGATAGTAAATTCACTAGCTTTCGAGGTTACCCTCTTCATCAGGGAAAAACCTGCAAGTTTTTGTCCAAGTCCATTCACCTGACGAAGAGGGCAACCTCGAAAGCTAGTGAATTTACTATCAAATAAATCAGTTGGACTTAAACCTGGTGTTGTCAGACTTTTTACTGACTGAACTCATGACCCAGAGGCCTAGACCAATACCCATGGATTACAGGTTCAAATCCCACAGTAGCAACTGGTGAAATTTAAACTCAATTCACGAAAATGCAGAAGTGAAGAGCTAGCACTCAGTACTGGTGATCACAAACAATTAATTGTTGTAAAAACCCATCTGATTCACTAATTTCTTTTAGGGAAGGAAAGCTGCCATCTTCCCCAGTCTGACATACAAGTGACCCAGCAACATGGCTGACTCATTTCCACTGTATTGGCCCAGCAAAGCCACTCAGTTTGAGGGCAATCATGAGAAACAAGTGTTGGCCTTGCCAGTGATGCCCACATCCTATGAACAAATAAAGAAAAGCAAATATTAATAGAAGAGCAACAACACATTATTTCTCTACAGTTAGAGCAAGTGAATGGTTATCAGCCTGATATGCTCAGAATCCAGCATTTTCACTGCCTTTAGGACATCTAATGTAAAATTGCAGCAATTGACCAACAAATAGCACCACAGTGGAAAAGTAAAGACATTTGTATGATGTTGTGTTCTACCTAAAGCTGCCTCCTGACAGGTAGGAGAGATTCTGTGACAGAACTGTTATGATATTTGATTACATTCAACTATTTGTTTTAACTGAAAATCAATCCTGTGTATGGTAACAATATCCACATCTTTTGAGAACTGAGTCATCAGGTTTATTTCAATGAGGATATTCATTATTCTTCAGGGTTCCTAGGACATTTGGTAGATTTAAGGCTATGGATGGAATTCTCCAACCGTTTGTGCCTGTGATGCTCTGATCCCACCTGCAGTGTACCCCCTGCTGTAGCTTTCCAAGTGGTGTGGGGTGGCTTCAATGGGAAATCTCATTGATGGTGGTGGGACCAGAGAATCCCTGCCAGTGAACAGCATAGCCCCTCCCACTGCCAGGAAAAATGCAGAGAGAAGGCCAGAGAATCTCACCTTACATGTTTGCTTTCTCTCCACAGTAACACTGAATAATTTGTAAACAAAAGCAGAGTTGCCCACTGGTCACATAACCTAGCGAAGATTTTAATTTTGATTGTGTGAATTTATATCTGAAGGTGATCAGGAAACGTCAGCTAATTGAAGATGCCATCCTTTTGGTCTATAAGGGCTCAAATTTCAAATGATCGTCAAACCTTATTCAACTGAATGATGTCACCTTCAAATGAAAGTTTAATTCAAGATTATAACTGAGGGAAAGAGAGTGTCAAGAATGCTATTGGGTAAGGTCAGGCAAGAGAAGAGAATCCATTTTATGTTCAGGACTCCATTTTGTGCTGTGCCAGCTTTTGCAAAATATGTTAAACTAAGTAATATATGGAAAATATTCAAAGCTTGGACTGCCAAGGTCTCTTGTGGGGCTGGTGGCATTCATGATAATTTTCTGGTTTGAGGTTTTAACCTTCTGCAGCATAAATGTGTTTGTTTGACAAATATACATTTACCATTTTCAGTGTAAACAGAAACAGCACATGTCCTGCAGCCCACAATAATTCATACTATAAACCAAATTGTGAAATAATAAGCTAATGGGCCATAGATACAACCTTGTTTAAAGATCATAGAAGAGTTACAAGGTAATGACATTGTAATGACTTGTCATGAGATGTTAAGAAGATGGAGGCTGGCCACCTTGCTACAGAGTTCATTACATTAATCTCTTGGTTGTGTGTCCAATTTCCTCTAGTAAACAAAAGCACAAAACTCTGCTCAAGAACTCATTTCTGTCAGAGAGACTATAGCTCCAAGCTTGTTTCTCTACAGTATGCTCCAGAAGTGGAACATCCAATATTGTCTAATCATAGAATGTTCTGCCCAGAATCAAAGCTCTGTATTGTCAGTAAACTTAGAAACATCATGCTCTGTCTCTTCGTCATTGATATAAATTATAGATAGCTGTGGCCCCAATGTCGATCCTTGCAGCACCCCAGTTCCTTCCACACTGCCTTCTACCTTGTAAATGACCTGTCTCCAGATCATCCACCCACACTAATATACCACCTAGTTCTATGAGCTTTTATCCTGCAGTTTAATTTTAGATGCATCACCATGTAATCTATCTGGTTTTCGAAAGTATGAAACCCAGATATACTACATCGACTGGTATCTTTTATCTGCTGGTCATAGAATTAAAAACGAACATAGGAATTGAGAGCAGAAGTAGGCAATTCTTTGCCTACTTTGAATGGTGGAACAGGTTCAATCAGATCATGGCTGATCTCCCCCATCTCAAATCCAATTCCCTATCTGTTCCCAAATCCTTTTAACCTACTTGTTAAATCAGAAATGTCTGTTTTCTTCTTAAAACAATTCAATGATTCAGACTCCATTGTGCTATGGGGCATCAAGTTCCACAAATTCACTATTCTGCAAAAAGTAGTTCCTCCTCAGTTTTAAATCTACTGCCTCTCAACCCATACCTGCAACCTCTCATTCTAGATCACCCCATAATAGGAAATATTTGATCTACATTTACTCATCAATTGCTTTTAGTATTTTATATACCTTGATCAGTCCCTTTCATTCTTCTTCAGGGACTATAAGAAGAAATTGTTGAATCCCTCTTCATACATGCTCAAAAATCTTTGTCAAAGGGGATTTCTCTTCCATGTTGAATTTTTCATGCAATCTGAGTTAGGCCAAGATTTGTTACCCATCCTAATTGGCCTTGTAGTGAACTGTTTTTTGAACCACTGCAGTCCATGTGATCTGTGTGCATTGCAGGATTTTGGCCATGATAGTGAAGGAATGGTAATACGGTTCCAAGTCAGAATGGTATATGACTTAGGTTAGTTTACTAAGATACACAGGACTCTGACAGGGTCAGCACTGAGGTATTTCCCTGGCTGTTAAAAGTCTAGGGCATGGGGACAATGTCTGTGGATAAGGAGCCAATCATTTAGGACTGAGATATGGAGAAATTTCTTCATTTAAGTGGTTGTAAATCTTTGGAGCTATTTACCCCAGGTGATTGTGGATGATCCATCATTCCGCATATTCAAAACTGAGATGGAGAGATTTTGGTGTTTCTGGTATTATGTACAACAGGAAAGGTGAACTGAGGTAGAAGATCAAACCTTGTATCTGCCACCACCCTGGCCTTGCAACACTTTCATTTTATTGAATCCCTATAGTGCAGTAGGAGGCCATTTGGCCCATTGAGCCTGAACTAACAACAATCCCACCAGGCCCTATCCCCACAACACCCCATGTTTATCCTTCTAATTTCCCCTGACACTAAGGGGCAATTTAGCATGGCCAATCAACCTAATCTGCACACCTTTGGACTGTGGGAGGAAACTGGAACACCTGGAGGAAACCCACAGACATGGGGTGAACATGCAAACTCCACACTGACAGTGACCCAAGTCGGGAATCAAACATGGTTCTCTGATACTGTGAAGCAGCAGTGTTAACTACTGTGCCACCCACATTTCACTATTTACTTGCTAAGATTGTCCTATGTTGGTGTGGCTGCTGGCAATACTTACATCTTGGCCCAACAGCCCTCCCACCCCCTGCCCTCAGGTACTTTCTCCCCTTTTGAGAATTTCATCTTGCTCCCACCAATTTCCCTTTATTCAAAGTCCTCATTCCCCATCACCCTCCCGGTAGAAAGAAAAATTTCCCACCGAGATATTTTCACTGATTTCCTCATTTAGTATAGTCTTCAGTCCTCACTCCATCCTCTCCCTGGCAGCCATCTAAGGCTGAACCAGGCAGTGTGCAATTATAGTCTCATACTGAACCCTTGGATGAGTTTCTGACCACAGCAATGAGGTTTTGACCACCTATAGCTATTCTAAGATTGGCTATTTTCACCTCCATTAAGTTACCTGATTCTATTCCTGCTTCTGCCCATCTGCTGTTGAAACCCTCATCCAAGCCTTTGATAAGGATTGAGTATTCTGATGCATTTCTCCCCTCTATAAACCTGAAGGGATTAAAACTCTGCAGGCCTTATCCTCGTGCACACCAAATTCCATTCCACCCACCTCCACCCTCTCCTCTCCCCACCCCTGCCCTCCCCACCCCCCCTGCTCAGTGGCTCCTGGTTTAACAACATTTTATGGAGAGTCTTCCAGCTGTTCACTCCAGTGGGATTTTTGGTCCCACTGGCAGTGTACCCACTTCATGGTGGGGTGAAGTGATATCATTGGGAAATTCCACTGAAAGCAGTAGGACCAGAAAATCTCACTGTTGGCAAACAGCATGCCACTTCCTGCCATTGAGAAAGATGACTCTGGAGAACTACCCCCCCCTTGACTTCAAAATTCTCATCCATGTTTTCAAATCCCTCTGGCCTCATCCCTTCCCTAACTCTGTACTCTCCTCCAGCCTCAGAATCCTTAACCTGCACTCATGGAATTCTTTGGAATTTTCAGCATCCTTGATTTTAATTGTTCCACTATTGGAGGCTGTGTCTTAAATTCCCTCACCCTTAGACTCTGCAATTTATTCCCTAAATCACTCCACCTCACTTTCCTCTTTCATGGACCTCCTTTTTAATCACTTCTTTTGGCCATCCCTCCAACATCATTACATTTGACTCAGTGTTAATTTCTCCATGAAGCACTTTGGAACTGTTACATTACAGCCATTATATAAATAAAACTGGTAGCGTTGTATCTGGCAACTTCAGAAAATGTTTCAACTAAATTACTCAGATCAGAAATGAACAATTTGGAATGGCAGAGAGACTGTACTTTCCACAGTAGTTTTGACATTTTCCTTCCTTTGGGGGAGAATAGGAGAATGACCTGCAAAGTGTCAGGTAGCACTTGCATTCATCAGCATGATCTGCAGTCCCAGGATGACAGATGCAATCAAAATGACAAGCTAAGGTGAAATACGTCCCCAGGAACAATTTGCCTTCAAACCAGGTAAAGAGCAGAGTTTAAAGCAGCACTGTGGCACAGTGGTTTGCACTGTTCCCTCACACTGCCTGGAACCCGAGTTCGATTCCTGACTTGGTTCACTGTGCAAACTCCACACATTCTCCCCATGTGTAGGTTTCCTTCCACAGTCTAAAAGACATGCTGGTTAGATGCATTAACCATACTAAATTCTCCCTCAGTGAAGTCGAACAGGTGTTGGAGTGTGGTGACTTGGGGATTTTCATGGTAAATTTGTTGCAGTATCAATGCAAGGCTATTTGTGACACTAATAAATAAATTTTAACATTTAAAGATTCATCTCAACTCCACAGTATGGCTACAAGATCTAATTGGTTTAATTTTCAAGTACTGGATGGTTCCTGTCCAATTTAACCTTTTTGCACAAATAGTTCTTTCAAACATATGAACCACGAATTAAGAGCAGGAGTAAACCATTTAGCCCCTACACTTACTGCCATTTTATGGCTGATTTGACTGTAGCCTCAACTCTACTTTCCCCATAACCTTTGAATCCTTAAGTCCTTCTCCCTTTTAGTTCCAACACAATTTGATGGTTCACTCCAATGGGGATACACAGTGCAGGTAAACAGTAACATGCTCTTATCATCCCGAAGGCAGGTTCTGCCTAACTTATTTTTATTGTTCAAAGAAGCTTTTTGCAAAAACGTAGTTCCTCCAGACAGCTAATTGAAGTAAAACTCTGTGCCTTTTACCTTCAGGTATTTCTTTGATGGGTACTACAAGTACATTTGACATTGATAGGATGCAGAGCTGGGCTGAAAAGTGGCAGATGGAGTTTAACCCTGATAAGTGCAAGGTGATTCATTTTGGTAGGACAAACTTGAATTCAGATTACAGGGTCAACAGCAGGGTTCTAAGGAATGTGGAGGAACAGAGAGATCTTGGTGTTCATGTCCAGAGTTCTTGGAAGGTTGCCACTCAAGTGGCTAGAGCCATGAAGGAGGCTTTATGTGTTAGCGTTTATTAACAGGGGGGTTTGAGTTCAAGAACCGTGGTGTTATGCTACAACTATACTGGATGTTGGTGAGACCACATTTGGAATATTGTGTTCAGTTCTGGTCACCTCAAGGAGGATGCAGAAGCATTGGAGAGAGTACAGAGGAGATTCACCAGGATGCTGCCTGGTTTGGAGCATAGGTCTTATGAGGAAAGGTTGAGGGAGCTGGGGCTTTTCTTTAGAGCAGAGGAGGATGAGAGGCAACTTGAGGTTTACAAGATGAGGGATTGATCGAGTTCACATGCAGAGACTATTTCCTTGGGTGGATGTAGCTGTTACTAGTGGGCATAACTATAAGGTTCATAGTGGGAGATATAGGAGGGATGTCTGAGGTAGATTCTTTACTCGGAGTGGTTGGGTTGTGGAATAGACTGCTTGCTGAGATAGTGGAGTCAGAAACTTTAGGAACTTTCAAGCGGTTATTGGGCAGGCACATGGAGCACTCCAGAATTATAGGGAGGGGATAGCTTGATCTTGGGATTGGACATAGTTTGGCACAACATTGAGGGCCAAAGGGACTGTACTGTGCTCTAATGTTTATGTTTTTATTTGTTTAAAATGCTTAACATTAAGTTCTTTGTAACAGCCAATATAATTGAAGTGAGCTAATCACAAGGTCACTTCAGTGTGTCTACAGTCAGAAAATTACTTAAACCCCCAGTATCTCCCAATTCCACAAAGTCAAGCAAATAGCTGCCCACTGTGCCCCTGAATATTTTCACTCAAGGGGAAGAAACACCTAATGAAATAAATGATTTAAACGTTCAATTTAAAAAGGCTTGCTTCACTACAGCACAGATGTATGTTTACACCATAATATGTGATTGAAATAATTCTTATTGCAACTACTGACTGACACAAATCACGTAGATAGCTTGAACTAATTTCAAATGCAAGTTGCTTTCTCTCAAACTAGAAGTCGCTGTCAATAACTTTCAAAGTACAGAACAGATTCACAAATGTGCGCCACTTTTAAGCAAATGTTTTAGGAGCCTGCTATTGACTAGATAATGCAATATGCAGATAACATGTAAAATTATTCTCAAACTCAACAAAATAAAATGAGAAAAATATGAGAAGACTAGCTTGGGGCTGTGAAATAGTAACTTAAAAATAAACAAAACAATGAAAGTTTAGCTTCTTACCTGGCAATTACTAGAATTTAATTTAGTTTTTTCTTGTTAATTTGACCTTGGTCATTGCTTGAGGGAAATGCTGTCTGGATTCAAATAGCTATACCCAGGAGACACTAGGCAAGGTGTGTTAGACTGCACTATTCCTATAAAACTCCCCTTGAGTGAAAATATTCAAGCTTACAGTTAACAGCTATTTACTACATTTTCTGGGATTGGGAGATACTTAGTAACTTAGTGTAGATGTGCTGAGGAGATCCTGTTTTTAAGCCAACTTTGATCATATTTGATTTGATATTTGATTTGTTATTGTCATATGTATTGGGATACAATGAAAAGTATTTTTTCTTGTGTGCTTTACAGACAAAAACCACTGTTCATAGAGTACATATGGGAGAAGAAAGGATAGGATGAGGAACATAGATTGAAGAGAAAGATCACCTAACATATAACAGGTCCATTCAAAAGTCCGATGATGGTAAGGGGGATGCTGTTCTTGAGTCAGATATTGTCTGTTACAAAGGTCTTAATGATGGAACTCTCATTGCTTAGACCAGGACTCTAAAAAAAAGCTTGAGGAGGATATCATTGAAATGCCTAAGCTACCTGGAAGCAGGCCAGGTCCATCAAGGTTTAGAGCCTCCAGAAGATGCCTGCTTCATGCAACACAGGGTGAGGTAGGTAGCCGGCCCCCTCCACCTCCAGTGTACATTCTGAGATGACACTGAGAAGTAGTGGTAAGTCATGTAAGGTGAGGAAGCTATAGTTGCACTAATGTGACACCGGTGAAGGGCTGCACTAGTTTGATCTTTAAGCACCTTAACATTTTCCATTCACATGTTTTTGTTAGAACTTATTATTAACACCTTTCTTGTCATTAAATTTTTTTTGCCACCCACCTGTGACTAAGTTGTCTCCACTAGGAATCCTCTTCCATTGATGGTTGCTGGAAGGATGCTTCATGTTATTGTCAGTTATGGAGGCCCCTCAATACTGTGTCACTGCGAAAATGAAGCCATTAGTTCTCCAGAATCCACAAGCGATTCCCTCCCCTCCTTCACCCCAAGGTCCTGAATGGGGGTTTCAGATTCCTTCCCCACTACGCAAATGTGGGTCTGGGTGCCAGTGTGCATACAGAGCTCAGGTAGGAGTCAGACAAGTTTGCACCAGGTCATTATTACAATGATGCTTAATGAGTTGTCATCACCCTCCTGCCTGCCAAAGAAGCTTGCTAACACTGTACCCAGACCCCCCATTCTGGTATTTCAATGGTGGGGGGGATGTGGGTGGGGGAGGGGTGGGAGTGATGGGAATGGAACCCACGTGCACACGACAGCCCCCGGTGAGTGAAGTGCCTGGTGATCAAGGCCTCCCTAGCTGCCCTTGCATGCCTTATTCTAGCTGCTGGTGTCTGGGCTGTTTTGCTCAGCATGCCCCTCCACTTCCTTATCCTCCTCCTCTCCAGAATGCCTGGCTGGTCTCCCTGCGTGTCTGCCTCCTCTGCCAATAGGTCACCTGTCTGCTGTGCCAGCATGTGCAGAGCACAGCACACAACCACAATGCAGGAAGAGATCATAAGGCTGTATTGGAGGGCCCTGCCAGAGCAGTCCAGGTATCGGAACTGCATTTTCAGGGGCCCAAATCACCTCTGCATTCTTGTGCAGGTGGCTACATGGGCCTCATTATAGAGGGTCTTCACACCAGACACAGGCCTCTGCACAGTCATCAGCCATGTCTGAAGTAGCAGGTAGGCTCAGAATTTCCTTCATGAACCAACACTGAAAAAAGCAAAATATTTCTAACAGTAATATTTCACTGCTGTTCTCTAGCATAATGCGAATAAACTGTTGCGAGAACTGGCCTAATCGGTTTATTCAGACAGTTAGTATTAGAAAAGAAAGGAGTTGTAATGTTTTTTTACGAGCTCAGAATGGTCAATTGACAGTCAGTGACGTTCCTCCAAAGGATGGTCATGGAAAGGAAATGGTAGCTGATGTGTGCTCAGTAAGATCCCATTAACAGTGACATTAATCAGTTTTGAGGTGTTGGTTGAGAAATAAACACTAGGAAGGAGACTATGGGGGAATGATTTTGCACTCACGTTAGCAGGCTATCTGGAGAGCCAAGTTTGGGTGGCTCCCTAATGTGTGTGGGGGTTTGCCCCAGTTCTTGTGAAGGGGGATTCCCCCACTGTGTGTGTTTCATTGAAGTCTGGGATACTGGGCTCTCAGGCCCCATCCCACAAACCAGGCAGTGAAAACCACACCCCCTGTGCACAGAGTGCTGGAAGATCTGGAGAGGCATCTCAGCTGTGCAGCTGGAGAGCTACACACCGTTTCCTTGCTTCTATCAGCACAAAGGCAAAACACTGCCCCAATAGAATATCCCCAAACATCAGCAAAGGCTGAGAATGGCTGGGAAAGTGGTGTTGTCAGCAGCTTTCTGTGCCTCATCATCCGGATCTTTTTTTAAAAAAAAATGACGGGTGAGTAACACAGCTTCATGCTGGTGGGGTAGGCTTAAGTAAGTATCATTTTTTTGAAGCAGGATGCACCATTTTGAATGGCACAAAAGTTAACCAGGGTTTGTCTGGGAGATCTGCTTGCTAGGTGCACACCTTGGGAGACCAGTTGGCATTCATGTTGGTCTGTCCTCACTCTGACATGCATGGGCTTTCTTGGAGAGGAAGATGATTCAGGTGTAGATTCCTGATAATGAGATGTTAATGTATGACGTTGAATGTGGGGAACCCTGTCATGTCACTGGCCAGTGGCTAGGACAATCGTGTCAGTTTTACATCAGCATGAAACACTATTTGGACTTCTTCCTCCTGCTGCCAAGCCTGCACAGAAAATGGGATTGGAACATCTCGGCCTATATATATGTTTATATGAATTGTACGTCAGAGGCGTAGATAAAAAGGAAGGAAGGAAAAAAGCAATTTTATCATTTTGGCTTCTTTTTGCTTTACAAATTCTTCCCTTTTCCTGCTTTCCCTTTCTGTGCTTTGCCCTTCTTTTGGATGAGCTAGTAAACCAAGGCCCCATCTATCCTCTCAGATGGACATATATAAAAGAGATCCCATTGCGCTATTTGAAGTAGATTGAGCCTGAGATCCTGGCCAATATTTATCCCTCAGCCAACACCATGAAAGCAGATGATCTGTTATTATCTTGTTCCTGCTGGTAGGAATCTGAGTGCAGAAATTTGTCACATTTGCTCTATTTCAGAGGTACTGCATTGGCTGCAAAGAAGCTGAAATGCCCTATGATAGGTGCAATATAAATACAAAACTTTCTTTTTTGTTTTGAGTCATTATCTTGCTGAGAAGGGATGGATAGGGAGGGGGTCAAGCTGCAAGCTCTCAGCCATGGGCTGCAGAACTTTGAGAATCCTATTGAGTCCTTCAGCTGTGGCCTGCTGTGACTCAGCCAGCACATGTAGCCTGCCACTCATGGTGAGGATCTCCTGCCCCAAGCTTTTCCACTATGGATACCACCCTTGCAGTGTTGGCCCAGGAAGCATGCAAGACAGGCAATAGCTGGTCCACCTGAAAGTTTTGGGACTCCCCCCAGTTGATCCAGTGTGGCTGTCAGCCCCTCCTGCATTCTCTGGCTCTGTTGCTGCATCTCCAGCAGCTGAGGAGCAGTACCCCCCCCCCCCCCCAAATGTAGCAGACGCCTCAGATATTCCCCCCTCCCTGATATACATCAGCTGATGTGTTGTGCTTACCAGAGGGTGACCCAGAAACTTCACCACTAACATGTCAGTTTCAAGGATGGTCTACCACAAGGTGGAAGTTGGTGCCAAAACAGTGCCACCTCAGAGGTCCCTTCATCCATATTCTCCAAGGACTCATCCAAGCTATCTGGGGTAGGATAGGCAGGAGCCACAGTAGGGGCTGCAATGCCAGAAAGCCTCAGACAATCTGGATCAGTTCCTACACCACTAGACACAAGGTTAAGTGCAAGGGAGAAAGAGGGTTCCAGGAGGTAGAAAACTTGATTCACATTTCTCCATTGAGCATAAACATTACATCACATCACAACAGGCCCTTCATTCCTCCAAGCCTACAGTGAGGAAACTGCCCACCTGAATTGTAACCCCCTACCCTTCTAGGGACCATACACCTCTATTCTCACCCCATTCCCTTCCCTGGGTAGCTCCAGCACCTGCCCCATAAAAGGGGGTGAAGAGGGTGTCCCACCTCATCTCTGCTGCATCCAGCAACCTCCTGCAATCACCTTCAGTAAATCTGGAGGCTGGTTATTTAGTCATCTTTTTTCCTCTGCTGCCTGTCTGTCCATCCTTGGGGTTTTTTAAGGCAGCTGCCCCTCGTTAGGGCAGATCAGCTGCAGGCAGTTGAACAGAACATTCCAGCAAGTTCCATGCAGTTTGCTTGTTAGCATTGAGGGGAAGGCAGGTGAGCACTTGCAGGTGTGCTGATGGGGAGGGGGGGGGGGTTGTGTGGATCAGTGCCTCAATGATTGGGGACAGGGGAGGGAGAGGGAGGTGCCACACAACCATCAGAGTCTGAAGGAGATGGGGGCCTTGTGCAGGAGGACCCGGGGTGGGGGTGGGGCTGAGGGAGGACCACCCTGCCTGATATCTGTAGGGGGAGAGAATTGATCACTCTGCCTGAGATTGGTTGGGGAGAAGGAGGACAGAGGCTGTGATTGGTCTGGGGGGTGAGGGGGTAGGGGAAGGGGGTCAGTAATGTTGGGGGGGGGCAATGTTTGTGGGGGCCAGGGGAAGGCATTATCCGGCCCAGGAGCAACATTCTATCCTTTTTTTGCCTGCGTGTGCGCAGTCGGAGGCACCGATCGGAGCTGCAGGGCTTCGGGCGCGTTAAGCCCCGCCCCCAGGCTTGTGCAGCGCGATTCGGATTCACTGGTATTTTTTAGGCAGAGTGCATACAGGGACGCCTGACAATGGGTCTAAAAGATGCATCTGCAACACCCCCAGTTTCAAGCCCGCACAACACTTGAGTCAAAATGGTAAAACAGGGCCCTGAGTGTTGAATTCTCATAAAAACTGGAGTAAATTATGCTGCTTTTCTTCAGCGTGAGTTTCAAAATGAATCTCACACCCATTGCAATGCAGAGTGCACTGGTATGGATCATCAAAAACCTGGGACCGAGGCCTATCCCCACTCGAGACTGGCAACTTAGCGCTGAATGGGCCATTTTGCACATGCCCAATCTGTCAGTGCCGAGATTGGCACATGTGCAGTGGCCCCTGGCTGCTAGCCTCCCGATCACTGGCCAACCCCGTGACCCCTGCATTGCCGGCTACGCGACCTGGCCACGGCCCAACTGCTGGAAACCAAACATGCCTGAGACAGCCATGACCTCAACCCCTTGCCCAGCCCCGATCTCCTGATTCCCCCATCCCCCGATTCCTTGCCCCCTCCCGTACAGTCCAGACACCCCCTTTCATGCCGTTCAGACACCCCCCCCCGCCCCCCACAACCCTGTCCCCCTCAGTCCTGACCACCCACCCGCAGCGTCACCCTCCTTAGCAGGCTGCCCCCACCCCACCCCCAACCCTGATGGCCATCCCCAATCACTGGCCTCCCTCCCTCTGTTATCACTGAGTGCAGAGTGGCAGGAGGACCCAACCAATTGCCCCCATTGGCTCCAACCCCCTTCAGGCCCTTCCAATCCATTTGGCCCCCTCCCCTTGGGCAGTGCCAAGGTGCCCCCTGGGCATTGGCACTTTGTTCCTTGGGCAGTACCGGGGGGCCAGGCTGGCACTGCCAAGGTGGCATTGCCCAAGGGGCACCCCACCCTGGCACCCAACCCTCTTGGAGGGGGGAGGGGCCTTGATTTCTCCCCCCTCTTCACTCCAGCAGGGTTAGGCTGCCAGATTCCCACAAGTGGGGTGCTACTATAATCCCCACTGGAGTGAAATACTCCTGGCAGTGTGGGAGGGGGAGAGGCTAGCGGGCCTGGAGACTTCTGTCCCGGCCTGCTAATGACATTTAAATTATATTTAAATTAGGTTTGAATATATTAGGCAACTCCACACCGATTTCTGGTGCTGGGATACGCGTGGAGGCCATGGCGCCCAGCAGGCAGCCCAGAAAATGGCTTCCTCTGGGGTCTCCCAGCCTTCTGCACTGCATTTGTAACTGGGAGAATTCCACCCCTCTCCACCCCTCCAAGTCCCCCAGCCCCCACATTTATTTTGGGGACCATGAGGTAGAAACATGACAACTGCCAACACAGTAATTAATCTGACTCTAATCTTGATGTGCTGACAGCCCCTGTAAATCAGCAGTTAAATCACTTGTACCAGATCCAGAATCACTTGGAGGTCATGTTTTCTGACAGGGCACAGCTTTAGAAATTGGAATGTAATACTGTATTTGTTTCATTACACAGACTCTAAGGACTTTCACTCCATGCCAATTTGAGGTAGATTTAAACATGAATGCACCGGTCAGCAAGTCAGCATCCTTTCTTTCATTTTTAATGCAGCAGGGTTTTGCTCTCACGCCGAACATCTGTTGATAGAATCAAGCCCATATGAAAGCTTGCTTAACCTGTCGTACAAATACTGAAGGAGGCCATTCGATGCTTCAGACCCGTGCCAGCTCTCCGCTGGATCCAGCTTTCCAATTAGTTCCACTTCGCTGCCTCTGCTACATTGCCTTGTAAATTTACTCTAGTCAAGCATACATCCAATTCCCCTCTGGAATCTTCTGTTGAATCTGCTTCCATTGCTCTTTCAGGCAACCCATCCCTGATCATCGTAACTCATAGTAAAAATAATTTCATCTCCTGCTTTGTTGTTTCAATCATCTTAAACCTATGTCTCCCCACAGATGATCCTCTCGTCAACAGATGATCCTCTCCTCAATTTATAAAAACTCATCGCCATTTCATTTACCAGTTGTTAAACAACAATCCACAACGAGCTTTTTTTTCCCCCAAACAACTTCCCAGCTCAGCCTATTAACATTTATCCAGATGTTCACATTCAGGCCTGTGACTTAATAATGTTTGCGTCACTTCATGGGCAGTGATAACCCACTTATCATAGCAGCATAATGGTCTCACTGTAAAACTTCTACTAAACCCGGAGAAAGCACATCATAAAATCACAATGAACTGGCTTACAGTTACAGAACTGTTGGCTACTTTCTCTTTCTACTAGTATTAAACTGATATTGTCCACCTTGATGAACTGCGGAACCAAAGAAGTTTTTGTGTTTGCACAATGTTAATTATAATACATATTTTAGGTAATGCTATTTTATTCACTGAGTGACTGATGTGGTGCAAGAACTTTATGCAGAATTTTCCATTCTGAATACTATGTCGCTGTCAGGTGGGAAAGTCGTTGGGGATCCTGGGTGGTATGATGGCACAGTGGTTAGCACTGCTGCCTCACAGCGCCAGGGACCTGGGTCACTGTCTGTGTGGAGTTTGCACATTTTCCCCCGTGTGCATGGATTTCCTCCGGGTGCTCCGGTTTCTTCCCACAGTCCAAAAATGTGCAGGTTGGATTGATTGGCCATGCTAAATTGCCCATAGTGTCCCAGGATGTGTAGGTTTGACAGACTAGCAGGGCTTGTGGGGATCGTGCTTGGGGTGGGATTATTGTCGGTGCAGACTCAATGGACTGAATGGCCTCCTTCTGCACTGTAGGGTTTCTATGATTCCCACTGGATGGTGGGAGCAGATGAACGCATGTAATCTTATGATTTTGAGCTCATTAATTATGCACAATGTTAGATCTCAGCACCCGCTCAAAAAAGACAGTAGGACTAGGGGGCACAGCCTCAAGATAAAGGGGGGCGGTTTAGAACAGAGTTGAGGAGGAACTTCTTCACTCAAAGGGTGGTGAATCTCTGGAATTCTCTGCCCGTTGAAGTGGTGGAGGCTGCCTCGCTAAATATTTTTAAGAAGCGGGTTGATGGGTTTTTGATAAGAGAGGGGATTAAGGGTTATGGGGAGAGGGCGGGAAAGTGGAACTGAGCCACGACAGATCAGCCATGATCTTATTGAATGGCACGGCAGGCTCGAAGGGCTGGATGGCCTACTCCTGCTCCTATTTCTTATGTTCTTATGTTCTCCCTGTCATCATCCCATCAGGTCATGGAACAGTGATAATTATGGGGGATTTCAATCTACATGTTGATTGGTCGACCCATGTTGGATGCGGTGGGCTCAAGGAGGAGTTCTTGGAATGCTGCCGGGATAATCTCCTTGAACAGTGTGTGTTGGAGCCGATGAGAGAGCGAGCTATCTTGGATCTGGTGTTATGTAATAAGGCAGGTAGAATTAGGGACCTTGTGGTGAAGGATCCTCTTGGGAAGAGTGATCATTGTATGGTGGAGTTTCTGATTCAGATGGAAGAGGAGAAAGTGGGTTCCTGGACATGTGTCCTTTGCTTGAACAGAGGGGAGTACGATAGGATGAGAGAGGAATTGGCGAATGTTGATTGGGGGAGCACATTGGAAGGTAGGTCTGCTGAGGAACAGTGGAGGATCTTTAAGGAGATCTTTCTTGGTGCTCAGCAGAAATTTATTCCGATGGTTAAAAAGGATCGTGGGGGAGAGATAATCAGCCGTGGATAACGAAGGAGGTAAAGGAGAGCATTAAATTAAAAACGGATGCATTTAGAGTAGCTAAGAGTAGTGGGCGAGAAGAGGATTGGGAGAGGTTTAAATATCAACGAAGAATGATAAAGAAGTTGAAAAAGAAGGGTAGGATAAGCTATGAAGCTGGGCTAGCGCTTAATATAAAAAAGGATAGTAAGAGTTTTTACAAATATATAAAAAGGAAGAGGCTGACTAGGGTGAACGTTGGACCCTTAGAGGATGAGAGGGGGGACTTAGTGGTAGGAGATGGGGAAATGGCTGAGGCCTTGAATAACTGTTTTGTTTCGGTCTTCACGGAGGAGGACGTGAATTGTTTGCCGGGTGTTAGCGATGGAAAGATGGTAGGAGTGGAGGACCTGAATGACATTATTGTTACTAGAGAGGCAGTGCTCGACAGACTGGAGGGACTGATTGTGGACAAGTCCCCAGGACCGGATGGAATGCATCCAAGGGTTCTGAAAGAAATGGCGGAGGTGATAGTGGATGCCTTGATGATGATTTTCCAAACGTCGCTGGATTCCGGGGAAGTGCCGGAAGATTGGAAAACGGCTAATGTTACGCCGTTGTTTAAGAAGGGTGGCAGGCAAAAGGCAGGGAATTATAGGCCGGTTAGTCTAACGTCTGTTGTAGGTAAAATGTTAGAATCCGTGATCAAGGAGAAAATAGTGAGGCATCTTGAGGAGAATTGTTTGATAGAGCAGACGCAGCACGGTTTCGTTAAGGGGAAGTCGCGTCTGACGAATTTATTGGAGTTCTATGAGGATGTGTCTAGGGCGGTGGATAGAGGAGAGCCGGTGGATGTGGTCTTTCTTGATTTTCAGAAGGCGTTTGATAAGGTGCCGCACAAGAGGTTATTACAGGAGGTCAGGGGGCATGGCGTTGGGGGTAGGGTGTTAGCGTGGATAGGGGATTGGCTGTCAAATAGGAGGCAGAGAGTGGGGGTCAATGGGTGCTATTCGGATTGGCGGGTGGTGACTAGTGGAGTGCCCCAGGGGTCGGTGCTGGGGCCTCAGCTATTTACCATTTATATAGATGATCTGGAGGAGGGAACCGAGTGTATGGTGTCGAAATTTGCTGATGACACCAAGATTGGTGGAACGGCAAATTGTGCGGAGGGTGTGGAGAGTCTGCAGAAGGATCTAGATAGGCTGGGCAAATGGGCCAGGAACTGGCAAATGGAATTTAATGTTAGCAAGTGTGAAGTTGTCCACTTTGGTAGGAATAATGGTAGCAAGGACTATTACTTACGTGGCGAAAAACTGCAGCATGCGACGGTGCAGAGGGACCTCGGGGTCCTTGTGCATGAGTCGCAAAAACCCAGCCTGCAGGTGCAGCAGGTGGTCAGGAAGGCAAATGGGATGCTGGCCTTCATAGCGAGGGGGATTGAATATAAAAGTAGGGAGGTCTTGCTGCAACTGTACAGGGCGCTGGTGAGGCCGCAGCTGGAGTACTGAGTGCAGTTTTGGTCGCCGCACTTACGCAAGGATATTTTGGCCTTGGAGGGAGTGCAGAGGAGGTTTACTAGGCTGATACTGGAGTTGAGGGGGTTGATCTATGAGGAGAGGCTGAATAAACTAGGCTTGTACTCGTTAGAGTTTAGAAGAATGAGGGGAGATCTCATTGAGACATATAAGATGATGAATGGGATGGATAGGATAGAGGCGGAGAGGCTCTTCCCGCTCAGAAAGGATAGTAGGACTAGAGGGCACAGCCTCAAGATAAAGGGGGGGCAGTTTAGAACGGAGTTGAGGAGGAACTTCTTCACTCAAAGGGTGGTGAATCTCTGGAATTCTCTGCCCGTTGAAGTGGTGGAGGCTGCCTCGCTAAATATATTTAAGACGCAGGTTGATAGGTTTTTGATAGGCAAGGGGATTAAGGGTTATGGGGAGAGGGCGGGAAAGTGGAACTGAGCCACGACAGATCAGCCATGATCTTATTGAATGGTGGGGCAGGCTCGAAGGGCTAGATGGCCTACTCCTGCTCCTAGTTCTCATGTTCTTATGTTCTTAGGTCAAAGGTCCTGGCACCCAGAGAACCTCTCACTCAATGCAGGCTGGGAACTCTACATTACTCAATCCAGAGTCCTTGGCTGGGATTCTCCAGCCATGCTCACCCCAAAACTGGGAAAATCCTGCCCGAAGTCAATGGACTTTAGCGTAATCTGCCCACCCTCCGCCCTTCTCATCCACTACGATTCCTGTGGCAGGTGGAAGGGGAAAATTCCCCCCCCTTGTGCCTGCAGCTCCTGCTGGAGAAGCTGGCAGATGTGAGCAACCATATCCTGGGACACACAAGGGCCAATGTTTGCCATCAAAGTGGCCTATGTTCGTCAGCCTCTTGAACTTAGAAGCCTAGCTGCCTCTTGCTGTTCTACTTGGCCCTCTGCCATCTGTGATGGGCACTCCTTTTCTTCAAAGCCATTACCAGGGCAGGATTGCCCACAGCTTTGATATCTCAGTGGGTGTGTGAATGAATTGAAGTGTTACATTTAGTAAGCATGTCTTTTTACAGATTTCTCTCCATCTCAAAGCCAGCAGGCCAGTGTTAAAATCCTTCACTTGGCCTCCTTCTAGAACTAGTCTCTGTCTAGATATTGCTCTACCCCTTCCAGGTAAGCAGCATCCTGGAGGACCAGAGATGTGTGTTCCTCCTGTTCATACATGAATGCATGGAGACATTGCTCTTTGACCAGGGTATTGAGATCCATGTGCAAGAAACCTCAAGTGGACACTTTTAGTTTGTGTCCATCATCCTTGGAACATTATAGAGAGATCATTGCCTTGGTAGAATAGAAAGACAAACTGTATGATCCCTTATTAGCTATGGCCATTCACACAAGAGGATGGAAGTTTGGAGACATGAATTGGCTGTCCTCCATGAGCCATGACCTTTGGATGTATTCCATCTCCCTCCCTCCAGTTGTAGCTAATGGCACAGAATGAAAGGTATCTCCACACCTTACTCCATGCTATGAGACCCATAAGTCAGAACAAATCTGCTGCAATGTGGGCTTTACTACAGTGGAGAACACAACTAAGAATAGTTGCCATTCAGTTGCCCCATAATTATTAAGGTCTCCCTTTAGTGTGCCATATGTGTTGACCTTAACTCCACGCATTTAAAAAGACCCTCCTCCCACTTCGAGGGATCTCACTGATTGTAACCACACAGTTAATCAGTTAGCTTGGACAAATGGTGTGCATTAACTCTTCCATCACCTTCTACCTCTCAGTCACCATCAACCTACCAAATATCACCATTCCTCTCCCCCATGTGACTCTTGAACTGTCCCCATTACCTTGAATCTATCACGATCTGCATCCACATGCCTTTCCTCTCCTTTCAGCCAACTCCTGTTACCACCTTGACCCTGCCCTCCTCCCATTATCCAAACCTATCCTATTTACTACCAGATTCTCACCTTGGATCTGCCAACCTGCCCCATCCCACTCACCCTCTGATAGTGACCATTCCTCCTCTCATCAGTACTGTGAGTTCTCCCCCCAGGATGCCACTGTCAAAACGACTGACCTCGTCCTCTAGTACACTGAACGGAATACCCACCAACATTGCCAGTGTGAACGGAGCATGTGCTGCTCAGCCAAATATCCACTTACTGCAGCAGGACAAAGGATCCAAACTCCAGCCCAGCACACATGCACCCACGCACATGCACACGCACAATTAAAAAGGTAAAAGAACATACTGTTAAGAGCCCTTTGATTGTTCTTGAGGCACAGATTTGGAAAGCTGCGACTGATTTAAATTAGCTGGCTTCCTGGATATGGTCAAATGTAGAAGATTTTGCAAGTATTATGAGATTTCGGTTCGCTGGTAGGTTTCAAGTGACTTCTCAAACCAGGCAACACGCTTATTCCAAAAGGGAGAGAGTGTGTGGGAGAGTGAGTGTGTGGGTGAGGGGGTGAGAGTGAGAGGGCAGCCCTCAGCCTGTTCCCTCTGTTGAAGACTTTTTGATACCACCTGTGTCATTTGCAATCTCTCTCAAGTGGCTGGCAGCCTTGCCTTAAAATACTCCATAAATTGTGTATTTTCAACAGGTTTTGGGTGGGTCTATCTGTTGTATCCATCATTTCTATATCCAGTCATTTGCAATTTTAATCTTTTCCTTTGACAATTACATGTTTCGATGGGTGCCTGGATTATAGGAAATGTCATTCTTTCGGGTCGAACCAAGCAAACAAACTTAAATTACATTCGGACAAAGAAAAAGGGGGCAGCTCCCCAAAAGGAGGGGGAACGGCCCGAACAGAAACAAAAAGTACAAAGGAAACTTAAGACACGTCAAATCAAAATGTGATTGTCAGGGTCTATAACGCACCTCAGCCCCTGCGGTGCCCAACGGGCACGGAAGGCCTCGACTGTGCCCGCAGACACCGCGTGCTCCCTCTCCAGGGGCACCCGGCCACGAATGTAGCTGCGGTAGAGGGGCAGGCAGTCGGGACGGACGGCCCCGTCGATCGCCCGCTGCCTGGACCTGTCGATGGCGCGTTTCGCCAGGCCCAGGAACAGGTTCACGAGGAGATCGGCATCCCTCCCCTCCCCTCTCCGCACCGGGTGTCCATAGATCAGGAGCGTGGGACTGAAATGCAAACAGAACATCAATAAAAGGTTCTTCAGAAAATCAAAAAGGGAGTGCAATCTATAACACAAAACGTAGATGTGGTCCACGGATTCCTCGAGACCACAGAAAGAGCAGTCTTGGGACTCCGCGAACCAGTGAATCCTACGGTTGTGCGGCACTGCTGCGTGCAGCGCCCTCCACCCCAGGTCCCCAAGGTAATTGGGGGAGATGCCTCCGTAGAGGGACCTCCATCGGGGACCCCTGCCGCCCGGCGGCAACAAGGCCCGCCAACATGTGATTATAGGAAATGTCTCTCTCTTCACGCTGTCTTGAGGATGATTTGTTCATTTCTAACCTTCACCATGAATTTGGCTTTGCATTTTTAACCAATTAGTATAAACTATGCATGTGTGTCTGGTTAGTAATTGGATGTTGTAATTAGGCAAGTGTAGAGTTGCTGTGATTGGTTAAGTACCACTGTGGGAAATAAATGAAATAATCAGAACTGTTAGTTGAGATTGGATACTGATTATCTTTGACTGAATGTACAATTTTGATTAGGGAATGTAAATCACTTGTAACTGAGCCTGAAGGTATAATTGCCATTGCATTCCTTTGCTCAGGCGGTCTGTGAGCCCCCAGTGACTGGCAAGCTTCCTTGCTATAGCTTGAAGAAAGATCTTAAACTTGAACTCCAAGTGTTGTTTGGTCAGTTATGAGGAGTGAGGTACATGGTAGTTGAATAGCTGTGAATTTCCCACAACAAATAAGCACTCTGATGTGGCTTTAGCAATTCACTCACTTTCCAGGGATAGACAATAAATACCAGCCTTGCTTGCATCCTAAGAAAGAATTAAGTGACTTAGTTATATATAGAGTTAGCCATTAATCTTATGTTTCTACACGTGTCACTGCTGGAATCTGTTATAATTGTGTAGCAGTGTCCATCTTTCAATCTCTTCCTGACAGTTTGCTTGAATAACTTGGAACTGATCTTGACTTCTTCAAAAATGTAACATCACATTCAGGAGAGATTCCCCTTGCTGTATATCACACCTCCACCCCTGAGGTGGCCTCTACAGTTGCTACTATTGTTCTGTGCTCTGTGGAAGACAGTTATTACAGCTAAGTTCCCATCTAGTGGCTGGGCAGTGATGGTGGGGCCAAATGAATGCCACTCCACTGTTTTTGATTCTGAGCTTGATAACTGCTTCAGTCATTTGTGTCCCTTTCCACAATGAGTTGTTTTTGATATTACCTATCCAGTGCTTCCTTCAACTTCCTGTTTATGCAAACCGTAACAGTTCTCTCATCGTTCACAGTGCCACAGATGCTTCCTCAACACAGTCCATGCATTGTAAGCGCTGCTTCAATTCTTGTGGAAAAGGTAAGTATCCAAGGCAACTAATGAGGTCCTTACAGCATCAATTTTCCATCACCAATGTCCCCAAACTGCAATACCCACTGTGATAATAGCTGAAAATGAGGCATCCATAGTCGGACTGCTTTTTGTGCACCAGCCAGGGATAATATCCATTGGCCTTGAAGTTATGCTCTGCAAACTTTATTGCAGATAAATGATTGACCCTTAGTGCTCAGCAGAATGGTGCTGTTCTGAGACACACGACAGGCCTCTTGGTTTAACCATGCGATGAGAAAAAGGCAGATGGAACATTATAATTGCCTCATTTGGCTACAACTCCTTTTCACTGTGTAAAGAGTGTCATGAAGATGTTGCTGTAACATATGTAGAATATGTCTTTTATGTTGTACATACCAGGTGGCCTATCAGCATCTCTAACCACTGGAGGCCGAGTCTTTCTGGATTTACAATTTAATTCTATCTTACCATGTGTTAAAGGCTGCTTGAGGACAATCTAACACCTGGCCCTCCATTTCCTTTTGTTTTGTGTAAATTTGACCATAAAACTTGAAAGTGGTGCAGTTGAATAATTCAAACTGATTTTCCATACAACATGACAATTGCATCTTAGAATCTATAATCTGCCACTGAAAAACATGAAAGTCAAACCATTTCCTTTAAAATGCCAGGTGTCGTGACACCTTCAGCTGCACATTCAAACATTGATTGCAATGAATTTAATGGCAATTAAAGTGCAAATCCAACTGTTCTTAAATAACGGGGAGGGCGAGATGCTACTTGTGGGAAACAGACAGCTAAGTGGCACATTTTGACCAACAGAATTCCAGAGATGTGCTGCTCGTGACCTTTTGTCTTAATTCCCTAAACTTGCTGTTCAATTTATAATTGTTAACATGTTTTTTTTCAAAAAAAATGACACCCCTACTTTCTCAGGAGGCTAAGGAAACTCAGCTATGACTGTCACCAACTTTTACAGATGCACCTTAGAAAGCATTTTCTTTCTGGTTGTATCACAGCTTGGTATGACTCCTGCTCTGTCCAAGACTGCAAAAGAACTACAAAGGGTCGTGAACGAAGCCCGGTCCATCACTTAAATCAGCTTCACATCCAATGTCTCTGTCTACTGTTCCGGCTGTCTCGGAAGAGCAGCCAGTGTAACAAGGGACCCCACGCACCGTGGACATACTTTCTTCCACCTTCTTCCATCGGGAAAAAAGATGCAAAAGTCTGAGGCCATGTACCAACCAACTCAAGAGCAGCTTCTTTCCTACTGCCACCAGATTTTGAATGGACCTACCTCGCGTGAAATTGATCTTTCTCTACACCCTACCTGTGACTGTAACACTACATTCTGCATCCTCTTCTTTCCTTGTTTATGTACTGTACGATTTATCTGTAAAGCATGCAAATAATACTATTTGCTATATAACAATGCATGTGACAATAATAAATCAAACCAAAAAACATGATGCATTGCTATATTTAAAGAATAATGCATCACTTAGAATTCATTATTCAACAGTTTATTTAGAAATTGGTGGAATACTGAGCCTGCAAAATGCAATTTTCCTTTTAGTTCTAGAATGAAGACAAGTTGGTTCCCATGGTCACTGAATCTCAACACACAGATTCTTTGCTCAGCCATTCATTGGGAGATTTGTGTACTCCACATCTGGATGAAAGCACACTTCACTACTTATGATCATTAAATGGCAATTTACAGGCTTAACTGGTGTGAGCACAACACAAACATAGGTGGATGAGTTTGGGAGACTTGCATCTGCTAATGCTAATGAGTTCCATAAATAACAGGAGTCATGCCAACAGAATGGCAAAATGATTTTCAGAAAATGATTTTAAAATTACTCTGTTAAACTCAAAACTACATAGGCTATTAACCATTTTTCATTAAAAGTACAAAATATCTCAATAATAATCTTTCATTTTGTGGATTAATTTGTCTTGCAATTGGCTCATTTTAAAATTTGCCCCAAAAAATTGTTATTTTGGTACATATTACCCACAAACAACAGTACATGTACGGATGGTAGATGAGGTGTCCAAATGTCTAGGTGATTAATGTTGTCCATTTTAGTGAAAGAAAAGGAGTGAAACAAGGCCCAACACTTTTTGAAGCCTGTGTTTGGACCCACAGCATTTTAATGATGCTGCTGGGGAGAAATCCTCCAGAGCTTTCAGCAGAATGAACTTGCTTGCAGTGTGTTTTAGTAAATTCAGTTGGGAAACCATGCCGTGGAGATACTTGTGCAGTGCAATCCTTTAAAGGTTTTGTTGATCGCTGCTCTGTTCTTGGACCCTGATTCTAACAGGGACAACTCACGTTAGTGTGGTGTTTTAACTGTTCTAGGCTAGTCTGATAGGTGAGACAGTGCAGATCAGGCCTTGCTATTATCTATCCCACCCACTGGACCATTACACCTTGTTGAATTCTGTTGTGGAACATTCAACAGTTGCACTGATACAAGGCCATGTGATGCATTCCTCCTATTTACTAGTATGAAGTCCCACAACACCAGGTTAAAGTCCAACAGGTTTATTTGAAATCACGAGCTTTCAGAGCATTGTTCCTTCATCAGGTGAGTGGAGAGGTAGGTTCACAAACATGACATATATATAGACAAAGACACAATTGCAAGATAATGACAGATCATCTTGCAGTTGTCCTGTATTTGTATTTATTCCTATTGACTCAAGCAGAGCTATGCAATGCTGTATTAATATCTGCACCGGAAATTCTATAATAGGCCTGGCAGAGGAAAGAGACAGATAAGAAGTAGCATGGAAGAAACCATACACCATTAATAAAGCTCCATTCATTTTAACCAAGGTTTGTCCTGCGTATCACATCTCCAAACCACAACAAAAACTGGCAATGAGGGCTGTGCCATGCCTTGCTGGCCACCTGGAAAGAAGAAATTAACCAAGGCAAAATCAACATAAGAATAGAAAGTTTTCACACATGCTACAGAGACTAAACAGACTAGGTGGATCTGAATAAACGATACTCTATAAGCAGACTACAGAACTGGCTGATTAAATAAAAGGCTAAAGCTTGATTAGGTATTTAAGAGACTTCTGTTTTGCTATGAGGGATTTTAATAGGATCCTGGAGAGATGCAGTCCCGCCAGAGGCCATTTAGTCCACTGTGTCCATGCTGGCTTTTTGAAAAATCTATCTAAACTGTCCCATTCCATAGCTTTGTGAATACCACAGTCCCTGAAAGGATTTATCCAATCCCCTTTGAAAAGTTATTGCTGAATCTTTTTCTACCACATTTTCAAGTAGTGCATTCCAGATCAAAATTACTCACTGTATTAAGTATTTTCCATCATGTCATCTCTGGTTCTAATGCCAATTACCTCAAATGTGTTCTTTTTTTATTGATGCTTTTGTAACTAAAAACAGTTTCTGGTGGTTTGTCCTATCAAAATCCTTCATTATTTGTGTTCCCAGGCTGAATAGAGAAAGACTGTTTCCTCTTGTTAAGGAGTCAATGAGGTGGGATTCATTCATTCACTAAAGCAGTGAGGAGCAAACAGTCTTTACACATAGAATTATTACTGCTCGGAGTGCCTTGCCAGAGACAATAGTTGAGACAGGATCTTCCAAACCTGTGACCCCTGCCAAATAGAAGGACAAGAACAGCAGATATCTGGGGAAACCACCTCCTGCACATTCCCCTCCAAGCCACACACCATTCTGACTTGGAAATCTTGTTGCTTCACTGCTGCTGGGTCAAAATCCCGGCAATCCCTTTCTAACAACATTGTGTGTGTGTCTACACCACATGGGCTGCAGAGGTTCTAGAAGGTGGCCTATATTGGCACTTTCTCTAGGGCAACTAGGATGGGCAATAGCTGTCCTAACCAGCTACACCCACATTCCAAAGAAATTATATTTATGGGGGAAAAATGAATCAACATTTGACATTGAGGACGGCACCAGGCTATAGGTAGACATCTGAGCAATGGCAATTGTTTTAGGTCACTTTACTAACAGCTAGCAGCTTAGATTTGCAGAATTGCTGTAAAAATTCAAAATTCTTTGGATATGGATTTTCACTTTAGCTTACAAGCAGCATTCTTTTTCAACTGACTAATATCTTGACAACAAAGTCTTTGGACAAGGAATGCAACATGAAGAATTATGTTTCCTTTTTATTGCAATGGTGATTCTGTTAAATTTAAATGAAGACTAATTTCTACTGTATATGCATCATTAGGCCATGGATTTGACAAATCCCATATCATGAAGGTTACTCTTTAAAAAAAACCAGTTAATTTGAAAGCTAATGTTGTCAGGGATAGACCAATTTTTCATTATTCCCCTTATCATTGGATTGATGCTAGGCAACTATGTGTACAGTTTATTTTCCAGAAAGCTCATTTTTACAAGCTGATTTCATTGACTTTGAAATTAGATTTTGCCAACATTATTTCAAATACGTTATGTTGCATACTGATATGATACGAAAAAGCATTGTTATAGCTGCATTCTAAAAGAAATGGCTGGGATTTTCCCCTCTTGCCAGGGATGGGCATCATCACGGAAAAGGAGGGGGAAATTTGGAGAACTGTTAACTTTTAACCGTTCTCCAAACTTTCAGGTCCTGCCCATGTCAACACTTGCCGGTTGGAAGAGTCAAGTCAATTATTTAGGTAAACATGCCAAGGCACAATCTGTCTGGGTTTGATGCAGTGAAAAGGGGAGTTATATATTTTATTTAAAATTTTTGTAACTAGTCCCTTATTGGATCACTATCAATCATCCAGACACCTGACAGCATGCTAATTTATTTATACCTGGCAACATTGGATAGAATTTTGAGGCTGTGTTCGCCAGAGGGCAATGCCAAGAGAAAGTGCCAAGGGGCAGTACTTCCCCTGGGAAGCTCCACGAGGGATGGGGGAATTCCCAGTGTACATCCGGTGCAGGGGGGTGGTATTTGTCTCTGTGTGTGGGGGAAGTGGTGGTCTCTACGTACGTGGGGTTTCTCTTATTTGCAGCTGGAGACCAGAGCACCCTTTAAAAACTAGCAGCCTAATCACTTGTAACACAAACTTGCTGGCTTTTACAGGCCCCACCAGCGCAACAGCAAGGGACACGTCTCCAGAGTATATTTCTTCTAAGTGCTGCACAATATGGTGAGAAAAGACAGCTAATACTTTTCTCACTTGAGCCAGCACTCAGAAGAAAAAAAGCAAAATTCCATCCGTTATCTCTGTTCTTAGAAGCATCATGAATCAGCTTTATTCCTTCCCCCCATCCCTGAATACTAATCAGCTACAAGTGGTGCCATCTATTAGCATATTCTGGATAATACACCACCAAGATGTCAATGGAGTCCAACAATATGACAGCCTCTTTGCACCACTGTTTTGATTGTTGATTTGTAGTTCAACAGTTAGAAGGTGCCTCAGTCTGGGGTTGAATATCACAAATCTTTCCTTTTTCCATTCATTTAGGTTGAGCACGCCTATAAGATTCCGAGATGCAGCAGAACTCTCTGCCTGAAAAAGTGCATGCTTACAGAAAATATACTTCAACAAAAGGCCTTCAATGATTCGGTTTGACAAAGATTCATCTTAAAACAAATGGTGAGAATTTGAAATGATTGTGGAAAAACCCAGCTGCTGCTTCTCTCTGTGCCTGTGCTGGGTGCACGCTTATCTGATTCAGGCATCGCCATTTTGGATAGGACATTAGCTTGGGCATAGGGAGCGTGCACTGGTGGCAAATGATGTTCTCAGTCAATGTGTAAAAGTGATTTGACATTGGCTGTGTCATTTTCCACAACCTTAATGCTCCAGTTAAACTCACTCACCCAGCAGGGCATTGCATTCAACAGCATGTAGTCTGCTCCCTTAACCCCTTTCAGGTAAGTGACTGATTTTTGCCACAGTTGCTGTGTTTGTTGACATGTTTGAAGTTTGTACTGTATTTTAACATTGGTAAAATATACAGGGAGTGATATGACACAGTGAGGGCACTGGTCCTCATCAGCTCCCAATCATGAGTCCTATGGTTTCTACCCCACTTAATCTTCAGCATGACAGGGGGAATGAGCAGAGTAGAACAAGATACTAGAAGAGGGAGGAGGAGGAGGAGAAGGTCTCTCAGCAAGGGGCCATATTCATCCAGGGTCTTCAAAAAGCATTTCTCCTACCTCGCCCTAAGGTGGGAACGATGTGTACAATATCTCTGACACACCATTGAGGCGCTCACTGAAATTTGCCACCTGCTGCAGACAGACCTGCAGCCTCAGAGCAGGGTGAGGACAACATTGCCAGTGACTATCTCATCATATCATGAACCTCTCCAAGACAGGTACCTTCTGGGCTGGAAGCAGATCTTTCCAGAGAGAAACAGGTGCAGGAAGCGCACAGGATATATTGCAAAGGCTTCCACTCCCTGAATATGTAGTTGGCATCTAACACCACACAGCACATCAATGTTTGGCATCCTAGCATCAGTCATTATGCACCAGTCTACAGTCCATCAATATTTGAGACACAGTGAGAAATCAGAGGATGATTATTAGGTGATTAGGACTATCCGTCTGACCATCTAGCTTATGGTTGCAGTGCACAATTCATACACATGTGGGTAGCATGCACAAAATGACAGACATGTTGCTACATGAAATGTCATTGGACAAACCAGTGTGGCGTCTAAACAATGCTTCCACTGCGTGGACCACACTGGATGAGCCCTGCAGTATTTGTCAAAATATATGCCATGGTCTGATGGAACTTGCACAACCTCAACATGAGAGGAACAGCCCTGGTCTCTAACTAAATATCAAACAGCTGAGGAGGAGCTGGGGGAATAGGATCGCCACGTCGCTTTCTCGCTGGGCCCTTTGTAATTTTCCCCTTTTAAGAGTCCCATACCTTCCCCTCACTTTGTCACTCCCCATCACAGATTCTTCTGATCACAACGATCACCACACATCGAGAGCAGCATGAAGGCCCTCGAGAAGGCAATTCACCAGAATGATTCCGGTAACAAAGAATTTTAACTTTTGTGATGGAAAAGCTGGTTTTGTTCACCTCAAAACAGGAGGAACTGAGGGCAAGTTTGATGTACGAGATTATGACCGGTTTAGATAAGGTGGCACAAAGAAATTTGGTTTCAACTAGTTGATGGTACAAGAGCTATGGGAGACAGATTTAAGGTTTTGGGGAAGATGATGATTCTAAGACATTGAGACAGACTGAAATGAAAGCCACCACTAATAATCTTTGTCAAACAAACTATATAAAATTCCATACAAAAGTCAGATAATCAATCTTATGTGTTCCTTCAGTGCCTGTCTTCTGGGTGCCTTCCCCTTGCCTCCTGTTCCAATGTAGTGTTAACCCAGCATTGCAGCAGAGCGTATCTGTTTAGTTGGTATAACTGAACAGAGGAGTCCCTCAAGCAGCTCTGGGCTTTGAAACTGCACCTTCAGATGTGAGGGACGACAGTCTCAGCTGGCTGGCTGATAGATACCAGCAAGGCCAGTAGTGGGGTGATCGTGACTGGTGCATGAACACGGTATCCTGAGAAAGGACATCAGCTTCGTGCTCTGAGGTGTTACTGCCACTCCCCTGGGGCAGCAGCTCAGTAATCAGTCAGGGCATACAGTGTTTAATTCTTCAAACCTCTTTGAACATTGACCTTTGCAGCATGGTGGCAGCAGTCTGCATTTATTTGTATACAGGCATTTCCTATGTTAGAGGGTAGCTGAGAAGTGGAAACCACATGTGCTAACATGTTGGGCACAAGTGGGCTGCAGGCAGGGCAAGAAGAAAGGGTAAACTAGTGCAGCTCACCAGATGAATGCAATGGTTGATACGGTGCTTAGCATTGCTGCCTCACAGCACCAGGGACCTGGGTTCAATTCTGGCCTCGAGCCACTGTCTGTGTGGAGTTTGCACATTCTCCCTGTGTGGTGTGGGTTTCCTCCAGGTGCTACGGTTCCCTCTCATACTCCAGAGATGTGCGGGTTAGGTGGATTGGTCATGATAAATTATCGCTTAGTATCAGGGAGATGAGCAGGATAAATACGTGGGATAGGGCCTGGGTGGGATTGTTGTCAGTGCAGACTTGATGGGCTGAATGGCCTCCTTCTGCACTGTAGGGATTCTATGATTCTATGACAGGGCACCCATGAGTTCTGCTGCAGAGTCTCAGATAAGATTGAAGGGACAGAGTACAGATGAAAGCTGAAGGTACCATGAAATAAGACAAAGTGATTTATCATGCTGACCAGGAAACCTGTGGCAACTGTGGAGGAAAACAGGAAGAGTCCCACACCAAACTGGCATACGGCATTATGTGGAGCTTGGAGCGATGGCAGCACACAGATTTCATGACTTCAGTCTGAGCCCCTGCTACAGCACACAGGTATCAGGTGGCTTTTACCTGTGCCGCAAGGGAAGGTATCACACATCTGATGCTGTGCCATTGCTTGAGTCTGCAAGTGTTTTCAAGAAGTTGCTCACCATCTCAACATTGGAACAGATGAGTTGCAACTCCACATAATACTGTGTGCAAGTTTGCTTCTTTCCCTCCACAGAGACCTTAGATTTGTTGATGATTATCTCCTGCTGCCTGCATTTGTCAGAGAGAGGGAAGTATGCCTGAGAATGGTGTGCAGTCTATTTAGGGATATGTCTACCACATTTGGAAAGCTGACAGTGTGTGCATACTTTGAGCAATGGGTGTGAGGCATGTAACAGAGCTAGGTGTACGAGGGCGAAGTAAAACTCTGGACATGTGGCATAAGCCATTGTTGATAGACATTGTCCAGAATTTTCCGGCTGTTCACATCAGCGGAATATTCCGATCCAGTCAATGGTGCACCTCCACCACGGATTTTCTGATTGACTGCATCGCATACTATGGGAAATCCTACTGACAGTGGTGGGACCAAAGAATCCCACAATCAGCAAATGGTGCCCTGCCTCCCACCATGAGATACATGGCACAAGGAAGGGGAAAGGGGACAGAAAATCCTCCCATTGGCAGTAGTAAAGTGATTGAGCAGTATCTGAATGAGTCTTTTATTTGGAATGAATATGTGATTTAGAATCCTACAGTACAGGAGGAAGACATTTGGCCCATTGAATCTTCACCGACTCTCTGAAAGTACAATTTACCCAAGCCTACCATCGCCAATTCACCTAACTTACAATTCTCTTGATATTATGGGACAAGTCAGCATGGCCAATCCACCTAACCTGCACATCTATAGACTGTGGGAGGAAACCGATGCACTGGAGGAAACCCACATTGACACAGGGAGATTGTGTAAACTCCACACTGACATATACCCAAGGTCAGCATCAAACCTGGGTATGGGCTGCATGGTGGCACAGTGGTTAGCTCTGCTGTCTCACAGCGCCAGAGACCCGGGTTCAATTCCAGCCTCGGGTGACTGACTGTGTGGAGTTTGCACGTTCTCCCTGTGTCTGTGTGGGTTTTCTCCAGGTACTCCAGTTTTCCTCCCACAGTCCATAGATGTGCAGGGTTAGATTGATTGGCCATTAATTGCTTCTTAGTATCAATGGGATTAATAGGGTGAATATACGGGGTTACGGGAATAGGACCTGGGTGGGATTGTTGTTGGTGCAGAGTCTGTGGGCCAAATGGCCTCCTTCTGCACCAGATTCTATGATTTGACGCATTCACTAATCTTGACCACTCATGTGAGATCATTGAACTTATTGTCACCGTGTTTCCAGGTTCTCGGGGCTACACTCCAGGCATTGACGGAGACAGCAATCTGTCCCTCTGCCCTTGCAGCATGCACAGCCTTTTCTGGTGCTAACCACATTTAAGAATTCTGCCTCAAGAATTAGAGAAATATGAAAGTGTCTCTACACTCAAATGTTTCAGCAACTGTCACAAATATTTACTACTCTTCTGTATGCCATACATCCAATACAAGGGGGGAAGTTTTGAGCCCACACTCGCTGTCAGTGTAAATGAAGACATAGGTCCAAAATCCTGTAAGAATCAGAAAACGTGATTCACCCAGAAAGAGTAGGAACCCATTTCAATAAATTTTAATACATTTAAATATTATTAAAAGGCTTTCCGGGGCAGGGGGGGCGGGGAAACATATTTTAAACATAGCCCTTCAAAGATGGCACCTTGATCTCTGCGGATCTGATGTTGCTGGCTCTATTAGGCCCCACCCCACCAGCCAACCACAACCTCAGATTTCCTGTCCACTTAGTACCAGAAAATCTGCTCTGAAAACTCGCTGTGTTTCTCGAGAAGTACACGCTGCTTTTTCAGTCAGAGCCTGGTACTAACAAACTTTGATAAAATTCCTCCCACTGAGTCAAGCACTCAAATGCATGGAAATAGGAAGTTATAAAGAGTTTGTACCCACAAACCAGTCATGAATGGTGAGGACCACATGGATTGTAGGCTTCAATAATTGACCAGATATCTTCTCTCTCTCAGCTCCAGTAACCACATTTGTTCTGTTAAAATCAGCAATTGCTTTCGGGGGGCAGATCCACACATTCCAATGGTCTTTGACAGAATTCGGCTCAGATTGACTAAGTGGGCACTTATCCAGATTGGAAGCCTGAGTGCTTTGGCTGTTAACCATTAATTAGCTGTGCTTATCAAGCCCCTAGGGACACAGAGATAAATTCACTTTTTCAGACCCTCAAGGCCAGTTTGAAGTCCTTTTGAACAAGCCTCCTTTGTTTTAACCCTGATAACACTATCTAACTTCGTGTGAAAACATGTTCTTATAGTTCTCTTGGTTCAGCGGTGTCAAGATAAAAACAAATTCTCCCTCCCAACAATCTCAATGCTTCTAATGTCTTAAAGCATGATAGACTAGGTTGATCAAGCTTAAACAATTATATATCATCATGGTCAGATAACTTAAGCAAACCTCAACTGAAGCTACAGTTCTTTTTCTACAGGTTCCATAACCAACAAATGTCTGTCAGAAGGTTCTGAAATTTTGATTCCATGAAGATGTGGGGAGATGTCTCCTCCTGTTCCCCTTCTACACCAAGGCATCTAGTACTGCATGGGTGAACATTGTAGCCCACTCTCTGCCATTTTTATTTCTTTGGCATGTTAACCTGACTCTAGAGCCTCCTGCACTCAAAGTAAACCTCTCCTTTATGAGGTGCAGGCTGACTTTAAGTCGTGCAAGTTGGCTTGAACTCATACTATTCTCTCACAATTCTGTACCCCCTGCTTGTATGTGCTGCCAGCCTACAGTGCTGACTGCACCCTGCAATCCTGCAAATGTGCAGGTAGCACAAAGCTTGTGCGTTGCCTGCGTCGGAACAAACGGAGGCGGATTAATTGCGCACTGCGATTCCCCATGCCCATTTCCAATTTTACCTCCAATATCTTTTGTGAAGCTACTAATTTATTATTCGTTCTGCCTAATTTAACTTCTTAAAATAAACACTAATTAGCAGTTTAGCCTGACCTGTGCAGTCTATCAGCATGGTGTTTTCTGTTGGTTTAAGGAAACCAAGTAGCATATTCTATTCCTTCTGCGCATATTCCAAAAGCAAATATATTGCTCACTCTATTACCCTACATCCAAAATCTTTTCCACAAAGGGACATAGGAACAAGAGTAGCTCATTCAGCCCATCGAGCCTGTTCTTCCATTTAATGAAATCATGGCTGATCTGTGACCAAACTCCATGTACCTGCCTTTGGCCCACATCCCATAACACCTTTACATAACAAAAAAAGTCTCAGACATTATCAGCTGAACTAGCATCAACTGCTATCCAAGATCTTTCCCACATGAAATCAAGATTATGTTCAAAATAAGTTTGAGTTTGTCTAGATTTGCAAAGAATTGGCATAATGTGCATTAGAAGGAACCCAATCATCGCATTTCCTCTGTAGAGTAGTATAAAGAATTGTGGTCTCAAAGTTTAGTTGTTCCACATTGCTCAATACAAGTTGGAAGACAAAAAGGCACTTTCAGGTTACTGACGTTTACCATATATAGGACACCGAGCACAACTGCTAATGTTTGCATGGGGGCCTGTGGCAGAACTATGTGAATGGACCAGTGTTCCTGCACCTACAGTAATTTTACTGACACCATCCTTTGATTGACACTTCTTTCCCAAAGTACAATTAATTCCTGCAGTCGAGACAAGGAAATCCTATTTATCTTTTTAAAACTGTGGAACTCCTCATCTCCTTTAACCGCTCCTTCCTGTTCCAATCTTCTACTTTGTAAAACACATACTAATCACCTGCCAAAGGTATCTTAGTGTCACCTGAAATTACTGTTAGGGTATTCTAGCAGAAGATTGACATAACCACTGGCGATGCAATGCAGACGGCTGCGCATCATTTCTCCAAGGTTTTTACCATTCGCCTGTCATTAAAACACAAGGTTGGAAGATATCTTTGAAATTCTCTCTCTTCCAACTCATTTCAGCACTGACAATGTCTGCAGCACTTCACTCAACTTGCTCACTAAAAGAGAATGTGAAACTGCTTTGAAATCCACAATGTGCCCTGATAACGTTAGGGAAATATGGCATACGCTGAAATGTTTTTGAAAGGCACAATGTTACAAGAAAAGAAAACTGATTATGAAAGGAATAAGATTAGCTTTAGGAATGACACAGATATGTCAAGAGACATTGGTTTCATAGTTATATGATAGGGTCAATCTTTCAGACCCTGGCATAAGAGTTGTTGGAAGAGAGGGCGCACATCATAGACCCCCTACAGTGCAGAAGGAGGCTGTTCAGCCCATCGAGTCTGCACCAACCACAATTCCACTCGGGCCCTATTCCTGTAATCTCACGTATTTACTGTGTTAATCCCTTGACACTAGGGTCAATTTAGCATGGCCAATCAGCCTAACCTGCACATCTTTGGACTGTGGGAGGAAACCACAACACCCGGAGGAAAGCCACACAGACATGGGGAGAATGTGCAGACTCCATATAGACAGTGACACAAGGCTGGAATTGAACCCAGGTCCCTGGTGCTGTGAGGCAGCAGTGCTAACCACTGTGCCACCGTGCTGCCTTATATAAAATAGCATTCAGCTACAGTTCTTAAAGCAGTTCCATCTGGAATGCAAGTCCAAAAGCTACAAAATCAGGTATGTGTCCGTGGGGATATTGCTGGCAAGGTCAGTACTTTTTGCCCATCCCTAAATACCCTAGAGGTTCCCAGTAAGATTCTAGAAGGAGAGCATATAGGTTAATATCCCACCAGTCTGGCCTCAGCATTATAATTTTAATCAGAGATAAATTATATGGTCTTTTTTGGCTTAGCTATTTCTCTGTCCCAATGTGCATGGAGTTAAATTAATCTAATGTGATTAAACATACTCATAATCATGAGGCATAGAAGCAGAATTAAACCATTTGGCCCATCGAGTCTGCTCCACCATTCAATCAAGGCTGATAAGTTTCTCAATCCCATTCTCCTGCCTTTTCCTCGTAATCTTTGATCACCTTATCAATCAAGGACCTATCTATCTCTGTCTTAAATATACCCAATGACCTGGCTTCCACAGCCTTCTGTGGCACTGAGGACACCAAGCACAGTGTTAACATTTGCGTGTGCCTGTGGCAGAACTATGTGAATGAATCAGTGTTCTTATACCCTACAGTACTTTTATTGACACCACCCTTTGATTTACTCTTCTTTCCCAAAGTACAATTAATTTCTGCAGTCAAGACAAGGAAATCCTATATACTTTTTTTAAACTGTGGAACTCCTCATCTTCTTTAACCCTCCTTCCTGTTACAATCCTCTGGTTTGTAAAACATATGCTAATCACCTGCCAAAGTTATCTTAGCTTCACCTGAAATTACTGTCAAGATGCCCTCTGGCTGAAGAAATTCCTCCTCATCTTAGTTCTAAAGGGTTGTTCCTTTATTCTGAGGCTGTGACCTCTCAGATCCTTAACTCTCCTACTAATGGACATATCTTCCCGAAGTCCACTATATCCCAGCCTTTCGGTATTCTGCAAGTTTGAATGAGATCCACCCCCCCCCACCCCCATCCTGCTAAACTCTATTGGGTACAGACCCAGAGTCCTCAAATGCTCCTCATATATCAAGCTTTTCATTCCTGGGATCATTCTTGCGAACCTGTTCTGGACCCTCTCCAAGGACAGCACATCCTTCCTTAGATACAGGGCCCAAAATTGCTCACGATACTCCAAATGTGGTCTGACCAGAGCACCAGCAGAAACGGAAACAGAGGTCTTTGCAAAGATTGTTATGGCATTACAGACATATAGATATTCTCTCTCTTCCAAATGTAATATTTGTATAAAACAGGATTAATACTGAATGCAAAACAAAAGTGACTTTGGAATATGTAAAAACACTCTACAGTGACAGCAGTCTACAACAATTATAATGGATCACACCCACAAAGGCAAGCGCTTGTTTGAAATTTGACATGTCAGCTATGATTCTCACCAACTTTTACAGATGCACCATAGAAAGCATTCTTTCCGGTTGTATTACAGCTTGGTATGGCTCCTACTCTGCCCAGACCGCAAGAAACTACAAAAGGTCATGAATGTAGCCCAATCCAACACGCAAACCAACCTCCCACCCATTGACTCTGTCTATGCCTCAGAAAAGCAGCCAGTATAATTAAAGTTGCCACGCACCCCGGACATTCCTTCTTCCAACATCTTCGGTCGGTAAAAAGATGCAAAAGTTTGAGGTCATGTACCAACCGATTCAAGGGCAGCTGGTTCCCTACTGCCATCAGACTTTTGAATGGACCTACCTTGCATTAATTTGATCTTTCTCTACACTCTAGCTATGACTATAACACAACATTCTGCACTCTCTCCTTTCCTTCTGTATGAACAGTATGCTTTGTCTGAGAAAGAATACTTTTCACTGTATGCATGTGACAATAATAATCAAATTTTACAACCCAATAAAGCAAATTTTAAAAAGCAGAAAACAAGCCAACGATTACAGGAACTCTTCTGAATCAATATGCTACAAGAAAAGAAAAGGTATGCAGTGCTCTTTGAATTGGGTTAACCGTTATCTCCACAAAACACCTGAGTCATATCTCACGAATCCTGTCCCTCACCAGGCCTGACCTACCTGTTGAAATTATGTCCTGACATTTTCCAACAGATCACAAAATGCCTGACATGCCAGTGACATAACAATACGCAAAGAACATTAGACAACTGTTCAGGAACCTGTGAGCCAAAGAGAAATTTCCATGGCAAATAGTTCTGCTTCAGTAGCTAATCTCCATGATTAGAGTCAAGGACATGATGTCCCAATGGAAAAATGACAAACAGGCAATGTTTTGTGCACCACTGAATGAAGAATTGTATGGCATTGACATTCTTCTAACTGATTGCCCTTTAAGAATAATTTATCTTTGTCTTTTGTTTCATTATTCATTCCAGAAATATCACTGGCAAGGCTGACATTTATTGCCCGCCCCATGCTGTCCTGAGAAGGAACTGATAGGCTTCCTATTCTATTTAATAAAGCTATACATGATAACAGTTAATGCAATCCGTCTTTACTGTTTATCCTTCTTTTAATGAAGCTTCTAGAAATTAAGAAAGCAAGTCTTTGTTCGACTGGATTACAATTGGAAAATTTAGATAGCAAGTCCTACAGCAGCTTCACCAACTCAGAAGGAATTCCTTCCCCTCATCTTCAGCCTGACAAACACTTCTGCTTCAGTCACTGCCCAAGACTGCAAGAAACTACAAATGTCATGAATGTAACCCAAATGGAGACAGGGCATGAGAGCCCAGTGGATTCCCATCCTTTACACTCTATTCACTGCTCATTCCCCATGTAAACAGTGACTGCATATAACAGAAAGTGGCAGTGGAGACCCAGAGATTCCTCAGTGGAGGGAAGTGGCCGAGAGTAACTTCCTCTCCTTTCACTTAGGCCCCATCCTCTTACCTGCTGGAGGTTTCAGTCTTGGTAAAGGTCTACTGTCAGTACCTTCTTTTTGATCTTCAAGGAGGCCAGAAAGGAATCTGTAGGCCTCCTGTTCTGTGACCTTGCTTAGTTGACATTGATGGTGCAACCTGTCCCTCAGCACCTCACTCCAAGGACTGTTCCTGTAAGCCCCTATGGTGTCCACAGTCTTTTGCGTCATTGTGGCAGGGGTCAAGTGCGAGGCAGAACTTAAATGTCACAAAGGGTCAGGATTCATTCCACAAATCCACCTGAGTTAGTAACAGGACATTGGTCCCACCAGACCCAGGTTAAAATCAGGATCTCAGGTGATTGAAGCCAAGGTTGTTGTGGTATCTAGAAATTATGATCAAGATTTAATTCCTACAGGAGTGACCCAGAGTTTGGAAACAAAATGAACATGTGTCTATTATCAAGGAAGAGATAAAAGGTATCCGAGTAATTACAGAGCTATTAGTCCTATATCAGTAATCAGCATTTAATGGAATATATCATTAGCAATAAACTAAAGGAGTACTGATGGGAAAGTACTTTAATAATTGGCAAAAGGACCAGATCCTGCTGCTTCACCATATGTTTCCCTTGTACCCAGCATCAAGTGCAAGTGTAAGTGAACCTCCAGTCTCAATAAACTGAAGCATGACTTTAAGAATAAAGTGATATGGGTCAGGAAGAAACACTTTACATAATTAGCTTATTGAATTGTAATCACCTCCTTGGTATTCTGGCATTTCATAGAATCTACAGTGCAGATGGAGGCCATTCGGCCCTCGAGTCTGCACCGACCACAATCCCACTCAGGCCCTATTCCCATAACCTTTCATATTTTCCCTGATAAACCTGCTGATACTAGGATTAATTTAGCGTGGCCAGCCAACCTAACCCACACATCTTTGGACTGTGGGAACAAACCGGAACACCCGGAGGAAACCCATGCAGGCATGGGGAGAATGTGCAAACTCCACCCAAGGCCAGAATTGAACCCAGGTCCTTGGTGCTGTGAGTCAGCAGTGCTAACCACTGTGCTACCATGCCGCCCTAAATTTGTGGAGAGGCAGTGGCATACTGTTAATGTTACTGGACTAGTACTTCGGAGAGTCCCGCTAATACGCTGGAGCAAAGGTCAAACCCCACCACAGCAGCTGGTGACATTTAGTCCACACACCATAAGATATTGGAGCAGAATTAGGCCATTCAGCACATTGAGTCTGCTCTGCCATTCAATCGTTGCTGATACGATTCTCACCCCCATTGTCCTGCCTTCTCCCCATAACCGTTGATTCCCTTATTGATCAAGAACCTATCTATCTCTGTCTTAAAGACACTCAATGACCTGGCCTCCACAGCATTCTGTGGCAAAGAGAATTCCACAAATTCACTACCCTCTGGCTGAAGAAGTTCCTTTAAAGGAACATTCCTTCATTTTGAGGTTGTTCTAGTCTCTCCCACTAGTGGAAACATCCTCTCCACGTTCTCTCTGTCTCAGCCTCTCAGTATTCTGTAATGAATTTAAACACATTTAATACAATCTGGAATATATGTTTCGCACTGGGGTGTTTTACTGGGCATGGGTGGTCAGGCCTTCATCTGCATCCCACTAATGAGTTGGCCTGCAGCAGACTTCCCGATCCACCATGGTGGATACCAGCAGAAGATCTCACTAAATTCATGCTGAGGGGTGGAAGGGGGGCATAGTTGGAGTTGGTATCCCTTCCCAACAGCCATCGCTGGCACCCCTGCTCCTCCATCTGCTCCCAGCTCACACCCAAATCTGAATGAATCACTCCCTCCTGCCCCATGAGGCTCCCACTGGGGCCTACCCTTTAGCACAGGTTGACTCTGCCAGGGTGGCAAGGACATGGCAGCAACCTGACAGTGCCAAATATGCACCAATGGGCAGTATCAAGGGGCATTGATATGCCATCACCTGGGCATGTCCCTGTCCCTTGGGGGCTATACTCACCAGCCCCCCTCCACCACCCCCCCCCAACAACTGCCCGGGAGAAACCCCACCACAGGTTCACATTTAGGTGAATCTGTTACAAATGGCACTGGTGAGACATCACGCCAGCGCCCACTGAATATCCAGCGATGGGGGGGTGTTTGGGTGAGAGTGCTCGTTAATGTGAAGTAATGCCTTTTGGAAGTTCGAAAACAAAGAGGAAATATACTGTAAATGGCAGAAGCCTTAAGAGTAATGATAGGCAAAGAGATCTGGGCGTACAGGTACACAGGTCACTGAAAGTGGCAATGCAGGTGGAGAAGGTAGTCAAGAAGGCATACTGCATGCTTGCCTTCATCAGCTGGGGTACTGAGTTTAAAAATTGGCAAGTCACGTTGCTGCTTTATAGAACCTTAGTTAGGCCACACTTGGAACATAGTGTTCAATTCTGGTCGCCACATTACCAGAAAGATCTGGAGGCTACGGAGAGGGTACAGAAAAGATTTACCAGGATGTTGCCTGGTATGGAGGGCATTAGCTATGAAGAAAGGTTGGAGAAACTTGGCTTGTTCTCACTGGAATGATGGAGGTTTGAGGGGTGACCTGATAGAAGTCCACAAGATTACGTGAGGCATGGACAGAGTGGGTAGTCAGAAGCTTTTTCCCAGGGTGGAAGAGTCAATTACAAGGGGGATCTGGTTTAAGGTGTGAGGAGCAAGGTTTAAAGGAGATGTACAAGGCAGATTTTTTACACAGGGGGTGGTGGGTGCCTGGAACTCATTGCCGAGGGAGTTAGTGGAAGCAAATACGGTAGTTACTTTTAAGGGGTGTCTTGACAAATACATGAATAGGATGGGAATAGAGGGACATGGTCCCTGGAAGGGTAGAGGGTTTTAGTTAAGTCTGACAGCACGGTCGGTGCAGGCTTGGAGGACCGAAGGGCCTATTGCTGTGCTGTAATTTTCTTTGTTCTTTGTTCTTACTGACATGCTAATGTATCAAAATGAGCTTTCTGCGATCCTGCAATGTGTTTCAAAGAAAGAACAAAGAAAATTACATCACAGTAATAGGCCCTTTGGCCCGACAGAACTAAAACTCCCTACAGTTCCAGGGATCATATCCCTCTATTCCCATCCTGTTCATGTATTTATCCAGATGCCCCCTAAAAGTTTCATGGCACTCTTCTGGTGAGAGGCCAGGAGGATCAGAACTCGGAAATCCACCAGCATGACTCACTTTCTGGATTTGGAGCATGTGCTCAAAATCACCCCTAAATTGTGTGAATTGTGCTATGAATAATATGCAAATCAGATATACTGCCATTAAAAAATTATTACAGAACCATAGGAATTTTAATTTCTTGGGTACGGAGAAGTAACAAAATCTCCCTAACACTGCCAGTACTATTGATCCTGGACCAGTAACAGTAATGTAAAATTAATGGAGAGACTTTCATTTAACCACAAGGAAGTGTGAGTTCACCTCAATGTATATTGCAGTACAGTGATCTGTTTTTATATATCTGAGTGGTTGCATTATTCCTTTAAGAGCCAATCACATGATTTGGGATGATGTCATTGGAGTGTTTCACAAGCTGCTGGTTTAGTTTCAATTTCTACTCTGTACAGGTAACAAATCCTACAATAAATAGTTGTTGTTATTTTGAATCTGTATGTGCGAACCACAAGTGCTGAGATGGAGTATCATCCAAACTCAAAGGGCACGTTTACCATTTTGATTCTAAGTACTGGACAGTCTTGAAACTGTGAGTATTTCAGATTTGACTTTTAGCCCCATTCTGAGGTGCCCCCGTATGCATTCTGCCTGAACAAATATCAGTGATTCCGAATTGTGCTGGACAAGTCTGTGGGTGAGGCTTAATGTGCCCACAACCCCACAGCTCCAATCAGCGCCTCCAACTGCACATACCCAGGAAAAAAAAGATAGAATGCTGCTCCCTTATCACATTCTTCCCAGGCCGGATAAATGCCCCATCCCCACAACGTTATTGACCCCTTATCCCCCACCCCCTCCGCCACCCAGACTGATCACGGCCCCTCCCCACCTTTCCCCCCCACTGATCTTAGGCAGAGTGGCAGCGGAGTCCCCTTCCATCCCACTGACCTCAGGCAGTGTAGCAGTGAAACCCCCTTCGCCCCCACTGATCTCAGGCAGAATGGCAACAGATGTTACCTCCTTACTAACTAGAGCGCCCAAATCAGACTTTTGCGGAGCATGTCTGTTTCACGCCATTTCTAGATGGGCAAGCACAGTGGTAAAGACGGAAGTACCAGTAAAGTTGGGCATGCAGCCCATTAAGTCAATGTAAATGCATGCATATGCATTTTTGGGCCTTGGTAAAGGGAAAACCAGTGGATAACGCTTACTCGCCTCATGCCCGACTTTACCAAGGTTTTGCGCCCGAGAATGGATGCAAAACGATGGTAAAATCAGGCCCGAAATGTTAGCTCTGTTCTCTTTCCACAGATGCTGTCAGACCTGTTGAGATTTTCCAGCAATTTCTTTTTGCGCAAACCACATGTTTTTCTTTTTGTTTAAAACCCACAACCCCTAACGTAGTTCGGACATTACATATGTGAAGGACTACAAATTGTTGGTAGAGGTTACAATAGTTTTAGTTTATTTCTTCGTGTCACAAGTAGGCTTACATTAACACGGCTATGAAGTTACTGTGAAAATCCCCCAGTCACCACACTCCTGTTTGGGTTACACTGAGGAAGAATTAAGCATGGCCAATGACCAGCACGTCCTTCCAGCTGTGGAAGGAAAGCAGAGCACCTGGTGGAAACCCATGTAGACAACATGCAGATTCCTGAATCAAGCCAGGAAATGAACCCAGATCCCTGGCACTGTGAAGCTAACCACTGTGCCACCATTGTTACTAGGCTAGTAATCCAAAAGATGAGAACATTGATCCAGAGATAGAAGTTTAGATCCCATCACAGCATGTTGGAGAATTTAAATTCTGTTCTTTCAATAAATCTTGAAGAAGAAATGAATGTCAGTAACGAAGACCAGGAAACTATGAAATTACTGTAAAAAACACTATCTGGGTCACGACTGTGCTTTAAGGAAGGAAATCTGTTGTCATTACCCGGTTCAGCCTACACGTAACAGAACCAAAGCAACATGATTGACTTTTAATTGGCCTCTGCAGTGGTTGAGCAAGTCACACAGACGTATCAAACCTGCTGTAAAAAATTATAGTCCAGATGGACTGCAGCATTCCCAGAAGACCTTGCCAACAATTTCCCGTCCCTTAAAAACTGAAGACCTAAGAGAAGGTTTTCACTTTTATGCACAGATTTGATAGACAGCCTTTAGATACAGACCCCACTGTCAAGTAGACTTGAAAGAAAAGAACCTATTTCTCAGAAAACTCTCAAGCCTTTGATCTATTCCCAAGGTAAAAGCAAGCTTTGACAACCTTGATGTGACAAACAATGGCAACTGATTTAACTTTGCCAGCCGGTCACCTTTGTGAGCTTGACGAAAACCTGAATTACATCATCTACCCAGGCAAGGTTGACCATCTGCCATTGAAGAGTTATTGAACGGGGATGTGTATCACTTTCAACATGCCGAAACAAGTTGAGTTACGGACAGCTAGGGTGTTGTATCCCACCATACAGCAATCACAATTTAAAGTGATCAGCATTTAATTTGGTAGTGCACACGTTCATGGTAATTTTAACGTTAGAAAATAGAATAAAACATGAGGTAACAACTAGGCCACCAGCTAAATATTTCTCCCAGCTTTTACTCGCAGTAAAGTCAGAGGCCACGGAGGCTGGATATTAAAACTAGCTTGGAGGCATACCAACTAGTATTCTGCCCTTCTTCATTGTCCCTAAATTTTAACTTGATCTTGAGGGCGGCACAGTGGCACAATGGTTAGCGCTGCTGTCTCACAGCACTATGGACCCAGGTTCAATTCCACCCTCGGGTCAATGTCAGTGTGAAGTTTGCACATTCTCCCCGTGTCTGTGTGGGTTTCCTCCAGGTGCAGGTTAGGTTGATTGGCCAAGTTAAATTGCCCTTAGCATCAGAGGGACTAACAGTGTTGCACGGATAGGGTCTGGGTGGGATTGTTGTCAGTGCAGGGTCAATGGGTCAAATGGCCTCTATATGGGGATTCTATGATGCCAAGCAGTTAGCAAGGCCACGCTCCTAAAAGCAGCAGAAATTTTTAAGTATTGAAGTCAGGTTCCAATGACATTAGCAGGCGTGGACTGCAATTTTAACCAGTGGCTGCGTTAGAAAACTGCTGTCAGTTGAGTCTAGAAGGAGGCAGAATTGTGGCAGGAAGAGTTACAAACATTTCATACATTTTCTAACTCTCATTATGAGGCCAGGACCAACAGGACTGCCGCACTCAAAACCCAGGCAAATCATAAGAACATAAGAAATAGGAGCAGGAGTAGGCCATCTAGCCCTTCGAGCCTGCCCCACCATTCAATAAGATCATGGCCGATCTGTCGTGGCTCAGCTCCACATTCCCGCCCTCTCCCCATAACCCTTAATCCCCTCTCTTATCAAAAACCCATCAACCCGCGTCTTAAAAATATTTAGCAAGGTAGCCTCCACCACTTCAACGGGCAGAGAATTCCAGAGATTCACCACCCTTTGAGTGAAGAAGTTCCTCCTCAACTCCGTTCTAAACCGCCCCCCCTTTATCTTGAGGCTGTGCCCTAGTCCTACTATCCTTTCTGAGCGGGAAGAGTCTCTCCACCTCTATCCATCCCATTCATCATCTTATACGTCTCAATGAGATCTCCCTTCATTCTTCTAAACTCTAACGAGTACAAGCCTAATTTATTCAGCCTCTCTTCATAGCTCAACCCCCTCAACTCTGGCATCAGCCTAGTAAACCTCCTCTGCACTCCCTCCAAGGCCAAATCCCCTCCCCATAACTTCTACCTGAGCACTTGGATCCGTTCCCTTGGTCCTGACTACTGACCTTTTGCCACCCAAAATTCTGCTCTCACCTGCCTTCCTCATCATTTCAGTCAGTCAAGCGACTGATACAGAGGAGGTTCAGGAGTTAAAATTGCCTGAGGCTCACATTGCCCTATTCAGGAAGAGTATGCTGCCAGCCCAATTCTTGCTCAGAATTAAAGTGGGGTCTTAAAAGTCGGATAATATAGCACTTAACAACATAAACATCATTTGTCAGGTAGCAGCAAAGAAGAAGCTAAGGGACTAGATTTTGCTGCTGAATTCAATGCCTGGCTCAGCATGCAAATGTATCAAACTGGCTGAAGTTGTTATATGTACTTTGTAGATACGGACTAAAAATAGTAATTGTTCCATTTTTGCATCCTTTTATTGGAAAGTGTTAACTGTTGGCAAACAATTTCCTTGGCACTGAAAATTAACTTTACAAGTGTGGATTCTTACTCCTTCAGATTTTAGTTATTATTGGTGATTTTACAAAGTAGAAAAAAGAAATGATTCCTTTTAACATTTTCTTTCTCCTTTATCTCTTTGCATTAACCCATCTTTCCTTCCGTCTCTTTATTTCACTCTTTGTACTTGATTTGACATTGAATTCTATATTCTAACTTAAATCCCTTGGTTTAGATTCTGCACAGCTCACTAATGATACTCCAGTCTGATCAGGTAAAAATATATATGTGTAGTTGTTTGTCCAGTTTACACAGATGCCAGATGCCCTGTAGTAGGACTGTATTTTTTGGATAGTTGACTTCTGGGTAGCTGTTGTGTAAAAGCCTATTGCAAGTGAATGGCTAGCACTGTTTGTTTACTAGTCAGGGCAAAATGCAGCTTGATACAATCACACAAGGAAAAGGATAGTTTAAAGTTTATTTATTAATTAGTGTCACAAGTAGGCTTACACTAACACTGCAATGAAGTTACTGTGAAAATCCCCTAGTCTCCACTCTCCTGCACCTGTTCGGGTACACAGAGGGAGGATTTAGCATGGCCAATGCAGCTAACCATTATGTCTTTTGGAGTGCGGGAGGAAACTGGAACACCCAGAGGAAACACATGCAGACAAGACCGGAATGTGCCAGCTCCGCACAGACAGTGACCCAAGCCAGGAATCGAACCCAGGTCTCTGGTGCTGTGAGGCAGCTGTGCTAACCATTGTACCACCCTATAATTGGGGTGACAATGAATAATTCCATTACTTAGCTGTGACAGTAAGAAGAAATGAAGTGCGGAGTAACATTTGAAGTATTAATTTGTGCTATTTTGTTGTGATCAGATTCCACATCTGGCTTAGCACGTGTTTCTAATTGTAGATGGGATTGTGTTACGCTTGGGAGCATCACAGGATTCTGGGCGATCGTTGGTTAATTGATAAGATAAAGAAAGTAAGTTGGGCTGCTTTTGTTTAGATAGAAAAGATAATACTTCCACAGGCTCTACCTCAGGTCCTCAAGCTCATGAAGTGAATTCCCAGCATCTACAAGGAGTTTAATTTCCTGGATACACAAGTTAAAATTAAGATGTTATGGTTGACATGATAAATCAGGCATAACATGCAAAGCGTGACAGAATTGTGGAATTAATTATCAAGCAAAGTCATTAAAGCCAGCAATACGTGTATGTTTATGAGACAATTAAATACCTTCTGGAAAGAGAAAGACTTGAACACTTGTGATGAGATGCAGAATTAATCTGTAGAAATAAGGCAGGCATTTTGGACCCAATGGCCTTATTGAGTTTTTAAAAGGTCTTGGTTGTGAAGGTGTAATTTCCAAAGATTGCAGAGAACACAAAACACTTTAATTCCGTAAAAATGGAGGTCAGTAATGGAGTTTGGATACTGACTCTTGAATTGGAAGAAAAATGGCGAAGGCAATTTAAGGCAGAGATGTGTGCAAAAGGATGCATTTCCTGTGCAGAATGGGAAGAGGCATTTTCAAGTAAAATTGTTCAGAAGAAGAGTCAGATTGGAATCGAAATGTTAACTCTAGCTGATGTTTTCCATCCTGATTGTGTGTGGAGATTAGGTAATAGGAGCGTAAAATATCGTGAGAAGTGCAAAGCCACATTTTCCGTCAGTGTAAACATGTGACAGGAATTGCTCCCCCACCCACCGCCATTCAGAGAGGGATTGCATCTCACAACATTCAAAATCAGCCACCTTATTTGAATATATTACCATGTAATTACCAGGCCCATTTGCTGGAATCTTCTTCTCTTACCCCGCACACCCCCCACTTCGACTGCCCACCACTCATCAAAAAATCTACCCATAGCGGCATGATAGGAGAATGACATAAAACCTGACTGGTCTCCCAACGCATGCACCTGGTGAGCATATCTCCCAAAGGAGACAGATGAATTTGACGCTCAATGGAAGAGTGTCATTCCCGGGCAGTGCCAGTGGGCCCTCAGGGTGCAAGTCCTGCACTAGGTATGCACTCACCTCAGCATTCCACCTCCCTCCCGCCCCCCACAAAAGTTTAGGTCAGCAGGTACACACCTATTAAAACCAGTTGTAAATCACACCACTCTGAAATCACATGGGATTCGACATGGGATTTGAATTTGATGTGATGGAAATTCCAACATATGGCCACGATAATAAAATGCAAATTCATTAAAGTTATGTTCCTCACATTGACTGGGGAGGGGAAAATAGCATCCTGAATTCACATTGCTGAAAAACAGGCCCTGTGCTTTAGGATTTCTCTATCTCGACAGTGAACGCTCCTACCACGACCAGGCACAGAAATACTTGGACTTCATGTACAATTCTGGGAAGAAAAGAAGTAAGCCACTTATTTTTCTCAATTTCTGTCAAAGTAAAGTTGAATTTTCATCCCGTTACCTTCCAAAATAAAATGGTAATTTCACCTTGAAGCACATTATATTTCGAATTATTTGGTTCTCTGCAGTGCAAAGATAATGAGGTTCATTTCCAAATAATTAAGGCATTATAACGATATAGCATTTCACTTGTACAGGAATGTTGTTAGCCTGAAGCATTACTCAGGTTCATTCAAATGATTGGCTCAATAATCTCAGCGACAGTGCACGCAACAAGGTTTTATTGATTGGCTTCTCATCTCCAATAGTGTTAGTGTTTTCGGACTAGAAATTTCTCTCTTCCAGCAGTGATCTATTGGACGCATATACCTCATGGGGAAGGAAGTATTATAAGAATCAATGAGTAATGGGGACAGATTGAGCTAGAGTACTCACTTTTCATTCTGTGTGATGTGTGTCTGAGTATGGTCTGGGCTGGTAGATGAAAGAGTTGCCTCTCTGCTGATGTTAACGGACTGAAGTTGAAATAAATTTAGGTAGTCTCAACACATACATTTTAATCAGCGCATGTTCTCAGCATGAAACTGCACTAATTGGCACTTTCAGACCGGGAGAGCAAAAAAAATGTTGATGTTAGACGTAGAAACGTGATGTGGTTCAAGGAGAGGTACACAATCTAAGGTTGAGATTAAGACACTTGTAGGAAGATAAGGCCAGGGGTAAGTTATGTAACTGACGTTACATGGCATAGTGGTATTATCGCTGGACTATTAATCCAGAAACTCAGCTAATGTTCTGGGCACCAGATGGTGGAGTTTGAATTCAATAAAATATTAAGAAGTCACTGATGACCATGAAACCATTGTTGATTGTCAGAAAAACCGATCAAGTTCACCAATGTCCTTTAGAGAAGGAAATCTGCTGTCCTTATCTGGTCTGGCCTACATGTGACTATAAAACCACAGCAATGTGGTTGACTTTCAACTGCCCTCAGGCAACTAGGGGTGGGCAATAAATTCTGGCCAAACAGTGATGCCCATGTCCCACGAATGAATGAAAAAAAAACATCCCAATGCCAAAACTTTTCCACTATTCAGTACGATCATTGCTGACCCATGACTTAACTCTATATATTCACTTGTGTCCCATATCCTTTACTATGGTCCTGATAATAACTGGCAGATGGGGAGAGAGCAGGATGGAAGATTTAGCAGCTAGGAAAACAGGGACTACATGATTCCTGTTGGTCCTGTTGATTTTAACAGCGGGAGCAACGTCTAGTACTTTGCATGGTTTGCCTCCCGATGCGGTCAGATTAATGAGCTGGCTGATAGGTAGAGAGGCAGCCAGAGAGATGGATGAGCAGAGGTAAGTCAGGCATGGAGGAGCAGGTACTCACCAGCCAACAGGAAAGGTCAGGCATTAAGCATGTCCAAGATGTGTGGGGTGGATCTGTGAAGAAGTTAAAGAATGGAGAGGGAGTTCCAGATTGATTGTTGGACAATGGCACTTCAGGCTTCAGGTGTTGGGCACTGGAATTCTAGTCATGTGGAGGATCATGTGTGGAGTTGAACTGATCATGTGGAGGAGTCTGATTGTGCAGGGGGTTTGAATGTGTAGGGATATTTAATCAGTTGGAGGAATCTGATTGCATGGAGAGGGATTTACGTTTACATGGGTGCCTGGTTGCATGGGTGATTGTGTAGTAATGTAGCTCACGAGGACATCTTCCCAGTGCTGCTGGTATTAATACAGCAGTGGGCAGGTGGCTCACTAAACAGAGAGCAGGACAAGCAAACCCTTCTCTTTCTGACAAACCCCCACCTCAATCTGATGCAGGGTCATCTAGACTCAAAACATTGGCTCAATTCTCTCCCCACAGAAGCTGTCAGACCTGCTGAAGTTTTCCAGCATTTCCTGTTTTTGTTTCAGATTCCAGCATCTGCAGTATTTTGCTTTTAGCCCACCCCAATCCCCTGCTTTACAAACCCCTTCTGCCAACATTCGTTTGTGTTGGATTACTCCTTGATCCAAGGTCTCAGGGGGAGTGGGTGGGTTGTTGCTGTAGTACCGCCAGCAATCACGTCCATCATTTAACACAGCTTCTGGCCTCAGATTGGCTAGCAGCTTTTGGTGAGTGGGACTTCCTCCCCTGGGGTCAAGGACCCCAGGGAAAGTCCCTCCATTGGTCTGTCATCTGCATGAGTGGCACAAGATGCAGCAGGCCTTCCTGAAAAGAGGCAACACAGAGACCGACAGCCAAAACCCCCATTGCCTCCACAAAACTCTAGCTGAAGCACTGATCATATGGGGGAAGGTTCAGTTTGCTCGCAGGGTTAGGTCCCAGGTGGCTGAGATCAGAAACTACAGTGCAGATATCCAATTGCACAGAAGAGTAATAATCACAAAAGGGGATTTGAATTCATAAGTGATCCAATTATCCAGGGTGTTCTGTTCATACAATGTGATTTCCAATTGGGTGACTTGTGCTCCGAATGGGCCGGGTGTCCAATTGCATGAAGGAGTGACGATAGCACGAGGCTTCCAATCACACAGTGGGAGATCTGTTTCGCAAATGCAGGAGAATCCCATAGCATTACGGGAGTCCAATCGCACCATGGTCCAATCATGCAGGGGAGGTGACTAATCCTAACCACAAGTGGCAACCTGTTAGGAGATGATATGAGTTCTGATAGCAGGGAGGGGTGCAGGTTAGCTGAGTGAGCTAGAGGGAAACATTCTTGCTCTTCCTGGTCCACAAGCATTTTTTTAAAGTTAAAGTTTATTTATTAGTGTCACAAGTAGGCTTACATTAACACTGCAATGAAGTTATTGTGAAAATCCCCTAGTTGCCACACTCTGGCGCCTGTTTGGGTACACTAAGGGAGGATTTAGCATGGCCAATGCACCTAACCAGCACATCTTTCAGACTGTGGGAGGAAACTGGAGCACCCGGATGGAAACACAAGGAGAACGAGCAAACTCTGCGGACAGTGACCCCAGCTGGGAATTGAACCTGGATCTCTGGCACTGTGAGACAACGGTGCTAACCACTGTGCCACCATACCACCTCCACACAAGCAGTGCTGTAAATGCACTAATAAGAAAAATGCAATCCTACACTTTTTCTTTCAGCTACCAAGTCACCAAGTATCTTGCTACCCCAATAAGTGCAGGTGTTAAAAGTAACTCTCTTGTTAAAATGGAGGCACAGAACCTCATTAAAATGTATGCGGTGGGATCTTCTGGCTTTTCATGCTGGTGGAATCTTACAGTTCCCCACCATAATCTTTCGCAGTGACAAAACTCCATTCGAAGGGATACCCCATTGATAATGGCGGAACCAGAAGATCTCACCACTGACCACTGGCAGAGCCACCCTCCTGGTGAGTTGTGCAAAATTTCCCACCCTTTTTTTCTGGACCCATGCCCCCTAAGATCTGGTTTGCCAACTCCCCCCAACCCTGCCTCATTTAAAACTGGAATTGGTACATTGGAAGTGGATTATTGTGAATTTATTTTTCACACGCTTGCCTCATTACTACCGGTCCCTAACGTTCTTCATGGGGGCTAAAGTAACCCCACAGCATGGAAAGATTTGACCAAATTATTCAAAGCTGATATATTTTTCACATTCCATCCAGAGATCCTAACCTTAATAAACAGAACATTTGCCAAAAATAATTTCAAATGAAAAATAAATAAGATTAGACTCTAGTCTCACTCATTGAACTATTATCCTCTGATTCTGGCAGCCTGACCAAGCACATGAGATTGCATTCTTTGTATTCCCTCATAACAATTGCCAACACTAACAGAGTTCTATTTCTCACTGTACAGAGTGGCAGAAAAAAATAGAACACATCTAGAATATGCACCTCTTTGACAATGGAAATAATGCCCTCCATCTTTTGTAGTGAAAAGGTACTGAGCTGCCAATCACACTCAGAGATTACTTGTTTCTCTAAACTTTTAGAGCATCAAAGCAATAGAACCATCAATGTTCACCACACAGAATGAGGTCATTGGTCCATTGTCCTTGTCCTGTCTCTTTGTCAAAACTAAACTTACTGTTTCCCTTTCCAGAAGCCCTTATCTTTCTCAGCTTTAAGCATTTGTTTATTTTTCCCCTAAAAGATGTAAAACTCTTGCCTCAAACACACTGTAAAAGCATTAATTCTCCAACATTTTACCTAATAAAATTCAGTTAACCTCCCTCCTCATTCTTATTCACAAAATTGATCCTCCCACATCTATCCCCAGTCAGAGGAAATATTATTTTCTTGTTTACTCTATCAAATACTTCATAATTAACCTTTTAACATCTTGACCAGAATTTTACCATCCTGCCCGTCATGGGAATTGGAGCAGGCGAGGGGTGAACTATGGAAAGGTCCTTTGACCTTGGATGGGATTTTAAGGTTTTGGGATGAGCGAAACCATAAAGTCCTGCCCCTTATCTCAGCGTTATCTCCTCTTGTCTCAAATCTCTCCATGTAATTATAGTTTCCTTTCCTTGACTGATTTTGTTAATCAGCTGTCAACTCTCCGTGGGTGAGAAATTGGAATCCTTTGTATCTATTTTGAATGCCTCATTTATGGAGCCCATGCTGGGTATGCAGGTTTGTCACATTTGCACAGCTATTTTGATGCCTGTAGTGCCATTTTAGAGTTCAATGCTCCAGCTATTACCCTCTCTGAACCTCATACAACTGAGCACCTGTCCAGCAGCCAAAATAATTCCCCCAATCATGCTATTTAAAAGAACCATCAACTGGTTGGTTATCTTGACTTGCCTTGATTCTACAAGTGCATGGTTCTTTCTAGGCTGCAAGGCTGGACTTTGGTGCACAGTCAATGCACGAGGACTGCATGCGTATAATAAAAAATGCTCCAATATGAAATGTTAGTGTGCAGACCAACACCTGGACCATTCCAGAGGAGTCTTTCTATCCAAATTTAGCAATCCTTATTGCCTTATTCTGTGTGCCAATGCCTGTCCTTGTTCTCTTATATTGTGTTACGTCAATGGCTGCAATGTGAATAGTGACTTGTGAAAGTCTGCTGACTTAGACCAGAGAAAACTGTCCTAGAGGATAACTTTGAGCAGTTCTGGGCCAAAAAGGCCTGACTCTGGTCTGCACCACTGCAGCAAGGACAACTGCAGTTTGGACTGACTGGCTGGAAGACATCAGAGACACTGATGAAGTGGAAGGACGAATGCTGTCCTTCTGAGAGAGGACACTAAGTTTGTGCTCCATGTGGCCACTGCCCCTTCTCTGGGGTTCTGCCTCAGCAATCTGTTGGAGAAGGGTTTGCTGGTCTGATGTGACATTCTGCAAGCTCTTCTGAAGACTATAATCTCCAGTTATGATTTCAGCAGTCTGAAATTGCCTGAACGCAGTTTGAGTTTTCACTCAGACTTCGAGTGTCGCTTGTGCTGCAAGGGAAGCTGAGACATTGGCCATCGGAATTTGCAACGTGGATTGCTCCACAACTGTGTGAATGGATTTGGCCACCACATCCCCAACCTTCATGCAAAGCCTTACCTGTGACATGTTGTTGTTAGACTCCTCCATGCTGCTTGACATTGACCGTTCTGACAGGCTTCCCAAAGCACCAAGCAATCCGCTGTACATTCCCATTACCATTCTTCTGTAGGCTGCTCCATCAAAGCGCTCAACTGAATCCTCTGCAGCAGGATTCATGTCCGACTTTGTTCCTTGGTGAGTTAACACCCATGTTACCCAATCAACAGAGAAGTTAGTATTGCTGCACTTTGAAATCAGCAGAAAGTTGGCACTGTGCCCATGATGCAATCAATGGACACAGCTTAATTGCACAGCTTAATTGAAGATCCCAAGGGTGGGAAACAAAGGCAGGCAAGAGGCAAAACGGCAAATTCTCAACAGCAGCATGAGAGTTGGTTATTAAGTTATCTGTGGATTAAGTTATCCAGATCATGCTTCTGAACAGCAGGTGGAGGGACCTGATTTTTTAACACATTAACATGTGTGCTGATTATCACACAACTTTGCCAGGTTAAATTGTATCTCTGGTGGGGGTAAATAGGTACTTTTCTGGTTGGTGATCTGATGCACTAGTGGTGTGCCTCAGGGATCAGTGTTGGGACTGCAATTGTTTACAATTTGCACAGATGATTTGGAGTTGGGACCAACTGTAATGTGTCAAAATTCACAGATGATACTAAGATGGGTGGCAGAGCAAAGTGTGCAGAGGATGCTGAAAGTCTGCAAAGAGATATAGATAGTCTAAGTGAGTGGGCAAGGGTCTAGCAGATGGAGCACAATGTCAGTAAATGTGAGGCCATCCATTTTGGCTGGAATAACAGCAAAATGGGTTATTATTTAAATGGTAAAAAATTGAAGCATGCTGCTATGCAGAGGGACCTGGGTGTCCTTGTGCATGAATCACAAAAAAGTTGGTTTGCAGGTGCACAGGTAATTAAGAAGGCAAGTGGAATTTTGTCCTTCATTGCTAGAGGCATGGAGTTTTAAAAGCAGCGAGGTTATGTTGCAGCTGTACAAGGTGCTGGTGAGGCCACACCTGGAATACAGTGTACAGTTTTGGGATTCTTACTTGAGAAAGGATATACTGGCACTGGAGGGGGTGCAGAGGAGATTCACTAGGTTGATTCTGGAGTTGAGAGGGTTGGCTTATGAGGACAGACTGAGTAAACTGGGACTGAGTCATTGGAATTCAGAAGAATTGAGGGGAGATCTTATAGAAATATAAAAGGTTATAAAGGGAATAGTTAAGTTAGAAGCAGGGAGGTTGTTTCCACTGGCGGGTGAAACTAGAACTAGGGAGCATAGCCTCAAAGTAAGGGAGAGCAGACTTAGAACTGAGTTGAGGAGGAATTTCTTCACCCAAAGCGTTATGAATCTGTGGAATTCCCTGTCCTATGAAACAGTTGAAGCTACCTCATTGAATGTTTTTAAGGCAAAGATAGATAAATTTTTGAACAGTAAAGGAATTAAGGATTATGGTGAGCGGGCAGGCAAGTGGAGCTGAGTCCATGAAAAGATCAGTTTTGACCTTATTGAATGGTGGAGCAGGCTCAAAGAGCCAGATGGCCTACTCCTGCTCCAAGTTCTCATGTTCTTAATTAAGGATGTAGCAAATGGGAGAAAAATACTTTCAGGTTCACTATTGATTAAAAGTGGCAAACAATTTTCCTGGGGGTTTGGACAGAGTAGGAACTGCTTTTTTCTCTGAGGAGTTTTGTTGACACAGTGGAGAGGAGGTACTGATGCACTAAGCTTTGGATAGCTGCTGTGAAAGGGGTACCAGACATGGCTGACTTAGGGAAGGAGGCAAGTGGCAGCCCTTTGAAGGCCCATGTGGGAAAGAAGCTGGCCTAAACAGGAAAGGTCAATATGGGGTGGTCAAGTGCTATACAGGGATGGCTAATGGTAGGATCCTGGGACTCGAGTGAAGGTCAGGACTGATAGCGCAAGGTTGAGGATGATTGATGACAGGTCAAGCATGATGGGGTGGATAGAGGATTAGTCCCAGTGTGGTCAGTGGTTGGCCAATGGTGACCAGAAGAAGCTCCAGGTGAATGATAGCTGCTCAAGAGTAATGGGGAGTTGGTTAAGGGCCACTTAAGGTAGGGCAAAGACGTGCCACACCAGCCCTATGATACCCTCATTGCCTCCAGATTCTACTCAGAATGAGATTGCTGCAAAATCTCTTGATTGCTTCACAAAATATCACTGTGTAAGTGCCAGCTGATCCATGGCTTACAGACTCCTCATAAGCAGCCAGAACGATGCAACGGGTTGACAAGGAAGTGGATGCTATCCAGGTTCCAATTAAATATGACACCCAGACCTTTAGACCCATCAGTCACAGTGGAGCCTCAATTTCTAGCCTTTTCCACTGCATAATTAGCTGGGGTCTATCAAATTGAATATCTAATTGGCTGTCCATGACATGATTGTGTGCAGCCAGCCACTTTGTCTCCGAGAGGAAGGACTGCACACTTCTGATCCAGCCATTGGAACCCGTAACACAAGAAGATTCCCTCTTCCTCCACCAACCCCACCCCCACCTCCCGACCTGCATTCAGAGCTACCAATTTTACCCCCCTGTGTTTTTAAAATCTTTTCTGTAATGGATTGTCCAAAGAGCAAGTGTCTGAACAGTGTCTGAAACCAATTTTCCTTTTTTTCCTTAATTTTCCTTAATTATCCTAAAACTTTGCACTTGTTATTGGCCTTCGAAATCTCATGAAGTATTAAGTGAACACAATAGGAAGGTAATAGGAGGATACAAAAAAGGCCAAAAGATAAAGCAGATGACTCATAAAAGAAAGAAGTAGAAAGCAAAAGAATATTGCGACATCACTCCTGCACTACACCAAGGATTCAGTGTCGTGATTGAAGTAAGGTCCATTTTTCACTGTTTACAGGCCTCCCACGTATGGACAGGGCACTGTTCTCTGCCTTTCCTCGGCCTGCCTGGTCAATTCATCTCATAATTTCTAAAAGGCATGACCCAATTGCCCTAATGATAACTGAAGTAAATCAGTCACTCAGAGCGGCTGAATCAGTAGTGAGAGAATTGCTCATTGATTGTTGCAGTTTTCCAATTTGCAACCATGGCTGTACTCTTTGCACAAGGCGATGTTTCAGGTATGTGTGAAGTTCTTGGGTAGATTCAGTAAGAAACACTCAGAGTCAGAACTGCATGTTAAAGCTTAAAGTTTATTTATCAGTGTCACAAGTCGGCTTACGTTGACACTGCAATGAAGTTCCTGTGAAAATCACCTAGTTGTCATACTCCAGCGCCTGTTTGGGTACACTGAGGGAGAATTTTGCATATTCAATGCATCTAATCAGCACATGTTTCAGACTGTGGGAGGAAACTGGAGGACCCAGAAGAAACCCATGCAGACACAGGGATAAGGTGCAGACTCCACATAGATAGTGACCCAAGACAGGAATCGAAACCAGGGCCCTGGCATTGTGAGGCAGCAGTGTTAACCACTGTGCCACCACGCTGTTAAAACATGGATTCGTTTATTCTCCTCCTGCTGGCACATGTATGCATGGAAGTCTTAATTAGCCAAAACGTACAATGCAATCTTCAATGTACAACAGTAAGTAGTTTATTTTTAACTGACTTTTTTTCATACATTCTTGACAAATCGGGCATTTATTGTGCATTCCTATTTTCCTGAGAAAGTGGTAGTGTGTATTCTCGTTATACTATTATTCATAGTTTGATACAATTGAGTAGCCTATAGACCATTCAGAGGGCCATTAACAGCACGATCTTACCAGCTGCTCATGCCATACTCTGGCTGCAGCAAGGTTGGAGAATTTGGCACCCAAACAAATCTCTGCTCATTGCTGCGGGATGGGAATCAATCACAATTGGTGTAGATTTGGAATTGCACATATGTCGGAATGTTTAAGGAAGACAATGTTCCTTCTCAAAAGGAAATTAGTGAATCACTCAAATTCTTGCAATAATCCAACAGCTTTTATTTCCAGCATTCTTTTAACCTGAATTTAATTTTTCAAACAGCCATTGTGAGATTTTGAACCGACATCCTCTGAAATGCGAGTCCAAAACTCGAGATCACCAGCCATAGAATCATAGAATAGGTACAGCAAAATAGGAAGCATTTGGCCTATTGACTCCATACCAGCTCTCTGCAAGAATGATGCAGCTGGTCCCAGTCCTTACCTTTCCCCATAACTCTGTGTTTTATAAATCTTCAGAGCTTATGCAATTCCCTTTTCAAAGTATGTCTCCACCTCACTGTCGGAAAGTGCATTCCAGATCCTAATGCATCACTGCATGAAAAATGTTTTTCCATATTGCCTTGTAGTTCTTTTACTATATTCACCTTAAGTCAGTTGTTCTCCATCCCTTGAACAAAGGAATCAGTTTCTCCCTATCTACTCTATCTAGACCTCTCTTGATTATGAACACTTTTGTCAAATTGCTTCTCAACTTACTCTCCTCTGAGGAGATCAATGCCTTCTGCAATCTATCCTCATAACTGAAACCCCCTTCATTCCTGGAACCATTTTTGTAAATCTTTCCTGAAACCTCTCAAAAGCCTTCACATTCTTTTAAATGTGTGGTGTCCTGGCTGTTCCAGTAAGATAGCCACTACAGCACTTACCCTCACAGCGCTGCTGGCTACTCATTCCCCCTGAACTATATTTCTAGTGCAGTACCAGCTACGGCAGAGCTCTGATTTGGTGTTTGGTTTCTTATTGCTGCTATTTACACAACAGATGCCATTCTTCGAGGCAGTGAGAAAACTGTCAAAACCACTCAGAACAGCAGCAACACTGTAAATTGTGTGACAACATTGTGGGGTTAGTTGCACCACAGATTGCATACATTAGAAAACTGGAACGGTATCTATCTAATCCTCATAGAAGCTTGGATTGCATTGAAACATTAAGAAGTAAGCAATTAAGTCCTTTCATCTCATCCTTGTGAACTGCACCACCAGGTCTGCGAAATTACTCTTTGGGAAAGATTTGGAACAAATTCCTTCAGTTTTGCAGCAATTTTTTAGAAAATAATACCTTTTCCATGTGGAGAGCAGCCACAAAGGTTTGAAGATTCAGTTTACATTGGACTCTGAATGTTGCCTGTCAATCATTGATCATCATATTCCAGAAGTTTTGAAGGTTAAAGAGATTCTTTTTTCGTCATAGAGTGTGATTAGAATATGGAATTCAAGTTGCTATTGAAGTCAGGTCAATCAGAACATTGTAGAGCAAGTTAGAGAAATCCTTGAAGGGAAAGAAACATTACAGACTACGGAAAAAGTACCGGGAACCGGGATTGAATCCCTAAACTGGGGATTAAGATCAGAATGTGCCAAAATTTCTGCAATTCTATGACTTTCTAAATTGTACCTTCTATCAAGGAAATCTTATAGATTAATGTGACATTTTTCTTAGTGTGAGGAACTCGTGATCCTGGGATTTTTCCCACTCGTGCGATCTTTGCCAATATTCAGAGTTCAGTGCTCGGAGTGTGAACTGTCTGAAAATTTCCAGCATTAAAGAATCAACACGATTGCTCTCTAATGTAGGGATAATTGGCTTCCAACAGCAAAGCAGCTGTTATTTTTTATTTCTGTTGAAAGGCTTTGGGAAAAAAAAAGAACCAAATTGTTAGCACATGCTGCTTTGCAGTTTAAAATAAAATAACCCTGTGAATTCAATCAAGGTGAAGATTGATCAGTTATCAATTCAAACCAGTTTCAGTGTGAGGTTATAGACTTACTTTCACAGCGACCGAGATGTAACAGTGCAACTCTGTAGCTGGATTCAGACCTGTAGGAGGCTATCTAATGTTGTCTCCACACAGACAGTGATCCAAGCCAGGAATCGAATCTATGTCCCAGGAGCTGTGAGGCAGCAGTGCATTATCTCACATCTCACTCTGAAAGAGGTGCTGGTTAGGTACATTGGCCACACAAAATTTTCCCTCAGTATACCCAAACAGGCGCCGGAGTGTGGTGACTAGGGTATTTTCACAATGACTTCATTGCAGTGTTAATTTAAGCCGGCTTGTGACACGAATGAATAAACCAAAACCGTTGCTTTGCAATTTTGCAGTGCTGGTCCTTTAATGTATTGGATGAACCAACCAAGATTTAGCTTTAAATGTCTGGAGGGTGAAACCTTCAACACATGAGTGTGCAAAGCTCTCTCCTGGTTGGGAGGATTCTGTGTGGATCCAGGAAGTATAAGCAAACTAAGGATTTTACTGCCAACTCATTGCACTTGATGTGTGTTCATTGTTCTAGTGTAAGAAATGCAGCAACTAATTTGGAGTGAAGTTCCCATTAACTGCAATGTGAAAATGAGGGAGATATAAATGGCTAGGTAACTGGGGAGTACTCCCCTGCTCTTGGTGACATGGGGTAATGTTGCACTTCCAGAAACTTCACTAGTGAACAAAAACACATTTACTTACAAGGCTCTCCAAGAACAACTATAATAATCTAACCATCACTCCTTGACATTCAGTGGTGTTACCATCACTGAATCCACGACTGTCAACATCCTTGGGGTCACCATGACCAAAAACTCAACTGGACTCACCACATAAACACAGTGGCCACAAGAACAAGTCAGAGGCTAGGAATATTGCAGTAAGTAACTCACCTCCTGACTCCCCAAATCCTATCCACCATCTACAAGGCACAAGTTAGATGTGTGATGGAATACTCCCCTCTTGCCAGGATGGTGTAGCCCCAACAACACTCAAGAAGCTTGACACCATCCAGGACAAAGCAGCCCGCTTGATTGGTACCACATCTATAAACATTCAATCCCCCACCACCAAAGCTCAGTAGCAGCAGTGTGTACTGTGTACTATGTCCAAGATGCACTGCAGCAATTCACCAAAGATCCTTAAACAGCACCTTCCAAACACAAAACCACTTCCATTTAGTAGGACAAGGACACTGATACATGAGAACTACCTGCAAGTTCCTCTCCAAACCACTCACCGTCCTGACTTGTAAATATATCACTGTTTTTTCACAGCCGCTGGGTCAAATTCTTGAAATTCCTCCCTAACGACATTGTAGGCCAACCTACAGCACATGGACTGCAGTGATTCAAGAAGGCAGCTCACCACTACCTTCTCAAGGGTAACTACAGATGGGCAATAAATGCTGGCCAGCCAGTGATGCCCATGTCCCACAAATGAATAGAAAAAGCAGATGTCTGCACCTAGTTCTGAATGTCTCTTGACTAAGAGAACTTCTCCCCCACTCAGAATCCCAATTGTTGCCCAGGCCAGGTGATCCTTACACTGCTGTGTTGCCCTTAAATGGGCAACCACCCACACATGGGTATTTTTATGACCACTTGACAGGGTAGACCAAGCTTCTTTCTCATGTCACATCCAAAAAATGATGTGGGTATGCCGGCGTTGGACTGGCGTAAACACAGTAAAAAGTCTGACAACACCAGGTTTTAGTCCAACCGATTTATTTGATAATAGACTCTATTATCAAATAAATCGGTTGGACTAAAACCTGGTGTTGTCAGACTTTTTACTGTGTTTACATCCAAAAAATGCATGGAACCTCAGACAATACTACACTGGAGTGTCAGCCTGGGGTCAGGTTTCTGAAGGAAACCTTGGGCCACAAACTATTGGCACGGTGACACAATGGTTAGCACTGCTACCTCACTGATCCTAGGACATGGGTTCGATTCCCAGCTTGGGTCACTGTCTATGCAGAGTCTGCATGTTCTCCCTCTGCCCATGTAGGTTTCCTCTCAGTGCTCTGGTTTCCTCCTACAGTTCAAAAGACGTGCTGATTAGGTACATTGGCAATGCTAAATTCTCCCTCAGTGTACCTGAACAGGCACCGGAGTGGGGATTTTCATAGTAACTTCACTGCAGTTAATGTGAGCCTACTTGCGACACTATTAAATTTAGGCTTAAATAAATTTAAATTCAATCTGACTCAGGTCTGAGTGTGCTACCAACTGAACCAATGCAAATGCTGTAATCAACAATGTTTTAAACCCGGAGGTAACTAATTCTCTTGTAACCAATGGTCCTGCTGCAATACAATAGACACTCAGAGATATTGATAGGTTTTGCGTCTTGCACAGTATGTTCCGTATAAATTGAAACATTGCTTCTAGTGACAACACTGCATGCACTGTTTCACCCTTTGGGACGTCACTGCTGCACCTGCCTGCACCTCACTTCTCTGTGGAACAGCTCGACAAAACTGCGTAACAGATTCTAATTACTACAAAGCTTCAATGGCTTTCCTCCTCCAGCATTTACTCAGCATATTAAATATAATGAAGTGGCGTTCGTTTTGAGGACCAGAGTAAAAAGCCTGTTGGGATTTATTTAATGGTTGACTCAGAAAACTTCTGAATTTGATGCTTAACGAAGCATGAAGGCAGAGTTAATATCTCAGCAAACCTTTTAACCAAGGTGCATAATTTTAAAGCAACACGGCTCAATGTTTAGTTCACAGCTGTGGAAAACCAAAACCCAAAATTCTACTAAGTGTTACGGGACATTTAAAAATGTAATATTTACCTCAATTAATAATTAATGTCGCGTGCAGTAGAAATTAAATGGAAAAGACAGTTTAATGATGCCCATGAAAATCATTAGAACATGCAAACGTGATTTTCTGTTTATACCGATAATATAAACGATTGCTTCAGTGCACAGTTCTGGACTGCTTTTGCTTTTGCTTTTGGGTCAGGCCTGGCCTGGTTTGTATTTGGCCTGTGTAAGACATTTTAATAGGAACAGTCTGACAGCATCCATGCAGAAAGAGAGAAATAAAGATAACGATTTGAATCTAATACAAAGAAGAGTCATGTTGGACCCAAATTGGCTCGGAATAACATTGTCCATATTGCCTGCATGGGACTCCTCGCTACCTTGTTATTGCATTTGTAATATTTCACAGGAGCGCTGCAGCTCTGTATTTGTTTGATAGGCTTCTATATTGGCTAGGTAGGGTTTTATATTGATTGATCAGAGTTCTTGATTGTTTGCATTGGGTTCTGTATTAGTTGGATAGGTCTTTGCCTTAGCTGTGCAGAATTATGTCTTCCCTTGCTAAGGAAAGTGTTGACTGGGTAAAGTTATCTGTTGGTTAGGTAGGGTAACATATTACCTGCCTAGGTTTCAATACTGACTGGAATTAACAATAATAATGCATCAACGTATATGGTTCACGCAAAGAGTCATAATTTAAAAAATGACATTAAAGGCTCTTTTTCCAACTGCCCAAAAGCATTTGTAACAAGATTGACAAACCAATTGCATAAATAGTGATCAATTAATTCAATTTCATCTACATTTTGGAGACATGGGGATCGGTGCAGGCGAGGGGGTGGACCATGGAAAGATCCGTTGACCTTTGGCAGGATTTTCCAGTTTTGGGGTGAGCAAGGCTGGAAAATCCCGCCCATGGTTGCAAAGTGACCAAGGGTTAGAAATAAATATTCCACGTTACAGATCATTTTGAAAGGAAAGGCAGAATAGAAAAGGAGATGTAAACTTTATTTATTAGTTGCAAGTAAAGTTTACATTTACACCACAATGAAATTAATGTGAAATTCCCATAGTCACCATACTTTGGCGCCTGTTGAGATCAAAGCACCTAACCAGCACATCTTTCAGACTGTGTCCCTGATAGTAAAGCATTGGGACAATCAGAAAATCAGGAAATAGAATCAATATCAGCTGTGATTAGGAATAACAGAAAGTGCTGGTGTTGGTTGCTTATTGGTTCCCTTTATTGGACAAAGCATAAAACAAGAAGTAATTGGAGCATCTAAGAACATAAGGACATAAGAACATAAGAAATAGGAGCAGGAGTAGGCCATCTAGCCCCTCGAGCCTGCCCCGCCATTCAATAAGATCATGGCTGATCTGTCATGGCTCAGTTCCACATTCCCGCCCTCTCCCCATAACCCTTAATCCCCTTGCCTATCAAAAACCCATCAACCCGTGTCTTAAAAATATTGAGCTGGGTTTTTGCAGCTCATGCACAAGGACCCCGAGGTCCCTCTGCACCGTCGCATGCTGCAGTTTTTCACCACGTAAGTAATAGTTCTTCCTCCCATTATTCCTACCAAAGTGGACAACCTCACATTTGCCAACATTAAATTCCATTTGCCAGTTCCTGGCCCATTCGCCCAGCCTATCTAGATCCTTCTACAGACTCTCCACACCCTCCGCACAATTTGCCGTTCCACCAATCTTGGTGTCATCAGCAAATTTCGACACCATACACTCTGTTCCCTCCTCCAGATCACCTATATAAATGATGAATAGCTGAGGCCCCAGCACCGACCCCTGGGGCACTCCACTAGTCACCAACCGCCAATCCGAATAGCACCCATTGACCCCCACTCTCTGCCTCCTATTTGACAACCAATCCTCTATCCACGCTAACACCCTACCCCCAACTCCATGCCCCCTGACCTTCTGCAATAACCTCTTGTGAGGCACCTTGTCAAACGCCTTCTGAAAATCAAGAAAGACCACATCTACCGGTTCTCCTCTATCCACCGCCCTGGACACATCCTCATAGAACTCCAATAAGTTCATCAGACACGACTTTCCCTTAATGAAACCGTGCTGCATCTGCTCTATCAAACAATTCTCCTCAAGATACCTCGCTATTTTCTCCTTGATCACGGATTCTAACATTTTTCCTACAACAGATGTTAAACTAACAGGCCTATAATTCCCCACCTTTTGCCTGCCACCCTTCTTAAACAACGGTGTAACATTAGCCGTTTTCCAATCTTCCGGCACTTCCCTGGAATCCAGCGACGTTTGGAAAATAATCACCAAGGCATCCATTATCGCCTCCACCATTTCTTTCAGAACCCTCGGATGCATTCCATCCGGTCCTGGGGACTTGTCCACAATCAGTCCCTCCAGTCTGTCGAGCACCGCCTCTCTAGTAACAATAATGTCATTCAGGCCCTCCACTCCTACCATCTTTCCATCGCTAACACCCGGCAAATTATTCACGTCCTCCTCCGTGAAGACCGAAACAAAAAAGTTATTCAGGGCCTCAGCCATTTCCCCATCCCCTACCACTAAGTCCCCCCTCTCATCCTCTAAGGGTCCAATGTTCACCCTAGCCAGCCTCTTCCTTTTTATGTATTTATAAAAACTCTTGCTATCCTTTTTTATATTAAGCGCTAGCCCAGCTTCATAGTTTATCCTACCCTTCTTTATCAACTTCTTTGTCATTCTTTGTTGACATTTAAACCTCTCCCAATCCTCTTCTCACCCACTACTCTTAGCTACTCTAAACGCATCCGCTTTTAATTTAACACTTTCCTTTACCTCCTTCGTTATCCACGGCTGATTACCTCTCCTCCTACAATTCTTTTTAACCATCGGAATAAATTTCCGCTGAGCACCAAGAAAGATCTCCTTAAAGATCCTCCACTGTTCCTCAGCAGACCTACCTTCCAACGTGCTCCCCCAGTCAACATTCGCCAATTCCTCTCTCATCCTACCGTACTCCCCTCTGTTCAAACAAAGGACACGTCTGGGAACCCACCTTCTCCTCTTCCATCTGCATCAGAAAAAGGCAATATAATAATTCTGAGGGATCTGAACAATAGACTGTTTAGAGCAATGCATCATCAAATCAATTAGGGGCAAAACTATTTTATATTTAGTTTGTTATAAGAACATAAGAACATAAGAAATAGGAGCAGGAGTAGGCCATCTAGCCCTTCGAGCCTGCCCCGCCATTCAATAAGATCATGGCTGATCTGTTGTGGCTCAGTTCCGCTTTCCCGCCCTCTCCCCATAACCCTTAATCCCCTCTCTTATCAAGAACCCATCAACCCTTCCTTCACCTCCTTCGTTATCCACGGCTTATTACCTCTCTTCCTACTGTCCTTTTTAACCATCGGAATAAATTTCTGCTGAGCACCAAGAAAGATCTCCTTAAAGATCCTCCACTGCTCCTCAGCAGACCTACCTTCCAACGCACTCCCCCAGTCCACATTCGCCAATTCTTCTCTCATCCTACCATACTCCCCTCTATTCAAACAAAGGACGCGTGTCCGGGAACCCACTTTCTCCTCCTCCATCTGCACCAGAAACTCCACCATACAATGATCACTCTCTCCAAGAGGATCCTTCACCGCAAGGTCCCTAATTCTACCCGCCTCATTACATAGCACCAGATCCAAGATAGCTCGCTCCCTCGTCGGCTCCAACACACACTGTTCAAGGAAATTATCCCGGCAGCATTCCAAGAACTCCTCCTCGAGCCCACCTCGTCCAACATGGGTCGACCAATCAATATGCAGATTGAAATCCCCCATAACTACTGCCGTCCCATTCCTGCACGCCGCACTTATTTGCGTGTTAACAGCCCGCCCCATCTCCAGATCATTATTCGGGGGCCTATAGACGACACCCACCAGCGTCTTCCTCCCTTTGCTGTTCCTAATACTTTAATGGGAAGTGGCCATCGCCAGCTGGGCCATCATTTATTGCCCATCTCTAATTTTTCATTGAGGAACAGTTAAGAGGACATTATTGGAGATCTGGAGTCAGATGTAGGCCAGACTAGGTAAGAATGACAAATTTCTTTCCCTAAAGGGCATTAGTGAACCAGATGCATTAATACAATTGACAATGGTTTCATGATCATCATCAAACTTTTAATTTCAGATCTGTATTGAATTCAAATTTCACCACCTGCCATGTTGGAATTCGAACCCAGGTCCCCAGAGCACTATCTGGGTCTCTGGATTACTCGTACAATAACAGTACCACTGCGCCAATACTTCCCCCACGCATTATTAAACATTGTTAATTATGAAGATCTGCTTATGAAAAAGTGACTATAATATAATTGCATTCCATATTGAGTTTGAGAGTACAATTATTGAGTCAAAATAATTTAACAAATTATTTAAACCAATCCATGTACATAGATAGGAGGATGAAGTCGGCTAAAATATATGACACTAAATAAGCAGTAGGAAACATTTAAAGTAATACAGCAGTAAGCGGGAATGCGAAACCAGATAGCACTTTTAAAAGTATATAAATAGGAGGATAGCAATGTCCTTTAGGGAAGAAAATTTGCTGTCCTTCCATGGTCTGGCCTACACGTGACTCCAGATCCGCTTCAATGTTGTTGACTCTTAAATATCCTCTGAAATGGCCTAGCAAGCCATTCAGTTTAAGGGCATTAGGGATGGGCAATAAATCCTGGCCCCAGATAACAATGTCCACATCATATGAATGAAAATAAATGTTGATTCCTTCAAAGACAGGAGAGATGATCATGGAGAATGGGGAAATAGCAGAGATTTTGAACCAATATTTTGTGATTGCCTTCACAGTGGAAGACATGAATTAAATAATAGAAATGGAGGATAACTAAGAGGCTAATAAGAGTGCAAAATGTAGAGAAATTAATATCAGCAGAGAAAAGGCATTAGAGAAGCTTAACAGGTAAAAAACCAACAAATCCCTGGGTTTTGGTAGCGCACAACCTCTGGTTCTAGAAGAGACAGTTGCATAGGTAGTGGATGCATTGGCTGTGATTGTCCAAGATTCCCTTAATTCCAGAATGTTCCAGGACATAGGAAGTTAGCAAATGTAACATTGCTGTTCAAGAAAGGAGGAAGAGAGGAAAAAAGAAACTACAGGCTGACTGGCCAGTTATCAGCCTTCAGGGAAACTTGGAATATATCATTATTGAAAAAAGAAACATGCTGTCAAAACTTTTCTTCATGCACTCCACAGGACAGATGCAAAACTGCCAAATTTCAAAGGGAACAACAGTATACTGCATGAAAAAATGTTGATGAGTGCACTCAGATTGTTTGAAACATCGCTATGGAGAATGCCCAAGGGAACTATTGTCCCCCATGCTTTAGTTTAATTAAAAACACAAAATACCTGGACGTATTCCTTTTGCTAGCAAAGGACAGGACCCTGCTCATGAATATATGTAGCCTCTTATACGCATAAGTTAGTCACACTTTGAGCCCAACTGAATCATCTTAAATTTGTTGTTAGTGTATTCATATAGTCATGCAGCAAAATTGTTGCTCCCTTTGAAATTTGGTAGTCTTACACATGTCCTGGTGATTGCAAGGCAAAAAGCTTCAACAGCATATCTCTTTTTTAAGCAATAATTTATTATTAAGAAAGTTTTAACAATTCACTTAGAAAACCATAGTATTATCAGACAAAGAGAACCAACCCATCTTCCCTTGTCAATCCAGCCCTAGAGAATCATATATATTGTAAATGGACTTGGTAGTCTCAGATGAAATAATTTTAACTCTGATTAAAATGAAGTTCTTGGGAAAATGTTCAGAGCAATCTCTTGATTAAGGAATTTCGAAAATCCTCTTCTTTTGGTGTCATCAGTTCTGCAGCTTAAACTGTAGCGCACATTTTACCTGCAAAAATGCAGCCCTATTGTTCAATGTGTTAAAGAAAGTTTATGCTGCTTAAAATGTGTGTGGTAGACTCTTTGAATATTTTTTAATCATTACACTTGGGTTCATGGTTTCCCCTTGTGGTTTCTGGTTAATTAAATAATTTCACTTTCTTCGTTTGGGGCTTCAGAAATTTTCTTTCCTCCTAGTGTGATATGATACACAAGAGTTTACAAGGGGTGGGATTTTCCACACCCTGCTCCCCATCAAGGTCATCCAGCTCTGCTAAAAATCAACAAACTTTTGTCTGGCCTGTGCGACGGTACTCACCGTAAAATCCCGGGCAAGGTGCAATCACCAGGAGGAATCATCGGCAAAGTCTGATTTCGGGCTGGAGAGCAGCATTTAAGCCGCCCACGGAAATGGTTGCTTTTTCTGCTGTATTGTGTGGCACTTAGTAAAACCAAACAGGGAGGAGTTCCATGTTGTATCGGTGTCCCCATCACCTCAGTGCTACAATGACCTAGGTGTCATGTTTAAAAACAGTCCCTGCACACTGTTAACACATTTCAGAAAAGATTGCAAAGTCATGACTTGCCAAACTTAGGTAACTTACAGCACTGGATTTCATCAGTGCCTTCCTCAAACACTTGCTGGACACAGTGGAGATCTAAATAATGTTCTATTCCCATGCCCTGGGCGTTCCAGGTCACCAATCCAGTATGGGAAGCAGTGGTAGTGCATGCACGCTGCCAGTGAGGACAGCCATCCACTGCCACAAAAAGCTGAATGATCTGCTCTGTTCTGCCAAGGTAAATCACTCATCATTCCCAACTCACACACCCATCACACAGCCATAGGGATCTCACTCAGTGCCAACTCAAGGGACACCGCCACTAACATTCCTTCACACATCTTCATCTGCTCTATCATTTCCCTGGTCCCACTCGCCACCCTATCATGCCAGGCATCCTTATCATCTGTCTTGGCATATGTCCTACTTTCAGTCCCTCCATCTGTCTTCATGTAAGACAAACTGGGAGAGATCCCAAATGGGTGGAGGGATGCCAGAACCATGGACTTCAAGGACAGAGCCATCCAGCTTGCTGGATATGATATTGTCTGCTTCAGTCGTTGGTAATATCAGGTGCGACAAACCAGCGCAAGGACCCAGCACTGCAACATCCATCAGACAACCATGTTTCTTGTTTCTCAGCCCCTACTGACCTCTCCTTTCTTTTGCAAGCACATCTGAGAAGCAGCCAAAGGGACCCATGAGCCAGAACCTCGACTTGCCTTGCCTATAAGAGAGAAGGCAGACAGCAAACCACCGGGCTCCATGTTCCTGACAGTCTCCTCACTACACAATCAAAGAGAGAGACTAGGCACTCAGCGTGTGCCTGCTATGAACCACTCTTTGTCCACTGAACATCTGAAGCTGCCCATCAGAGTCCATTGACTCATGTCCTGTCCAAACATTGATGCCAGGTCCTTAGTTCACATGTTGGTCAGGCAAGACCCCACAGCATTCCATCCCCATACCACATGACCGAATGGGGACAGGCTTGGCAATTCCACTGCATCCTGAGCTCTTATCTCAGGTTCAGACATTGTCTTCACGTTAACCCCAAGGCTTTGTGCTCAGTTTGGCCCATCAGGGCCACTTGACAATAGGCACTTCTGTATTGAGCAAAGAATTAGGAGCGCTATCCTCAGGCAGTGTGCCATGGCTAATTTTCCAAGGGGATTTTGTAGTTTGTCCAGTTGGGTAATGGCACTGCCATTCCATAGCATTCATTGAATTTGGAAGTCTGTGCACCAAGGGTTAAATACTGAGCACCAATTGTTGGTACCCTCACACATGAATGCTGCTTAAGTATGCATAATTGTATAATTAGTCTGACTCCAAGAATGTCAATTGACCTCAAGCTAAATAGTCTCAGCTGCAATGGAGTACTAATCATTAATATGTTTTAATTCCGCCTGCATAAGCACCCCCACCACGCCCCGCACCCCCCACCTCAACCCCCATGATTGCGTGGAATCTTTAGGTCGTACTGACCCCTGTGCCTGCCACTACTGCCACTACCACCACACCAGTTGCACTGAAGTCCATATGCCAGGCTTCCCTTCCCTTCTGTCTATCCAGCCCTTCAAAGAAAGCTGTGCCCCAGCACCAGAAGGCAGTCTCAAAGAAGCTGATGTGCAGAGTTACTTGTGGCCTACTCTTTCCCCTGAATAGGCAGTACCACCAGTTGACTGCCCTCACACCCAAGGCCCCCTTCAAGCGCTGCTCACCAGGAACACGCCTTTTGAAACAAGTCGTACATCGCATCGTTCTGACATTGCAGTGTCTTGGAGATTCAGTTGAGTTGGGTATGTTTCTGGCAAAAGAGTCCCATATTGGTATGCTATTGTTTATAATGACATTCCCCATGTTGAGTGGGTTGACACGTCTAAGACTTTGCAATATTTTCCACTTGTGCTAAACCTGCTTAGCGTGATCAGGAATGAAAAATCCCATTTAAAACAAAAGGTCTAAGTGAATGTTTTTACCCCTCTATTAGAAGTGTAAGGATATATAGTTTGTGAAAAACAGAATTATTTTGAATTGTTTGCACAAAACAAGTGAATGAAGCGACTGATGGTTTCTGAAGTGCATCGCCCCCAATTTTCACTCCAAACAACACCCTGTTTATTCTAAATCTTTGTTTCCTCTCCGCCAACCGATATTCTAACTATCTTACTATGTTTCTTCTTATACTATAAACCAGATTCTTTTCTCACAAATTTCTTGTGAGAAGATCTATGTACACTACAACAATGATGTGGGTATGCCGGCGTTGGACTGGCGTAAACACAGTAAAAAGTCTGACAACACCAGGTTTTAGTCCAACCTATTTATTTGATAATATACTCACAAGCTTTCGAGGCACACCCTCTTCGTCAGGTGAATGGAGAGTTCAGAACTCTCCATTCACCTGACGAAGAGGGTGTCCCTCGAAAGCTTGTGAGTATATTATCAAATAAATAGGTTGGACTAAAACCTGGTGTTGTCAGACTTTTTACTGTCACTACAACAATTGCATCCCTTTATTCATCCAATGCTTCAAAAGTGTAACATGGCCGTAATGCATCCAATTTTACTGTCTTTAATTAAACCTGTGGTGATTGTCCCTTTAAGGGCAACACAGCAGAAGAGGGTCACCTGGCTTGGGGGACCAATTGAGACATGAATGGGTAATCATGTTCTATGAGGATGTGTCTAGGGCAGTGGATAGAGGAGAGCCGGTGGATGTGGTCTTTCTAGATTTTCAGAAGGCGTTTGACAAAGTGCCTCACAAGAGGTTATTGCAGAAGGTCGAGGGACATGGAGTTGGGGGTAGGGTGTTAGCGTGGATAGAGGATTGGTTGTCAAATAGGAGGCAGAGAATGGGGGTCAACGGGTGCTATTCGGATTGGCGGATGGTGACTAGTGGAGTGCCCCAGGGGTCGGTGCTGGGGCCTCAGCTTTTTACCATTTATATAGATGATCTGGAGGAGGGAACCGAGTGTAGAGTGTCGAAATTTGCTGATGACACCAAGATTGGGGGAACGGCAAATTGTGCGGAGGGTGTTGAGAGTCTGCAGAAGGATCTAGATAGGCTGGGCGAATGGGCCAGGAAATGGCAAATGGAATTTAATGTTGGCAAGTGTGAGGTGGTCGACTTTGGTAGGAAAAATGGTAGGAAGGACTATTACTTATGAGGCGAAAAACTGCAGCAGGTGACGGTGCAGAGGGACCTCGGGGTCCTTGTGCATGAGTCGCAAAAACCCAGCTTGCAGGTGCAGCAGGTGGTCAGGAAGGCGAATGGGATGCTGGCCTTCATAGCGAGGGGGATTGAATATAAAAGTAGGGAAGTCTTGCTGCAGCTGTATAGGGCATTGGTGAGGCCGCAGCTGGAGTACTGTGTGCATTTTTGGGCGCCGCACCTGCGCAAAGATATTTTGGCCTTGGAGGGAGTGCAGAGGAGGTTTACTAGGCTGATACTGGAGTTGAGGGGGTTGAGCTATGAGGAGAGGCTGAATAAACTAGGCTTGTACTCGTTAGAGTTTAGAAGAATGAGAGGAGATCTCATTGAGACGTATAAGATGATGAATGGGATGGATAGGATAGAGGTGGAGAGACTCTTCCCGCTCAAAAAAGACAGTAGGACTAGGGGGCACAGCCTCAAGATAAAAGGGGGGACGGTTTAGAACGGAGTTGAGGAGGAACTTCTTCACTCAAAGGGTGGTGAATCTCTGGAATTCTCTGCCCGTTGAAGTGGTGGAGGCTGCCTCGCTAAATATTTTTAAGACGCGGATTGATGGGTTTTTGATAGGAGAGGGGATTAAGGGTTATGGGGAGAGGGCGGGAATGTGGAACTGAGCAGCGACAGATCAGCCATGATCTTATTGAATGGCGGGGCAGGCTCGAAGGGCTGGATGGCCTACTCCTGCTCCTATTTCTTATGTTCTTATGTTCTTATGTTCTTAATCATCCCAGAGGGTGGTGTCCTCTCATAGGCAGAAGACATGTAGGAACTGGGGTAGTGAGCTGCTCAAGGGCAGCTGGTCAGTTGCTGGCCTCTGTGCAGTTTTCTTCATTAATAAATACCTTTAGTGTTTCAAAAGACGTCTACGAACATGCACCATTACAATCACATAGATTTCTAAATGTGCAACCTGTTCCATGAGTTGTAGTTGATAAAATTTTGCTTGCAACTAATGTTAGATTTACTGGTATATAATTACATCCATATATCCTTCTTGAAAAGAGATGTTCTACTGGCTATTCTCCGCAATTTAAGGAGGATTGAAAATTCGAGGCCCGAAGCTCTGCCATCTTCTCCCTGACCCCTTTCAGCAGTCTGGACTAGTGGATTATGCAGCTTGAATTCTGCTAATCTTTTCAGAACCAATTCCTTTGCCACACTTATCTCCAACATTCACATTCTCCCACACTGCATCTACTTTCTCCCTTTGAAGATCATTTGTAAATGCCAATAAAAAAATGTTAACTTAATAACTATGTTATACCTTCAACTTCCACAATTAGATCCACACCATCACTCCTGAACAGCCCTATATTTAATTTAAGTAGGCTTTTACTTTCTATAAGCTCATAAAAAGTTTTTAACTAATGCCTTTTATATGATTGGCTGGCCTTTTTCATATTCCCTTTTAACCCTTCTAATCTTCCTTTTCACATCCCCAGTGCAATTTCCATATTCCTCATGATTATTCCCACTATTGTTATCCCAAGTTTGCCACATGCTTCTTCTCAAGTTTTATCTTATCAAACTCAATTCTTTGTTACATTCTTTTCATCTTGAATCTTTATTTTATATTCTACTCATGTATGTTTGACCTGTTTACTAACCATTTAGTTCAGCTTATTTTTGCCAGCTTTCCCCTTATCCCACCGAGCTTGACTTGTTTCCACTTCTGCATCCTTCACTGTATATAAACATGTTTTTATACCTACATTAAGTATAACTATACTGTCGCTCCTATTTTGAAATGATTTTCCTGTTGCACGGTGGCACAGTGGTTAGCATTGCTGCCTCACAACACCAGGGACCCAGGTTTGATTTTTGGCTTGGGTTACTGACCGTGTGAAGTGTTGCATGTTCTCCCCATGTCTGCATGGGTTTCCTCTGGGTGCTCTAATTTCCTCTCACAATCCGAAAGACATGCTGAATAGCCATTAGCCAAGCTAAATTTTCCCTCAGTGTATCCGAACAGGAGCCGGAATGTGGCAACTAAGGGATTTTCACAGTAACTTCATTGCAGTGTTAATACAAGCCTGTTTGTAACACCAATAAATAAAACTTTTTAAACTGGTTATCTCCTCCACCTCTCTTCCTAGAATTAATAGAAGCATGTTTTTAGCTTTTTTTAAACACAAATTGAGGTATGATTTCTGAATGTATTTTAAAAACACGGTTTCAATATAATCAAACTGCAACAAGAATTTAGATTTATATAGCATCATTAACAATGTAAAATGCCCCAAGGTGCTTCACAGGAGCATTAACAAAAACAACTGACACCAACTCACATAAAGAGATATTGGGACAGATCATCAAACTCTTGGTCAAAGAGATAAGTTCTAAGGAATGTCTTAAATGATGTAAAGAGGTGGAGAGACTCAGAACATTCCAGAGCTTAAGAACTGAAAGTATGGCCAAGAATGGTGAAGTGAGTAAAATCGGGGATAAGCAAAACACCAGAACTAGAGATTTAGAGATCCAAGAGGGGTTTAGCAGCTGGAGAAGATTCCAAAGATAGGGAACGCTGTGGTTTTATAAAGATTTTCAAGAAGAGCGTGACACTTTTAAATCAGGTTTTGTTGGTCTGGCAGCTTTCATTAACCAATGAGCACAGACACCTTGGCTGAATTGGCTGGCATGAATTAGGATATGGTAAACAGAACTTGAAAGTGCTCCAGTTTACAGGGGTACAAGGTAGGAGACCAACCAGGAGAGTGTTTGAATTGTCAAGTTTGGAGCTATATTTCAACAGGAAATGAGCTGAGACAGGGATGGAGATAAATACTACATGGAGGTATAAATAAGCTGTCTCGGTGATAGAGAGGATATGGGTTCAGAAGCTCATTAAACAAAATAGGAATTTGTATCATAACATTCCAAACCATTTCACAGTTAATTAGGTTCTTTTGAAGTAGACTTGGATACAGGGATAGAAAGTATGATAGCCATATTTGCAGGTGACCCTAAAATAGGTGAGATAGTAAGTTGCAATGAGGAAATAAGAAATTTACAAAAGGGTACAGGTAGTTTAGGTGAATGGGCCAAAATGTGGCAGGTGGAGTTAAATGTCGATAAGTGTGAGGATATCCATTTTGGCCTAAAAAATGGAAAGGCAATGTATTATCTAAATGGAGAGAGACTTCAGGGTACTTTGGTGCAGAAGGTTCTGGATGTTCTCATGCATGAGTCACAGAAAACTGGTAATCAGGTACAGCAGGTAATGAAGAAAGCAAATGAAATTTTGGCATATATTCCTAAAGGAATAGAGTATAAAAGTAAGGAGGTGTTGCTGCAACTAGACGAGGCATTGGTGAGACTGCATCTGGAGAACTGGGTACAGTTTTGGTCCCCTTATTTGAGGAAGGATAGTGTGGCATTACAGGAAGTACAAAGGAGGATCATTAGATTGATTCCAGAGATGAGGCGTTCATTTTATGAAGAGAAATTGAGCAATTTAGGTCAAACTATCTAGTGTTTAGAAGAATGAGAGGAGAGGGATAAAGGGTGATGAAAGGTATTGACAAAACTGATGTAGAACAGGTGCTTCCTCTGGTGGGGCAATCTAGAACTAGAGGTCATAGTTTTAGAATAAGGGGTAGCAGATTTAAAACAGATGAAGAGAATCTACTTCTCTCAAAGGATCATGAATCTATGGAATTCACCCGCCTGGACTGAAGTGGATGCCTGGACATTGAGTAAATTTAAGGAGGAGATAATAATGAGTTGAAGGGTTATGGAGAATGGGCAGGAAAATGGAGTTGAGGGCCAAGACACGATCAGCCATGATAGTATCGACTGGCAGAGCAGCTGGAGGGGCTGAATTGCCTGCTCCTACTCTCGGTTCCTATGTTCTTATGAAGTGTAGTCACTGCTAGAATGCAAGAGATCTGACAGACAATCTGCACATAGCATTTATCTCACTATCTCAGCTAAGTTTCATTATCTATGCTTAGCTTAGAGCCAAAGAATCTACTGAATAACAGAACACCTGCTCCCCAGAGGAAACATTGTTTGATTGACAGCTCAAGCTCTCTGATTTCTGTTATCAATTTCAAATTGTTGTTAACATAAATCTAGCGGTTTCCAATGTTTAAAACTTCAAAGAGGTCTTGATCATTACTCTTTTATTAGCTTGCCATCCAAACTTTATATTCATAGAAGAAATTTATCAATGGATTACATTTTTTTAAGCTTTTTTTACACATCCCATTTTACTCTTTGATGTTCATTGGTTCCAGAAAGTGCACAGTGTGTCAATAGGTATGTAAATACTAAAGCTTGGGTAGAGGGCACAAGGGGTCTGAGGGACTAGGGGAGGAGCAGGGCTGGCTAGGGGGCATGAAGGGCCTAAGGTGGGGGATTGATGGCTAAAATTCTGGAATAGAAAGCATGAAGTGTCTCAAGGGGATGAATACAGGCCAGGGACAATAAACATAGAAACATAGAAAATAGGTGCAGGAGTAGGCCATTTGGCCCTTCGAGCCTGCACCACCATCCAGTATGATCACCATTGATCATGTTTGTTTAGTATCCCACTCCCGCTTTCTCTCCATTTGATCCCTTTAGCTGTATGGGTCACGTCCATCTCCCTCTTGAACATATTTAACGAACTGGCCCCAACAGCTTTCTGTGGTAGAGAATTCCACACATTCACAACTCTCTGAGTGAAGAAGTTCTTCCTCATCTCAGTCCTGAATGGCTTACCCTTTATTCTTAGACTGTGACTCCAGTTCTGGGCTTCCCCAACCTCAGGAACATTCTTCCCATATTTAGCCTGTCCTGTCCCATCAGGATTTTATATGTTTCTATGAGATCCCCTCTCATTCTTCTAAATTCCAGTCAGTACAAGCCCAGTCAATCCAGTCTCTCTTCAAATGTCAGTCCTGCCATTCCAGGAATCAGTCTGGTGAACCTTCGCTGGACTCCCTCAATAGAAAGAATGTGCTTTCTCAAACTAGGAGATCAAAACTGCACACATTATTCAAGGTGTGGCCTCACCAAAGTGCTGTGTAACTGCAGCAAAACATTGTTATTTCTGTACTCAAATCCTCTTGCTATGAAGGCCAGCATGCCATTAGCTTTCCTCACTGCCTATTGTACCTGCATGCGAACCTTCAGCAACTGTTCCACTATGACACCCAGGTCACATTGCACTTCCCGTTTTCCTAAACTGCCATTCAGATAATAATCTTCCTTCCTGTTTTTGCCACAGAAGTGGATAACCTCACATTTATCCACGTTATATTGCATCTGCCAAGTATTTGCCCACTTAGCCAGCCTGTCCAAGTCACCCTACAGCCTCTTAGTATTCTCCTCATAGCACACATTGCACACGCAGCTTAGTATCGTCTGCAAATTTGGAGATATTGCATTCAATTCCTACATCCAAATCATTAATGTATATTGTGAATAGCAGGACTGAACCCTGCGGTACTCCACCAGTCGCTGCCTGCCACTCTGGAAAGGACCCGTTTATTCCCACCTCTGTCTGCCAACCAGTTCTCTATCCATGTCAATACATTAACTTTGAATAGGTGGCACAACTGTTTGAACTTAGCTTTTAAAAGTTGCCCCCAGTCACACTAGGACTTATGACTTCTCCAAGGGAACTGTGAAAATCTGAACCAACTCCATGAAAATTGCAGAAGAATTCCATCTCCGCAATGGAACTGCTCAGGTCAGGAGTGTCAAATGTGGACTTCTGACAGGAAGCAGCCCATCCCCTTTAAAGGCACTCCTGAAAATAAGTCAGCCTGGGAATGGGGTTGGGAATCCTGGAATCGGGACCGGCCTGCTATTTATCAAGGGCTTCAAATCCAGGCCAATGTTTCAAGTTGGTGATCCTATCTCAGAAACTGTTAACTCTGGGTGAAATATTACACACCCTGCCTGTCAGTGGAGGGAATAATACAATACAGAAAGTGGCCTGCACGTTGCCTACCTGCCTGCCCTGACTTGTGTCTCATTTTAAGGGGGAGGCTGTGGTAGTATTGGTTGGCCCACTTGCCCTTGGGGTAACTGAAACCTTTAAGTGGCTAAATAATGGCTGTTTGATTACCTCATCCTGTCCCTGCTACTATATTACCCATGGCAGGAGGGGTCCATTCTAGATAGATAACCTAGCTTTTACTGTGCAGGCTGATATTGGACAAGAGGGGCTGGAGGAACCTCCTTACTTCCAAAAGTCATAAAACACCTCTAATCGGCTTGGGTCAGTGTCTGTGTGAAGTTTGCACATTCTCCCTGTGTCTGCGTGGGTTTCCTCCAGGTGCTTCAGTTTCCTCCCACAGTCCAAAGTTGTGTGGGTTGAGTGGATTGGTTATGGTAAATTGCCCCTCAGCGTCAGGGAGACTAGCTAGGGTAAATGCACGTGGTTATGGGGATAGGGCCTGGGTGGGATTATGGTCGATGCAGACTCGTGTCGTGGTTCCCCAAGACGACAACTTATTTAACCCGATTGAAACAGAGAGTCTGAGTTGTAATCCTCCAAGCAATAGACTTTATTTCCAGTACAAGAGAAATAAAGCCGGGATGTCCGGAACACTCCACAGAGCCCTCGGCTTACAGTCTTTTTATGCACATTTCAGCTCCATATCTCAAGATTCTTATCTTGTCTTTACAATGCGACCTCGTTTAGCCACCATTGTTTCTGTACTGACCCCTTATTTACCTTGCTTGAGATTGGTCACCCATTGTTATGTCTCTTTTCCTCTCGAAACCATGGTGGTTACATCCTTTGCCCTTATCTTTACGACTCTGCTTGTACAACAATAGTGGTTTAGCTGACTTAGGCCGAATGTGAAGAAAAACATGCTCACTTTATTCTTTCTTGCTTGTTACGATCATATATTGAAGAAAAACATGCTCACTTTATTCTTTCTTGCTTGTTACGATCATATATTAAGCTGGACAGCTGTATAGTACCCATTGTCTCCCCAAGTAACTGCTGTTTGCGTTTGCTAATAAGTAACTGCTATACTACTTCTCTGGGTCTCCCGCTCTGATCACATTTGCTACACTTGATTATGTTAGGTTACTTACTTATCAACTATACTTGATTACCCATCCCAATTCTACTTCAAGGAAGACACTCTAATACTATCCGTGATTCCATATTTCATACCCAGTTTAGGTACAATTGTTCAGTACAAATTCTCTAAGTACTAACATGCTTACATATTGAGTACAAATTTCCTTACATATCCCCCCTTTGAGACTATCCCCTAGTCTCATCCCAATTACCAAGGCCAGCTCAGATAGTCCCCCTTGTTTGGCCCTGTTCATATGCACATATTTAATCACACTTGTAGGCAACGTGGGGGAGCCAAGTACTTTGGCCAGGGATCAATGTCCCCATTCTAGTCTTATCATGGCTTGTCTAGCAAAAGTCCTGATTTTTAGGTTGCTCCCCCAGATTGCCTGCCCCTAACAGTCATCAGCCAAAAACCTTCCCACCCTTGTCTAGGGAAGGGAAAAAGACTGATTCCTGTGTACAGACTAAGTCTCTTGGTCTCCGTAGGCATCGGTGAGGTTGTAGAACGATCCTCCACTAGTGCAGCTATTTCGCAAACTGACAGGTTTCAATTTCGACCAGGGTCATTGTGAATTCATCCAGCGGGGGTAGTTCAATGTTTCCCCATTCCTTAGTTGTCCCTCCCAAACGTGGGTTGCTTGTCACTTGTGTCACCATTTGTCGCACTGCCAATCTGGCAAGGAGAGATCTCAGGACAGGTAAAAAACAGCAAAATATTAATCCCAGGATGGTTATTGTCATGGCTGCCACAACTCCAGCTTTAGCAAACCAGGCCCCCCATCTTCCTAACATATTGTCCAGCCAATTCCATACCCCATGCCCGAACCCAGCATTCTCCTTCACCTCTCTCCTGAGATTTTTCAGCTTATTCATGGCCTGTGTAAATGACCCCTCTGGGTCAGTGTTATTAGGGATAAATGTGCAACACTGGTCCCCAAACATAACACACACCCCTCCTTTCCTGGTACTCCAAGTAAATACACTCCCATCAAATCGATTCCTTGTTCTGTACATTCTAATTTTAGTCCTAAACCTAGGATTGCATCTCTTCCTAATAAATTTAATGGCGTTCTATCACACACTAATATAGGTACATGAGTAGTTTTTTTCCAATGGTGACAGGTACCGGCGTTGTCATCTGAGTTAACGTTACTTTCCCCGAGAACCCCACAGTTTTCACAAACTGGTTTGACAATGGTAGGTGATTCGCATATTTTGTTTGTATGCACGTACACGTGGCGCCGGTGTCTATCATCATGGGGACCTCAACCCCTCCTACTCTAACACTAATTATGGGTTCCTGATCTGCTGTATCTGTTATTTGTACGTACTGTCCTACCATTTCAGGGTTCTCAGGGCCCCCCTATAGGGAGCTCTGAAAATTCACAGGTCCCTGCAGCACAGGGGTGTTATTCAACGGCATTTGCGCCATTTGCTGGCCTATCTGCTGCTGGTTTTCTCCCTGCCTGTAAGAGTTCTGTGGGCAGTTTCTTTTTATATGTCCTGCTTCCCCGCACCCCCAGCATACGCCTGGAGGGCCAGGCGGCAGTCCCTGCCTTAGAAGCTGCTGATTTCCCTGTCCCTGTCCTCTCTGATTCTGATAGGGTGGCCTACCACCTCCTTGTCCTTTCCCATTTCTATTCCAGTCAGTCTGATTTTGTGGAGCATAAGGGTTTTGATAATTTAAGCCATAGCCTCCTGGGTTCATGGACAGCGGGAAGGCAGAAATGTTGTAGGTTATGATGGGCTGGCCTCCATCTCCGTTCCTCCCTAGCATCGGTGCAGGTATTTCCTCTGTCTTTTGGTTCACCACCATCGGTGCTATTTTCTTGAATGTGGGGTCTTCTTTCACTTTCAGCTTTTCCTTACTTTTAATTTCTTCCAGCTGGGCTTGCAGGAGTTTACGTTGTATCTCCTTCAACTGTTTGTCTGCATTTTTTCCTCCCTGCGGTGTCTTTCCACTGCATGGGCAACATAATCCACAAACTCTCGGTAGTTTTTTGAATCCAGGCCCACCACTTCTTCCAGTCTTGCCTTAGCTGAAGTCGGCAGGCCTTCTAGGATTGCGGCTCGGAACAGGGAGTTGGTTAGTGGATCTGTTAGAATGTCCCTCTCCGTGTCCCTTCTCCACCTTCTTAATTGGTTTTCTATGTACACAGCCGCATTCTCTTCCTCACCCAACGGTTCCCCTCTCAGAGTTTTTATATCCATCCGATTGGGGTACATATCCCGTAGTGCTTGCCAAATGTCGTGGCGGTATGGATCCATTAGTGTTCCATCCACATCCGGATCATATGCTGCGGTCGGGATGCCAGCACGTCTCATTACTTCACCACCATTTGGTCCATTCCCAGCACCTTTGTCAAGAGGGCTTTGATGTCACCCAGCGCCATCCTCTTTCCCATCATTCCAGCCTCCAGCTGTCCAATCCACCTTCCAGCTCCGTCCAAAATATTGGGTAATTCGTTAATTAAATTAGGCAAATCCTGACCTGACCAAGGGATATATTGCAGTCTGCCACCCTTCAGAATCACCGGGAACACCCCTTTCTCTCTTTGATCCACTGCTGGATATTTTACAGGTTGGTGTCTTTTCCGCATTGATTTTCTTCGTCCCCCTAACACTGACTGTCTCTCCTCCTCTTCACTACTTTCTTCTGTCCCTCCTTCCATCCCTTCCTCTATTCTTTCTCTCTCTGGGTGCTTCCATGTCCATGCTCTCCCAAACTTTCGTCTGTCACCCCCTCTTTGTACTTCCCAGCATTTGTCCTCTGTGCTGCTTTCTGTCTCTTCTTCCTCTTTCCTCCCTCCGACTCTCTTTCCTTCTATCTTTTCTTGTGGTATCTCACTTTCACATTCGTGGAGATCCTCTCTCATTTTCTGCTCGCATTCTTTTCTGGCCCCAGTCCCTTCTCTTTCGTGCCTCTTGTCTCCTTCTCCTTCTGTTATCTTTTTTGCCCATTCAAGAGGTTCTACCGCGTTTACTTCTGCCTCTAACTGCCTCCTCCTTTGAATTAACCCATCCAGGTTTTCTTCCATCCTCTTAGTCTCTTCCTCAATACCTTGTCTCCTTTCTTCCTCCTTCTGTGCCCACTGTTCCTTTGTCATTTGCTTTACGTCAAAATCTCCCTCAAAATTCATTGTGCCTGATATAACTGGGTACAGTCCTACGGGATTTGACCCTTCCAGGTATGGGGGTGGGGCTACGTTTGGGTCCTCCAGTTCCTTCTTCTCCTGAGTCTGGACTGGCATTTGCATCCTACCCCCCCCCCCCATGCTCTTCTTCTCTCTCTCCCTTCTTCTTCGAACAACGCCAATATCTCTAACTCCTTTTCTCGCTTCTCCCTTCTTTTGCTCGATCTATCCTTGATTTTATAGTTCTTTATCATTCCCTTCTGATCCTCACACCTCTCTATGCACCATGTGCCTTCCTCCGGCCACGGTGTATTTGTCTTACTTGTTCTTTTAGCCCATTTTTTAGAGATATGGGCTATATCCCCTCTGAGGGCTGGGAACTTATCCCCTAGTACTTCCACTGGTGTTTTAGCTTTGCTTGCCATTATTTGTACTCTCGTCTCGCTGCCGTGATCTTTATTGCTTAATTCGTCAGAGTTTGGTATTATAGTTATTATCACTCGGTGTACTGTTTTTCCAGGCTCGGTCCCCCGTTCACTTATCCCTTGCGACTCCCCTGCCAGTATTTGTAACTCTAACCGGGGTTCCGATATCCACTTCCCCGTAGCCCCCTGTCCTGGCACTATCTTTCTTTCCCGGGCTAGAGGATAGTAGGTTTTCACCTGCTCATCTATATGTATAAATACCCTATACCGATCAGATCCCTTTACTAGTTTTTCTAAGGTTTCCAATTTTATTTTGTCTATCCAATTCCTACCTGCTATTCCTTCCCAATTTACATATGGCCACTCACTTTTTACCTCTTCTAAGTTAGTTATATGTGTGATCTTTTCCCAATCCAGTGTCGCTTCCGTTTTTGTTTTTTCCCTTTCAGTCCCCTGACTGGCCTTCCCTTTTAACTGAATGTACCGACTTCGCCACTAGGTGGTTTTGTCAGCGTAGTTTCTCCAAGTTGTTAGTTATCACCCTAATTGTGTTCCGAGTCTCCCTTTTATCTCTATTCTCCAAGCTGCTGTCTCAAATCTATCTGTCTTTCACTCCCTTTACTCCAATCGCTCGCCTTCTCCCCTCTTCTAACTACCGTATTAGGTAAGAGAGCAATCTCTCACAGACCTCTCTCCCTCTCGGTTGACGTCTTTTCCCCGAGGTCCTGGGTAGGTTCGGACTGGCAGGCCTTCCTACACTTACTCTCCTTGGGCAAGTCGTAACCTGGAATCCCGCTCCAAACCGCTTGACTTAACCTAGTTGCATCGATTAGCGTTCGGTTCTTTTTGCGTCGCACTTTTTACCCATTCACAGACAACACAGTATTCGCAGCGCGCTTTGCATGCAAAACTCTACCCTTCAGATCAGACTCAGTCTCTCAAAGTATTTTTCCCCGATTTAGTTTTACCTTTGCAGGATGTTCTTTGGGTTGGGGAGATCCAGGACCAGCAGAGAGCCGGGTGCGCTGAGCCTCGAGATCCCTTTTTCCGACAACAAGGATTTACATGCAATATAAGTCTGCTCACCTTGCTGTCAGAATGCCGGCTTTGGGATGTCCAGCCCCAGTCGGACCACCGTCTCCGCTGCTCCTTCCAGATGCTATTTTCTGGGCGATTTCCCACAACACCCTGCTCGCAGCGCCAATTTTGTCGTGGTTCCCCAAGACGACAACTTATTTAACCCGATTGAAACAGAGAGTCTGAGTTGTAATCCTCCAAGCAATAGACTTTATTTCCAGTACAAGAGAAATAAAGCCGGGATGTCCGGAACACTCCACAGAGCCCTCGGCTTACAGTCTTTTTATGCACATTTCAGCTCCATATCTCAAGATTCTTATCTTGTCTTTACAATGCGACCTCGTTTAGCCACCATTGTTTCTGTACTGACCCCTTATTTACCTTGCTTGAGATTGGTCACCCATTGTTATGTCTCTTTTCCTCTCGAAACCATGGTGGTTACATCCTTTGCCCTTATCTTTACGACTCTGCTTGTACAACAATAGTGGTTTAGCTGACTTAGGCCGAATGTGAAGAAAAACATGCTCACTTTATTCTTTCTTGCTTGTTACGATCATATATTGAAGAAAAACATGCTCACTTTATTCTTTCTTGCTTGTTACGATCATATATTAAGCTGGACAGCTGTATAGTACCCATTGTCTCCCCAAGTAACTGCTGTTTGCGTTTGCTAATAAGTAACTGCTATACTACTTCTCTGGGTCTCCCGCTCTGATCACATTTGCTACACTTGATTATGTTAGGTTACTTACTTATCAACTATACTTGATTACCCATCCCAATTCTACTTCAAGGAAGACACTCTAATACTATCCGTGATTCCATATTTCATACCCAGTTTAGGTACAATTGTTCAGTACAAATTCTCTAAGTACTAACATGCTTACATATTGAGTACAAATTTCCTTACACTCGATAGGCTGAATGTCCTCCTTCTGATTCAATGATAACACCATCAATGTTAAATCACTGTGGGACAGCTGGGATGGCGACGTGTTTCTCACCAACTCCTTGGAAGGTTGTGGAATGGGAAACCCTACTGTCCAAAAATCTCTGCACTGTTTTGTTTTCCACAGAAGCTGCCTGATCTGCTGAGTATTTCCAGCAGTTTCTGCAGTTATTGTCTGGTTGGTTTTATTCCTGTGCTTAGACCGGGATTGACAAGGCTTAGCTCTCTATGTTGAGTCTAGTTTATACTCACTGCACAATTACGACAACTTTACAACTTTCAGTTTATTTCAATGGTGACTCAAGACAATTCCATTTTCACAAAGCTAACGGTGGAGTGAAGAACTCATGTGGGAACTTTTGGATGTTTCTTCCTGTAGGTGTTGTGCCATTTGCACATTAGTAATGAAGAACACTATTAGCCCCCGCGTTATTTTCACAGGTGAAACTGGGCCTTTTATTTCATTCTGCCACCTTGAAGTGGCCTGCCTTGAGCAAATTATTCACCACAACACACATGAAAGACCGGTGCTATCTATCTGAAAAATCCTAAAGTAGTTGGTCAGACTGCTGCTGCTGCAGAGACAGCTATCGTCAGGACACAGACAGTGGCACAGTCCTTAGCATTACTGCCTCACCCACCAGCAACACAGGTTCATTTCCAGCCTTGGTGACTGTCTGTCTCTCTCTGTATTTGCATGGGTTTCCTCCGGGTGCTCCGGTTTCTTCCCACAGTCCAAAGATGCGCAGGTTAGGTTGATTGGCGTTGCTAAATTGCCACTTAGCGTCTCAAGATGTATATGTTAGATGGATTAACCATGGTAAATGTGTGGGGTTACGGGGACAGGATGGGGGAAAGGGCCTGGATAAGATACTCTGTCTGAAAGTTGGTGTAGATTTGATGGGCTGAATGGCCTCATTCTGCAATGTAGGGATTCCATGATTCTATGATGTAGCAGATAAGCTTTAATCAATTGATACAGCAAATGCACTTAGAAATTTGAATTTAACAACCAGCAGATATGAGAGGAGTTAATAGGGGACTTAGAATGTTTTCCAGGGACATATTATACATTGATGGGTGGGTGATTGATGCTGACTGCCGTAATTTAGACTCAAGGCAGAGTAATTGTTGGCATCAATCAGTCAGCAAAAGTCAATCCTCAAGTCCCAGCTGCACATATCATGACTTATCTCACTATAATAACATTGTAACACCCCCTCATCAGCAATGACATAAGCATTTTGTTTTCCATTGCACTTTCTGAACATGCTGGATCCTCCAGACAAGTATCCTTTAAATAACCGCACTAAATAGCCACAGCTACTGCAAAAGGAGAGCCTTGCGCTCAATTATTGTACAAAATTGAAAGTTGTCAGGGATGTATGACATCCAGCAGTCGCAGCTACAAATCCAATCCAACAAAAACAGCAACTTGCTAAATATATTGATGTGAAAAACATGTTCCAAGGCACTTCATGGATAGGAAACCAAAGATATGAATGGATTGTTTAAAAGCTTATCCAGAGAGGTGTGCTTTAAGGAGTGTTCAAAGGAAAGGAGAGAGATGGCATAGAGAGGAAATTCCAGAGCTTATGCCAGATCACTGAAGACACAGAAGCCAATGTTAAGGTCCAGAGAGTGAGGAATGTACAAGTAGCTAAAGTTGGAGGAATTCAAGTTTGTTAGGGTCAAGACAACAGAGAGTGGGTGAGGTTACAAATGCATTGCAAAACAAGGTTGAAAATGTTATATTGGAAGCTTGGGGACCAGAAACATACTAATAAAAAAACAAAAAAACAAAGAAAACTACAGCACAGGAACAGGCCCTTTGGCCCTCCATGCCTGCACTGACCATGCTGCCCGCCTCAACTAAAACCCCTCTACCCTTCCGGGAACCATATCCTTCTGCTCCCATCCTATTCAAGTATTTGCCAAGACGCCCCTTAAAAGCCATTACCGTATCTGCTTCCACTGCCTCCCCCGGCAGTGATTTCCAGGCACCCAACACCTGCTGTGTAAAAAAATTTCTGTAAATAATATGTAAATAATGGATACATGGATGCTGGTAAATCAGTCAAGATGCGAAAAGGATGCAGCCTGCAGAGTTTTGCATTAACTAAAGTTTATGGAGGATGAAGAATTGGAGAATAACTGGTTCTGGAAAGTGACAAAGGCACGGATAAGGGTTTTGGTGGCAAATGGGCTGACGCAGGGATGGAAGCAGTCACTTTAAGATCGTCTTTGTGATGGAGAAGCTATGGGATCAGAATCTCAGCTTAAAATCAAAAACAACTTGCGAACAGTCTGTTTTAGACTAGGACAGTAATCAACAAGGCTGTAGAATTGATGGCAATGATATGGTACTTGTAACAGTGGCCAAGTAAGTTTGGGTCATCTAGGATTGAATGTCAAGTGAAGAAATTGACAACACAGAGGCAGCAGAGGGTTCGAGAGAGGAAGAAATGGTTGCTCTCCACATACATGTGGAACCTGACCTATCTTTTAAGATGATGTTGCAAAAGTACAGCATATTGATGACTCAAAGAAGAAACTTTAATAAAGTGCATAGAGAAACCATTAATGGAGATGCTGTAACATTGAACAGCTAAGAGTGGGATAAGGAAGAGTTAGATAGGTAAGAGTGGAAAAGACACAGGCAATCCTACTGAGCTGAACAATGTGTGAGCGACTTTGGAGAAAAGTGGTGCAGTTCACCATGTCAAGGCTGCACAGATGGCAAGAATGGGGAGGGACAGTGCACCTGATTTGAGAGAATCAAACATAGGCTTGAAGGATTTTGCACTGATTTGGGAGCCAAGAAATTATTAAAAAACAGAGCTAGGGCCGGAACTTTCCAGTCGTACTTGCCAGCGGGATCTTCCAGTCCTGCCAATGGTGCAGCCCTGCCATGGGTTTCACTGCAGCGAGGGGTGCCTTCAATGGGAAACCCCACAAAATATATGACGGAAAATACCGCCCAACGTCTATGATTGATTTTGATAGAAGATCACAGAACTGAAATGCTGGGCAGAATTTTCTGCTTCCGCCTGAGGTGGACCTCATGGTGGACGGGAGTGAAGCCAAAGGTTAGATTCCAGTCGGCATTCCCCATGATAGTGGGCTGGCACTCCTGCTGATCCATGTTGGGAACTCCATTCACCTGAATTACTCATGAGCAATACAACTCCTCTGCCAATTACATGCCAAGCCAGCAGGAGATTAGACCAGTCTAGATATAAGTGACATGCAGCTGTCCATTCTCACTTTTCTTGTGACTCCAAGGTGAGTGCAACATTCAAAATATAGCTGCAACAGTGCTGCTCTGGTTCCACAGTGATGCCAATGTTAGTCCACACTGCAGGGGGTGTATGGTGAGCTCGGGTGTTGAACTAGCCTGTTCAACTTCAGGAGTCAGTTTAGTTCAGTTGGCTAGAAGATTGGTTGGTGATGAAGACTGATGCTAACAGCGTGGGTTCAATTCCTGTACCGGCTGAGTTTATATGGGTGGCACAGTGCGCAGTGATTAACACTGCTGCCTCACAGTGCCAGAGACACAAGTTCAATTCTGGACTCGGGTCACTGTCTATGCAGAGTTTGCACATTTTCCCTGTTTTTGTGGTGGGTTTCCTCCGGGTGCTCCAGTCTCCTCCCACAATCCAAAGATGTGCGGGTTAGGTGGATTCACTATGTTAAATTGACCCTAGTGTCAGGAGGATTAGCAGTGTAAATGAGGGTTACGGGAATAGAGCCTGGATGGAATTGTGGTCAGTACAGACTTGATGGGCCGAATAGTCCCCTTCTGTAGGGATTCAATGGAATGAATTTCTATGGAACTTGTTGCCATGCTGCTCCAGCAGGACAGCATTGTGTGATATGAGTCTCAGGCAGGGTTGCACTCTATATGTAAAGGCCAGCAAGGCAACTGGGGGAGAAGCAGGGATGGGGGTGAAAGGGGCTTGGTAGGTTTGACAAGGGGAGCTGACAGAAACATACGGGTGACGTGGGTTTGAGTGGATCGGGGGTATGATAGCAGGCAGAGGGGAGATTGGAGTGGGGAAGCTGGAACTCAGTACGAAACAACATAACAGAGATGCAGAAGTGATAGGATTAGATTCAATTTGCATGAAGGGGGAGAAGCATACAGACCCTGGAGTACAAAAGGTAGGGGGGGGTGCAAAGCTTCATGTGGCACAAGAGGGACAGATTGCACAGAGATTCATAGACCAAGGGTGTGGGGAAAGGGTAAGGATCTTCAGCCATTCATTGACTGAAAGAACGTCATAGTCCCTGTACTGAATCAAAGAGGTCAGGGTTAGAGATGAGAGATCAACGGCAGTTTCAGGGTCGTATGGTTCCTATAGTCAGGATGGGAGATTAAAGGCAGTCTCGGGGGGGGGTTCTGTGGATTTCATAGTTGGGATGAGAGATTAATGGCAGGCTGAATGCTATATGGATCCCAGAGTCAGGGTGAATGATTAAACACTGTTGGTTTCCACTCAAAGCTCTGCTTGATGTTCCAATACTGCCTGTCCTTACATCTCCAGCTTGTTTGTCCTGGCTGCTTCCAGACATAGCAGGTGCCTGTTGTCCAGCATTCCTCCAAGTGCCAGAGAGCTGGATTGTCATTGCCTCTGCATGCTGTGGAGACGTATCAGTGAGGCGATCCCCAGCACGTGACCCCGAGCCTAATCTAGAACTATGCCTCTGCACTGGTGGAGATTGCAAATAAAAGCTGTGATGGCTTATTTTCAAATGGATCCTCAGCATCCTCCTCTGGTGACCTGGTGTCTGGGCTTATGTTGCCTGTGCAGGTCTGTCTGGGTCTGCTGCTGCCTGTAAGAGAGAGAGAAGGAACTAAGCTTGGGAAGCTTGCATGCTGACTGTGTGCTAAGCCCTGTGGAAGATGATATTTGTGCAGAATGAGATGCTGGTGAATAGGTTTTCAATGCTGACACCTTCTCCGCTAATATTGTGTGAGGTCCCTGACTGTGTGACACTTTGAGTGCATGATGCCATTGTAGGGGCCTGAATTTGGAGTGAGCTGAAGTTTGACTTACCTTGGTAGTGCAGATGGGATCATTTATCCTTTCCTGCACTGGACGGCATTTCTCAGGCAATTGCTGACAGACCTGACCTTTGAGACCACCTCCCAGTTTGGCGAGGTGAGATTGATGGATTTCCCATATCCATTCCTTGGAAAAAGAATCGCCCAGCGCTGGTGGACAGATCTAATTAAATCCTCCTGGGAGCTGTGGCTAAACCTTAGCGCACTTCCTGTATTCCTTGTGGCCATCTCCAGAACTTCTATCCACACATTGCACTCTGCAGAGAGTAATGGCTTGTGTTGGGGTGGTGTTCAGATATGGGTGGCAGCAAGTGACAGCGGGTGAACAAATCACTGCCTGCCCTACCATGTGATTCAGCGGCCAGCTCATTTATGCATAATTAATGAAGTTACAAGCAGAGGATCGGGCGTGAAAACCCAATCTACTGATCAGTAGCAAACTTGCCGCTGTTCCTGCCCTCCACTGCACTTAGTCTCCGAAATGGAAAATTCCATCCATCAATTCTGTTTCTCTCTCCACAGATGCTGCCAGATCTGTTGAGTATTTCTAGCATTTTCTGTTTTAATTTCAGATTTCCAACATCTGCAGCATTATGCCTTTTGCTTTGGAGAGGAATCATGAAGTGTAGTGGATGAAGTGATCATTTTCAAAGACGGAAAAGTTGAGATTATTTTGTTAAAGAAGGGGTGCAGAGAGCGGTTTTGAAAGGAAGTGGTACAACAACCGAGCAGGAGAAATCATTTACAATGGCAGCTAACATGGAGACCAGGCAAAGAAGTTGAGTGGCCAGTAGTTTAGTACCAATTGTGAGAGCTGGAAGTGTGTCTCTTGGGGGAAAGGAGATTGAAAGAGGCAAGGGACAAGATGGGACAGAAACTCGAGGAAGATGTGAGTTAAGGGTTAGTACATTGCGAGGAGGGATCTTGGTAAAGGCTTGGCTTTGTGCGTTTGGGAATAGGGAGATGTGTCTATGGCAGGCAAATGAATGTCTTAGCCATTGTGAAAAGAATTCACGCTTATTGGAGAGAAGTCTTTAATGAGAAGGTTGGTAATATAGAAAATAAGCCAGGGGTGATCTTTGATTTCTAGTAATGTTCTGGAGGATTGAACAAGTTTGACAGAGGAAGGCAAATCCCAATGTTCCTTGATGTGATTTGGCCAGATCCGATGACAGATGGCTAAACTTGTCGTAGAATCTTTACAGTGCAGAAAGAAGCCATTTGGCCCATCAAGCTGCACCGACAACGATCAATCCATCCAAGGCCCTTTCCCCATATACCATGTATGTACCCTGCTAATCACCCTGACAATAAGCAATCAACCTAACCTGCACGTCTATGGATTGTAAGAGGAAACCAGAGGAAACCCACACAGACATGGAAAGAATGTGCAAAGTTCACACAAACAGTGACCTGAGTCAGGAATCGAACCCGGGTCCCTGGTTCTGGGACACAGCAGTGCTAACCACTGTACCACCATGCCACCGTATCATCTAGTGTGTGCTAGGCTATATTCAAGTCTACACTCCTTGAACTTAAACGAGTGAAGATAGAAAGAAGAAATTAAAACATTGCCTTCTATAATGTATTTCACAATGTCAGAACATCCAAAGCAGTTTGCAGCCAATTACATGCTTTCTTGAAGCACAGTCCCACCAATTTGCAGGCAGCAAACTCCTACAGATAGCCATGAGATAAATGGCCAGATCAGCTATCCAAAATGTTGGGGGAGAACTGCCCTACTCTTCCTCAGTGGTCCTGTGGTATATCTATTATATCCACCTGAGAAGGCTGATAAGGCCACAGTTTCACAAGAGGTTATTGCAGAAGGTAAGGGGGCATGGAGTTGGGGGTAGGGTGTTATCGTGGATAGAGGATTGGCTGTCAAATAGGAGGCAGAGAGTGGGGGTCAATGGGTGCTATTCGGATTGGTGGTTGGTGACTAGTGGAGTGCCCCAGGGGTCGGTGCTGGGGCCTCAGCTATTTACCATTTATATAGGTGATCTGGAGGAGGGAACCGAGTGTATGGTGTCGAAATTTGCTGATGACACCAAGATTGGTGGAACGGCAAATTGTGCGGAGGGTGTGGAGAGTCTGCAGAAGGATCTAGATAGGCTGGGCGAATGGGCCAGGAACTGGCAAATGGAATTTAATGTTGGCAAGTGCGAAGTGGTCCACTTTGGTAGGAATAATGGTAGGAAGGACTATTACTTATGTGGCAAAAAACTGCAGCAGGCGACGGTGCAGAGGGACCTTGGGGTCCTTGTGCATGAGTCGCAAAAACCCAGCTTGCAGGTGGAGCAGGTGGTCAGGAAGGCGAATGGGATGCTGGCCTTCATAGCGAGGGGGATTGAATATAAAAGTAGGGAGGTCTTGCTGCAGCTGTACAGGGCACTGGTGAGGCCGCAGCTGGAGTACTGTGTGCAGTTTTGGTCGCCGCACTTACACAAGGATATTTTGGCCTTGGAGGGAGTGCAGAGGAGGTTTACTAGGCTGATACCGGAGTTGAGGGGGTTGAGCTATGAGGAGAGGCTGAATAAACTAGGCTTGTACTCGTTAGAGTTTAGAAGAATGAGGGGAGATCTCATTGAGACATATAAGATGATGAATGGGATGGATAGGATAGAGGTGGAGAGACTCTTCCCGCTCAGAAAAGACAGTAGGACTAGGGGGCACAGCCTCAAGATAAAGGGGGGGTGGTTTAGAACAGAGTTGAGGAGGAACTTCTTCACTCAAAGGGTGGTGAATCTCTGGAATTCTCTGCCCATTGAAGTGGTGGAGGCTGCCTCGCTAAATATATTTAGGACGCGGGTTGATGGGTTTTTGATAAGAGAGGGGATTAAGGGTTATGGGGAGAGGGCGGGAATGTGGAACTGAGCCACGACAGATCAGCCATGATCTTATTGAATGGCGGGGCAGGCTCGAGGGGCTGGATGGCCTACTCCTGCTCCTATTTCTTATGTTCTTATGTTCTTAACATCTGTGTGAGAAACAGCACTGGAGCATCAGCCTAGATTTCATACCTATGGTTCTGGAGCAGATTGGAATCTACCACCTTCCATTTGCAGGCAGGAGTGATGCCAACTCAATCACAACCAACAGAGTCATACTGCTTCGAATAAACAGGGTGAAAGAGATTTTAAAATTTGTCTATAGCTGCATAGGAAAGGGTTATGGTTTCTTAAATCAACAGCTGTAAAAATTTCCTGGCAACTGGAGGACTTTTAAAAGTTTGAAAGGACGGTTGTAAGTCCCTATAGAGAGAGGGTTCATTATCGGGATGATGCAGACAGATGTGGATTTGGAAGTGAGCCTTGTCTATATGATTCTTTAGTAGATGCCCAGATTGAGGCATCTACAATTATGAAAAATTAAGGGAGGGCAAGAGATCAGAGCAATCAGAGAGGTGAGTGCAGATGGAAATTGAAATGACAGACTCATTCAGTAAGTAGTCTCTCAACACCGGGGTAAAGTCCAACAGGTTTATCTGGTAGTGCAAGCTTTTGGAGCATTGCTCTTTCATCAGGTGAGTGGGAGTTGTATTCACAAGCACGGCATCTATAGACATAAACCCAATTTACAAGACAATGTTTGGAATGTGAGTCTTTACAGGTAATCAAGTCTTAAAGGTACAGACAATGTGAGTGGAGAGAGGTAAACACAGGTTAAAGCATCCCCCACGATGACGGCATTGCTGCAACTGCCTCAGTGCTCAACGCTGACAATTGCCAGCCTCCAGGTGCAATTTTACAACTCACCTGCTTCATCTTGGACCACAATGTCTTTACCTTCAACAACCAGTTTTTCATCCAGACACACAGAACAGTCATGGGGACCAAATTCGCACCTCAATATGCCAACATCTTCATGCAGAGGTTTGAACAAGATCTCTTCACTGCACAGAATCTTCAACTGATGCTACACACTAGCTACATCAATGACATTTTCTTCCTTTGGACTCATGGTGAACAATCACTGAAACAACTATATGGTGGCATCAACAAGTTCCATCCCACCATCGGACTCACCATGGACTACTCTCCAGAATCGGTTGCATTCTTGGACACACGCATCTCCATCAAGGACGGTCACCTCAGCACCTCTCTGTACCGCAAGCCCACGGATAACCTCACAATTCTCCATTTCTCCAGCTTCCACCCTAAACACGTTAAAGAAGCCATCCCCTACAGACGAACCCTCTGTATACACAGGATCTGCTGAAACAGACACCTCTAGGCACCAAAAGACACCCTCATAAGAACAGGAAATGGGGCTCGACTCATCGATCAACAATTCTAACGTGCCATAGTGGAAAGCCGCACCGACTTCTTCAGAAAACAAACACGGGACAGGGTGGACAGAGTATTCTTCGTCATCCAATACTTCCCCAGAGCAGAGAAGCTACGACATCTCCTCCAGAGCTTCAACATGTCATCGATGAAGATGAACATCTCACCAAGGTCATCCCCACACCCCCACTTCTTGCCTTCAAACAACCGCACAATCTCAAACAGACCATCGTCCGCAACAAACTACCCAGTCTTCAGGAGAACAGTGACCATGACACCACACAACCCTACCACAGCAACCTCTGCAAGACATGCCGGATCATCGACACGCATACCATTATGTCATATGAGAACACCATCCGCCAGGTACACAGTACATACTCTTGCGACTCGGCTAATGTTGTCTATCTGATACGCTGCAGGAAAGTATGTCCCAAGGCATGGTACATTGGGGAGACCATGCAAACGCTACGATAACAGATGAATGAATGTCACTCGACAATCACCAGGCAGGAATGTTCTCTTCCTGTAGGGGAACACTTCAGCGGTCACGGGCATTCAACCTCTGATCTTTGGGTAAGCGTTCTCCAAGGCGGCCTTCACGGCACATGACAGCGCAGAGTTGCTGAGCAGAAACTAATTGCCAAGTTCCGCACACATGAGGACAGCCTCAACTGGGATCTTGGGTCCACGTCACACAATTTGTAACCCCCACAACTTGCCTGGGCCTGCAAACTCTGACTAACTGGCTGGAGACAATACAAACTTCTTTAACCTGTGCTTAACCCTCTCTCCATTCACATTGTCTGTACCTTTAAGACTTGATTACCTGTAAAGATTCATATTCCAACCATTATCTTGTAAAGTGTCTATGTATGCCCTGTTTGTGAACAGAACTCCCACTCACCTGATGAAGAGGCAGTGCTCCGAAAGCTTGTGCTACCAAATAAACCTTTAAGACTTTAACCTGGCGTTGTGAGACTTCTTTCTGTGCTTACCCTAGTCCAATGCGGGCATCTCCACATCACAGTCATTCAGTGCAGAGACTGAGGGAGGAAAACATGGAAGGAGTGCAGCAAAGGAACGTGAAATAGGGCTCGAGCAGGGCAGTAGATAATGAGTATTTTAAAGAAAAGGTGAGAGTTGTGCAACAAGGTGATGAGTTGAAGAGGGAAAAGATACCAGAGGGGTAGAGAAGAGACCAAGGGGTGATTTAGTGATCAGAATTATGTGGCAGTTTGGGTGGAAATTCAAGTTAAGCCAGGAATGTTCAAGAATGAAAACTGAACAAAGACTATTTGGTGCACACAGAAATATTTATGGGAAGCCTGTGGTGTTCCGTCTTCTACTTTATCTAATACTCACATTTTCCAGTGATTGAAAGCATAATTTGGAAATGCACCTTAAAATGACAACAAAATCTAGCATGAGAGTTATTTGGTCATGTACAACTTCCATGCAGGTAATGATGTGAGATATCTGTGGAAATCTGAACAACTCATTTTCATTCTTGGATTATATGGCACAAACATTTCCTAAAAACATTGACTGTACAATGTAACCTGTTGCATTTTCTGTAATACAACAACATTGTAATGTGCAAAAGCTGTCAGCATTGGAAAATCATGGGAAGATGATGATGGAGACAGTGGTAATATCACAGATCTAATCATCCAGAGGCCCAGGCTAATGGGTTCACCTCCTGGTGGAATTTATATTCAATTAAAAAAGTCTGGAATCATAGAGTGAGTCTCAGTAATGATGATCATGAAACTATTGTCAATTCTTGTAAAAACCCACTGTCACAGTGGCACAGTGGTTAGCACTGCTGCCTCACAGAGTCAGGGACCCAGGTTCGATTTCCAGCTTGGGTCACTGTCTGTGTGGAGTTTACACGTTCCCCCCTGCATCCGCATAGGTTTCCTCTGGCTGCTCTGGTTTCCTCCCACAGTCCGAAAGATGTGCTTGTTAGGTGCATTTGCCATGCTAAATTCTCCTTCAGTGTACCCAAATAGGTGGCAGAGTGTAGCGACTAGGGGATTTTCACAGTGACTTCATTGCAGTGTTAAAGTAAGCCTACTTGTGACACCAATACATAAGCTTAAAAGTTCGAATATTTAATGCTTTTCCGGAAAGGAAATCTGCCATCATTACCTTGTCTGGCCAGATTCAATGATTGACTCTTAATTGATCTCTGAAATGGCCCATCAAGCCACTCAGTTCAAGAGTAATCAGGGTTGTGCAACTAATGCTGGCCTTGTTGGTGACGAATGAAAGAATAAAGGAGGAAAATATGCATCAGAAATATCAAAGTTGTCATCATATAAAATAATTACTGGTTGCATGTTAACACAGGGAAAAGGGTTATTGGGACCCTATAGACATAGATCAATATCAACCACTGCAAATCATCTGTAAAAGTTTCACATTAGAGATTTCATCTTTACCATAATGTTTGCTTACAAAGGCAAGTAAAAGAAAGGTTCTTATGATACTAGTGTTGTCAAGTGGAAGGACGCTAATGTACTTGAAGATAGAAGTAAGGCTTACATTAACCCTGCAATGAAGTTACTGTGAAATTCCCCAAGTTACCACATTCTAACACCTGTTCTGGTCAATGCACCTAACCAGCACGTCTTTCAAAATGTGACAGGAAACCGGAGCAAACTCCACGCAGATAGTGATTCAAGTGGGAATTGAACCCAGGTCCCTCGTGCTGTGAGGCAACAGTGCTAACCACTGCGCCAGCATGCCACCCCAGCAGCGACTTATCATATAGCAAAAAGATGATTGTTTCTTTCATTTGGGAATATGCTCTGTGATCGCAAATCCACAAACAAAATAAAAATCATATACAACTGAAGAGCAAACGGCAAAAACAATTTTATCCTCATTGGTATGGTTACTTCACTGTCATTATTGAAGGTTTAATTGTAAAGTATCCTTCAGAAAGAAAGGCTGGTATTTATGTAGCTTCATATTGCCACTTGCAAAAACATCTCTCAGAGAACTTCACATACTGGGTAACATAGATACCGTTGTTATGCAGACAAGCATTAACCAGTTCATGTGTTTTCACAGTACTGCTCAGCTAGGAAGGGTAGCCACAATAGCATTTCTTCAAAAGGTGCACTTCCTCCCTTCTTCAAATAGTTTCTGGGATCTTAAACATTCACTGGAAGAGGTAAATCCTCCATTTAATGTTTCAATTAAGAAATGAAAACTTTTCAAATGCAACACTTCCACAATGTTCCCGCTTGAGGTATCAGCTGAGATTTTATGCTTCAGACTATGGGATTCAGTTTGCATCCACAGCCTTCTAACCCAGTAAGAAGTCTCACAACACCAGATTGAAGTCCAATAGGTTTATTTGGTATCACAAGCTTTGGAAGTGCTGCTCCTTCATCAGGTGAGTGGAAAGGTGGGTTTCACAACCACAACATATATAGACAAAGATGCAATTGGCAATTGTGTCTTTGACGATATATGTCACATTGTGAAACCTACCTCTCCACTCACTTGATGAAAGAGGAGCATTCCAAAAGCTTGTGATGTCAAATAAATCTGTTGGACTTTAAACAGGTATTGTGAGACTTCTTACTGTGCCCACCCCAGTTCAATGCCAGCATCTCCAAATCATTCTAAATCAGAAACAAGAGAAACAACCCATTAGATTAAGGTTGCACAAATGACTTTTGAGCATCTTGCCTTGATATCCTGCCCTCTTCATCAAGAGCTCACTAATCTGCTGATTAAAATAAAATCATTACCTCTCTTTCCCAGGGAATTTATGGGTGATACCAGTCAGAATAGGCATTTCTTTCATGCATGTCCAAGTAGTTGTGTACTGTGTGTGGTTTTGCACTCTTTGCCTAAGGAAATATAGGGCCCTATTTTCCATTTTAGGCAGACTTGAAACTGGGAGGGTCTTAGATCCGACTTTTAGACTCATTCTGAGGTGGCCCCATACGCACTCTGCTTGCAAAAATATCAGTGAGCCCAAATCACGCTGCAAAAGCTGTGGGCAGGGTTTAACGCACCTGAAATCATGCAGCTCCGAACAGAATCTCCAACTGCAAAAAAAACGATAGAATGCTGCTCCCCTGCCACACCCCTCCTGGGCGGGATAATGCCTCCCCCCCCCCGATCCCCATAGATATTGCCCCACTCCCACAACATTATCGACCCCCTTACCCCCCCATGCACCTGCCACCCAGATCGATCACGAGACCTTGCCCCACTTCCTCCCCACCGATCTCAAGCAGAGTGGCAGTAGATCCCCCCCTCCCCCCACAGATCTCAGGCAAAGTGGCAGCGACTCCTCTTTACCCCCTCCCCCTTCCCTGCCACTGATCTCAAGCAGAGAGCCATGAGACGCTCGGCGCTTACCTCCTCACTAACAGGAGCGTCCAAATCGGACTTCTATGGAGCATGTCCATTTCGTGCCAATTCTGGATAGGTGAATGCTGTGGTGAAGGGGGAAGTGCCAGTAAAGTTGGACGTGCAACCATTGAAGTCAATTTAAGTGCAGGCAAATGCATTTAAATGGCCATAGCATTCGTTTTGGGTGCGGTCCCAATGGTGGCCATTTTCGGGCCTTAGTAAAAGGGGAACTGGCATGGAAGCGGGCGCGGATCACATTACTCACCTCACACTTGACTTTACCAAGTTTTCGCACCCAAAAGTTTGGGCGCAACCCGATGGCAAACTTGGGCTCATAGACTTTCAACAGAGGGAGTGCAACAAAAATTCACCAACTCAATTCCTGGGATTTAAGGTTAAACAAACTTGGCCTTTATTCTCCAGAGTTTTGAAGAATGTGAAGATTATCTCATTCAAACTTACAAAATTCTTATAGAGCTCAACAGGGCAGTTGTAGGAAGGATGTTTCCCCTGGCTGGGGGAGTTAGAAGCAGGGACACATTCTGAGAAGGAAGGGCAAGCCACTTAGGATTGAGATGAGGACAAATTTCTTCACTGAAAGGGTGGTGAATCCCCAGAGAATTGTGACATTGAGTAAATGCAAGACCGAGATAATAGATTTCTACATGTTAAAAACATCAATTTGGCAATAGTGCAGGAAAAATTATATTGAAGTAGCAGATCAGCCATGACCTCATTGAATGACAGGGTGGGCTTGAAGGGCTGAATGGCCAACTCCTGCTCCTATTTTTTATGTTCTTTTGATGATAGTGATTGACTTGAGTAATTATGTTTTGGCACTGAAACTAATTTTAGGAACGAACTTATCTAAAACTAAAATTGGATGTAGTGAAATGAGACGAAAATGAAAATTATTTTAAAGAGTGGAACAAAAAGTAATCAATAAAGTTAATGTAATGTTGGTTTTTACCTCAAGTGAGCTGGATCCTGAAGTGGAGGAAGTTATGCTTCAGCGGAATAAAACTTTGGTTACATCCCATCACAAATACTGTCTCAAATTCAGTTTTGGGCTCCAAACATCGCAGAGGAAATTTTGGATTTAAGAGAGGTGCAGCACAGATGACAATGAAGGTTTGGAAGATTGAATTCTAAGGACAGGTTACTGTGTATTATTATGCATTCCTGTGTACATATGAGAATGAGATATGATATGATTGAGATGCTTAGAGTGTTTGAAGGATTTGATAGGAAACAATTGCCAGAATTTTCCTGCCGTTCACACTAGCAGGATCTTCCTGTCCCGCCGACGGCACACCCCCACTATAGGTTTCCCAGCGGCATTCAGTGGGAAACCCCGTTGACAATGGCAGGATCGGGATCCCGCCACTGGCTAATGGCGGGCTACCTCTTCATATATTTATTCTGCTAATCTGCTGACACTAGGGTCAATTTAGCATTGCCAATCAACCCAACCCGCACATCTTTGGACTGTGGGAGGAAACCAGAGCACCCAGAGAAAACCCACACAAGCACGGGGAAAATGTGCAAACTCCACACAGACAGTGACCCAAGCCGGGAATTGAACCCAGGTCCCTGGCGCTGTGCCACCCTTACTGCCCTAATGAATTATGTTGATGTAATGATTCTTGTTTAGTGATCAATGATTTCCAGAGTGCTGAGTCGGGATGTGAATAACACTATTTAAATAGATGTTTCTTTCTTGAATGTAAGCTGGAATTCCCATTGTTGTATGGCACCAATGGTCTGCAGGGCAGTAGCGGCTCCTCTTCTATCATCTGCTTGTGAGCTAATTCTGTTTTGCTGCTCCTGCATGGGACCTGCCCAAGTGAAAACTGGACTACAACACACATTCCAAAATGTGTGAAAAGCCTCTTTCACACTTATGCTTCTAACAACAATAAACTACACTTAGCGCCAGTCACTGAATGGGTCCTTTCTCTGAGTTGCATTAGTATCCTAAGAGTACAAAGCTGAATCTTCCTACTTTCTGCACTGCAGATGTCATTTAGATTAATTATACAAGCATTTACAGCTTGTTAGTGAGATGCATGCCATTGGCATGCGAATGTGGACTGGGGGAGCGCGTTGGAAGGTAGGTCTGCTGAGGAGCAGTGGAGGATCTTTAAGGAGATCTTTCTTGGTGCTCAGCAGAAATTTATTCCGATGGTCAAAAAGGACCGTAGGAGGAAAGGTAATCAGCCGTGGATAACGAAGGAGGTGAAGGAAAGTGTTAAATTAAAAGCGGAGGCGTTTAGAGTAGCTACGAGTAGTGGGCGAGAAGAGGATTGGGAGAGGTTTAAATGTCAACAAAGATTGACAAAGAAGTTGATAAAGAAGGGTAGGAGAAACTATGAAGCTGGGCTAGCGCTTAATATAAAAAAGGATAGCAAGAGTTTTTATAAATATATGAAAAGGAAGAGGCTGGCTAGGGTGAACGTTGGTCCCTTAGAGGATGAGAAGGGGGACTTAGTGGTAGGGGATGGGAATATGGCTGAGGTCCTGAATAACTTTTTTGTTTCTGTCTTCACGGAGGAGGACGTGAATAATTTGCCGGATGTTAGAGATGGAAAGGTGTAGGACTGGAGGGTCTCGATGACATTACTGTTACTAGAGAGGTGGTGCTCGACAGACCGGAGGGGCTGATTGTGGACAAGTCCCCAGGACCGGATGGAATGCATCCGAGGGTCCTGAAAGAAATGGCGGAGGTGATAGTGGATGCCTTGGTGGTTATTTTCCAGACGTCGCTGGATTCCGGGGAAGTGCCGGAAGATTGGAAAGCGGCTAATGTTACGCCGTTGTTTAAGAAGGGTGCCAGGCAAAAGGCGGGGAATTATAGGCCTGTTAGTTTAACATCTGTTGTAGGTAAAATGTTAGAATCCGTCATCAAGGAGGAAATAGCGAGGCATCTTGAGGGGAATTGCTTGATAGAGCAGACGCAGCACGGTTTCGTTAAAGGGAAGTCGTGTCTGACAAATTTACTGGAGTTCTATGAGGATGTGTCTAGGGCGGTGGATAGAGGAGAGCCGGTGGATGTGGTCTTTCTTGATTTTCAGAAGGCGTTTGACAAGGTACCTCACAAGAGGTTATTGCAGAAGGTCAGGGGGCATGGAGTTGGGGGTAGGGTGTTAGCGTAGATAGAGGACTGGTTGTCAAATAGGCAGAGAGTGGGGGTCAATGGGTGCTATTCGGATTGGCGGATGGTGACTAGTGGAGTGCCCCAGGGGTCGGTGCTGGGGCCTCAGCTATTTACCATTTATATAGATGATCTGGAGGAGGGAACTGAGTGTAGGGTGTCGAAATTTGCTGATGACACCAAAATTGGTGGAAAGGCAAATTGTGCGGAGGGTGGGGAGAGTCTACAGAAGGATCTAGATAGGCTGGGCGAATGGGCCAGGAAATGGCAAATGGAATTTAATGTTGGCAAGTGCGAGGTGGTCCACTTTGGTAGGAATAATGGTAGGAAGGACTATTACTTACGTGGAGAAAAACTGCAGCAGGCGACGGTGCAGAGGGACCTCGGGGTCCTTGTGCATGAGTCGCAAAAACCCAGCTTGCAGGTGCAGCAGGTGGTCAGGAAGGCGAATGGGATGCTGGCCTTCATAGCGAGGGGGATTGAATATAAAAGTAGGGAGGTCTTGCTGCAGCTGTATAGGGCATTGGTGAGGCCGCAGCTGGAGTACTGTGTGCAGTTTTGGGCGCCGTACTTACACAAGGATATTTTGGCCTTGGAGGGAGTGCAGAGGAGGTTTACTAGGCTGATGCCGGAGTTGAGGGGGTTGAGCTATGAGGAGAGGCTGAATAAATTAGGCTTGTACTCGTTAGAGTTTAGAAGAATGAGGGGAGACCTCATTGAGACGTATAAGATGATGAATGGGATGGATAGGATAGAGGTGGAGAGACTCTTCCCGCTCAGAAAGGATAGTAGGACTAGGGGGCACAGCCTCAAGATAAAGGGGGGGCGGTTTAGAACAGAGTTGAGGAGGAACTTCTTCACTCAAAGGGTAGTGAATCTCTGGAATTCTCTGCCCGTTGAAGTGGTGGAGGCTACCTCACTAAATATTTTTAAGACGCGGGTTGATGGGTTTTTGATAAGAGAGGGGATTGAGGGTTATGGGGAGAGGGCGGGAATGTGGAACTGAGCCACGACAGATCAGCCATGATCTTATTGAATGGTGGGGCAGGCTCGAAGGGCTAGTTGGCCTACTCCTGCTCCTATTTCTTATGTTCTGATGGCCAATACAAATGGACACCTGGGGTAGGATTTTACGGCCTCGCTTGTCCTGAAACTGTAAAATATTATCTGAGGTCAATGGACCTTTCCATCGTCCACCGCTTGCCCTCACTGATTCCCATGGCAGATGAGGTGGTGAAATTCTGGTCTCGATGTCCTTGAGTCAAAAAACAAATAGAATAAGAAGTTTCACATCTGGCAGGAACCATACTATGATAGAAGCAACAGGTTGGAAAATGAAGTTAAAGTGGTGTTGGACATCACTCGAAGAAACAAAAGAATACAGACAAATATTGCAGCTGCTCTGTGTAATGTCATGTCGCAACCATCAGACGTGTATTGGGTATAATCTTGGCCAAAGCAGCACTGCTTAATCCAATAAATATTTGCAGCCTTTTATATAAAGCCATGTGTTCCTTATTGGTGTTCTGGTAAATTAATTCATGATATGTGGGCATCACTGGCAATGATGGCATTTATTACCCATCCCTAATTGCCCTTGAGAAGATGGTGGCAAACCGTGCTCTTGAACCACAGCTATATGTGTGGTAAAGGTATTCCCACAAAGTTCATTGGCAAGAAGTTTGAGGATTTTGCAGGGACAACGATGGGAAGGAATTTCCAAATTGATAGTGTTCTTGGCTTTGAGGGGAACTTGCACTTTGCAATGTTCCAGTGTATCTACTTTTTCTTTAGGTGGTAGAATTCACAAGTTTTGGAGATGCTACTACTAAAAATCTTGGTGAGTTACTGCAATGCACCTTTATAGATGGTACTATCGGTGTCACTATGCACCGATAGTGAAGGGATTGAACATAGATGGGGCACCAGTCAAGTTGATTGCCATGTCCTGGATGGAGTGTTGATGGAGTTGCACACATCTAGACAAGTGGAGATTATTCCATCACACGCTTGTGCTTTGTATGTGAGGGGAAAGCTCTGTGGGATCAGTTACTTGCTTCAGAATACTGAGTGCCTGCACTACACTTGTAATTAAAGAATTTATGTGTTCATCCAGTTAGGCTTCTGCTCAGTGCTAACACCAGGAGACTAATGGTGGAGCATTGAGTGATGGTAATGCCATTCATTTATTGTCAAGGGGAAGTGGTTAGACCCTCTCTTGTTAATGGGTCAATGCTTGGAATTTGTGTGGAACTTGCCACTTATCAGCCCAAGCTTGAACACTGCTTGGTCCAATGCACTCAGACATTTCTTGACATTGTGTAGTGTGAATCTGTAATGGTTGACAGCTCAGGAAGAGGCCAAAAGGGATTCACCACCTAGCACTTGTGTCTGAAAATGTTTGTAAATGCTTTAGCCTTATCTTTTGCTCTGACGTGCTGCACTCCACCATCATGAAAGATGGAATTTTCATGGTCCATCCTCTGATCATTCGTTATTTAACCCTGCATGACTGGTTGTGGCAGCCATGAGGTGGAGATGTCAGCGTTGGACTGGGGTGGGCACAGTAAGGAGTCTACAACGCCAGTTTAAGGTCCAACAGGTTTACTTGGAATCATGAGCTTTCAGAATGGTGCTCCTTCATCAGGTGAGTCTAGATGTGGCAGGACAAGAGAGCTTTGTTCTCTAGTTAGCTCTGGCTATTGCTTTGGTTGTTTGGCATTCATGTAAATTCACCAGGTTAGAACCTCTTACAGGCATGGTGTTCCACATTCCTCATTGAACCAAGATTAGTCTTTGGTGCTAATGGCAGAGTGAGGGACGTGCCAAACCATGAGGTTACAGATTATAGTGGAATACAATTCTGTTGCTGCTGATGGCCCACCAGGTCTCCTGGATACCCAGTTTTGAGCTATTAGATCAGCTGTGAATCTATCTCATTTTAAATCTAACTGGTCTGGCCAGTTCTGGACTTGAGATAAGAGATTTCCACTTGTTGGACTAGATTCCATGCTGAGGCTTAACTAGTTTGAGAGTTCATGTGCTTTTCTGACACTTTCCACAGTCTCCCCCCCCCCCCCCCCCATTACTGCAACATCAGAAAGCGAGTAGGCAGGCTGTCTCTCTGACTTTCTTCTACATTCATTCTATCAGTAAAGATAGCTACCTTTTCCCACCTCTGAAATTCGGGTTTCATTAATTTTTTTTTCAAAATGAGCAGGGCACGTGACTCAATACATTTGGGACAACTCCTGGCTCTCGATGTCTTGGTCTGTGTGAGGCTGTGAGCTGGGGCATTGTTTCTCCCATTAAGGAATGAGGTCCTGTGGCAGCAGTTGAACCACTTGGCTATAAGGAGAATTAGCAATGCTGATCGCCTGCTGTGATTTAAACCAAACTACTTATTTGGAGCTGATTTCCAAATCCTTGCTGCAGGAAAATGTTTGTAAAAAACCCTGAAACGTGACAGTCCTTTTGCAGCTTCAGTCACCGGCTCCTTGTGATGTGGGTGTTAGATCACAATATTCCATCTTTCTGAGTGCGGTCTTTGCCAATCTTTCCTCATTACTCAGTCTTTGTAATGCTAGAGTTCTAGCCTGTGGCTCCGTGTGGCTACCTCCAAGACTTTGAATCTCTCCCGTTGTGTCTGAGTAAATAAATACTTGAGGTACAATCTGAACAGAGCACTGCAGTCTAACCAGACACCATTAGGCTTGTATGTTTGTATTTGGGCTATATAATTGAGTACTTTATTTGCAATGCAGATTATTGTTTCACAGGCACTGGAGCTGTCAAGCACAATGCTCGCTCACTCATACGCTTCAGGAGATAGTTCTCATGCACTAAAGAGAAAGAAGAGTTAGACAGTGATTGCGCATGGATCTTCAGTTAAATCAGACTCGACTTTACAGTATGGGCAGTGTATCATCATGGCACTATCCTCTGCAAATGCGTCCAGAATGAAATAAAAGCTTTTCAACAGCAAACTTTTTTTGGTCCTTTCGTAATGTACAGAGAGGAATTAATGCAGTTATTGTGGCTATAGTTCTGCTGCTGTTTCGATATGGAGCTTTGGGTGACATACAACATTAAAATTATTCTTTCACATTTGCATTGGGAACATTGTTGAGATTCATGGGATTTTTTTATCGCTGAATGTTTTACAACAAAGAATTACATTTGGTAGCGCTGCCCTGCTTCAGGTCTGAAGGGGATTGCAAGCATCATCAGCATTTTTAATAGTTTCATTCTCAGATTCTCAGTACTTAATGTTACGCTTTTCAATGCGTGAAGCAAACTGAACAGAAAGAGAGGGGCTACATTTGTAGGGGCCTCTCATCCTCCACTGGGGAAAATAACTGAAATTGTACTTTATATCAAAAATGGTTGACAACTGTGTAACATAGTTGCAGCAAAGAATATAAAAATATTGATACTGACATTGTCAGAGCTAAAATATCCTTCAGATAACCCCTAAGCTTTCAAATCAGCGTCAAGGAACCATGTAGAATAATAAACAACAGCTAAAGGACTTGAATCCAAATATGCTCAGTGTTTCGCTATGTCCAATAAACACATCTATCATTTTGATTTACAAATTGATGATCGTTTCATGAATTCCAATTGACTTTTAAAGGGTGGCTCAGCAGTAGTAAAGTTGTTTCTGAGTCAGATTTCCCGTTCCAAGATATTGAGCACATAATTCAGGCTTAAAATCCATTGTGGTGGTGCACTGTCAAAAGTGTCATCCTTCACATGTGATCTTAAACTGAGGCACCGTCTGATCTCTCAGCTGGATGAGAAAGATTCCACTTTTTTATTCATTCGTGGGACATGGACGTCGCTGGCTGGCCAGCATTTATTGCTCATCCCTAGTTGCCCTGGAGAAGGTGGAGTTGAGCTGCCTTCTTGAATTGCTGCAGTCCATATGCTGTGGTTTCACTCACAATGCCGTTAGGGAGGGAATTCCAGGATTTTGACCTATGGGACTATTCTGGAGAAGAGGATGGGAATTCTCACCCGATTGCTCTGATCGATATTTACCTGTCAACCAACAGCTCAAGCAGATGACTTGGTTAATGCCTCATTGCTGTTTGTGGGAGTTTGCTGTGTACAAATTGGCTGCCATGTTTTCTGCATTGCAACAATGACTATGGCCTAGGTTTTGCAATCACAGCAAAGTGACATGGCTGCAAAATCTCATGAGAGGCCAAATCTCACCGACCTGATCTTGCAACACGATCACCCCCAAAACCTGCCAGTGGCGTAATATGGTGCATGCCCAGGAAGGTCAGAAACCTCATTTAAATACATTACCATGCTACTGGTGGGCTTTCCAGCTGTATTGCCCCACTCCTCCCACCAGTGTTTGGATTTCATGTTGGTGAGGTTTACAACAGATCTAGAGCAATGTGAACTAGGCAAAGAGACCACACCTGGAGCATACATTGAGTACAGCCTCTAGGGGGGAAGTGGAACAGAACCTCGGCACGGTAGCATAGTGGTTAGCACTGCTGCTTCACAGCTCCAGGGCCCTGGGTTCGATTCCTGGCTTGGGTCACTGTCTGTGTGGAGTTTGCACATTCTCCTCGTGTCTGCGTGTGTTTCCTCCGGGAGCTCCGGTTTCCTCCTGCAGTCCAAAGATGTGTGGGTTAGGTTGATTGGCTATGCTAAAATTGACTGTAGATGCATAGGTTAGAGAGGGCTAGTGGGTAAAATATGTAGCGTTTGGGGGTAGGACCTTAGGTGGGATTGTGGTCACTGCAGACTCGATGGGCAGAAGGGCCTCTCTCTGTACTGTAGGGGTTCTACGATATGATTTCTATGATAGAACCCTGGCAATACCTGGCATTGCCTGCTGGCACTTCACTCTGGTGCTGCCTCTGGCTCTGCCCTCTCGAAAACTGATTCTGCCAGTGGGGCAGGTGCCAGTGTAATGCCATGGGGCATGCCTACAGCATTTTTAAAAATCAAAGTGCTGGAAAATGTGGCAAGAAAAGTTGGCTGTGCAGCCAGTGTGCTCCACACCACTTTTCCTACAAGAGCCAACAATTCAAAAAAAACAGATAATTTCAGTCTAGATCTCAAAAAGTGCTTCAGTCTCTGCAGAATGGTTTGAAACATTTTGTAGTTGTGAAAAATGCTATGCAAATCCAATGTCTTTCATTCTTAGAACAAAAATTGGATCCAAATTAATTTTTTACAGCCAGTCAGTTTTTCCAATTTATGCTGTTCCTTCTCATGGATTAAGCTATTGAACCATTGAGGAATAGTTTTCCTAAAATGATCTGGCCCATTGAGTCTGCCCTGACTCTCCAAAACAGCATCCCACACAACACCTTCCCTCCACCCTATCCCCGTAAACCCAAGTATTTATAATGGCTAATCCATCAAACCTATACTATTTGGGACACTAAGGGGCAATTTAGCATGGCATATCCACCTAACCTGAACATCTTTGGACCATGGGAGGAAACCAGAGCACCCAGAGGGAACCCACGCAGACATGGGAAGAATGTACAAACTCATACAGACAATCATCTAAGGCTGGAATCGAACCTGGATCCCTGGCATTGTGAGGCAGCTGTGTATATTTTTCAAAATAAAATACATATAGAGATATGCTCAATGCTATCTCAAAAATTTTCGAACTGGACCAAGACGGAAATTGGCTGAATCTACGATTGCTTGTGACTCCAAATAAAAGGGCTTACCTGGTAGTATCGGAGAAACTTGCAACTCGTCATCCCTTAAGAACCACAATGTGGGGAGAACAGACCAAATTCCAAGAATGCTATACAAAGGACAGTTACATGCCCTGACCAATTGCTGCCCCATTGCCCCAATTGCTGACCCCCCAGTCTGTCCTGGCTGATTGCCATGCTGGCCAATTTCCACCCCTACCCCCATGCAAAATACATCTCCTTTCCTCTCCTCCCACCATGGAGCTCTCCATGCCTTCCCATCAATGGCCCTGTCCCCTGTCATGGCTATGCCACTGTCATGGACCTGCCCCTTCAGGTCCTGCCTCTATGGCATTTCCCAGTGCACTATGCCAGGGTGCCAAGCTGGCAGTGCTGGGGCAAAGCTGGCACTACCCAATGCCTGGCCCTGCCCCTGACCACATGGGGGGGGGCATGAATGGCCTCCAGCCCTACTAGCACGGCCACCACATCAGTCCCCATTGGTGGGAACCACACATGAATCTCATCAGTGAGGATCTTGACCAACAAGCAGATAAGGACAAGTGAGTCTGGATGCTAGCATCCAGGATTGACTAATTATATTAAAATTACCAACTGAATTTGCACTCCTTTATTGGCACAAAGCTGATTTCACTGGCAGAACAGGGCACAGAACAGAGAGGCGAGAAACTGGACACAAACCTGATTTTTCATCTCTCACTTTATCTTACTGACTAGCCATGTTGGCAACTTGTATGACAAGCTGGTAAGATCGCCCCCATTATTTCTTTTCTCTGTCGTCCCTGCATTGTAATTCTTTCTTTTCTATCTCCCTCTTTTCCAGTATGAATGCAAAGAAGGCAATATTGCTCCCCTCCTCATAATTTGAGTGTGTGCAAATAAACTAACTCTTTGAATTCATCCTATCGCCAGTTTGTTGTGGGGTTCATAATAGAAGATTGGATTAAACCAAGCTATGCCTCTGCTTATAATGGGGGGGAGCAAATCAAAAACACATTTCTGTTTACAGATGGATAGTGAAAGGAGAAATTAGTGCCATTTAAATTAAGCCCCCTTCCCACCCTCACTACTCTCCATAACACTTCATTTTATTTCTAGAGGCTGGGTGGAATGTTGTTCAAAATGTATCGCTATAATTACAGATGTTAATGTTGTCAAGAAATTTAAGAAGCTTCTAACAAGCTATTCACACTGCAGTAATAGCATCAGTGCACACTGATGTTGCAGTTGTACTGTAAGTGTAGCTTGAATCCAGAGCAGACACTAGAGTAAAGCAGAGTCAGACTCACCGGAGAGGAACTCTTGTTTCAATTCGGTGTGAGCCCAGATTTTTGCATGTGATTTGTCCAACAAAAGTTCAGCATATTGCAAAGCAAAATTGCTTCATGCAGATGGAGGGGGTTAATTTTTATCTGCACTGCTTGGGTGACAAATTGGCAGAGCAGAGTGTCTGCTAGGTACAGAAATCTTCCTCTTTCAATGGAAAAGAAAATCAGGCTAATTGTATACACTGCGTGTGTTTGTGTGCGTGTGTGTATGAGTCCTGCCACCAGTCGGATACTATGGATACTGGTTGCAATTCCCGTTTTTGGCCTCCCGCTTAAATTTCCCGTCCCACTATGCTATTTGACCAGTGTAGCGGGGCAGAAAAATTGCACCCTCTGTGTGTTTTCAAGAAGCAATTCGATATAGCACTTGGGGTGAAGGATATGGGGGAAGACGGAATTAGGCTTTTGAGTTGGATGATCAGCCACAATTGTAATGAATGGTGGAACAGGCTCAAAGGGCCATATGGCCTCTTCCTGCTCTTATTTTATTTGTTTTTATTACAGTTGAGTGTAATCACTTCCTTATCTAATGTGTCCTTAAACATGTATGGAGCAGGGACTCTAGGACAGCAATAAGGAGCAGAAACTTGAATGATTTCCCCTTTCTTTTGATCACTCCCCTTTGACTATTAGCACAATGCCAATTCACCACCATCCTGGCTATGAGCATTTAGCTTGTCACAGAATACAGATTAAACCTGACACCACATGCAAGCACAGCAAGGGGAAAAGATAGTCAGCTGAATCTGGCTTCATCTTCTTGGCAGGGTTGACACCAGTGTTTGGGCAAAGACTGGGACATGACTAAAAAATTTCCCAAGGTCACTGCAAAGGATTATTGTGAGCAGTAGGGGTTATATCAAAATGAGTTTCAAGTGGTTGTCAATCTCATCATCATTCTTTGTGCAATTCGAATAGGGCATTGGGATTTGTCTGTGCATCCAACATCCACCATATTCAAACCACCACATTTCACAAGTTGGGCAATTGGGAAAGAAACTGACCCCCACTTCCCAACTGCAATTATTGCTGGAATTTACTGCCACACCCACTCGAAATTCATAACCTCCTGCCCGAGGCCAACAGAGAATACCATTCCACAAGCCTCACCCGCCCCGATTCTGGGGCAGGCATGCCAGTAAAATTCCGGCCTATATCTACATTGTTTGAATGCTGGCTGAAGAAAGCCCGAAGAAAAAAAAGAAATTTTCCTTACAATAAGTCTTACAAATGTTCCTAAAAATATGTTTTCTCATCTATTCTCTCCCTCCTTTTCTGTCTCATTGCTAAACAATCATTCCATGTTGGCACCCAATATTCCATCCAATGGTGATTGTTCAGATGCAAGCCCAGTCAATGAGCTTTATGAGGGTAGTTGTCAATAGAGGGCAGCAAATTGAAGCAGATTGTTCATAAAGATGTAGTTGCAGAAAGAATATATAAATAATGAGATTGGGAACCTCCCCCCTTCCCTGCACCCCTACTCCCCGTGTCCCTATTCCCCACCCTCCTGCGTCCACGGATACTTGGCGTAGCCAATTCTCTTTAGCTACACAGGATTTCAGTTTGGATTATGCGCAGCAGCTTTTCCCTTGCTAAGTCGGTAGAGATCTGAGATTTACAATTGAAGTGCGTTAAAGAACAGAAATTAGTCTACAAAAATGACGCCAAATTCAGCCAACATTATTTTATCAATGCACTCAGTATATTAAATGTGGCAAAGGAGATCATAGTACAGCCAACATAGGAAAGGCTGTTAGAGAAGCAATTCTGTTTTAGCGTATTTTCACATACATTTTTATCCCATTTTGGGAAATAGTGTATCAATATTGGTAATTGCATCTTTTGACATTATTAAGCCAATTGCATAGTTAAAGACAGGCGATAAGTATTGGCTCATGTCTAAATAGACACAGCTAGAACAATTTGGTGTGGGGAAGTAGATAGAGGCTTTCGCTCTGCTGTTCTGTTCTGAGAATAAACTTTAAGGTAAAAATCAGACTTATTCCTTTACCATAAACTGTTATTAGATCTAACAATGGAAAGGCAATGGAAGCATTCTTGGGCTGATTATCAGCCCAATGAACCACATCATGGATGCTTCTTTCACGGCCAACAAGTCTTTCAGATGATCTACTCTACCTTAGAGATGCTAAATGCAGACTGGGTGACCACTTTGCAGAACACCTTTGGTTCGTCTGCAAACAAGACCCAGGCATTCATTTTGTTTGCCATTTCAACAAGCCATCCTGCTCTGTTGTACACATCCTTGGCCTCTTGCAATATTCCAGTGAAACCCAACATAAACTGAAGGAACAGCACCTCATCTTCCAATTAGGCCTTCGTACAGCCTTCCAGACTTAACATTGAGTTCAATAATTTCAGACTATAAACTCTCTCTTCCACCTTCACCCTATTTCCACCCACTTGTATTTTTTCCATTGATCCATTTATTCATTTCCACCCTTTTTATTATTGCACTTTCCATCTTTTTCCCTTACTACTGTTCCCCCGTTCCCTTTTTAGCCATGCTCACCACCATTTACATTCTCTTTATGTGTAACATCTTTGTCAATCTCTCCCTTGCCTCCACCTATTTCTGGTCCTCTATTCAGTCTGTTTTTTTTCTGGCCAATAGAATCCCTACAGTGCTGAAGAGGCTATTCAGCCCATCAAGTCTACACTGACTCCCTGACAGAGTATCTTACACAACTCCTCTCCCTTGTCCTATCCCAGTAACCCCACACATTTCCCATGGCTAATCCATCTAACCTACACATCATGGGACACTAAGGGGCAATTTAGCATGGTCAATCCACCTCACCCGCACATCTTTGGACTGTGGGAGGAAACTGGAGCACATGGAGGAAATCCACACAGGCATCCACCCAAGGTCATAAATGAGGCCGGGCCCCTGTTGCTGTGAGGCAGCCATGCTAACCACTGTGCACCATGCCACCCCAGGGACCCATAGATAGGGACAATACCACTAAGCCACAAGACCTCCAGATTAACAATCAGGAGGAGGCAGAGAAGGGTAATTCTAGAAAGTGCACACAAGTTGCCACCACTTCGATGGCAAGTACCTTTGCTGTACATTTACTTTGCCCTAACTAAGAGGGAGTGGAACAAACAAAGACCACACAGCTCATCAAATCCAGTTTTCTCCATGAAGTAAATTAAAGAAAATCTATTGCCTGTCTGAAATTCATACCACTCATTGAAGGTAGACAATATCACGTGTTATGTCCTACTGCAGTTACTAATATAAAGCAGTGTACTATCTTAGATGGTTTGTACTTTTAGAAGAGAAGGAAATTCAAATTACCATTTGACTCTTTTACATTTACTTCAAGCCACCTAGTTATGCTTTGGTTGATCCCAATATTTGCTGCCCATTGGCTTTGGTTAAGTCAACAGGGTTTTCTTGATTTCTTAACAAAACTGGCTTCTCACAACTTTGGATGTGTCTGTTGACCATAAAAAGCACACTGTGTTATTCTAATCTATTGATACTATGGCACGACACTTAGTAAAGGCTCACTATTTTGAGAATTCTCACCACGTTCATTGTGCAACCCCAGTTCACGTATAACATTTTACACGATTACATTCTAACAATATCCATCGTCTTTCTCTTTATGTGGTAGAAAGCAGATCAATGAAAGACAACAATAAAAATTCAATAATTTTTAGTCAATTAATTTCAATAAAAAATACCAGATAAGTACAGGAGAAACATTTCATGGTATTTACTCAATCTTTCTTTAACAAATGATATCAACAATACTGATTACAGTGGAGCCTACTTAACATCAACTCATTTTAATTTTCTTCAATGCATTTTCGCTAGCCTCCCAATGAGCAGAGCAGGTGAAGCTGGGCACTGAGCCACACTATGGCAGTATTCAATTCTGGTCTTTGTCAATGCTTGAGGGAGAACGTCTCCTTAACAACCCGCAACCACCCACCCACCCACCACCACCAAAATTCAATTTTGTCATTTACCATTTCATGGTAAAAAAAGTCAACAGCCACCACAAGGTGCTTTAGTCCAACATCCCAGCCATAGTTCATGCCCATAGGAGGCACCTGATTTGGTGTGTTGGTCAAGCCATTTGTTCTTACCCAGACCACCCTCAGTGGGTCTCAAACCAATACGTTAGAGGCAAACAGGCTACAAGAAAAGCATTTTTAAGTGCAGCGACCTGGATGCCATATTTACAGGACCAAGATCAAGTGCCTTTTAAGGGTCAACTTTCTTTGGTAACACGGAGTTAATTTTGTTAGGGATCCACTGTAATAAAGAAATTAAAACTGGAAGCCACTTACATTCCAGTACACACCTTGTTAACATAGGATCACTCCACCACTGCTTACATTCACCGGTTTCACAACGTTGCTCTGTGTAAATCATGTACCATATAGAATTATTTTCTAGCGCTTCACCAAAATTCATGCAGAACTTATACTGTCAGTGTCATGCTAGGGATGATTATGACTAATGCGTATTCTCTTAAGAAGTGCGGAAATGTGTATACGTAGCCAAGTGAAACTAGTAGGCTCTTGTCAGATGGGAGCACTGACTGGAGAAATGAGGGAATAAACATAAAGTGGATCTCACTGCAATGTTGCTCATCATTCTGTCTGTGCCACAATAAAACTGTGAAGCATTCATTACATGGATGAAAAGCTCTGAGCTTGTAAACTTAATAAATTCCATTTGGAAATACTACACATTCCTTTCTTGCTTCAGCCAAGTGCTTAATGTGATATTATATTAATCCAGAAATATAATTTGTTCTTTCCTCCCATGTGCTTTTCTTGAAAAAGGTAGATGTCCATTTGGTCCTAGTTCAGTAAGCAAAGCCTAATGCGATGTTTGTTCTAAGACTGACTCTCTGCGTTGTCTTGGGTAACTATGGCTGGTTGTGGGGTGAGCAGAAAATCTTTTTTTCTTGTCTTTTGCTGATGTCTCTTCTGCCACTCTGTCATGCTTTGATATGTCTTTTTTGGATTTAAAGCACTCAAAATGGCAACAGTAAAATGCTCTGAAGCCATCACACTTGAGTGAAATGGAATTGTAATCATAACAATCTCACAATCTCAGGCATTAGCTTAGGCCAGCCTAAATAATTCAAGAAGCCTTAATTTAATTCAGTTTCTGCAGCTTAAAGGTGGTGGACTCCCGGTGGTAAAGGGTGTGTATGGTTCTCTTAGGGTCAGTCGTCCAGCAGCAGAACTTCCAGTGCGAATTTATCATTAGTTTGGTTGTTGGTGTGGAGAAAAAAATTATTTGGATGCACAACTACTTATTGGTCATTTATTGTTTACCCTGGATATTACAGCTTGTCCTGCACTGTTTCCACCTGTGATACGAAGACTTGTGGTGGCACTGAATCATTTGTGTTTGAATTGGCCTGCATATAAAGGCTCACTGCATTCATTTTGAGATGACCATAAATCCTATAGTTACACTTCTGCTTTTACTCATCTTGAAATCTGGATTGTGCTGTGTTATCTCTTATGCACCATGGGATGCTTTACCAAGTTAAAGGTGCTTTATGAATGTAAGTCGGTGTATTTCCTTGCGTTTCTCAGCTGCCCCGTACTGTATGTATTGCCTGAACTGAAAGTTGAATGGAAAAGTAGCACCATATTATCAAGCAGGTTGGGGTTTGGATGAACTGATCCACTCCCTGTGGTCATTTTTCAATAGCTCTCAATTAAAACAGAATCCTTTGTAGATATACCAGATTTTTGTAAATACCCAGAAAATAAACATGAATGTGTATATTGTATAGTCCTAGTATTGTCCCAAATCTTCTAAACCATAACCATAAATCAACCATGATCTAATTGAGTGGTGAACAGGCCTGAGGAGCTAAATAGCCTACTCCTGATCCTAAGTTCCTAGCCTCATTTATAGCAGATGTTAATCAAGCTCAGTGTACGTGTTGATAATGTCCATTTGCTTCAGCCGATCAGGTCTCAAAATAAAACGTAAAGTGAATTATCTCCATCTTTTTTGGCAGCCACGGACATGTTTCAAACTAGATTACATTTGAACCTGCAACCCAAAAAACTCTGAATTTTGTAAAACATTCCTTTATTACAAATACATCCGTTGTATAAAAATTAGACATGCTTCAACCTTTGCATTTATTTAAGTGCCACGCAGTTGCGATCCAGCTAGTTGGTACACACAACAAGCCCTTTTGTTTTTGCATTACGCAGGGCAGAGAAAGCCTTTCAAAACTAAGTTGAACAAGAATGAAAAATTGCACAATCACAAGACTTACAAGTAGAACAACAGGCATGGGTTCACTCTGGTTGACATTCCTTGCCAAAAAAAACTGCCGATTGCACGATGATCAGTTTTGAGTTTTCCTTGTCACCAGACCTGTGTCTTGGAATCACACGGGGACCCCTCATACGATTGAGGCGGGGACTGCTCTTTCTTCAGCCTCACAGCAGGCAGTACACTCTGAGCACTTTCGAAATGATGAGACGCGAGGGTTTGTTTTCTTACATGCAGTCTCTTCAGACTACTTCAGATTTTGCAACGTCAAGTCAGTTTGCATGGTTGCTGTAGCTGATATACGTGGTCTTGGTAGAAGAAGCTGCGAGGACAGATTAACAAAAAAAATTACAACTGTCAGCGAAGGAAAACTTCAGTCATGTGGTGAGACTGGAAAATATGGGATTATCCTTCTTACGGCACCAAAGCTTTGGTCAGGCAGAAGAGTATCTGGATTTCTTAGAGGTCTCCAAAATTATGAAGGACTTCAAGAGAATAAAGATTAACTCTTCCCACTGACAGGGAACCAAAGTTTATAGCCTATTATCCAACAACAGTAACCAAAGGAGAAAAAAAACAGGAATGAGAACTTGTTTTTACACAACAGCAATTACAGTTTGTAATTCAATATCTGAAATGATAATGGAATCTGTTTGCACTATGACTTTCAGAAAGGAACTGTTTATACACTTGAAGGGGAAAAAAATTGTAAGTTTATAGGGTCAGGGGAGGAGAGTGGAACTAATCGAATAGCTCTTTCTAAAAGCTCGCATGGGTACAGTGGCCTCATTCTGTGCTCAATTTTTCTTTGATTATCAGTAATTATACAGAAAGGAAGAAGACATATCCAAATGGTGAGTACAGGCAATCACCTCACGCATTTTTATTTCTCATACTTGAATTATCAGTTCTGCTCAGGCCTTCAGGGATAGAGAACTGAGCAGAGGCCTTTGGGCAGATGACTACAACATTTACTTTTTTTATTCCCAATTCTATGCATCCATCAAGATGATAGAATGACAATATCGTTCACTATTTTGATACCAATTGTGAAAAGTCAATGCAATCTACAAAAAAATCATATTACTTAGACCCTCAGTCTAAAAGTACTTATACTACTTGTGCTGTCAATGTTATTAATTTAGATCCAAACTTACTGAATGCCATATTTTTGACACAATTAATTGAAAATTTTATCTTTATTCTTTCAGGTGTGGACATGGCTGACAAAATCTATTGTCCATCCCTAGATGCTCTTGATAAGATGGTGGTGGACATTCTTGTTGAACGTCTGCAGTCCTTGTAGTGAAAGTATTCCCAATAATGCTGCTAGGTAAGGAGTTCCAGAATTTTGATCCGTCTAAGATAATGGAGTGGTGATTTACATCCAAGTGTGACTTTAAGGGAAATGTGGAGGTGGTGCTGTTCCCATGCACCTGCTATTCATGTTCGTTTATTGTGCCAATTTTAAAATAAGCCAATTGACAAATGCTATGAAACTCTTCAATGCAGAGGTTGATTATTTTTACTATGCTTTATTGGAGACTACATTGATATTCCATGACTGACATAAAAATACTTAAGAATGGTAGTATCCGGGGGGAAAAAAATTTGGGACGTTAAGTGGAGCTACAATTTCTGTGTGCTTCTCTGTGTCCGAAAGATGGACTTTATTTCACTGAAGCCATTGGACTTGTTGATTTGATCAAAGCAATATCATCACAAAAAGAAACAAACTTAGCAAGATCGTTTCCTATTAATCTACAGTGTTGCAAATCACAACATCAAACAGTGTAGCTGTAACACAGCTATAAGGATTAGCAAGCACTTGCCTGAGGACAATGTCTCTTTAAGGGTATTACATTATCATAACAGTGAAAATCCAAAAAGATGCAGCCGTGACCCAAATATTAGACACAAATAAAGCAGTATTGAAGTTCCTGGCTCTGCTGTTTAATGGACTATTGTCTGAGACAATAAAGCACATAAATGGATTTAATTGCTCATCAAGGAGTCTATTGTTTGCAGTCCTATCTGCTTTGTACAATGCACAGTCACTACATACAACACGGCTCCAAATATAATGGAATAGATTACACTTCTGCCTGAACACAGAGGTCACATTTTAACTAGCGGCCTGGTATTCATATCTGTAAAATGTCATTTACAATAGCTTTATCACATCCTTGTGCTACAAGCACTCACTTTTATCCGTGTAAGTTAATTAAAATGTAAAAACTAAAAGCAGGCCTTTTGAACAGAAGTTCTTTGCTGAAACAAAGTATTGGAGTGAAATTTCAAGGAACCTATTAACTGCAGCTGCCGAGATATGTTGTTATTCGGAAATCTAACCAGACCTTAAATAGAAGTAGCAACTAGTATGGGGAGGATTTCTCCAACTGAATGTTCACAGTAGGTTTTTCACAAGAGCGTCAGAAAGAGATCACAACTTCAGGATTTCTCAAAGTGCTTTACTCCGACTGAAAAGTACTTTGTTTTGAAAATGCAGGAAGGTTAGCAGTTTTAAACTTTATTTATTAGTGTCACAAGTAGACTTATATTAACACTGCAATGGAGTTCTTCTGAAGATCCCCTAGTGACTACACTCCAGCACATGTCTGGGTACACTGAGGACAAATTTCACATGACTAATGTAGCTAACCAGTACATCTTTCAGTCTGCAGGAGGAGACAGGAGCACAAACAGGAAACCCCCACCAACATGGGGAGAATGTGCAGACTCTGCACTGACAGTGACCTAAGCAAGGAATTGAACTTGGGTTCCTGGTGTTGTGAGGTAGCAGTGATCTAGGTACTGTGTCACTGTGCCACCCCAAATGTGTGCACATCGAGATCCCATAAACGACAAGGCTTTAACGATCAGAGAGTCTGCTTTTAGTTTTTTCAGTGATGTTTATTGAGGGATAAATATTGGCCATAGAACTGGGTGAACTCCTTTGCTCTTCTATGAAATTAAGCCACCAGAGAGAGCAGACAGAGGGCAGAATTTTCCCATCCCATCCACCATGGGAATCGTAGAGGGCAGGACACAGACTGTGCAACAGTCCATTGATCTCAGACGGGATCATGGTAAGTGCAGCTGGAAAATCCCACCCAAAGTCCCAGTTTGACATCTCATCCAATATTCAGCACTTCCAACAGTGCAACAGTCCTTCAGTACTGCACTGGATTGTCTGTGTGGATACATGCTCAACCTTCGGAGTGCAACTTGGACCCAACAGAGAGGCAAAATCATCTGTTTAATACATAGAAAATCTCATATGTTGAAGGGTGGGATTCTCTCCCCCCACCCTGCAGCCTGTGTGGCAGCAGAAGAGGCATCCCACCATTGACCAGTGGCAGGATCCCCTGGTCTCACCACTGTCAATAGAGTTTCCCACCATTTGCACCCCCTGCAGATGGGGGAATCCCCACAGTAGGGGTTCACCATTGTTGGGACTGGCAGATGCTGCTGGCAGGGAAAAAGTCAGCATGGTTACTGAAGCATCCTAATATTTCAATAGTTTCCTTTTCACATGATGGAGTTGTATTCCTATCTTCTATATTTCTCGTGACAAAATTTACTGAACATTAGCCATACGGGCATTTGAACTGATGGTGAGACTGTTTCCTTACCCCCCACCCCACCCTGCCAAGTTTTAAATTTGAACATTGGCGTGACAGAGTGGCACAGTGGTTAGCACTGCTATCTCACAGCAGCAGGGATCCGGGTTCAATTCCGGCCTCGGGTCCTGTATGTGTAGAGTTTGCACATTCTCCCCATGTCTGCCTGGGTTTCCTCCAGGTGCTCCGGTTTTCTCCCACAGTCCAAAGATGGTTGATTGCCCATGCCAAATTGACCCTTGTGTCAGGGGATTAGCAGAATAAATATATGGAGTTACAGGCATAGGGCCTGGGTGGGATTGTTATCGATGCAGGCTTGATGGGCCAAATGGCCTTCTTCTGCACTGTAGGGATTCTATGATTCATAAATTAGTTCAGTTCTGATTTAACCTCCAGCTTAATTTTCTTAATAACTGGGGTAAACTGGGATCATCAGTTTAAATTCAATCAAGCAGTACAACACTAAGTGACTGCTGATCAGAAACTGGGATATATTTCAAACACTATGTGGAAGGAACTTTTAATTTCAAAAAGTGAGCAGATTTCAGAGTGGGAAAACAATTAAAAGTGCTGAAATTAACAGTGCATTGGTGAGCTGGGTCCAACACACTGACTTCTGTATTATTTAATTGCAGTACATTCAGCTGTGTGACAGAAATCACCTCTGGAGAGGAGGATTGCAGATTTAAATCTTGTTGTAATCTTAACAGGTATTTTGACAGGAGTTTTCAACTTTAAGTGTGGGTGCACGGCTTTCCCAGGCTTCCTGGAACATGCCAGTACCAGCAGCAGTTGATGGGCCTGGAGAAGTGACAGGCAAACAAAGTCCCACAAGTACTGAAACATCACACCTGCTTACTTGCTTAAATAGTGTCTTTTATTACATTGAAACGTCCCAAGATGCTTCACAGGAACATTATAAAACAAAGTCTGGCACTGAATCACATCAGGAGATATTAGATCAGATGACCAAAAATTTGATTTGAAACAAGTTGGTTTTTAAGGAGTATCTTAAAGAGGAAAAGCAAGGGAAAGAGAAAGTGAGGTGTAGTAAGGGAATTCCATGGCTTTCAGTCTGGGTAACAAAAGGCACTGGCGTAATAATAACACAAGAGATGGGAGCAGGAGTACACAACACAGCCAATCAAGCCTGCTCTGCCATTCAGCAAGAGTTTGGGTTTTAATGCCATTTTCCAGCCCTGTCCCTAAATTCCTTGATTCCCTGAGACCAAACATCTGTCTCCACCAGCCTTAAATATAGCCAACAAAGGAACATCCAAAATGCTCTGGAGGTAGAGAATACCAACCCTTCAGACAAAGACATTTCCTCTCATCTCAGTACTAAATAATCAACTCCTTATCGAAAGATTGTTCCACTCCCCTCCTACACCCCCCCCCCCCCACCTGACTATGTTCTAGATCCCTCAGTCAATGGAACTGATCTGTCAGTATTTACCCATGAAGTCCCTTCAGAGTCTTGTATGTTTCAATGTGATTGACTCATTCTTCAAAATTCCAAAGAACATAGATGCAGTTAATTCAGATTCTCATCATTGGACAACTCTTTAATCATTTTTAATAATGCAATCCTTCCTTAAATATGGAGACCAAAACTGTACACAGTACTCCAGGTGACGTCTCACTAAAGCCCTGTTCAATTGTATTATGACGTCTTTATTCCTGTACACAGTCTTTCTTCTATGACCAATCTCACACTTCCTCATATTATACTCCATGTACCTTCTTGTTGCCCACTCAGTTAACCTGCTGCTATCTCTTTGCAACCTCTCTGTGTCCTCCTTAGACTTACATTTCCACCAGCTTCATATCATCAGCAAACTTAAATACATTACATGCTATCTCTTTATCTAAGTCATTAATGTAGATTACAGATAGTCACGGCCTCAACACTAATCCTGGCTGCAGTTTGCTGGGGCCCTAACCCTGATTCTTATGCTAATTCATTAGTCTAAGCCTGCCACCTTGATACAGCCCTATTTATGCCTACTCTTTGCTTTCAGTACATTAACAAATCATGGTGGCACATTGGCACAGTGGTTAGCACTGCTGCCTCACAGTGCCAGGGGCCTGAGTTCAATTCCGGCCTTGAGTCACTGTCTAGGTGGATTTTGCATGTTTTCCCCATGTCTGCATGGGTTTCCCTGGGTTCTCCAATTTCCTCCCACTCTTCAAAGATGTGTGGGTTAAGTTAATTGGCCATGCTAAATTGCCCCATAGTGTCTAGCAGGGTAAATAAGTAGGGTTATGGGGATAGGATCTAGCTATCATGCAGTGTAGGATGAGGTCATTTGGTCCATCAGGTGCAGACCTGATGGACCAAATGGCCTCATCCTACACTGCATGATTCTATGATCTATCCATGCTAATATATTATCCCAACTTCACAAGCCATCTCACTTATTAAGCTTTGTGCACCTTATAAAATGCCTTTTTGGAAATCAAGGAATCCTTTTTCTACTGGTTCTGCTTTACATTGCCTTACCAGTTACATCCTTAAAAAGCTCTAATATGATTGTCAAACACAATTTTTCCTTTGTAAAGTCACGTTGACTTTGTCTGATCAAACCATAATTTTTTAAGTGCATTGTTAAGACTTCCTTAGTAACAGTTTCCCAATGACTGATGTCAGATTAATTGGCCCCTTTTTTCTCCCTCCCTCCTTTCTCAAATAGCGGTGTCACATTTTCTAACTTCCAATCCGCTGGGACTATTTCAGACTTAAGGAATTGAGGAAAGTTTGGAAAATCACAGTCAAAGCATTTACTTTGTCTGCAGATATCTTGTCTAAAACCTGAGGATTTGCACAATCAGGTCCTGGGGATTATTAGATTTTAATCCTTTCAGGCTATCAAACTGTTGCCAGGATGAGGGGTAGAGTCGGTAACTAGGAAATGGAGTTTCGGGCAGGGACCAAAAACATTGGGGCAAATTTTACCATCCTGCGGGCCAGGGGTGGACCACAGAAATGTCCGTTGATCTGGGGTAGGATTTTCCGGTTTCAGAGCAAGCAAAGCTGTAAAATCGTGACCAATCAGGCTTCAGTCTTTCAATTATATAAGGAAATTTCTACTCCTTCAGCATTGGATGTCACACAAGCAGTTTGATAATTTAGTAGCCGGAGACAAATCAAGTTGAGGGAGAGCTAGGTGTTGTCAGCGTGTATGTGAAAACTAATAAAATGACAACATGTAGGTGAGAGAAAGGAGAGGACTAAGGATAGATCCTTGGGGGACACCAGACATGGTTGCGTGGGAGCAGGAAACAAAGCCATTGCAAGTGATTGCAAGTTAGATAGGTAAGAAGGGAGCCAGCAGAGAACAATGTCATCATTGATAGTTGGGAGGCACTAAAGGAGAATGATGTTGTCAACATGTGTCAAAGATGATCTCCAGGTTGAGAAGGACAAGGAGAGATTGTTTACCTTTGTCACAGTCACATCGGATGTCATTTGTAACTTTGGCCAGTGTTGTTTCAGTGGAAACCTGATTGGAGGGATTCAAACCTGGAGTTCAGGGAAAGATGGGAATGGATTTGGTAGACAAAAACACATGGAAGGACTTTGGAGAGGAAAGGGAGATTGAAGATGAGACAGAAGTTCACAAGGACAGTGGAGTCTAGGGTAATTTATTTTGAGTGGGATAAGCAAAGGATGCTCTATATGTAGTGTCTGTCTCTTTAAGGTAGCACAGCAGAAGAGAGTCACCTGACTTGAGGAACTTGGGGAGCTGAGAGTAAGCAATCTCACCACAGGGCAAAGTCCTCTCTCAGACAAAATCATCTAGCATCCATGAAGTTAACATCATAAAAGTCTGGAGTATGACTCTAAGGCAGCCTGGAGCTGCAACTTCTGTATCTAGCTTCTCTTATCAATAAATACCTTCTTTTCCTAACAAAGTTTGAAAGCTCTAGATGATACTGGAGCACCACAATATCACAAAGAACAACACCTGAAGAAAGAGGACTATTTAAATTATCAGCTAAGGTGAGGTCCAGGCGAATGAACAAGAAAGAAATTGGGAGATTAGTGGTTTACTGGGAATAGGATCTAGGGCACAGAAGGTGGGTATCATGAACAAGATGAGCTTGGAGAGGGCATGAGGGGAGATAGAGATAGAAGGGGAACGAGAGAAAGAGGCAAGTTCAGGGCTAGGGCATGGGGAGAATTAAAAGAAGCATGCCAGTATCTCTAGCATCTGTCGGTCAGGATCCAGATTTATCCTCTTTGTTGGCAGCCGTCAAGGCTCAGCATCTGTGGCCAGCTGAGCAATGACTGCACCCTGGGGAGGTGATGGCCTAGTGGCATTATTGCTAGACTATTAATCCAGAAACTCAGCTAATGTTCTAGGGACCTGGGTTTGAATCCTGCCATGGCAGGTGGAGTTTGAATTCAATTAAAAAAATTGAAATTAAGAATCTACTAACGGCCATGAAACCATTGTCGATTATTGGAAAAACCCATCTCATTCACAAATGTCCTTTAGGGAAGGAAATCTGCCATCCTTATCTGATCTGGCCTACATGTGACTCCAGGGCCATAGAAATGTGGTTGACTCTCAACTGCCCTTGGGCAACTAAGAATGGGCAATAAATACTGGCCAGTCAGCAATGCCTAAGTCACATGAATGAATAAAAAAAGCTTCACCATGACTGTCACTAATGACTGCTCTTACTCACTTGTGATATGTGAAACACCAGATGAATGCCCAACCTTTTAATTTACTAGTCTCACTGAGGTGTGTATATTTGAACTGGAACTTGTCTGCATTACTCCTGAGATGGTGTGGTCCTCCTCTGAGGTGTCTCCACATCTACTCAGGCTAATCAATCAGGGAGCACGGAAATGAGATGTAAATCAGGGTTGGAAAACCATTGACAGAGGGGCTGCAGCAATCTCTAGACTTCATAGCAGCTCAGTGTGTCACCACATTAAAATTGTGTGCACCATTACAAATGACTAAGATGCGACATCATATTAATGACAGCCTTTCATAAAACAGCCACAAATATAGCAAAGCAACAGTTGCACGAAGATGCACCTAATGGCAGAACCTCAAGGCCAGATAAACACACGGTTACCAGAAGTCTGATTACAGTGGAAAGATGCTACTCCTAAAGAGGAGCATAATGTCAGAGAGGACAATTCACAAAATGTACTACCTCAACTTGTTCTCGCAATACAACATCACTGGATAAACACACCAACTTCAGCCTGTGTGTGGCCACTTCAACAAGGTATGTTCAGGCTTACAGCTCATGGGCTCAGTGCGCCTAAGAATGGTTTGATGATTGTAACCACTGACTTGTATTGGATGACATAGGTCAGATTTTCTAACCCTGCCATGATGGGACACGCCACAGGGAATGAAGTGACCCAGCCAAAAGACCATTGTCAGGACCAGACAATTCCGGCAGTGGGCAGGACCAGAAAACCTTACCTTGTAGACTTACTGCTATGAAACAAGTCATTTAGCCCAATTGGTCTATTCATTATGACGTTCCACACGATCTTCCTTCCTCTCTACATCATCTAACTCTGATATCATTCGATATCATTCTCCTCTATGTATTTAGAATCACAGAATCCCTACAATGCAGAAGGAGGTCGTTCAGTCCATCGAGCCCGCACCAACAACAATCCCATCCAGGCCCTATCCCTATAATCCCATGCATTTATCCTAGCTAGGCCTCCTGACACTAAGGGGCAATTTTAGTATGGCCAATCCACCTAACCTGCACATCTTTGGACTATGGGAGGAAACCTGAGCACCCGGAAGAAACCCACACAGGCACGGGGGGAATGTGCAAACTCCACACAGACTGTGACAGACGCTGGCAGTCGAAACTGAGCCCTGGCGCTGTGAAGCAGCAGTGCCAACCACTATGTCACTGTACTACCATCTATCATTCATCTGCTTTAATACTCCATGTTACGCAATCCAACCATTATCTGGCTAATGACCGAGGCCTGTCATTTTGATGTAAATGATATTTTAACCCCACATTAAAATGAAGTTAAAATAAATATTGAGTACATTATTTGAAACTGAATCAAAAATTGTAAGGCAGTCAAGTCTGAGATATTGGAAATCACGATTTTCCTATCAAGTCCCAGAAAATATCAGCAAACATGCTTTCATTAATTACATGTTTTCACAATAGTTTTTACATTTCACCCCTTTTCTTGCATGCTTTGTAAGATTTAGTGCTGAGACAGCAGTCTTATTTAGGGCTTCTTCACTGGAAGGGTGCTAGACCTAGGATTACTCTTTTGTTTTTGCCTCTTGCTCAGTGAAGAGTCACTTATACTCTCCTCAGGAGATCCCCACAACTAAGTACAGAATAGATCATGTGGAGGACCATGTGTCATCACAAAGTGAATCAGTATGTAGGTGCTCTGACTTACTAAAATGCAAACACCCCAAATGTTATTCACTCATGTGCTTCCCCTCCCGACTTTCCAAAATCTTTCCACCAGCTACAAGGCAGAAGTTGGGAGTGTAATGGAATGGATGCCAACTGCCTGGATAGGTGCAGTCGTGACATGCAAGGAGCTCGTCATTGTCCAGATAAAAATGTTTGCTTGAACAGTGGTCCTTGCTCCACTTGCTGAAACATCCACCCACTCCACCACTGATGTACTGAAGCTGCATCATGTTTCATTCACTGTGTGTACTGCAGTGAATTGCCAAAGCAATTTTTTGGGGAAAGAACTCCCCCAGCCTTTGTAAACAAAAACAATGACTATAGTGAGGATGAGCAAACTGGCTATAGTACGTGGCACTGTGAGTCATTCTAGTTGGGGGAGTGGAAAGGAATGCAATGGTGGGAAATTACAGTAAAGTTAAGAGATACTCTTCTCTAAGCCAAGAGTATGAGACCTTAAGATTCTAGTTCCTGCCTGACATCAGGATGAAGGACATCTCCTTGAAACTGGAAAGGAACTTAAAGTGCAAAGAGATAGATCCAGTTGTCTTGATCCAGTGACATAAGTGGGATTAAGAAAAAGAAGTTCTGCTGCGGGAGTATGAGCAACTCAGGGTTAGATTAAAAAACAGAACCTCCATCATTCAGAAGAACAAAGACAGCAGGTTCATGGGGACATCATCACTTCCAAGTTCTGTGTATCATTGTTCCCTCACCATCGCTGGATCAAACTCCTGAACGTTTAGCATTGTGGGAGAAATTCTAACACATCGACTACATCAAGTAGGCAGCTCAACATCACCTTTCAGGAAAACTAGAGGTGGGCAAAATAAATGTCAGTCTTATTAGTGATGCCCATGTCCTGAGAATGAGACTTTTCTTTGAAAAAGCTACATTCAAAATGAAATTGGGTTATATAAAAAATTGTATTAAAGGATTCTCCTAATTTTTAGACGGCCTATATAATAGGCACTTTAGTTCATTGAGGAAGAGTATTGCTTGGAAATTATTGCTGCCAAGAACAGTGGATGAGCAGTTTACAAATATAAAATGAACTGAACCCTTCTAGCCTTTAAAATATTATGTTTTTTTAATGACACAATTACAGAATACTCATTGCAGAGATTCCTAAATGCTCACATAATTAGTTAAAGATTAGAATAGAGAGCTGGGAATAATTATACATCAATAATCTAATATGACCAATAATGAAAGTGAAGCTTATCTCTTAGTTATAAATATCAGGAGCTGTCAATTGGATTTCTCTCGACAGATCTCTGTCCACTACTCACCTGCTTATCTTCATGGGGGTAGACCTTGACATTGCTCAACAGTGTAAAATGGCTATTGGGGAAGTGACAACCCATTTTATTTCCATTGCAGTCACAGGGAAGATGTGAAATCAGCCATCCACTCACTATCGCAGTTTTAATCTTTACACAAGTTCAAGATCTGTCCTATTAATTTGGATGGCAGATTATTTTCTTAGGCTAGTTACTAGAACACTGTCAGGGAGTGAAGGTTGAGGCTGAACACCGTCAGGGGGTGAGGGGGTGGTGAACAGAGTCACAGAATGAAAGAGTCGTGAATGACGAATTTATTGGAGTTCTATGAGAATGTGTCTAGGGCGGTGGATAGAGGAGAGCCGGTGGATGTGGTGTTTCTTGATTTTCAGAAGGCGTTTGATAAGGTGCCTCACAAGAGGTTATTACAGAAGGTCAGGGGGCATGGAGTTGGGGGTAGGGTGTTACCGTGGATAGAGGATTGGTTGTCAAATAGGAGGCAGAGAGTGCTATTCGGATTGGCGGTTGGTGACTAGTGGAGTGCCCCAGGGGTCGGTGCTGGGGCCTCAGCTATTTACCATTTATATAGATGATCTGGAGGAGGGAACCGAGTGTAGGGTGTCGAAATTTGCTGATGACACCAAGACTGGTAGAACGGCAAATTGTGTGGAGGGTGCGGAGAGTCTGCAGAAGGATCTAGATAGGCTGGGCGAATGGGCCAGGAAATGACAAATGGAATTTAATGTTGGCAAGCGTGAAGTTGTCCACTTTGGTAGAAATAATGGTAGGAAGGACTATTACTTACATGGCGAAAAACTGCAGCATGCGACGGTGCAGAGGGACCTGGGGGTCCTTGTGCATGAGTTGCAAAAACCCAGCCTGCAGGTGCAGCAGGTGGTCAGGAAGGCGAATGGGATGCTGGCCTTCATCGCGAGGGGGATTGAATATAAAAGTAGGGAGGTCTTGCTGCAACTGTACAGGGCACTGGTGAGGCCGCAGCTGGAGTACTGTGTGCAGTTTTGGTCGCTGCACTTACGCAAGGATATTTTGGCCTTGGAGGGAGTGCAGAGGAGGTTCACTAGGCTGATACCGGAGTTGAGGGGGTTGAACTATGAGGAGAGGCTGAATAAACTAGGCTTGTACTCGTTAGAGTTTAGAAGAATGAGGGGAGATCTCATTGAGACATATAAGATGATGAATGGGATGGATAGGATAGAGGTGGAGAGGCTCTTCCCGCTCAGAAAGGATAGTAGGACTAGAGGGCACAGCCTCAAGATAAAGGGGGGGGCGGTTTAGAACGGAGTTGAGGAGGAACTTCTTCACTCAAAGGGTAGTGAATCTCTGGAATTCTCTGCCTGTTGAAGTGGTGGAGGCTACCTCGCTAAATATTTTTAAGAAGCGGGTTGATGGGTTTTTGATAAGAGAGGGGATTAAGGGTTATGGGGAGAGGGCGGGAAAGTGGAACTGAGCCACGACAGATCAGCCATGATCTTATTGAATGGCGGGGCAGGCTCGAGGGGCTGGATGGCCTACTCCTGCTCCTATTTCTTATGTTCTTATGAGGATGTGAATACTGTCAGAGGGAGCAAGGGAGGAGGGTGAACACCATCAGGAGGAGCGAGGGAGGAGGGTGAACACTGTCAGGGGAAGTGAGGGAGATGGGTAAACACTGCCTGTGGGGGCGAAAGAGGGCAAACACTTATACTGTCCCACATGATGAAGGAGCAGTGCTCCAAAAGCTAATGATTCCAAATGAACCTGTTGGACTTTAACCTGGTGTTGTGAGACTTTTTGATGTCAGGGGGTGGGGGGAGGGAGGCACGGGGGTGGGGGGGGGAGCAAACACTGTCAGTGGTTGAGGGAAGGGGTGAACACTTGGGGGGGGAAGGGGAAGGGGGAAAGGGAGGGAGGGCGTGAACACCTTGGGGGGAAGGAAGGAGGGGGTGAATTCTGTCAGGGGGTGAGGGCTGGGAGTAAGGGAGGGGGTGAGGAAAGGGAGTGAACACTGTCATGGGGGGTGAGGGAGAGGGGTGAGGGAGGTAGACTGAGGGAGGGATAAACTCTGTCATGGGGTTGAGGGAGAGGGGTGAGGCAGGTGAGGTGAGAGAGGGGGTGAACTCTGTCAGGGAGTGAGGGAGGATGGTGAACACTGTCAAGGGCTGAGGGAGGGGGATGATCTCTGTCAGGGTGTGAGGGATGGTGTGAACACAGTTGAGGATGAGAGAGAGGGGTGAGTACTATCAGGGAGATGAACACTCTCAGGAGGATGATGGAGAGGGGTGAACACTGTCAGGAGGATGATGGAGAGGGGTGAACACTGTCAGGGAGCTGAGGGACGGGGATGAGGAAGGGGGATGAACACTGTCAGGGGGATGAGCAAGAGTGTGAACATTGTTGAGGGTGAGGGAGGGGTTAGCACTGTTACTATGCAGTCTTGCAGTTTGACATCTCCAGGCAATCTTAAACCCATGTGAATTCCCCTTCATTTCAGCCTGTTCATTCAAAGAATTGCAAGTAATTTGATTTTGAAATACTGGCCAAGGGACATTTAACAAATGTGGTTGCTGGAAATCATATTTTCTTCTGTGAAACAGGACGAGAAATAGTACAATCAACACAACCTTCTGGGAGATTTAAATTCCCCTGAATACAGTAAGTGCCGTAAGAAGGAGATGTGGCTTGGCCACTCCTGCGCTGTGCCAAGGCTGGAAGCTCAGGAAGTGTCCAGCTTCAGCATTCTGACCATAAGAATTGCTGGCAAGTAAGTATGTATTGGTTCCTCTGACTGGTGTCAGTCAGAGCTCTTCTGATGCCATTCAAAAGATTTGGGACAGAAATAACTAAATAACATGGAAGCCTGGTTAATTATGACATTTTCCAACAAGTGCACAGATTCAGCATTTCTTTCTCTTTAATCTTTCCACACATTCATTTTTTACAAGGCCAATTTCAGTACAGTGACGTGTTGCAAAGCTCACAGATGCTATCTCTGATTCTCTCAGTCTGCCCACTTCTTGCAGTCTGACAACCTGGCAATGTGCGGATGACAACATGATAGCTTTATGCTTTGTTACGTTTCTGAAATCAAAATGCCTCACAACCAATAAACCAGTCACTGTAGAGGCCAGATGACAGAGATTTTTAAGGGCCCTCTGTTTGTGTCCATTGTGTGCAAGAACAGTACATGATTAAAGTTGTACTTACTATTGGTTTCAAGGCTTTCACAGAGTTCAGTCTTGACCTCTCCATTTGGTCTGTCACTTGCTTTTTGCGACAGTTTACTTGACATTGTGGCTGCCGTCACCACTGCCTTGAAGCTACGCTTACGTTTTTGCACATTCTGCTCTGGATGAAAGATGATAATATAAACCTTAGGCATGTACAGCATGCCTAGAGATACAGAAGCACTTAAACTCATGGAAATGGTAAGGGTTGTTGTCTGAATGTACATCTGCAAAATAAAACAAAATATTTTAATTGAAGGTCGAGAAGCACTGATGTATATAGACCAAATTCATTACTCCTATCAAACAGACTGTACACTGATTGAACAGCGGAAGGATTTGGTGCATGAAGACATTGACTTATTCACACAAGAGGGGAGATATAATTTTTTATTGCAAAATTATAAAAGCTAATTATATGCCACTGAAATTATATAAGCTAATCAGAAATTAGCGTGAAATATTTGCATACAGATGTTTAAAGATGACATTTCCCAAGTCTTTTAGCTTAGCAGGTTAACCATGTTTAATATCCCCGATAAAATCAAAGTGAAGCCATGCAAACACATAGAACATTCCCACTTTATTATTGGAAACAATGTTTGGAAAGCTGTAATTTCTCAAATCAGAGGCACTTTTGAAACTAATGGCAAGTATGGACATCTTAGATTTAATGTGCAGATTGGACCCAATTCCTGTATCCTCCAACAACATAATTAGTTGCTTAATATCTTTGCATGCCTGGTTATTACTGGACAGCACGTTGGCACAGTGGTTAGCATTGCTGCCTCATAGCATCAGGGATCTGGGTTCGATTCCCAGCTTGTCTGTGCGGAGTATGCACATTGTTTGCGTGGGTTTCCTCCAGGTGCTCTGGTTTTCTCCCGCAGTCGAATGAAGTGCATTGGCCATGCTAAATTCTCCCTCAGTGTAACCGAACAGGTGCTGGAGTGTGGCTACTGGGGAATTTCCACTGTAACTTCATTGCAGTGTTAATGTAAGCGTGTTTATGACACTAATAAATAAACTTTAAAATCCAGTATGTGACTGAACACAATTGCCTTCCTGTTTTTCATCAGATGCCCTGGCCTGTTGCCTTTTTCTAGTGTTTTCCACTTCGAAACACCTTAGCAGCTCAGTAAGACAGCATTTCATTGCTAATATTCTCCATTTGCTTGTGAGCATCAATTCAATGCCTTGAGGAGACTGCTTACTGCTAATGTTTCACCATCAAACAGTCTGGAAGGCTGCCTGCCACTGCTGAAATTAAAGAAAGCAAAGACAGGATGCTATTAACAACAAAGTCTTGTATTTATATAGCACCTTTTATGTAGTAAATCATTCCCAAGGATTCACATTGGAACACTGACTGACAAAATCTGACACCAAGTCATATTAAGGCAGGTGATTGGGAGCTTGGTCAAAAAGGTAGGTTTTAAGATAAAAGCAAAACAGTGCGGATGCTGGAATCTGAAAGAAAAACAGAAAATGCTGGAAAATCTCAGTAGGTCTGACAGCGTCTGTGGAAAGAGAATAAAGCCAATGTTTCATGTCTGGAATACACTGCATCAGAGCGGTTTTAAGGAATGTCTTAAAGAAAATTGGGTACCAGGAAATTTGAGACCTCAGGGTGGTCATCTCTGACATTTTACAAGTCGCCTCAGTCACAGGTAAGAATCCATGTTCAGGATTATGAGCCACTGTCAATCAGCAGAGCCAGGAATGTTTCGGTGTGGTGACAGAAAAGTGAGGCAATGAACGTTTATAGGCGAAGGATCCTCTGAGAAGAGGATTTGTGTTTCCTTCAAGCACACACAATGAAGGCAACAGGAAACTACTTCAAGCAATGTTGTCCCTGTCATGCTTCTCAAAGTAAGAAGTCTCATAACACCAGGTTATCATATCATAGAGTCATAGAAACCCTAGAGAGCGGAAAGAGGCCATTTGGCCTATCTAGTCTGCACCGACCCCATATCCCTACATACTTACCCACTAATCCCTCTAACCCATGCATCTCAGGACATTAAGGGGAAATTTTAGCATGGCCAATCAACCTAACCCGCACATCTTTGGAGAGTGAGATTTCTGAAATCCCACTCACCTGGTGAATGAGCAGTGCTCCGAAAGCTAGTGGCTTGTGCTACCAAATAAACCTGTTGGACCTTAACCTGGTGTTGTGAGACTTCTTATTGTTTGTTTACCCCAGTCCAACACCAGCATCTCCACATTATGCTTCTCAAATAATTGTAAATGGGACGGTCGTGCAAGAGCTGAAAAGGAAGGTGTAGGCCTGTGAGGATTGGAGAAATAAGCAAAGACCTGCCACCACTGTTTAAAAAAATATAGGTGGAATCTCTACAGTGCAGATGGAGGCTATTCAGCCCATCATGCCTGCAATAACACAAATTCCACTCTTAATCCCACATATTTACACTGATAGTGTGCGGGGGAACTAAGGGCAATTTAGCATGGCCAATCCACTTAATCAGCACATCTTTGGAGTGTGGGAGGAAACCGGGGCACCTGAAGGAAACCCACGCAGACGCGGGGAGAACGTGCAAACGCCACACACACAGTGACCCGAAGCCAGAATTGAACCCGGGTCTCTGGCGCTGTGAGGCAATAGTGCTAACCATTGTGCCATCGTTCCACCAAAGAGTTGGAAAGGAAGTGGCAGGGTGAAATTCCAGAGTTTAGGGTATAGATGCAGCTGCTAATGGTGGAAATCAGACTTGCAAAAGAGGCCAGAATTGAAAGAACACAGAATTCTAGGAGGTTGAAGTTGGTTACAGGAATTGAAAGAGGCAAGGCCAAGGAAGAGTTTAAAAATGTGGATGAGAGATTTAAATCCGGGTTATTCCTTTATTCAGGCCAAATCAGGTCAGCAAGCGCAGAGTGAACTGGATTTGAAGTGAGTTTGAACAGGGACAACAGAGCTCTGAACAAGCTGAGATTTATCATGTTGAAAATGGGAGAGTATGGCTTAGCTGATTCTGAAGGAATCACAGGCAAGGATGTGGGTTTCAGTAGTAAACGAGCTGAGGAAGGTGCAGAGTTGGTGATATTTTCATGGTGAAATTTCGTCATATGGGGATATGGCATCTTTCAAAAGGTGTATAATTCTCGCAGCTTCGAATACAATTATCATTGATCCAAGGGAAATTAGCAAACACTTTTCAAATCTTAAATCTTCCAATGCAAATACTCCTTGTATGAATATTCCAATGCAATTCAGTCCTTGTTTCCCAGTGACATCAACTGGGGACAAAGACACACTAATCGCCTTTCGAAAGAACTTAATGGCTGCAATTAGGTGTGTGCAAATATCCTGATTGCGTTAATGAACTTGAGAAAAGAAACCAACAAGGCCCTGATGACAGGATTAATCAGCAAGTTGACTTTAAGTTGTTTAGACACTGAAGTTTTACTTCAAGGATTACACTGCTCCACATTTAAATAGCTTTTCCTGATTCTAACTGAAGTGAAAAGCATGTCTCTTGGCAAAGAATAAATATACATTATCTATAAAAGTTATTTGGTGATTTGTCATTGTCTGCAGCATCTAGTCATGTGGATACAACAAATGTATCTGCCTGGGAGCAGATTCTAATGAAGCAGTCTTTTACTGTTCAATGCATGAAGACTCAGCTAAGCACAGGCTTGCAGAGAATGTACCCCAAATCACTTGATTGGTAATGCATTTTATTAATGATATTTAGATAGCAATAACTTCAAAATGTAAAAGAATGTTTCCAATCTTAGAAACGCAAACCCTGTCCCTCTGCCTTAAGTTAACACTTTCTGCCATTTTGCCTTCATGTATTTGTTTTTCCTTCTCGTAGTTTTATACCCCTGGCTAACTTGCTCCTCCTTTGATGACACAGCAATTACAAAAGTTAAGGGCATCAAGACCATTTCTGGGTCCCATCTCATATGGGACAGCGGCTTGCGGACAAGACTGCCTCCATATTCACCATCCAATTAAGGATGATGGGTGTAATAAATTTGAAGGCAAATCATTGTGGTTTCAAGCAATAGTTGATTTATTAACAGCTATATACACACACACACACACACACAAATTAGGGTCTAACAGAACTGCTATACACGTCTACACTCCCTGGCTACAACTGAGGTTCCTCCCCATCCCAGCACTTGTACCTTTTCTCGCAATTAGTTAAGCTTCCCATGCGGCCTCTCCACAGGCTCCACGTGGCCCCCAAAGAGTCACCAGCTTAAAAAGGGGCAGATTACGACAGTGGGAGAAATAGGGAGGCAGGAGGAATAATGGGGCAGTTTGCTGGAATACAGCCCACTGGATGGGTGAGGACTACTGAGAGTCCTGCGTCCTAGAGGAAGCCTCAAAATAAAGGTTCTCACAAAAGACTCCGAAAATAATGGTCAGAAATATGAGGGAGCTCAAAGTGGAGTGGTCTGTGGCCACAATCTTTCAGTTTTGCAGAGCCCTGATGATACCATTTCAACCAGCATTCAATTGTCTTCTTATTGCCTACTGAGAGGCTCTGTCTGAAGCATTGCTGGGCTCCTAACATTATGAGAGTTCTGTATGATGCTGGAAAATAACTCCAGTAATATCAAAAAGATAGTTGAGGCCTCAAATTAAGGCTATGTTGATGGTCTGCAACCTTTCATGGAGCAAGGCTTGCCAATTCCAGTGACAGCCTGGTCCTGGGAATCTTGTCCAAAGGCCCTAATGGGGTTTGCTGCAATTCCTCAGGCCTCCCCTGGCTGACTATGAGGCCAGAAAGATTCCACGCTCAGTACCTCACAAAGTACTATTATTATCCTTGACATACCAATGGAAGGCATCAAGGTCACTCTTTAACTTGTCTACTGGGATTGTAAGAGGGAAATAATGAGAATGATTTATTGAAGGGTATTTCTCAGGGTTAAATGTTTCATCAAAGGAATGAGGGCATCTATGTAGCTCACTAAAGGGATTTCTAGGGATTTGTTAGAAAAGTTAAGTAAAATTCCACAATCAGGGTAAAAGGAAATGTTGATGTGCAAGGACTGCTTATGTGGCTAAGCAGCTCGCTAATATCAGGAGCTTGAATGCCTGCTGACCTCTGTATGGCCTCAAAGTTGGCAGTGCAAGGCCAAGCTTGGTAGCAACAAGAGATTAGGAAGACAGATAATTCTTGACACCTGCCAAGTGGCATTTGTAAATTGTTTAATGTGAATCTAAAACAGGCAATGTTGGAATTTAAGACAATATAATGCATATGGGATGTCCGCAGTATAAAGGGACGATTCTCCCATTCCGACCCGCTAATTTTTTGGTGGGTCAGGCTGGGAGATGTGCGCTTGTGTCAATTTGCAGGATTTGCTGATGCATGCACATCTCCCACCACTGGATACGAGCGCTGTTGGGACCATGCAAGAAACTGGCGGAAATATCAGGTAAGTAATTTTATCTTTTTTCAAATGTGATTTAAATGTAATTATCGGGCCCAGGACAGAATTCTCCGGGTCTGATAGCATCTCCCACCCCACCAGTACAATTTCACTCTGACAGGGTTAAGAATACTCCCCACTTTCGGGAGACCCCACAGAGAAAAGGGGGGGGGGAGGGCAATCGGGGCCCCCCAGGGAGTCAGGCAATGGGGGCTAGTGCCCCCTAGGCATGGGCAGCCTGGCAGTGCCAGCCTGTGCCCCCAGCACTGCCCACTGGGCATCAGGTGGTACCAAAGGGGTGAGGTGTAGGGCATGAGGCTTACGTAGCAGTACCAGGGGTGGGACAGTGTCAAGGGATGGGCCTGGGCGGTGGGTATGGGAGCGGGGCCCCGCTGCCAGTCTGCAGACAGGATCGATTGGGGATGGAGGGATGCCAACAATCAGGGCGGGCTGGGGGTGATGGTCTGCCAGGGGGCTTCTGCCTCCCATGGGGGGGGTTTGCCTCCAATGGGAGGGAAGATTAGCCCAGGAAGGGTGGCTGCAATCGGGCCATGGAGGGGGTTGGAGGGCAGCACTGCAGGGTGAGGGAGGGTCCTGAGTTGGCCAGCAATTGAGCTGGCCAGCAAACTGCAGGCTGACAGATCAGGGCCACTGTGCATGAGCAGAATTCCTGAACTGTCAGCCTCCTGTATTAACAGGCCCTGCGCATCCCCCCACCCCACCCCCACCCCTCACCCCCCTCAAGCTTTTAATGACATCCACGATTGTGACCTCTCCATTGCACAGAGTGTGGAAGATTCGAGTCTGAACTCTCACTGAAAAAACAATCATGAAGTACATGATTTTTCCTGCCAAGTCAGCACTTAGAACTTCTTTGGGCGGATCGCCCCTTTAAATGTCTCAGAGTTTTTCAGTCGGCTACAATTCACTTCAGAGGCATTTCTCTGAGGTGGTATTTTCCAAACGCATTGACTAATAAACGATTGTTCTGTACCTAAACCTCCTGAGATTATTTCATATAATAAGCTAATGCGCAGCAGAGACTAAAACTGCCATTGTTGGAAGACAGAAACAATCAGATTTGTTCTTCTATTAACTACAAAAATATATAAAATGGGAAGTTGAAATTTACCTCATTATCTCAGCCAAATGAAAATGTTAGCTCTTTACAAGTGGCTCTCAAGGGGTATCATTAATCACCAAACATTCAATGACCCTAATCCATTCAGCAACTGTAGCTACATTTCAACCAGGGTCCAGTATTCTCACCTCCGCTGAAAAGATTGTAGGTTCAAGTTCCCCCCCAGAGCTTTGAGGTTAATACGTGTGTGCAATGGAGAGGTAATATCTTCCAGAGGCAACACAAAGTTGAAGTTCCAACTGCCCACTCATGCACATGTAAAAGATCTCATGGCACTATTCGAAGAGCAAGGGGGCTTTCCCTGGTACTCCAACCAGTATTTATCCCTCAAATCACAAAACGAATACCAAAATACTGCGTCATTACTGCTTGACAGGATCTTGCTGTTGCAACTTGCCTGTCAGTGTTTCCTACATGACAACAGCGTCACTTAAAAAAAAATCCTCAATCATGTAAATCATTCTGGGGTATCTGGTGGTCAAGAAATGTTCTGTCGGCAAGATTTTTGCCTTAATTGTGACAGTAAAAATCAGGAACTAGCTCAATTACTGATTGAGGATTGAGATTGAAGAAATTATCTTGTTAGGTAATCTGTTTTATCTGAAAACCCCTTTCTCTTTCCAATATTTTTATTGAAGTTTCCTGGAAGGCCTTAATGGTCAAATTATTCTTCACTTCATGTTTCTTCTCTTTGCTGTTTTTAAATGAAACACAAATTTAAAAAAAGTATATTTTTTTTAATGTTGTTGATCCAAAGCTACCTGAGAATTAGGGCTCCAATGGAATCAATATCAATGAATCACATCAGCCCTGTCTCTCAGATTTTTGGTTTTCACTTACAGGATAATAAGAATGCACAAAGAATAATTCTCAAAGATTCCTAAGGGGATTCGCCTTCACTTTTTATAGATAAACTCAGTTTCAGTCATTTAAGTCAATCCCGGTTCAATCATGCATTCAGTCTGTGGATTTGAAAAAAAAACACATTTTCCGCAGAAGAAATATAAAACATAAACACAGATCAGTGAATATTCTATAATTCCTTATGAGAAAATACTGGCACAAATGTAACTTTCAGCTATAGAGATAAGAGACTGCAGAAGCAGCAAGATATCGCCACATGCCGCAATGTAAAAGCAAGGAGCAAATGGATTTTATGAACTGATTCAATTTCTAAAAGTCCGCATGAGAAATTTTGCCAATTTTTTTTGTTTGTTTACAATCTCCACGTCTTGACAATTTGCAGTTTTGCCTACTCATATGTTGATTTGTGAGGTGAAAGGACATTTGTAAGACCGTAAGACATAGGTGCAGAAGTAGGCCATTCAGCCCATCAAGTCTGCTCCACTATTCAATAAGTTCATAACTGATCTGATGTGATAATCCTCAGCCTCACTTTCCCCTTGTCCCCACAACCCTTGATTCCATTACTGATTAAAAATCAGGTTTTGGTGGACCCAATAAGGACAAACTGTTTCTGCTGGCAAAAGGATCAGTAACTAAAAGGCACAGAAATAAGATCATTAGCAAGAGATGCAGAGGAAAGATAGGGATTTTTTTATTTCCATACAGCAAAATAATGATCTAACAGTATTTGAAAGGATGTTGAAAGAAGTTTCAGTGGGATGTTTCAGAATTAAATTAGATAATAACCTAATAAGGCTTATGATGAAAGAGTTCTTCTTAAAGAGCTAGCACTGCATGACAGACTAAATGGCCTCCTTCCATGTTGTGGTTCTACGATCCTATTATTTAATAGCAGTCAGGATTGTAAAACTCCTAGTCAGGAAGGCGATGACATATCCCAATCATGGGTGGGATTTTCAAGCCGCGTTTGCCCCAAAAGCAAAAATCCTGCTTGAGGTCAATAGACCTCAATGCATAGTTTGCAACCGCCCCCCCCCCCCCCCCCCCCCCCCGCCCCCATCCCACCTTCTACGAGTCCTATGGCAGGCGGAACTGGAAAATTCCACCCCCACCCACTCCAATGAGTTGACTATTCAGACATGTAGCTTCCACAGTTACAGTCCAGAGCATGTATAGCTGGGAGTTAGACCATATTTAGAGAGCAGTGTATTTGATATTGAGTAGATGTTGTGCCCTGAACCAAATGGCATAGTGGGTGGCACAGTGGCTAGCACTGCTGCCTCACAGTGCCAGGGACCCGGGTTCAATTCCAGCTTTGGATGACAGACCACTTGAAGTTTGCACGTTCTCCCTGAGTCTGTATGGGTTTCCTCCAGGTGCTCCAGTTTCCTCCCACAGTCCAAAGATGTGTAGGTTAGGTTGATTGGCCATGCTACATTGACCCTTAGTATCAGGAGGAATAATAGCAGCGTAAATACATGGGGTTATGGGGATAGGGCCTGGATGGGATTGTTGTCAGCGCAGGTTCATTGGACCAAATGTCTTCCTTCATGGGGATGGGTGAGTAACAGTATGCAGTGGAGGGGAATTAATGAAGGACTCTATGTGTATGAAGCCCAATTAACGTTCACAATTTTAAATAGCCTCCAGGCACCCTCACACTTTAAGAGGGTTTAAAACAGCAGGAAGGGAACGTAATGTTTGTATCTACATTCTTCTTGCATTACAAGGTCACTGCTGAATTCTTGCTGCCATGTTTCGAGAGGTGATCAGCACTAAAAGCTGTCTCTCAATAACAATGTTCTTGAAAGCCTGCTTCTCTCGCTGGGTATTTTGGATTTAAAATAGTTTGATTGCAACCAAATAAAAACAATTCTGTTCAAAGTTACATTTAAAAGTTGAAGGAACAGAAATGATTGGTCCTTTCTTATATTTTTAGCAAGCTGAGATTTTATCCTAAATAAATTGTCAAGTTGAAAAAAAGAATAATTTTAATCTTCGCTGCCTACCCGCTAATCTGCTGGAACAGACAATACAGCTATTCCCGAATCCACTGATTTTCATTGAAATGAATACTGGGCACATCTTGTTTCAGGCAGGTGACCCACTCCAGCAACAAAGTTCAAGATTACCTCCATTGTCCAATACATTTATGAAATTATAACACAGGATTCATTTCAGTGTTAGTTACTTGATTCATAGTTTTGACTTTCTGCAATACGGTTTGAGCTGAGCTTGAAGGTTGAAGATTGGTGGAAACAACATGACCGTTATTAGCCAACAGAACTGAACAGAAGCTAGAGGTGATAATGACCATGGCTAGGTTATTATACATATAGCTTCACCCACTGAGTATACAAAGTACAATTTCCAAAAGATGCCATGGTTTCACTTCTTGATCACACAGCAGAGCTTGCCTGAACACAATCTGATCTAAACACATGATTTTCCCCTGTGGCTATTCTTTAATTGCACACATGCACATCAAACAGCCTTGTTCGCTATCTCAGTGGAGACATTCCAAAAAAAAACTAAGGGGCGATTTTACCAGCTCGCTCCATCCATCAACAGTCAATCAACCTAACCCGCATATCTTTGGAGTGTGGGAGGAAACCAGAGCACCCGGAGGAAACCCACGCAGACACGGGGAGAACGTGCAAACTCCACACAGTGACACAAAGCTGAAATCAAACCTGGGTCCCTGGTGCTGCGAAGCAGTAGTGCTAGCCATTGTGCTGCCTTTTTGTAAATTAAACTCTGCAGTGCAGTACATTAACTGAAGCATAAATATATTTAAGGTTAGCAAGCTAAACTGAACAAAGGAATTTAATGCTAATACACTCAGCCTCAATATGTACGGCAGAATTTTCAATCCTCCCCCAACCCATGCACTCTGTTTTCTCCTTAAGCCCCCTGCTGAGTAAAGAAGGGAGACAAATCAGAGCGCAATCAGAAATGCTGATTATTTTTGCCTTTCCCGATCCATTTCGCCATCCCCCATTCTGATCCTACTCTGCACAAAAAGAATGAATAACTATATTCCTTCAGCTTATTAAAGAAACAAAACTACATGGGGATGATGGGCAATCAGTCAACGAGAAATTGAGAGCAAGAACTTCATATAGTGTGATGGTGGGAGAGGAGAACTGAACTCAGTAGGGGGTTGGCCAGAGGGCCAGGAAAATTAACAGCACTTCCACTGCAGACTGGCTGTCTCTGCATATACATGAAACATGATGTGGAGATGCCAGCAGTTGGACTGGGGTAAACACAGTAAGAAGTTTCATAATACCAGGTTAAAGTCCAATGGGTTTACTTGGTAGCAAAAGCCACTAGCTTTTGGTGCGCTAGCTGCTCTTTCATCAGGTGAGCACTCCGAAAGCTAGTGGCTTTTGCTACCAAGTAAACCTGTTGGACTTTAACCTAGTGTTGTGAGACTTCTTACTGTGTATACATGAAACAGTCAATGCAGACAAATGGGATGGTTCACTATATCTATCAACAAGACATAGCTGAATGTTCTTGCTAACAACACTGAAACTGTAATAAAAGACATGATTAAGTGACCATTGTCTGAATAGACATTCCATCCATCTACCACTAAAGATTATAATATTACCGATAGGATGCGATTAAACAGCTATTGTCTTGGGGCTATCTCTTTCTATCATATGTAAATAATTTACTGGTGTAAACAATTATTTCTACTTGAAGTTATGCCCTATAAAAAAGACTAACTGTACACAACTGAGCAGAGCAGACTGAAGAAGCCTTAGGAATTCTTCAGTTCTCCCCTCCTTATTGATAAGAAGGTATTAAAGGATCCATCACTCATAGACACTGTGTCCAAATTTCTTTTTAGCTCTGACAATGTCTTTAATGGTCTCAAAACGTCCTGACTTGCTTAACTGTTTTCACTATTGTCTTGTAAGAAAACATAACACCAAATATGTGCACAGCAAGATCCCACAATACAGCAATTAGGCAACCCATTTTGGTGATTTTGTTCAAGAGTAAATGTTCACCAGAGTTACCCTATTCTTCCTCAAGTCATACCATGGGATCCTCAAACCCCTCCCCTCCCCCTCGCCCCCACCCCTCTGACCTGAGAGGGCAGTTAAGAGCTTGGGAACATCGGAAATAGGAGCAGGAGTAGACCATTCGGACTGTTGTGCCTGCGCTGCCATTCCAACAGAACATGGCTGATCTAAAATCAGCACTACACTGCGGGTGCTGGAATCTGAAAAAGAGAATACTGGAAAAGCTCAGCAGATCTGGCAGCATCTGTCGGGGAAAAAAAAATAGTAAACATTCTGAGTCCGCTTGGCTCGTCTTCAGAAATAAGAATGGGAAGATCTGTTAGAAGTTGTAGTGTCGCTAGAAGACTGCAACAACGGTGTAGCATTCTTAAAAACAAAATTACAGAAGGTCCCTTTACCTTCCACACCATTCAAGGCCCTAAACACACCTTTCAGGTTAAGCAGCATTCACTTGCACTTCCTCCTATTTGGTCAACTGTATTTGCCTCTCCCAAGGTAATCTCCTCTACACTGGGGAGACTAAGTGCAGATTGGGCGACTGCTTTGTGGAACACCATCATTCAGTCTGCAAGTATGACCCCAACCTTCCTCTCACTTGCCATTTTAATTCAGCACCTTGTTCCCATTTCCACACGTCCATCCTTGACCTGCTGCCATGCTCCAGTGAAGCCCACCGCAAGCTGGAGATGCACTACCTCATCCTCCAGTTAGATGTGTTACAGTCCTCAGGACTGAACATTGAATTGAAAATTTAAAACTGCAACTTTTCTCCTCCATCTTAACCACTTTTTTCTATATCCCGTACATTTTAGTCTCAATGAAAAAACACTCCTTCCCCCTCCCCTGCCACTTTCACCTCCACTTCCCCCATCCCGCATCTCTCGTTCTTATGATTGCTACTCTTTTGTTGCAATCTTTTCCAGCTATAGTATAATGCCCAGATTTTCTCCCTCTCTTAGTTTAGATGAAGGGCTAAGCAGACTTGAAACATTAACTCTGTTTTCTCTCCCTATGAATGTTGTCAGACCTGTTGAGTTTTTCCAGCATTCTCTGTTTGTTATGGTTGATCATCCATCCCTTATACCATTTTACCCCACTGTCCTCAGATCTCATAAAAACCCTTGGGGTCTTGATTTAAACTCTCATCCAAACAACGATGATTCCAACAGTGCAGCATTCTCCGAGTGCGACACTGGAACGTCAGGATGGATTATGAGCTCCGTTTGCTGAAATTTAAGTACACATTCACCTTACTCAGAAATAAATGTGCAACCAACATCGAGATTGATTTTTCAAATCACGAATATCCTGAAACCATTTGCATCCAATGTAATGGTGCAATACCTTCAGACTATGCTGCAAATGTAACATTCCTCAGAGATGGATTGCCAAAAAGCATTCAAAAATAAATATCATGGTTGAAATGATAATTTCATGAATTCAATTTAAAACAGGCATGATTAGGCCAAATGGGCAAATGATGTGTTATGGGAGTGAATGTGTAACAGCTGGATGGCCCACTGTTCTACCACAAAAAGGACAGCTGCTGGCATGGGAATCTCCATTTCTAGCCAAAGTACACCATTAATTGGCTCAGTGCAGTAAAGATTAGCACAGGGAGCTAAACACAAAGTAAACAAGATTTTCAAATCTCCTAAATGCTCAATCGTACAATGGTGTTAATTTTAAAACACCATGCACAATTATTTTTAATGAAAAGTACGATGAACGTGGGTCCATTCGGTGTTGCGAACAATTTTGAGAGTACATCAAGAGCTTGGAAATTATGTCATGACATGAACCTTACAGCGTATGAACCTTACAGTGTATGAGCCTTACGGCGTATGAACCTTACGGCGTATGAACCTTATGGCGTATGAACCTTATAGTATATGAATGCTACATATATTTGTACCAAGGTCTCTAATGTAGTCTTGACCATCTTGAAATTAAAAGGTTAACTAATTGCTAAAGTAGCCAATGAATTTGAAAGAAACAGGCTAAATGTAATAGTATTGCACTGTGTGTAATCTTTACGTTTAGCCTCTCTACACAGTTTCTACATGGAACTCAGTTGATAGGTGCCTGAGATGGTGGCACAGGAAAGCACAGCAGAGAAAGGTTCCTTCGATAGCTAAGGCCACAATGTGTTCCAAGAAATTGAGAAACCTGGTCCTGTGACCCACACACAGAATGGGGCGGCTGGCTAGCAACCAAGTAAGAAGTCTCACAATACCAGGTTAAAGACCAACAAGTTTATTTGGTAGCAAAAGCCATTAGCTTTTGGAGTGCTACTCCTTTCTCAGCTAAGTGGGAGTTCTGTTCACAAACAGGGCATGTAAAGACACAAGCTCAATTTACAAAATAATCATTGAAATGTGAGTCTTTACAGGCAATCAAGTCTTAAAGGTACAGACAATGTGAGTGGAGTGAGTGTTAAGCACAGGTTAAAGCAATGTATATTGTCTCCAGTCAGGACAGTTAGTGAGATTTTGCAAACCCAGGCAAGTCATGGGGGTTACAGATAGTGTGACATGGACCCAAAATCGTGGTTGAGGCCATCCTCATGTGTGCGGAACTTGGCTGTCAATCTCTGCTCAGTGACTCTGTGCTGCGTGTGTCGTGAAGGCTGCCTTGGAGAACGCTTACCCGAAGATCAGAGACCAAATGCCCATGACTGCTGAAGTGTTCCCCGACAGGAAGGGAACACTCTTGCCAGGTGATTGTCGAGTGGCGTTCATTCGTCCATTGTCGTAGCGTCTGCACGGTCTCCCGAATGTAGCATGCCTCGGGGCATCCTTTCCTGCAGCATATCAGGTAGACAACATTGGCTGAGTCGCAAAAGTATGTTCGGTAAACCTTGTGGGTGATGTTCTCACACGAGAGATGATGATATCCATGTCAATGCATTGGTCTTGAGAGTGCAGATGGTCTTGCGTTGTGCTTGGGTGATGTTCGGGACTGCCTTGTGAGTACGGCTGATGAATCTGGTGTAGACGCACCTCCTGACGGTTTGGGCATACATGTCAAGTCAAGGTCAGCGGCCTTCCGGGGGAGTCCAATTCGACTCTTTCCAAGCAAGCACAACGCAATGCCATCTGCGCTCTCAAAACCAACTGCAACATTGTCATCATACCAGCAGACAAAGGAGGGGCCATCGTCATACTGAACAGAAGGATTACTGTAAAGTGTACCAACAACTGAACGAGGAACACTACAGACAGTTACCCCAGATCCAACCAAAGAACACACCCGTCAACTCAACAGACTGATCAAGACCTTTGATCTGAACCTTTAGAGCACGCTCTGTGCTCTCATCCCATGTACTCCCCGTGTTGGAAATCTCTACTGCCTCCCAAAGATACACAAGGCAAACACACCCGGCCGTCCCATCATATCGAGCAATGGGACCCTGTGTAAGAACCTCTCCGCCTACATTGAGGGCATCCTGAAACCCATTGTACAAAGAACCAGCAGCTTTTGTCGCGACATTACAGACTTCCTACAGAAACTCAGCACACGTGGAGCAGTTGAGCTCGGAGCACTCCTTGTCACAATGGATGTCTCGGCACTCTACGCCAACATCCCTCATGACGACGGCATTGCTGCAACTGCCTCAGCACTCAACGCTGACAACTGCCAATCTCCAGATGCAATTTTACAACTCATCCGCTTCATTTTGGACTACAATGTCTTCACCTTCAACAACCAGTTCTTCATCCAAATACACAGAACAGTCATGGGGACCAAATTCACACCTCAATATGCCAACATCTTTATGCACAGGCTCGAACAAGACTTCTTCACCACAAAAGACCTTCAACCGATGCTATACACTCGATACATCAATGACATTTTCTTCCTTGAACAATCACTGAAACAACTGCATGATGACATCAACAAGTTCCATCCCACTATCAGACTCACCATGGACTACTCTCCAGAATAGGTTGCATTCTTGGACACACCCATCTACATCAAGGACGGTCACCTCAGCACTTAACTGTACCGCAAGCCCACGGATAACCTCACAGTGCTCCATTTCTCCAGCTTCCACCCTAAACATGTTAAAGAAACCATCCCCTACGGGCATACCCTCTGTACACACAGGATCTGCTCAGATGTGGAGGATCGCAACAGACATCTCCAGATGCTGAAGGTTGCCCTCATAAGAACAGGATATGGCGCTCGACTCATCATCGACAGTTCTGGCGCGCCACAGCCAAAAACCACACCGACCTCCTCAGAAGACAAACACAGGACACGGTGGACAGAGTACCCTTCGTCGTCCAATACTTCCCCGGAGTGGAGAAGCTATGATATCTTCTCTGGAGCCTTCAACAAGTCATTGATGAGGACAAACATCTTGCCAAGGTCATCCCCACACCCCCACTTCTTGCCTTTAAACAACCGCTCAACCTCAAACTGACCATTGTCCGCAGCAAACTATCAAGCCTTCAGGAGAATAGTGACCATGACACCACAAACTCTGCCACAGCAACGTCTTCAAGACGTGCCAGATCATCGACACGGATGCCATCATCTCATGTGAGAACACCATCTACCAGCTACATGGTACATACTCTTGCAACTTGGCCAACTTTGTCTACCTGATACGCTGCAGGAATGGATGTCTCGAGGCATGGTACATTGGGGAGACCATGCAGACACTCGGACAACGGATGAATGAACACCACTCAACAATCACCAGGCAAGACTGTTATCTTCCTGTTGGCGAACACTTGAGCAGTGACGAGCATTCGGCCTCTGATCTTCGGGTAAGCATTCTCCAAGGTGGCCTTCATGACACACGACAACGCACAGTTGTTGAGCAGAAACTGATAGCCAAGTTCCGCACATGAGGACGGCCTCAACTGGGATCCTGGGTTCACGTCACACTATCTGCAACCCTTACAACTTGCCTGGGTTTGTAAAATCTCACTTACTGTCCTGCCTTGTGACAATACACATCTCTTTAACCTGTGCTTAATGCTCTCTCCACTCACATTGTCTGTACCTTTAAGGCTTGATTACCTGTAAAGACTCGCATTCCAACCACTATTTTGTAAATTGAGTTTGTGAGTTTATTTACTCTGTTTGTGAACAGAACTCCCACTTAGCTGACGGAGGAGCAGCGCTCCAAAAGCTAGTGGTTTTTGCTACCAAACAAACCTGTTGGACTTTAACCTGATGTTGTGAGATTTCTTACTGTGTTTACTCCAGTCCAGCATCGGAATCTCCACATCATGGCAACAGAACCAGAGGTGACAAAAGGAAAAACCCTTGTGTGCGTTGTCAGGATTTGGGATGCACTGTCTGATAGGTTGGTGAATACAAATTAGTTGTACCCCTCAAAAGAAAACATTGCAGTGGTGTGCCGACACTGGAGGATTTGGGACTAACTGGAGGTCACTTTGAAAGAACAACGGAGACTCAAGGGGTCAATTGGTTTTCTTCTATTCTGTGTGATTCTATTATATTGCCTGATCTCCAGCGAATAGAATCATAGAATCCCTACTGTGCAGAAGGAGGCCATTTGGCCCATCGAGTCCACACTGACCACAATCCCACCCAGGCCCTATTCCCGTAATTACACGTATTTACCCTGCTAATCCCTGAAATTAGGGTCAAATTAGAATGGTCAATCAACCTAACTCACATATCTTTGGACTGTGGGAGGAAACCCACACAGACATGGGGAGAATGTGCAAACTCCACACAAACAGTGAATCAAGGCCGGAATTGAATCTGTATCCCTGGCGTTGCGAGGCAGCAATGCTAACACTGTACCACCATGCCACTCAACTGTGCCACCCTGTCAAGTGTTCTTTTACTTCCACATGTTGGGCAGAATTTAATGTGGGCAGTAGGAGGCCTGTCATCCACAGCGGAATTTGGTAGTTCCTCATCAACCAGACCTTTGGAATCCCCAACAAAATAAAGATTCGAACTGGCAGTGGGAGCCCTGCTCCTGGAGTCATTAAATCACTGTGGGATGGTAATTCTATCCCTACAGCTTGTTGACCAATACCAGCTTCAGGACACTGCAGCTGGAAGTGGTGGCCACTGCCTGTATTGCACTAGGACACACACAGAGGTTGGGGATGGATCCTCCAGAATCAGATAAATGGGGCAAGGTGGGGTAGCTCGGGAGGGGGGTGCCAATTGTGGGGGTGCAGAAGTCCCCTAGGGCCTCCCTATCCTAATGCCAGGTCCCTTGGGCAGACAGAGGGTGACATTCTCTGGCCTCGCTTCAGTGTTTTTCTCGGTCGCGGAAGGCGTTTCACCGTTTGCTGGCAGAGGGATCTCCTGGTCCCGCCACTGTCAATGGGAATTTCCATTGAAGTCATCCTACACTGCCGGAAACCCATGACAGTGGGTGTGCCACTGGTGGGACTAGAGAATCCCGCCAGTGCGAACAGCCAGAGAATTCTGGCTAGAGTGCCTAAACCTTCCCCCTTCCACAGGCAAACCCAGTTAGGTTTGGTGAGAAGCCTCCCTGTGTGGCGAGTTCCCACCCACTCTGCCTCTAGTTAAATACCAGCAGCAGTGGATTAAGGTCCCTGTGTTGCCACTGAACCATCTCAAGGTAGGAAGACAGCCCGGAGGCCTTCCCACTCCAGATTTAATTGGGGAGAGGAAGCTCCGCTCTGCAGTTCTCCCATCTGATCACAAAGACCCCTCCCTGCTCCAAAACCTATCTCCTTCAGTGCAGTAAATTCCACCTGTTTTCTGCTTTTTCAATTAATTTATTTGTACCTCTTCAAAAGAAAAATTGACAATGTTTGTTGCTGTTCTTCATCTTGTAAATTCTGGTGATGCCAAGGTGATTATCATAGGTTTACCACTAAAGAGCAGCTAAAGTCACACAGTCAGCCAATGGGCAGCACGCTGGCACAGCAGTTAACATTGCTGCCTCACAGTGGCAGGGACCCGTGTTCAATTCCCAGGTTGGGTCACTGTGCGGAGTCTGCACGTCCTCCCCGTGTCTACATGGATTTCCTCTGGGTGTTCTGGTTTCTTCCTATAGTCTGAAAGAAGTGGTTAGGAGGAATTTCTTTAGCCAGAGAATGGTGAATCTGTGGAACTCTTTGCCACAGAAGGCTGTGGAGGCCAGGTCATTGAGTATCTTTAAGACAGAGATAGATAGGTTCTTGATTAATATGAGGATCAGGGGTTATGAGGAAAAGGCAGGAGAATATGGATGAGAAAAATATTAGCCATGATTGAACGGCAGAACAGGCTTGATGGGCTGAGTGGCCTAATTCTGCTTCTATGTCTTATGATCTTATAGGTGCATTGGCCATGCTAAATTCTTCCTTGTTGAACAGGATGCAGAGTGTAGCAACTAGGGGATTTTCACAGTAACTTCATACTTCATTGCAGTGTTAATATAAGCTATTTCTGACTAATAAATAAGCTTTAACTTTTTCATTTTGGCCTCTTTTAGGTACTTTTTTACTTTGGTGATATGGTGATCTGGGCCTTGGTGAAGTCTCAATTTAACATTCATGCACAAGTGGATCCCTCGTGCAAGTTAGTCAGGATGCTGTGTTATGAGGGAGCAGACATTGCACCATGGAGCCATCAGCCCTAAGTCAGACAGCAGCACTCTCTTCAATAAGGACCCAAGTTCAGATCCCACTCAGAGGTTCAAGTCCATAACAATGCCTCTCCCTGGCAGTAGACAATAAACAAGCCCCACGCATAAAGGACTGCAGAACAGAATTAACAGGGCAAGCATACTAGCTTGTGATTCCAAATAAACCTGTTGGATGTTAACTTGGTATTGTGACACTTCTTACTGTGCCAATATTGAGCCTAGCAGTGCTTGTTGTTTGCTCCAACAGAAGGGCAGGGCACAGTCGAATATTCAGCCCCAGGATGCTATTTCTCTATAGGTTCACTATGTTCAGGTTCACTAATAATAAACTGCTGCAGAATGAGAATGGAAATGAGTTGGTGCTTGGTGCTTTCAGGTGGAAACTGGCATAGCTCAAGTGTCTCAACTGAGGGAAAGATTTGCTCTGCTAGTTATGTTCTGATGATGTTTCATAGCATGGGCATGGACAATTTTCCTCCAGTGCATCCTCAACATCAGAAGACCTCTCTCCAATATGTCTTTGTGGCACTTCTGTTTCCAAACCAACTGCACTTATGAGTTCTCTCATGCCACATTTATTCTTAGGAGGCGAGGCTATCTGCACTTCTTCAACCAAAGATACAACATAAAGGGAAAAGCAAGCAAGGACCTGTATTTACTCAGCATCTTTCACAAACACAAGACATTTTCAATTTGCAATATAACTCTTCAGATGTGGCACTGTGGCATCAGCCAGAACAGAGCAGGGACGTGGGGTCTGATCCTGTAGTGAAAGCCAGAAGTCTACGTGAGACTGGGTGTCCAACGTTATTTTTAATATCTAATCATTAAAAAAGACCCACAGGTATCCTTCACTCATTGTTTGCACTCCCCAAGATTAAGGGCTACACCATCTCATTTATTTTCATTTGGCAGAAATTTGACCAGCAATTAGAAACTAATGATTAGACATTCATCCACAGAAGTGATTCACCTGTAGGAAACTTGCCTTTCCTCACTCAATATTGATGTGAATGATTACTGGTGTAAACACAGTATAATACGTGTCCAAGTTAAAAACTATAGAAAGGTTACAGCACCGAAGGAGGCCATTCAACCCATCTTGTCCATGGAAGCCCGAGGACACCCCATTCTATTCCCACCTGCTTGGGAGCATGGTGGCACAGTGGTTAGCAATGCTGTCCCACAGCACCATAGTCCTGGATTCAATTCTGCCTTGGGTGATTGTCTGTGTGGTGTTTGCATGTTCTCCCCATGTCTACACAGGTTTCCTCTAAGTGCTCTGGTTTCCTCCCACAGTCCAAAGACGTACAGGTTAGGTTGAATGGCCATGCTAAAATTGCCCCTTAGTGTCAGAGGGATCAGCAGGGTAAATACGTGGGGTTATGGGGATAGGGGTTGGGTGGGATTGTTATTGGTGCAGGCTCGTTGGGCTGAGCGGCCTCCTTCTGCACTATAAGGTTTGGATGATTCTCGGATGATTCCTGCACCCAGCCCATAGCTCTGCAGTTTATAGCACTTAATGTACTTTTTAAAAAGAGTTTAAAGTCTCTGCCTCTACTACCAACTCCTGCAGCGAATTTCAGACACTTACCACCCTTTACATAAAACTGTTCTTACTCATGTTCCCTGAAGCAGTGCTGAATTATGGATTATGCTGAAATTTCTCCCATGAATTGGTGCCTGTTGAGCACTGGATTAAAAATAAGCAATCAGATTTCCCGTAACACTGTTAGAGCAATTGACAAGGAGAAAATTATTTCAGTCCTTTAGTCTAATTCAGCTTCTAAAGTTGAGAGGACAAGTTTCTACACCCATTGCACCACCCACTGCTTACATATTTATATAAAATAAAAATTGGTGCCTGAACAGTTTTATTTCTTTCTCCCTCCTTTAAAAATATTACATAAAACGTGTTTGTCCATAAGTGTATTCCCTGATGACAAGGAGACTCTGCATTTAAGCAGCTGAACTAATTCAGTGTCACACTAGTCTGTGCTGTTCTTAAGAGATAGACTTGCACAGCTAATCCAAAAATCCTGATAGCTGGTTCTACCAACAATATTTATAGTAGTGATTTTGCAATATTTTTATCATGCATTATATATTCCAAACAGTTGTATGCATAAGTATAAGGTTTTGATACTTATATAAGTGATGGAGTGGCATTCAAATTTTGAGATTTTTATTAGGTTAAGGTTTTAAAGAATATGTACGGAAGTTGGGTGGATACTGTAAGTGACCAGATACAGATCAGGCATGATCTAACTGAATGGTAGAACATGTTTGAGAGACTGAATGGTCTGCTCCTGTTTCTATGGTCCACTGACTGTGAATTTGTGACCCAATCTTGGCATTGTGACTAAGGAAACAGATTGATCCAGAAGACATAAAGGAAGACATCCATGCACCAATCAGCCATGTGAGACAGAACCAAAATTTTCCACTGAAAGTGGGGAAATTTAATCATACAAATCCTACAGTGCAGAAGGAGGCCATTTGGCCCATCGAGTCTGCACCGACCACAATCCCATCCAAGCTCTATCCCCGCAACCCCATATATTTACCCTGCTAATCCCCCTGATACTAGGGTCAATTTAGCATGGCCAATTAACCTAACCTGCACATCTTTGGACTGAGAGAAGAAATGGGAGCACCCGGAGGAAACCCATGCAGTTATGGGGAGAATGTGCAAACTCCACACAGCCAGTGACCCAAGGCCAGAATTAAACCCAGTTCCCTGGCACTGTGAGGAACTGTGCCACAAATAAAACCTAAGACTGTGAGATGGTCTCTTCTTTGGGGTTTGAACATAAGAACATAGGAACATAAAAACCAGGAGCAGGAGTAGGTCAGCTGGCTCCTTGAGCCTGCTCCACCATTCAATAAGATCATGGCTGATCTTTTTGTGGACTCAGCTCCACTTACTCTCCCGCTCACCATAATCCTTAATTCCTTTACTGATCAAAAATCTGTCTATCTTGGCCTTAAAAACATTCAACGAGGTAGCCTCAACTGGTTCACTAGTTCACTAGCAGAGAAGGAATTTCTGAATTGGGTTCCTATGCCTTCACAACAATTTGTTCGATGGGTGAAAAGCAAAGAGTGTTTTTATTCTTTAAGGTTCTAACTCACTCAGCAGAGCACTTTATGATACACAAGATTCTATAAGAAACTGGGAAAACAGATCTGAAAATAGACAGAAAATGGTTAGTTGTATACATTTCTTTCTAATGTCGCCTGTGTTCCATGTTCCAAAGATTGGTACATACATTTCTAATTAAAAATCATGCCTTTTGGTTCATTTCAAGACACATTTTTAACAAATCTAAAAGAGACTAAATTAAATTGGAAAAATAAATGATATTTGAATTTATCCATATTCAAAAGGTCAATTAAACCACCATTGTTTCCTCGGAGGCTACCAGAACAGTGTCCTTTACAGAGGAATTCAGCTCCATTTAAATTTCAGTGGTTGGCTCAGAGAGCTCTCCCAATCCCGACCCCCACCCCACGCCGCATTTCCACTGACAGACACTGCTCTTTCAGTTCATACTGGCTCTCCCATCTCATACCCACCCCAGATCACACTGGTTCCCTTTTCCTTCAGTTCACACTGACTGGCATCTCCCTCTCCTTCCCCTAGCCCAGTGAAAGCAGTGCTGAGAAACCAAATGAATGTGTCACCAGGATCACAGCCTTGGCATGCTGCAATAGCAGGACAAGGGGGGAGGGAAGGTTTTGGGGGGGGGGGGGGGGGGTGGTGGAGGCTCGCCAAGTTGTTGCAATGCATCTGTCAATGGTACACACACGACTGTCACTACTGTCATTATGCTGGAGGGAGTAAGATGGGTGGATGGGGTGTCGATCAAGTGGGCTGCTTTGTCTTGGAGTTTATTGCATGTTGTTGGAGCTGTGCTCACCCAGGCAAGCATCCCTACATACCATTACCTAAAAAAAAGTCTTACCAATCTCAGTCTCAAAACTAACAGGTTTATTTTGTAGCTCAGTGCAAGAATATAAAGAAAAAGCAAAACACTTGAGTGCATCTCCGATCTGGTGACTTGCTTCACTGAATTCAGTAAATTGTAGATATGAAGAACAATATGGTGTGTTGAAATTAAACAAAATGAAAAGGTGGAATTGAACAGTTTTTTTTAGGATTAAATTGTATGAAGCTTTAAAGCCTTTAGCAAGTGTCCTCTACCACTGAGGAAAGTGCTGTTGCCAGCTCAATGGTCATGATTAGAAGCTCCAAACTACTCTGCTTAAAGTTCCCACGGCAATATTGGGACTGAACCACAGCAGGAAGCAGTTTTTGCAATATTAATGCATCCTATAGCTTTATTGCACAATAGCTCATATGCTTCCCTAGCTGAGAGTTAATCCTTAAATTGGAGCACTGTTAGGTCAATTTAAATGGTAATATCATTGTTGAGTGTGAGGCACAGATGTTCTCTCCAGATGATGCCATGAATAGTTCATGAGAAATCTGGAGCTTTGCATGTAGGCAATAAAGTTTTACATTTTAAATTTCTTTTTCCAGGATTCTGTAAATAATATTAATACATTATCTCTCAGTTCTGAGCCAGCAGTAGAAAGAAAGAATGAAAGAATGCTCCATTTGCACAATTCTGGGTTTTATTAATAGTGGCATAAAGTTAAGGGCACAGAGGTTAATGTTAAATTTCGATAGATCACTAGTTCTGCTTGAACTGGAGTTTTGTGTCCAGCTCTGGGTGTGCACTTCAAGAAAGATGTGAAGGCGGTGGAAAACACCCAGAAAAGATTCATGAGAATAGTTCCAGGGATGAGGAACTTCAGTTATGATGATAGTTTGGAGAAGATAGGACTGTTTTCAATAGAGAAAAGGAAGGCTGAGAGGAGATTTGATAGATTTCTTTTCAAAATCGTGAGGGGTTTGGACAAAGGAATTATTTCCACTATTGAATGGAATGAGAACAAGAGGGCACATTTAAAATAATTAGTAAAAGAAACAAAAAATGGATATGAGGAGAAACATTTCATGCAGTAAGTGGTTTTAAGATCTGGAATGCTCTGCCTGAGAGTGTGGTGGAGGCATTAGGTTCAACTGAAGTATTCAAAAGGGAATTAGACTGTTAGCTGAAAAGGAAGAATGAACAGGGCTATGGGGAGAAGGGGGAATGGAACTGGATGATTGGCTCGTTCAGTGAGCCAGTGCAGTCACGATGGGCCAAATGACCTCCTTCATTTCTAAAGCAATTCTGTGATTCCATTTTAATTGTTTCGCATTTCATGAGCTCAGGACATTCTAAATCACTTCAGTTGGTGAAGTATTTTTGATGTACAATCACTGTTACAATGTAATAAATTCAAATGTCAATTTGTACACAAGTCCCACAATAAGCAATTTGATAATAGCTAGATTATGTGATTTTTTTTAATTGTGAGAAATAAATATTGGAATAGACAACAGAATAATATAAATATTGGGATAGAGCTTGACTGTTCTTCCTCAGTTAGTGCCTCTGGGTCTTTTGTATTCATCTGAGAGAACAGTTGTGTGGGTGGCGGGGTGGAGGGTGGGGGTTGGGGGGGGGCATTTCAGTTTAAAAGCTGGTGTGTTTTGCCATGCAGCACTCCCTCTGAAGTGCATGGTGGTGTCACCCTAGACTTTGTGCTCAGATCTCGAAAAGGTGATTTGCACCCACAATCTTCTGGCTCATCATTATGCTTTAAGACAATGAGTATAAAGATGCGATGGTGTACACAGTAAATGCAGATGCAAGTGTAATGGCCCTTTCACCATCTTGCACTTTGCATTCAACATTTCAGAATCCAAAGTTTGCTATTGGCGAGATCCTAAAGCAAAAGCAAATTCATTTACTACTTTAACAAGATGAAAGACTTGCACTTATGTAGCTGTTCACAGCCTAAGAGCATCCCAAGGTACTTTGCAGTCAATTAACCACTTTTGAACCATAATCACTCTTAGGACAACACAGTGACACAGTGGTTAGCACTGCTGCTTTACAATGCCAGCGACGCAGGTTCAATTCTCAACTTGGGTCGCTGTCTGCGTGGAGTCTGCATGTTCTGCGCATGACTGCCTGGTTTCCTCCAAGTGCTCCACAGTCCGAGAGACAAGCTGGTTAGAGTTTTTTTTTAAGTTTATTAGTCACAAGTAAGGCTTACATTTACACTGCAATGAAATTACTGTGAAATTCCTCTAGTCGCCACACTCCAGTATCTGTTCGGGTCAATGCACCTAACCAGCATGTCTTTCAGACTGAGAAGGGAAACTGGAGCACCCGGAGGAAACCCATGCAGACATGGAGAGAATGAGCAAATTCCACACAGACAGTGACCCAAGACAGGAACTGAACCCAGGTCTCCTGTGTTGTGAGGCAGCAGTACTAACCATTGTACCACCCTGCCGGCATTGGTGCATTGTCCGTGCTAAATTCTCCTTCAGTGTATCCGAACAGGTGCCCATGTGGCAAGTAGGGGATTTTCACAGTAACTTTATTGCAGTGCTATGCTAATGTAAGCCTACTTGTGACACTAATAAAAAAAAAACTGCAGTTGCCAATGGGCATTGTTTTATGGCCCAGGAGACAGAGCTAGAAAATGCAGCAAGCTGTTCAAATGTCCATTGACTTTGGTGGGAGTGAAAAATCCCATCAGCAGGAGGAGCCATAATATTCTGTATGGCTCCCATTAACAATAACATGATAGTGACCAGATAATGTGCCTTAACAATATTGGTTGAAGGATAAAGGACTTTCAATCCTTTTTTAAAAGACAACTTTCTTCAACAACCAAACAACAGGATGAGTCAACAAGATATCTTTAGCTTTTAATTTACATACAGATACTCATTTTTGGGGCTTTAATTAATGATGTGCTAATGGATTGATTTTCTCAGAATTTGTCACAATTTGCTCTACAGTTTACACACACATTTGTGCTTTTGTTTTCTTTCTTTGCTAAGATTAGTGAAGGAATTGGGAAATCAGCTTTCTGCTCATGCTTCCTACTTTAACAGACATTATAAATGGAGGGAAACAGACCCAATGATTTAGGAAAATTTTCAAATCAGGGACCAACTCAATACATGCAAAGCAATTGAAATCTCAGCTGATTTAGCTAGTTAAAAATCAAGTAGTTAAAAATCAGACTAGCTGGAGTAACATGAGATCCACTTCATTCAACAAAACAAGTGGCTGGGTGCTTTCATGCTATATTTACAATATTAGAATAATTTTCATTCTTTAATGGGATTAAAGGCCCAAGAGTCATGTAACAAAGCTGTATATAGAAATCTATCTCAATGTGGCAAATACTTGCTGCATTCAGACATTGAGGTAATAACTTAAATGATGCTTATGCATCCTATACACAAGCAATCAGCCATCCTTTAGCTTCATTTAAGTGAATTACGTTTGCTAATATTGTAATAAGTCGCACTTGCAACTTTGCACAGTGGCACAATGGTTAGCTCTGCTGCCTCACAGCACCAGGGACACGTGCTTGGTTCCCAGCTTGGGTCACTGTCTGTGTGGAGTCTGCACGTTCTCCCCATGTTTGCGTGGGTTTCATAAGAACATAAGAAATAGGAGCAGGAGTAGGCCATCCGGCCCTTCGAGCCTGCCCTGCCATTCAATAAGATCATGGCTGATCTGAAGTGGCTCAGTTTCACTTTCCCGCTTTACATAAGAACATAAGAAATAGGAACAGGAGTAGGCCATCTAGCCCTTCGAGCCTGCCCCACCATTCAATAAGATCATGGCTGATCTGTCGTGGCTCAGTTCCACTTTCCCGCTTTCTCCCCATAACGCTTAATCCCCTTGCCTATCAAAAACCTACCTACCTGCGTCTTAAATATATTTAGCAAGGCAGCCTCCACCACTTCAACGGGCAGAGAATTCCAGAGATTCACCACCCTTTGAGTGAAGAAGTTCCTCCTCAACTCCGTTCTAAACTGCACCCCCCCCCATCTTGAGGCTGTGCCCTCTAGTCCTACTGTCCTTTCTGAGCGGGAAGAGCCTCTCCACCTCTATCCTATCCATCCCATTCATCATCTTATATGCCTGAATGAGATCTCCCCTCATTCTTCTAAACTCTAACGAGTACAAGCCTAGTTTATTCAGTTTCTCCCCATAACTCAATTTTCCTCCGAGTGCTCTGGTTTCCTCCCACAGTCTGAAAGACATGCTGGTTATGTGCAGTGGCTATGCTAAATTCTCCCTCAGTGTACCTGAACAGGTGCCAGAGTGTGGCGACTGGGGGACTTTCACAGTGACTTCATTGCAGTATTAATGTAAGCCTACTTGTGACACTGATAAATGAACTTTAAAAATGTTTATTTGTGTTATTTTGTTTGGTACTCTTCCCCATGTTTCATTGTTATAAATGCAGTGAGGAGGAAATTAAAATCAAGTCTTTTTTGTTACTTCAAGAAAATGTGTCCGAGATTAGGTTGAGCTTTACAATTTTACAGCCAGTTGATGTGGTTTAGATTTAATTTCTCATATTGCAACCAATAGCATTCAGGGATAAAATGTTTACGTGCGGTTAATGGGTCCTATTCAACTTGACACAACATTTGCGGATTCAATATGGCTGAAACTTTTAAAAAGTAAAGCATAAATACCCAAGAAAGTTACAAAATATGTAACAAAATAAATTAAACTTTATTTAAACTGGCATGATTATCAGATCAGTCTCAAAGACTGAAGTTCAAGGTCTCATGTCATCAATCAATTGCAGTTCCATGAAATGACCTACTGTTGTTTGACTGATTCAGTTCTATGGGAAATAAATATCTATTTTACAATGTCTACCCAATAAGACATTTTGCCAACAGTGCATGGTTCTTTGAAGCACTGGCATCTAAGATGAGTGATTTTCTCTACTCATTGTCATTTTCCAGTAAGGGTGACTTCAAGTTAACATAATGGAATGTAATCCCATACAATTTCCCTGGTCTGGTTCTAGTTTTTCTATCTCCCGACTGACAACACATGCTTAAAGGAAGAGGGCTCAATGCTATGTAGAATGGACGGATAACAAGACACAACCAAATTACAAGTAGATTATATCGTGCTATTTAAATAGAGTCATCATAGGATCTAGGAAGATATGCAAGACATGGATGACTGCGATGGGTGCTATTCAAATGGACAGCTGACATGCCAGCTTATGCTGATGCATTGTTCAAAATAAGAGGATAAGGGCCTAAAAAGAAAAGAAAAATGAAAAAGAGGGTTAAAATTAAGATATAATAGAAAGATTTATATTTATAGAACACCTTTCACAACCTCAGCATGTCCCAAAGTGCTTTACAGCCAATACTTTTTAAAAGTGTAGTTACATTTGAAATACAGGAAAAGTGATTATTGGTGCACACCTAAGGCCCATAAACAGCAATGTAATAATAACCAGACAATTGATTGAGATTGATGGTGATCAAGAAATAAATATTGGCCAGGATACCAGTGAGAATTTCCCTGCTTTTCTTCAGAATGGTGCTGTGGAATCTTTTATGTTCACCTGAGTGAGCAATTTGAGCCCTGATTTAATATTTTACCCTGGAGATGGAACCTTCACTAGTTTAGTTTATTTATTAGTATCACAAGTAGGCTTACATTAAAACTGCAATGAAGCTACTGTGAAAATCCTCTAGTTGCCACACTTCAGCATTTTTTCAGTACAATAAGGGAGAATTTAGTATGGCCAATGCACCTAACCTGCACATCTTTCAGACTGTGGGAGGAAACCGGAGCACCCGCAGGAAACCCAAGCAGACACAGGGAGAATGTTCAGATTCCGTACAGAGAGTGCCACACGCTGTGAGGCAGCTGTGGTAACCATTGTGCCAGTATGCCAAGCCGAGCATTCCTAGAGCACTGTGCTGGATATATAAGGCAATGCCCTCTCTCCACTCTGCCCCCACTCCACTCCATTATCACTTCCTCACCCCCATTCAGCTCGCCATGGGATGTTTTCAGGCGGTGCAGGTGACTTCTCATTGGTTGCTGGCACGATCTTCCAGTCTTGCCAACGTCCACACCATTTTGTGCACTGCTCACCCATCCCACTGCTGGGGAACCCACTGTGAGAGGGTCACCTTTGGCGGGACCGGAAGATCCTGTCAGCAAGAAGGGCTGGAAAATCCAACCCAAAATGTGCAATGTAACATTCACCAAGATTCAGTTTGGAATGCTTAGTCTAACAGCCTGTCCTGAAGTCTGGATCATTTTAACATCTAAACCCTCTTCGCAGCTGAGTAAATTAGCCCTTGCTGTTGATTACAAAGAACACAATTAGAATAAATGTTTTAATTGAATCAGTCTTCATCCAACTGTTTCCTGGATTGGCTTCCCAACAGCAGAAATCTTCATGCAAAGCTAATAGCCATTACTCAAAGTAAGTTGGATGGTGTGCTGTTTTATAATAATGGAATATTGCATCATATAACACAATGCAATATTAGACGAGTAAACTGGAGTTAGACTTGAATTCCCTTAAGGCCATAACATAACTAATTAATCAAGCAAACACAATCTGAGGTAAATCTCAGTTTAGGACCAGCTGGTGAGGGAAGTTTGCAGATTGGAAGGTGCACGTAAAACTGCCCAATCTCAGAGCAGAAGAAAACAATATTAAATAACAACCTATCATTTCTTTTCTAATATTTTGCCGTATTGAAGTAATGTGTGTTCTCTGGTCTGTCATATATATAGATAATAGATCACAGAATTTTCCTGCGTTTTTTCTAAAGCATTTTGGAACATTTCATAATGTTAAGATTCTTGATTAACAAGGGGGTGAAAGGTTATCGGGGGTAGGCTGGAACGTGGGGTTGACATTATAAGCCAGAAGATCTTTTGAATTGCAGAGCAGGCTCAAGGGCTGAGTGGCCTACTCAGGAATTGTATTCGGAGGAATTGTATTAGTTCAAGTTGTTGTTACTAAAACGCCATCCCTCACTTTACATTATGAATAGTTATAAATCCTATCGACGTATGCAAGTTCTATAAGGTGTACAGGGTCCTTTAAAACACTTCCCACTTTTCCCATCCCATTTAACTGAACAGATTATGTAAAGAGCTACCAATATAAATGCAGGTGCTGAACCATTGATTAATAGTTATAAAGATCCCACAAGCCAAATTTACGAAGTCCATTTCTGTCTCTTGATAAATTTGAGAACCTTAAGAAAAATAAAACTGCAAACAGGATTGAATTAACCATCCGTGGCAGGAAGGCCAATGTTTGGAGGTACACATTGCTGATAAGACAGATGACTGAAATGCATTAAACAGAGACATGCATGGTGAGCCAAGAACTTGCTTTGACAAAGCAACATCTTCACACAGCTCAGCTAAAAAAGAGATTGCTGAATAAATAAAGGCATACATAAAGATCAGAATGTTCAACAACATTGTAATTGGTTTTATTTCATGAGCTGGAGAGTTCGGGAAAGTTCAGTAAAACAGTTGGGAGGAATTCAAAAGGTAGTGAAATAAAAGTACAAGGAGAATTTTGAGTGACTAAAATGGACAGTCAGCTGTGACAGGGATAATGAAACTTATCGATGGCAGAGAATGAACAATAGAAACCAATTTAAAACAAACTGTGGCATGGAAAGCTAAAGAAGACCCTTCATAACTTGTAGAGCAAGAGTATTAAGCTATGGAAGCAATGCAGATGGGATGCCAAACTGAACTGTGGATACAAGAGGATGGCGTCATTTCATTGCTTCTCTTAGAATCATCTGAGGTCCAGGAAGGATTGAAGTTAATAAAAAAGAGCTTCCTAAACAATACAGCCTGAAAGAGATTAAAATTGCTCAGCTCCACTTTCATGCAAATCTCATTTCCTAACTGGAAAAGGAACAGACGGAAGCTTCCCTCAAGGGTACCAGTGGCAGGTGGGGGCATTCAACTTCATTCAACATCAAATTGGCAACTTCAAAATGAAATTAGTGGCAGATAATCTTCCTTTATAGTCTCTGTCACACTTTGCATCTATTGAGGAAAAAGAAGGCAACTCTCCTCGAACACCTTTATTCATTATGTGAGCTCAATTGTGCATCATCCATACAACTGGTTCACTTTGACCTGTATTTCACACACTACAGCCTACGTATTACTATGACTGATAATAATGCCTGCTTCTGTCGCTATCACACTCAGCGTCGTTCAGACTTTTATCCATCTTCAGTACCTCCAGCTTTGAATGCTTCAACATTTTCTCCATGAAATCCTGAGCCCCATTCTAAATGAACCATAACTGATCCACAACTTCAGTATACAGATCTGATCCAGTATCAAAGTCGTCTCACCTTCCCATGCCTCTTCATGCTGACTGAAGTGGATTACAACTCTAGACCCATATTACCTTAGATCAGCAGCATCTCACAACGATCACCCTCACAAGGCAGCCACTTCACACAGACACATACACTAGGAGTTTACGACCTTGCTCAGGCAAGGCTCATAAAATTCCGCCCAAGGCCAACAGGGAATTCTGTTCTGCAAGCCTTGCCCACTCTGATTCCAGGGCTGGCGAGGTGGTAAAATCTGAGCCTTAATCTAGGTGAACCACATCTCCCCCAAGGAAAGTGACTATTCAGAGATGTTACCTTTTCTCAGGTTGTCTGTTAAATAATTTGTTGGCCAAGACATAATGACCTGGATTCTATAATGATCTGGGGCTCTCTTCAAGTATTGTATTTTCCCATTTTCAGAAACTACAAGTGAGGAATGTTCTTATACTCCTTGCAGAAGACTATGAGAAAAATCATACGTTACCAACTTACATGCTAGTTTATTACAGAACTATTTAGCATGCAATACACTTGAAAATGGGTAACTACATTACAACATTAATGACTATAAAGGATTAAAAATAGTCTTAGTTCTAAGACAGAATCCAATCAAACTTTAAAAATACAATTCCACTGCTAATATCAATTTAAGATTACCCATCAGTAATTAAAGTAATGTTTTACCTGAATCCCCAGGTGAGTCAGTTGTTGGGGCAGTTGGATACAAAAGCTATTTGCTTAATGATATCTAACCCCTTGACAACCAGAAAAAAAACATTGAGGGGGAGATCCCAGAAGCCTCTACAATATTTCTGATTTTCTGAAAGAAAACTGGAATGGTTATACCCTTCTAACCAGGTAACATAATTCATTAGCAGCAATGGGTGTTGCCTTTTTGCTTGGCACTCCTCATGGATGTGTTTTTATTATTCACTATGATTTAATTGTTAAAATGACTTTATTATCCACAGTGTAAACAATCATGTTCTTAAATATGTCCTGAGTATCTTTCCTGTTTACCTCCAATTGTTTCTATTTTTACAGAAGTGACTTTAATAGAGGAATAGATTTTTTAAAGTCAGTTTTTCTAATTTTCTGAGGTAGGTTCTAAGTATGCCTTCTGAATAGAGAAAAAGAGAAACAATCATAAACATTTTTTAAAGTTCTTTTGAAAATTACTTTAGACCTTTTTCTCATCTTTATCAACTTGAAGAGAACTTGAACGGCCTTGGTGTTACTTTATGTATGGCACAGATAATCTCTGTTTAACACCTCTTGAAACCAAAGTTGTCGGTTAATGTTGCCCAAGTATATGCTTTAAGTCTTGTGTGTGAAAAAGGCTACACATGAAGATGTGTCCACTTTCTCAATTCCAAAGTATAGTCAACAATGCTATCAAGTGGTACTTACTCAGCAATAACCTGCCCATGGGCACACAGTTTGGGTACCACCAGGGTCACTCAGCTCCTGACCACATTATAGCCTTGGTTCAAACATGGGCAAAAGAGCTGTATGCCACAGGTGAGGTGAGAGTGGCTGCCCTTGACATCAAGGCAGCATTTGACCGTGTATAGCATCAAGGAGCCCAGCAAAGCTGGAGTCAATGAGAATTGGGGAAAACGCTCCATTGGCTGAAGTCATACCTGGCACAAAGGAAGATGGTTCTAGTGATTGGAGGTCAATCATCTCAGCTCCAGGATATCACTGCAGGAGTTCCTCACGTTAGTGTCCTGCGTCCAACCACCATCAGCTGCTTCATCAGTAACCTTCCTTCCATCAAAAGGTCAGAAGTGGGGGTGTTTGCTGATGATTGCACAATGTTCAGTACCATTCTCTATTCCTCGGATACTGAAGCAGTATCTGAGGAGTGGGGAATGGTACCACGTCCAAATGCAGCAAGATCTGGAAAATATCTGGGCTTAGGCTGACAAGTGGCATGTAACACAACATAACACACGTGGCAGGCAATGACCATCTTCAACAAGAGAGGATTTAACCACTGCTCTCGACATTCAATTGCATTATCATTGCTGAATCCCCCACTATTGACATCCTGGGGGTTATCATTGACCAGAAACTGAACTGGAGCCATATAAATACTGTGGCTACAAGAACAGATCAGAGCTTGGAATCCCCTGACAAGTAACTCACCTCTAAATCCCCCAAAACCTGTCCACCATCTGCAAGGCACAAGTTAGGGGTGTGATAGAATACTCTCCACTTGCCTGGATGAGTGTAGCTCCAACAACACTCAATAAGCTTGACATCATCCAGGACAAAGCAGCCTACTTGACTGCTACCCCTTCCACAAATATTCAATCTCTCCACCACCAAAGAACAGTAGCAGCCGTACGTACTATCTACAAGATACACTGCAGGAACTCACCAAAGCTTTTCAAGCAGCATCTTCCAAACACACTGTCCCAAGAGACACAAGTTAGAATCCAAGGCCCCCACACAAAATATGAGGTCAAACTTTGTGTGCATCCAGAGGCGAGACCAAAATTTCACAGTGCAAGACCCACAACCTGTTTGCCATATGAGAAGGTGGAGACCAAATATGGATAGTTAAAAGATTTGGGCATTATCAAGCCCATGCAATTCACCGAGTGGACAGCTCCAGGTAAACAGATTTGATGCAGATTCACCAAGATCCAACAGAATGGTGGAGGGACTGAATGGCCTATTTCAGTTACTATATCCTACAAGTGCAATTTGTTGTTTTTCAGTGGTGACACACATAACCTTAGTGCAGGAGTTCAATGCAGACGTGGGCTCCAATCTCATTCAGCCATGTCATGTGAAACTTCACTCAGCTTTTCGTCATTGTGAAAAACTTGAAGCCCCAGGGTTGCCTGTCACTCCAATTTTCTTACTTAGTTGGGCAAATTCAAATCAATACTCATCTAGGCTGCTGAATGATCGGTCACGCAGAGTTGAAGTGCTCTACATGGGAGGAGAGGTGAATACGCACCCAATCACCCAAAGCAAAGCACGCCTGCTGCCAATCAGAACAGCATTAATGATGCCTGACAGCGAGTTAGGGAAATAGCAAAAAAAACAGAATTTCTGCATTAATTTCAGAGTATATACTTGTCAGGAGTACTGCAGAGTTCAATGTCAGGATCTGTGTTTTGTACACCCCAAACAATGATTGATTAAAGATTGCAGTTACTTCAAGCACTGATTGTAATTCTGATATGCAATTTTAACCAAAATTATGAAACAATGGTCCCAGGTTATAGCCTCAATTTTGAAAAGTCTATTAATGTTCTACCATATAATACTCAATTGATATTTGCACTGATATATGGAATAAGCGAATATTACTTCAATTTTCCCTTCAGTCATTGAAGCATGCTGGTTGTCTTTTGGAATATCTCATGACAGCCCCCTTTTTTTCCCCTCCACTTCTTTTCTGGTCTGCTATCACAATCACTAACTACCTGCTGAGAACAGATTCTCGGATTAGCATTGACAACGTCGTGGAACTGAAAAGATGAGTTGTATTCAGTTCCAGCTTCTTCATCACTCGTGGAACTAATCATGAAAAAGGATGCTTTATTCCAACTGTTTTGGCTAAGGGCACTTAGTTCCATAACGCTGTGCATCAGGACGGTTGATGCACAATCAGGTGTTGGGGTTTCCCTGAATTAGAAACCCCTATTATCAATCACTTTCTGGCCTGCTGTTTAGGGCTGTTCTATTTTTCATTCAAAATCAATCCAAGGGCTCATGTCCATTCTTCGTGTAAACTTCATTAAAACCCCAGATTTAGTGCCAAAATATTTAAATACATACTTCACACAGCTCAATTTCTCTGGCTCTGCTTTGTTATTTAGCTTTCTAGTTTGTTTTGAATGGGGGAGGTGGGGGGGGGGTGGTGGCTAGAGAGGTTGCCCATGCACAGAAACTCTAAAGTATACTTTGGAAGATTGAGGGTGGAATTTTACAACCTCGGTGCGAAAATGTCAGGAGTAAACTGACTAGTGGGAATAGTGTCCATTTTCATGCCCATTCCCATCTTACCAGAAAAAAAATTGGCATGATTGGCAGCCCACCCTGAACAGGCAAAATATCAGTTTGCATTTTTTTGCATTCATCGCAATGTCATTAGTGAGTTTCACTCCCAATCGTCCCAGCTCACCTTGCCCTAACCACCTTGTTGACTGCAGCTGCAACCGGCATGCAAAACACCTCATGAATAAAAGTCGACTGCAGGCACTGGAGCAGTGAGGCTGAGTGAGGAGGTAGGCCTCTGCTTTCAAATGACTCTGAGCTGCAGAGGGGCTGGGGAGGGGGGTTGTTTGGTGGTAGCCCACGTTTTGTTTTGGGTCGGGGGTTGCTGTGAGAATGTTAGGGGTGAGGGAGCTGTTGTTGCTCGCAGGGTCCAACTTCAGCCTCTCAACACAGACTGAGCACTGACCGAGTCTTAGTGGTTAGAGTCTGGGTCCTAATGCTAGCAGCATCAAGCAATGTTGGAATTCACTGAAGTGATAATGCTGCAGACTCAGGATTTGTCAAGCAGCACTGTCTGGCCCACTACTGTATGAATTCTGGCTGTATGTACATTTGGGGGGGGGGGGGGAGGGGGGGTGGGTAAAGGGGGACTGTGTTGCCATTCTGGAGGCTGTGTGGGGGCATGGGTGATGTGGGAAGTGTGTGTTGCTAGGGAGGAATTGGGGAGTGTGTGTTGCTGGGGGACTGGACAGGTGGGGGAAGGGGGAGCGGAGTGCCTCTGTGATGATCGCAGGAGGGGAGAGGGTCTTGTCACTCAGCAATTGAGACTGGGGGGTGATGAGGGGCCAGGTGCAAGGGGATCCCAGGGGAAGTAAGGGGGTTGGAAATTTTTTGGGGTCCCCAATGTCCGTGGAGAGAGGGGGAAGCCATATGTGGCCTGGAGGGGGTCTGTCATTAGAGCTGCTGTTTTTTAATTTTTACCTGTGCATGAGCAGTTTGTGGCTCTGATCTGAGCTGCATGCTTTCTGGTGTGTTAAGCCCAGCCCACTGCCCCAGCGCTAGAAACAGTCTAGCCCATATTTTCAACCATTGAGTGTGCATGAGTCGCAAAAACCCAGCTTGCAGGTGCAGCAGGTGGTCAGGAAGGCGAATGGGATGCTGGCCTTCATAGCGAGGGGGATTGAATATAAAAGTAGGGAGGTCTTGCTGCAGCTGTATAGGGCATTGGTGAGGCCGCAGCTGGAGTACTGTGTGCAGTTTTGGGCGCCGCACCTGCGCAAGGATATTTTGGCACTGGAGGGAGTGCAGAGGAGGTTTACTAGGCTGATACCGGAGTTGAGGGGATTGAGCTATGAGGAGAGGCTGAATAAACTAGGCTTGTACTCGTTAGAGTTTAGAAGAATGAGGGGAGATCTCATTGAGACGTATAAGATGATGAATGGGATGGATAGGATAGAGGTGGAGAGACTCTTCCCGCTCAAAAAAGACAGTAGGACTAGGGGGCACAGCCTCAAGATAAAGGGGAGGCGGTTTAGAACGGAGTTGAGGAGGAACTTCTTCACTCAAAGGGTGGTGAATCTCTGGAATTCTCTGCCCGTTGAAGTGGTGGAGGCTGCCTCGCTAAATATTTTTAAGAAGCGGGTTGATGGGTTCTTGATAAGAGAGGGGATTAAGGGTTATGGGGAGAGGGCGGGAAAGTGGAACTGAGCCACAACAGATCAGCCATGATCTTATTGAATGGCGGGGCAGGCTCGAAGGGCTAGATGGCCTACTCCTGCTCCTATTTCTTATGTTCTTATGTTCTTATGTAAGATTAGAAGTGAAAACTCATCCAAAAAACAGATCAGGAACACTCCTGTTTTCACACTAGCTGGACATTTAGAAAAATCCCTGAAAATTCCACCTGTTGTGTTGTAAGGTTGCACTGCAATACCTTTGTTCTTGCACATCACCCATTTGTCTGCCATCTTCATTATTGTGCCTTCCTGGTGCAAAAGTTAAAGACTGATTTAAGTCATTGATAAAGGCTCTAAGAATTTTATCCCTTGATATGCAGCCGCTTACCTTTAAGAAGCCATGCCTCTTTAATTCTCAGTGATATGTGACCATGACTAGCCACTCATTACATGCCCCATACAAAAGGTCAAAATGCAAATTATTGTCAATAGCTGACCTTATCGATTCCTTCAAGCAACAATCCTCATTCCAGCTGCGCAAGGTTGAAAATGGGTATTTAACGAATCCAAGAATGCTAAACTGAAACTATTAATAATGAAACACTTATTTCTAATGCACTTAAACTAACTGCTTAATATTAAAATAAAATGGATGGCAGCTACTCTTTATAGTTTTGTTATTTGTCGCTGAATTTCTGATTAATAGACGTGCCATGTTACACCTTATTAACCCTAGGGGCTGGAAGCCATGAGAAGTCACAATACAATTTCTTCCCAAATATCTGTCTGTTCACTTCTTGGAAAGTTATGACAGATAATAAAACATAAAACCTTGGAAATATTACTATGCTCCAAGTTTTGAACTGGCATATAAGAACATAAAAATCAGGTATAGGCCATTCAGCCCCCCAAGCCTATTCTACCATTCACTAAGATTGTAACAGATCTATATATCAAGTTAATTTACTTGTCTAAGTTCTATATCTTTTGATCCTCTGACCTGACAAAATTTATTCATTAATCCCAAGTCTGCAAAGTTTCAATGAGCTCTGCATTTGCATCCCTTTTGCAGGAAGAATTCTAATACCATTTTTGTTTAAAGCTCTTCCAGATTTCATTCCTCATAATCTAGCTCTAATCTTAAAATTTGGTTCCTTAGGTGTCAGTTCCTCTGGCAGAAGAAAAAAGCTTCTCGTTCAAACCTTTTTGACATTTATGTACCTTGATTAGATCCTCCAGCAAACTTTTAAACCCAAGAGAATACTATCCAATTTTACATCAAGTTGTGCTCTTAATTGTGTTCTTTAAATCCTTTAAATCCTGCACCTTCCTTAAAGTTACGCTCTGCATAAAAAGTGGCTACAAGGAAGGTCATTTTTGCCTCATGTCAAATGGATGATGTCTTCAGATCAATCATAAATTCTCCACACAAAGTACTCCATGTGATTCTATAGGATATTTGATCAATTCTGGTCTTTAAATGAACATTAATGCACCATCACAGGAGGTGACTATTTAGTTAAATTGCAAATTACTTCTGTCTGTGACATTGCTCCTGGCAATGTACCCCATTGTTAAGGTGGGTTGAACCCAGCACCAACAGCACAGCAACATTGTGAGTCACCTATGCTTATGCAGAACCATAGGTTGTGTAATGGCTTTAAAGCAATTGCACATGGACAAATCTTGCTTGTGTGCGAAGATATTCTGGCAGGGTTAGCTTCAGCTGATTGGGAAAGCCTTTCACTGACTGGGGAACAGCAAAAGTGCTTAATTAGCCTTTACAGATGGGCCAAGATGTCAGATCTCCTCACAGCGAGTTCCAAGATGGCAAAGCCACAGTCAAATGCTTCCAGCAGAATCCATGTAGCATTTCTGCCAGTAGTACTCTACAATCACAGGCCCACAGTGAGCACCACCACCCCCCACCACCTCCCCCCCCCGCCTCCTTCTCACTGAGAACAATCACTTTATTAGAAAATGTACACACATTATTAGCTTCAATGCAAAATGTTCACACCACAGCTCTGAACTTCTCATGCAACAAGATAAAACATTCATTTATTGTGCAAATGAACCACATCTGCTTCCTGCCATTTCACATATTGCTCTAAATAATACCTCATGAGGTGATAATTAGATAATGCTCCGGCCTTTTATAAGAATTGATATTTCTGCCTTTGTATTTTTAACTGTTGGCCCCTCTTCAATATCCGCAATGATTTATGCCACACAGTGATATAGATGGTCACTGGCAGCAGCTTGTGAAAGTGGTTATGCAAAACCTTGCAGAATGAACAAAGCTCATAAAGAAACTGGACTTTAATTTTAGATGGTGCATTGCCACTTTGCAAAGACATACGGTAGAGTTCTCTAGCCCCTTCATGGTGATGGGATCCTCTGGGCGAGGGTGAGGAATGCAAATCTCCATCAATCTTTGGCGGGACTGGAGGATCCCATTGATGGCCGACGGTGAGCCACCTCCAGTTTGGGACAGCCCACCGCAGGGTGCCAGAAAATTCGGCCCATACATACATGCTAACTTGTGTCTCAGTGAGCGCACACTAATATTTAAAGCATCTTTTTCTTCAATTCTCTGCCTAAAGTTAAATCCTTGGCAATTATTTGCCAAATCGCGGCCAAACGTCATGACTATTTACTGTGCGTAGGGTAAGGAGGTAGGCCCTGAGCTTACCTCCGTTGGAACAGGGGTCAAATATCAGAATGTTGGTATGAATTTGATCCACGTTAGCCCTCTAGCCTGAGCTAAACACACCATACGTCCCTTCCCTGGTTAAAACATAAACATTGCATTTTTTTTATATACTTTACCCCAACTGTACTGTATTGTACTGTACTGTATCAAATAGGACCATAAGATATAGGTGCAGAATTAGGCATTCGGCCCATCAAGTCTGCTCCGCCATTCAATTATGGCTGATAATGATTCTTCTGCCTTCTGCTGTAACCCTTGATCCCCTTATTGATCAAGAACATATCCTCAATATTAACTTTATTAGTTATATAAATTCATATCAAAATTTGTTTGCATTTGCCAGATTTCCCCAATATATGCTATTTTCTTCTGTGTCATAGGTGGTGAAATTAGAGCATCCTTGCTTCTGAATCAAAGGGTGCTGGGTTCAAATCCCACTCCAGGGATTTGTGTTCTTCAGCACTGTACTGAGGAGGTGCTGCACTGTCAGAGGGGCTGTCTTTTTGATGAGGTGTTAAACCTGGAATGGAGCTGCTACCCAAGCTGGCCTCAAAAGAAGCAATGGCACTATTTTGAAGAACAGTAACAAAGTTAACCGAGTGTCCTGCTTATTATTTATCTCCTCAATCAACATTACTAAAACAAATGATCCCGTCATTGTCTATTGCTGTTCTTATAATGCGTAAATTGGCTGCTGCATTCTCAAGTGACGACACTTCAAACACACTTCACTAACTGTGAAGTGTTTTCCAAGGTCCTGAGTTGTGAAAAGTGCTTTATAAATAAAGGCTCTTCTTTTCCTTAGCAGTGGTTAAATAAGAATACCAACTGTTTTGACCAGATGATTGTAAATAAAAGAACTCCACCAATAAAATTATAAAAATAAAATGAAAGAAATGTCATCACCATTTAGGTTTTGTTTCTTGCGAGCAAGTAACATAAAATAAGTATTTCTAACTGTAAATGGTTCCTTGGACTTCAATACATCAAAGTCAAAATGTTCACTCTCATTGTCAGGTTCTCCCTTGGCTATGCTCTACCTAATCAATGCAAGCTCATGCACCTCAAAGTCACACTGTTTTTCCCTCCTTCAGATTTTGGCTTTGAGCTGTCTCCATTGAACCACAGAATCCTTATTGTGCAGAAGGAGACCATTCAGTCCATCAAGTCTGTACCAACTCTCCAAAAGAGCATCTTATCCAGGCCTACTACCAAGTGTAACCATTCCAGGGCTGGTACATGAGCAGAGACCACTAAGGCTCACTGCCAACTATTGTTCCCCAACTTCAAAGGCTTCGATAGTTCTTTCAAAAGGCAAGTATTCACTTTTCTTGGGTATGTGACATGATGCAAGGTTCACAAAGGGTTGTGATATGTGACTGTGTTGCAAAATCTGTGGCATGGGCTTTTGTTTGCTGAAGGGGGATTTGTAAAAAAAAAATTCAGTGCATTAGTTGCCCACTAGGTAATGTTTAATGAATGCTGCTTTGTGTTCACTTATTGCAGGTAAACTCTTAAAACTCAAAATTGTGTTGTGTCGGTCAGTGGGAATTCAAATATCTTTGCAAAACGTATTAGTCTCTTCAGTGTTCATAGCATAATAGCCCATAATTGGCCTTGAATTTACATTAATTGGCTACCCAAGTACACAAGAAAAATGGCTTAGGGCACCATTGTGCCAGCAACCTGTTGCTTTGGCTAGTGGCATAAATTTACGACACTGCCAGCTTCTGATCCCATCCCTATATATTCTCCAGAGGAGAAACTGCAGGAGTACATGCATGCACACATGCAGGCACAGCAGAGGGCCCAATCCACCCAGTGTCTCCAGAAAGCACTACTCATGTCACTCAAGACCAGAAAATTAGAGAACTTCACTTTACAAAAAAGGAGGACATGAGGTTTGTGGCCCACATGAATCAAAGATTCAGGCGTCAGCACAGCCAGCATTGCAGAGCTTGTCTTATCAAGGTCACAGGTGCACTTAGTTTATATACTATTGGAATCTTCCAGGCTACTGCAGGTTTTTATCAGTCAAATATCACAACTCTTTATGCACTTTTGTACAAGGGAGCTGTAGCTCCATATGTTCTAGAAATGATTACATAATATTTCCTAGAGCCAGGGAAGACCAGAGACTCCAAGAATTAGCAGAAATTTCCATAATCTGGAAAGCTACTGAAGGCACATGGCCGCATCAACTCTTCTTACATTCAGAGCCTTAGGAACAGGAAGGAATTCCTTTCCCTCAGCAGCTCATATACGACCACAGGCATTGCATCAAAAAGGTGAGTCCCTGGTATCCAGGAAGCCAACACAATAACTTATAATGAGTCAGTCATTATCCCGCAGATTTATGAATCCCAAGGCAATATGACAACAGATCTCTTCTGTTGCCATGTCTCATGAATCCCCTGAGATTAGCTATGACATTTATGCAATGAGAATCTCTTAGTCAACAGGAATATCACTGCTGTCCTCAAACAAACATTTAGATGCCTTGACAGGCCAGAAGATGCCCTGCAGGACTTGGCCAAGAATGTCTCCAGTTTCCTAGTGATTTGCTGCATGGCCCACAACTTGGAGATCATGAGAGATTTAGCCATTACCAACTAAACGTTGTGCCAGAAGGATATGCTTAAGAGCCACATGAGGAGAAAGAAGAAGAAAAATAGGAGGATTTAGAGGAGAGGGTCCAGGGAGAGCACTACATTGCTGCAGGTAAATAGTTTGTGCTTAGAATGGACATTCACTGCCACCTAACTGAGTACTATTTTTGAGAGGCATCCTCCCCTATCAATACTGTGGCACATGTTTTATCCCCCTAGACTGAGGATCCATCAGGAAGATCTATCAAGAAGTCTAGAAACTGCACTCAATTCTTTCCCCATGGGGAACACAACATAAAAACCCACCAATTCCTCCATTTTACTGTTTATTTGCAGTAGAACAATGGGAACACAAGTAACAAGTATTGAACTATTCACCCTGCTGCTTAGCTGGAGTGACTTTCCTGGAAGGGTTCTTTTTCACTCTGGTATCTTTACAAAGTGTAACCAGAGAGGCAGCAGCAGGCAAAGTGGATGGCTGCTGGGATTCTGAAGGAGGCAGTTCAATTGTTTTTCTCCTCCAATAAAAGGCTGTGGGCCATGATGCCAGTACCTCAGACTGCACCACCTTATCAGTCTGGGCAGCCTGGCTGACAGCCAAATGAAATACTGAGAGCACCTGTCTAGAAGCCACCACGGAAGCAGCAATTAAGGATGCTGTTTGGATTTGCACCATTTTGTCTTTGCACAGAAACAATTAACTTTCCACAGGAGTTACAAGGACTGCAGTGGAAGCAATGACTCAGTCAACAGTGTTGGGCTACACAAGTCATTGGCTGGAACTAACCATGCTCTCCATGATGGAGAGGATGGGTTCCAGGCTGCATAAAGCTACAGATCAGGCTGAAGGTGTATTCTTCCATCCCCTTAGTCATGACATGTAAACTTCCAGGTAGGCTGTCCATTGCACCAAGTGGTACGTGTCAAAGACTCAGGGTGGAACTTTACCATCCCATCCGCATGGGAATCGTAGCTGGCAGTGGTAGAATTTGCAAAGATCCCTTGACCTCGGATGGGATTTTCTGACCTACGGGGTGATTGCGGCCAGAAAATCTGGTCCTCAATTTGAAGCTTGGCCCTGCAAGATCCTCCACAACAAGAATGATACATGCTTAGGCACTTGGCAAGATGACCCTTCCAAACTTCTTGACTGCTGCCCTGTAGTGCCTACTGCATCCCACTACAGGGATCTATGTTGTACCCTAGCCTCCAAGTTACCCATGGTACCAGTGGTCTGAACTGGTGCCTGAAACAAGTGGCAATTGATACAGTGCATTCTTCCTGACTCTCCTCATGTGTGATACCTCTTAATGTTGAACAGCTGCAAGAAATGTCTGAGTAGTACTGGTGAAAGATGCAGTAACGTGCGGTGTGAGGATGTTAGTGTATACTAAATTATGGTGAATGTATTGTGTTGAGGTTATGATACTGGTGGCAGAATTAGTGAGTAGCATGTTTGTGAAATCAAATCTGACCCTAAGCACTCATGTCAAATTGTTAAATTTCTTGCAGTATTGGAGCCTTATTCAAGGACTATTGCCCCTTGGGAGATCTCTCATTCCATCCTCTGCATTTGCTGCCTCTGAAATCTTCTGTTTCCCAGAGGTACAAGATATCATTCCTGCTCTGAACATCCCCAACAGTAAGTCCAATATCAGAGAACTTCTCACTTAGTCATTGAGCCATCCTAAAACATCCTATTGTCCAACCTTTAGTGGAAGTGGGTGTGTTTTATACAATGCCACATAAATGGTTATTAATTAGCAGTTGAGTGCCAGAAGTGCAGGCCTCCAATTGTGTGTCTTCAGGCACATTGAAGTCACAATAATCAGCAATTATCCCCCAAATTGTAGGCTCAATTCAGAGTTAAGCAGATGTTTCTTATTAGTATAACAGCCACTTAGTTCCTGTTTTCACCCTTGCACCAAACTTCAACTGTTTCATAGAACCCAGTGCAGAAGGAGACCATTAAGCCTATCACGTCTCCACTGACTCTCTGACAGGGTATCATACTCAGGCCCTCTCCCCTGCCCTATCCCCATAACCCCACACATTTATCATGGCTAATCTGTCTACCCTACACATCGTGGGACAGTATGGGGCAATTTAACTAAGGAATTTGAACTACCTCTTTTGTCGTTACTAGTTATAGTCACCAGAGGCCAAATGATGTCCGTTAGTTTTCAAGGGTGGGGGGTGGTAGGGAGAGAGAGGAAGAGAGAGAGAGGAGGAGGAGGAAATGTACTTGGGCAAACTCATCCTTGAAAGCATGTTTGCCACATGCACATCCTAATCATTCTTCTTATATTTTGGACATCCTCTTCTTTCTATTAATGAAATTGTGTTTTTTCATGGCCCTAATCCACTGAAACTTTTGTGAGAATTGGGTCCACTTGTCCAGCTGCCGAGTGCAGCCCTGGTGATTCAGAGTGTATACCATATCCATGGCGCTGACCATCTCACGCTTGGCGCGCTCGGTGTAGGTGACCACATCCCTGATCGCATTCTCCAGGAAAGCCTTCAGCACCCCACAGATCTCCTCCTATATCAAGTCTGAGATCCGCCTGACCCCGCCATCATGGCAAGCCGGGCAATGGATGGCTGGTTTGGTGATGCCTTGGACATAATCACAGAGCTCTTTGCAGTATCACTTCATTCCACCTTTCCCCAAATCCTTTGCTTCCTTTCCCTCTGCCAGATATGGGGGCTGGAATTATAGAATCATAGAATCCCTACAGTGCAGAAGGAGGCTATTTGGCCCATCGAGTCTGCACCAACAACAATCCCATCCCAAGCCCTATCCCCACAAACTTACCCCGCTAATCCCTCTAACCTACACCTTCCCTGACATTAAGGAGTAATTTAGCATGGCCAATCAACCTAACCCACACATCTTTGGACTGTGGGAGAAAACCAGAGCACCTGGAGGAAACCCACGCAGACAATGGGAGAACATGCAGACTCCACACAGACAGTGACCCAAGCTGGGAATTGAACCCAGGCCCCTGGAGCTGTGAGGCAGCAGTGCTAATTACTGTGCCACTGCTGCCCTGGGGCCCTGACGCTGTGAGGCAGCAGTGTTAACCACTGTGCCACCGTGCCGCCCCAGGGCCTGGGGCTGTGAGGTGGCAGTGCTGTCCCAGGGCCCTGGCGTTGTGAGGCAGCAGTGTTAACCAATGTGCCACCCTGGGTCCCTGGCACTGAGGCAGCAGTGCCAGCCACTGTTGCCCTGGGTCCCTGGCACTATGAGGCAGCAGTGCTAACCACTGTGTCACTGTGCTGCCCTGGAGCCCTGGCACTATGAGGCAGCAGTGCTAACCACTGTGTCACCGTGTTTCCCTGGGGCCCTGGCACTATGAGGCAGCAGTGCTAACCACTGTGTCACCGTGCTTCCCTGGGGCCCTGGCACTATGAGGCAGCAGTGCTAACCACTGTGTCACCGTGCTTCCCTGGGGCCCTGGCGCTGTGAGGAAGCAGTGCTAACCACTGTGTCACCGTGCTTCCCTGGGGCCCTGGCACTATGAGGCAGCAGTGCTAACCACTGTGTCACCGTGCTTCCCTGGGGCCCTGGCGCTGTGAGGAAGCAGTGCTAACCACTGTGTCACTATGCTGCCCTGGGGCTCTGGAGCTGTGAGACAGCAGTGCTAAACACTGTGCTGCTGTGCTGCTCCGGGTCCCTGGCACTATGAGGCAGCAGTGCCAGCCACTGTGTCACTGTGTCGCCCCGGGTCCCTGGCATTATGAGGCAGCAGTGCTAACCACTGTTAGAACATAGAACATAGAACACTACAGCACAAACAGGCCCTTCGGCCCATGAGTTGCGCCGATCTCATCAACACCTACCAATCTATAGACCTATCTATAACCCCCAATCCCATTAAACCCCATGTACTCATCCAGAAGTCTTTTAAAAGACCCCAGCGAGTTCGCCTCCACCACCACTAACGGTAGCCGATTCCATTCACTCACCACCCTCTGAGTGAAAAACTTACCCCTAACATCACTTCTGTACTTTGCTCCCCGCACCTTAAATCTGTGTCCTCTCGTAGCGACCATTTCAGCCCTGGGAAATAGCCTCTGAGAGTCCACCCTATCTATTCCTCTCAACATTTTATAAACTTCTATCAGGTCGCCTCTCAACCTTCGTCTCTCCAGGGAAGAGTCCCAGCTCCCTCAACCTAACTTCATAAGGCATGCCTCCCAGTCCAGGCAACATCCTTGTAAACCTCCTCTGTACCCTTTCAATAGCTTCTACGTCCTTCCTATAGTGAGGCGACCAGAACTGCGCACAGTATTCCAAATGAGGCCTGACAAGGGTCTTATAAAGTTGCAGCATTACCTCCCGATTCCAAAACTCAATCCCTCAATTAATGAAGGCCAGTACACCATACGCCTTCTTGACCACATCCTCCACCTGCGAGGCCGATTTAAGAGTCCTGTGGACCCGGACCCCAAGGTCCTTCTGCTCTTCAACACTACTAAGACTCCTGCCCTTGATAGTGTACTCGTTCATCCCATTGGTTCTGCCAAAATGGACGACTACACATTTATCCGCGTTGAAGTCCATCTGCCACTTCTCCGCCCAGTCCTGCATCCTATTTATGTCCTGCTGCAACTTTTGACATCCTTCCAGACCATCCACAACACCACCGGCCTTCGTGTCATCAGCGAACTTACTTACCCATCCCTCCACTTCCTCATCTAGGTCATTTATGAAAATGACAAACAGCAAGGGTCCTAGAACAGATCCCTGGGGCACTCCACTGGTGACTGACCTCCATGCCGAAAAAGACCCATCCACAACCACTCTCTGCCTTCTGCAGGCAAGCCAGTTCTGGATCCACAAGGCCAAAAGCCCTTGGATCCCATGCCCTCTCACCTTCTCAAGAAGTCTTGCATGGGGGACCTTATCAAACGCCTTGCTGAAGTCCATGTACACCACGTCCACTGCACTTCCTTCGTCAATGTGTTCAGTCACATTTTCGAAGAACTCAACTAGGCTCGTAAGGCACGACCTGCCCTTGACAAAACCAATTCTCCCATTCCACGCGCCACTAGCAGACAGACCATGTTAAAGTCCACTGAAGTCGGGTGGGAATCTCTGGTTTTCAGGCGAACATAGCCGGAGAATCCCGGCCAACGCTTCTTCAGTCTAATCACTGCTGGGTGGTGTATAGTTGGAATAATATTACAAGTCAAAGAAGACTTTAAATAGGATTTTGAAACAGAAACTTTTCCTGCAAGTGTAATAATCTGAAGTATATAAATAATTACTCATCAGTGGGCACAACTGCTAATCTGGACAGCCATCAAACCTTAATCATTTCAATCTACTGTTTAAACTGCTCATAAAGCATCTGTTTTAATTATTCAGGCAAGTGATTTCTCCATTTTCTTTGCCACAGCTTTCAGCAGTGATAAACTTAATGAGTGCCTGATTATAGCAAATCCTTCATCCTTCCTCGTCAGTTTGGGGCACAAGTTATAGGCAGAGAGAGTAGGCAGAAGCAGTCATCCACTGCTGATGGATGTGTCATTATTTCAAACTTTTATCACTGACAAGCTAACTAATAAGCCAAACCTGAAAGTCGCTCTCGTACAGTATTCGAATGATAAATATCTCTCTGACAATCAGTGAACACATTTTGCCTACTTTGCATCATGCACAGGCTGGACAGCTCTATGTCTGTGTGGAGTTCACGCTTTCTCTCCCATGTCTGCATGGGTTTCCTATGGGTGCTCCAGTTTTTTCTCACAGTCCAAAGATATGCAGGTTAGGTGGATTAGCCATTCTAAATCATCCCTTGGTGTCCCAAGATGTGAGGATTGGGGATTAGCCATCGAAAATGTGTGGGGTTACAGGGATAGGGTGGGAAGTTGGGCTTGGGTAAGATGCTCTTTCGGAGAGTCAGTGCAAATCTAATTGGCCGAATGGCCTCCTTCTGCACTGTAGGGATTCTAAGCACCCACCAAGGCCCAAATATAATTGAATTTCACAAATTGGAGAGGTTAATCTAAGTTCTCTTTCCCACCATTGAGTTTTAATAATGAGCTTCACATGGAAAGACATGCATTTTGTATGTAAATGCAGGATTTTATCATGTCTGGTCCAGTATATATTTGAAAAGGAAAGAGCAAAGAGTGGGATCAATTGGATAGTTTGACCAAAGAGTCAGCATAGGCAGGATGGGCCAATAGCTTCCTTCTGTGCAATTTCAACAGATGTTAAGTTGAGCCTCACCTGACACTCCTGCAAATAGATGAGTTTAGTCAGTCATGTTGTAACCCAGGCGATGTAACAATGAACTGTTTTGTTCCAAACAAATAGTGTGCATCTCTAGTGATCCAGAAGTCAAGCAACACACACTCTAGTAAGACATACACAACTGTGAACCATACAAACAATCTGTGAATGAACTAATACTTACGGTGAATTTTGGTAATGTTAATCATGTAGGAAGTAATAAACTGCAGCACAATCTCAATTAGTGTGCTAAAGTCATTTTTCTGACTACCAATTCTCTGAACGTAGATGGTACTAAACCGAAAGAAGTTCTTTTTTGGACAGAGACCGAAAGAAAGACTCTGACTGTACCACAGTTCCTATCTCTGGGGAACGGTCAGTGAACTTGTCAATCAAACTAGCTTCCACCTCCCAGGTTGGACTTTCCTAGAAGCTCTCCCCACTGGATTCTTGTACTTGATGCCATTTTGGTATATTACAAGCCAATATGGTATGCAATAGATGTTTAAACAGAGAGAGATTGCAGAACTCTGAGGTACAGAGAGATTTGGGTTTCCTCGAACAAGAATAGATGCAGCAAGTGATTAGGAAGGCAAATGGACTGCAAGAGGAATGGATTATAAAAGTCGGGATGTTATTCTATAGTTGTACAGGATGTTGATCAGTCCACATCTCAAATACTGTGTACAGTTTTGGTCTCTATTGAATAGAGGAAATGAATATGTCAGACAGAGGCAGTTCAGAGAAGGTTCACTCGACTTGATCCCTGGGTTAACTTACAGAAAAGGTTGGATAGGCTGGGCCTGTATTCATTGGCATTTAGAATATTGAAAGTTGATTTTATTGAAATGTATCAGATCCTGAGGGGACTTAACAGGGTGGATGCTGAAAGTACGTTTCCCCTTGTCGGAGAGACCAGAGCTAGAGGATACCGTTGAAAAAAGTGCCTCCCACTTCAGACGGAGATGAGAAAAAAAAATTTCTCTCAGAAGGTTGTAAATCTTTGGAACTCTCTTTCCCTGAGAGCAGTGAAGGCAGGGTCATTAAGGCAGAAGTAGTTAGATTCTTGATTAACAAGGGGCTGAAAGATGAACAGTATGCATTGTACAGCACGCAAGATTCAATAGTTTTCACTGTATACTAGTACACGTGACAACAATAAATCAAATCAAAAAATCAAAGTTATCATGGGTAGGGGCATGTGGAATTGAGAGTAAAATCATATCAGCCATCATCTTATTGAATGAAGAAGTAGACTCATGGGGCCAAATGACCTATTCCTCTCCTCATTTGTATGTTTCATCTGGATTTACTCTGCCTACCCATTAGCTTTTAATGTGTTGCCATTAATGTGTTGGACCAAACTTGATCATAACAACTTGATGACATTTTTGCAAAAATTCCTCCTAGGTCAAATAGTAAAATGATAATTGGCTGGAACAAAGTGATATAGACCAAACTACACTGAATTTAAATTTGAAACTAATCTGTCACTATCAATCATGTCCCATGGCTACAGAAAGAATAATTCAAACAAATCAAATCTAATGCAGACTGGTATCTGTGACTGGATTTTCCTTTTAATTTCAATATTTGCTTTGAATGTGCCCAATTGAAGTTAAAGCAAGAAACAAAATAAGAAATCATTGAAATTTTGGTAAAGGCAAGTGAAGGAAATTCAGTAATAAACACCAAACTTGTGGCCTCCTACTCTTAAAATTAATATTTTTAGTGTGTGAGGACAGCTCAAAAATATTACAGTGGTTTGACAATAATGGAGAACATTCTGAAGGCTGCTTTGTCCATGTGTTATTTTGCAATGTTTTTCTGCATGAGATATGGGCTGGGATTTTATCAGCCAGCCCAAAAAATAGCTAACGTGGAACAGGCATCTTCACCTACCTGGTGAGACAGATGCCATTGAGGTCCCCCCCAGAGGTCAGGGGAAAAGGGGGGTGTCTCTTGGACAATGCCAGCCTGGCACCCTACCCAAGTAGCACACAGAGACTGCGCACTGGGCACTTTGGCACTCCCACCAGGCACCAGGCAGTGCCAAAAGGCAGGACTGGGCTTGGGGCTTATTGGGGGGGAGTGATCGATGGTGTGGGGGACCTGTTGCCACTCTGCAATAGGATCGGTGGGGGAAAGGGTGGCGGCCAACCAAGGATGGCCATAGGGTGGCAGGTGGAATGGGAAGGCCAGTGATTGAGGGGGGTGTTGGGAAGCGAGAGATCGGGGAGTGGGGGGGGGGCAGTGACTTGGGGGGGAGGAGGTGGAGCATGAGATAACATTGGAAGGCCAGTGATCGAGATGCAATGGTGGGGACAGGTGGGGGAGTGGAAACACAGTGCATACGCGCTGATCTCTGCACTGACAGATCAGCAGATGCGCTCAACACTATGCCACCAGCTTCTCCAGTGTGATGAGGCCCTGCCACCCACTTTTCAGTGTGAATCAATCCAAGGCACTCTGTGAAGGTAAGTATGCCCAAAATACAGGTGGGAAATTCTCCTGTTTTCTGCCCGTTGGGCATTTATTATTTTTGGGACAATCTCAACCATGGAATGTAAACTGAATTGAGGTAAACACCCGCAGCTCTGGGAATGACAAGAGAAAAATCTCTTCTCTCTGTGCATTAACTGTGACAATGACCGTGGGATAAATTGCCTCCAAGTCAACAAAGACTGCCAATTGAATTCAAAGATAGGCAACCAGTGTGAGAAAGTAGAAAATGACCAATTGGTGCAAGATTTGCCCAAAAATGGATCTAGGAAACATTGTTGGCACATGGTGAAACTACCATGACCTGGCAATTTTTTGCTGTGCTCACTTCATGCCCCCTGAAATGGAACATTTCTCCAATATTGATATCCATTACTTTGATAAGTATCAGAAATGTACTCGCAGCCAAAGAGTTTCCATTATGTGCAGGGGCAAGTGGGCATACATTTGCCAGCCAGGTCTGCATTTCCACTTATCACTTTGGCCCTGGCGTGACCCTGTCCCCATTGCGCTAGAGAGGGAATAGGGATTGGCAAAGTAACTGGGACGGGCATTTCCTCTGCTTGCTCTCCACCGTTACCCCATCACCCACCATTACCAACACAGAGAAAATAATGTTTAAAATTATTCCAAGTAGTTGGGTACTTTGGTGACAAAATCTACCAGCAATTATTACAAACCTCTAGCTGCATTTCTTTCTCTGACACACGGACATTCTCCCACACAATTTCAATCAGTCTTCTTAGATTTCAGATTTGACAGCAAACCATTAACCAAGAGTTCTCCCCACAGGCACATTCAGCTATACCTTTTTGATACGACTGGTGTGTTATACAATGTTACATAAAATGACAGCTTCATAAAAATAAAAGTCATCAATATAAAAAACGCAAGTTTCTGTTAGATGTTAACCATGGCTCAGTTTTGCAGCACTCAGTGCTCAGTCTGAAAGTTGTGGATTCAATAAGGACTCCAGCCACCTGCATCTACAACCCAGACCGACTCTCCATGCAATACTCAAGGAATGCTGCACTGTTGGCATATTAAATCAATGCCCTGTCTGCCGTTCCATTTAAGCATAAAAGATCCTATAGGATGATACTGAAAATCAGAGGTGTCCTCTTACCAATAATCCCAAAACCAATAAGGTAAAATCAATTATCTGATCAATGTCACCTCCTGGTTTGTGGAATTTTGCTACATGCACCTTGACTGCCACGTTTCATACATTACAACAGTGACTGCATTTCAGTATACCTAATTGGCTGTAAAACTCTTTTGAGATAATTGAGGTTTTGAAATGTTTTACATAAGTGCCAGTCTAACTCTTTTTCAACGACCCCTCCCACCAGCAACTCTGTTGATTCTGAATTATTTCTTTTGCCTCATTGCTCACTCCAACATAAAGCTCTGATTGCAAAAGACAATCAAATAGCAATAATCGAAAGTCAAGTTGGAGCTTTGGAGTTCAGTAGCCATTGTATTTTTGGACACTAGCTGCTCAAAAATACTCTTTATATTAATGCCTCTCACTGCGCCAATCAATGTATCGAAGGTTTAAAGTAATACTGGCATCAGTAAATATTGGGCCGTGCAATCTCATATAGTCTTTTTTATTCCGTGAATGTAGCTCTTCACAATAACTCATTAGCGAAACAAAAATTTCATCAGGTACCTTAATATGCTACATCCCAATTAAGCCATTACGTAGAGATTAAATAGAAACTGCAGCAGGAAAACAGGCACAACTGATCCATGTTGATATTTACAATTCACACAAACCTTCTCCCACTTTATTTATCTAACCCTATTAGTATAATTTCTATTTCTGTCTTCCTCACTTACTTAATTTAGGTTTCCCTTAAATGCTTTCATGACAATTATCTCAGCTACTTCATATAATTTCAACTTTCACCTTCTAACCATTGTCTGGTTGAAGAGATTTCTCCCAAATCTTTTTAGATTTACCATGGCCTTATAGATGGATTCCCCAACAGAAACCCTTATGACACCTATACATAATGTAGGTCATCCTACATCCTTTTATAACATGATGTTTATTATAAGTAACTGAGGTGTTTGAATTTAACTTATAATTTGACCAATTTAAGCTTTATTGTTAACACTGTGCAGCCATGAAAGTGAATTGAGCCTGTTCAGCCATACAGCCAAAGGGGGTAATTTTCCCTTCCCGCCTGCCACAGGAATCATAGCGGATGGGGGGGAGAGAGGTGGGGGGTGGGGACCATGCAAAGGTCTGTTGACCTCGGGTGGATTTTTCCAGTCTTGGGATGAGCGCAATCAGAAAATCCCACCCAGACAGAGGAGCTTTCCCATCTTGATCACCATGGGAATTGTAGCGGATGGGGTGGGGTGGGTGGGGGTGGGTGGGGGTGGAACAGACAAAGATCTGTTGAACTTGGATGGAATTTTCTGGTTTTGAGGCATGCATGGCCAGAAAATCCCATCCATAGGCCTCAATTTTACCATTTTGATTCTAGGTGCTGTATCTGGGGGCAATTCAGATTTGACTTGGAAATCTGTTTTCAGGTGTCCCCATACTCACTTAGCCTGAAAAAAAAAATCACGGGTCTGAATCGCGCTGTGGGCAGGGCTTATTGCACCCAAAATACTGTTTCTCTGATCGAAGCTTTGAACCGCGCATGAGCAATGAGAAAAAAATTTGAAAATGCGCCCCTGTCACATTTGCTGGGCCACAAAAAATGGATAAAACGGCCCAGAAGCAAAAAGTAGGACAAAGACCCCCCAAAGACATCGCCCCACCCCACAACATGTTTCCCTTATCCACCCACACCTCCCTGCTGCCCAGACCGATCATGACCCTCTGTCCCCCCCTCCCTCCCACCGATCACCTGCAGAGTGGCAGCGGTCCCTGCTACCCCTGGAGCCCCCTCCTCCCCGCCCCCCCCCCAACCAGAGAATGATTGGGCCTTCCTCCTTCCTCCTCACCAGAGAATGATCTGACCTTCCTCCTCCCTCCCCAAGATACATCTGATCCACCTTCTCCTCCCTCCACCCCACCAGAGAACGATCTGGCCTCCCCCACTCTCTGCCCCACCCCCTCACCAGAAAATGATCTGGCCCCAATTCTCCCTCACCCCCATCAGAGAATGATCTGGCCTCCCTCTTCCCTTCCCCCACTAGATATACATCTGACCCGCCTCCCTCCCCCCAACTACCGATCTGAGTCAGAGAGCCATTGGAAGCGCTGAACTCACCTCTTCAGAAGTTGGAGTGCCTGAAATAGACCTTTGCGAACATGTCTGTTTCACACTGAATCTGGACACGCAAATACAGTTAAATTGTCGTTGCGCCCATTTCGGGCATGGTTCAGATCGTGGCCATTTTCGGGTCTTGGTGAAGTGGGCATCTGCACGAACTCAGGCACGGATCGTGCTAATGGCCTCATGCCTGGCTTTACCATGTTTTCACGCCTGAAAACGGGCATGACGCAATGGTAAAATAGGGCCCATGGTCTCCATTTGTGACTCACTGAATGGACTGGCACACAGAGGCAGGATAGACTGGGACTTTTTTCCCCTCGAGCATCGGAGGCTTAGGGGTGACCTTATAGAGGTCTATAAAATAATGAGGGCGTAGATCAACTAGATAGTCAAGATCGTTTCCCAACGGTAGGGGAGTCTAAAACTAGAAGGTGTAGGCTTAAGGTGAAAGAGGAAGATACAAAAGGGTCAAGAGGAGCAATCTTTTTTACACAGAGAGTGATGAGTGTCTAGAAAAAGCTTCCAGTGTTTGTAGTAAAGGTGGGTACAATTTTGTCTTTTAAAAAGCGTTTAGACAGTTACTTGGTTTAAGATGGGTATACGGGCCAAAAGCGGTCAATTGGGACCGCTTAGTGGTTAAAAAAAGGGCCTATTTCCATGCTGTAAATCTTTATGACTTTATGACTCTATGACTATGACTTCTAGTTCCTGTGTTGTTAAATGAGCCAGAGCAGCTCAGACTGGGATCAACATAAATACATGGTGGGCAAAGCCCTGCAGTCATGCTTGCTTAACAAATTCTACTTTACCACTGTTGCCGTGAGACAGTAACAAGCTATTTAATATCAAGGACCACCAAGGCACAAACAGTCACCTCATGCAGCGGAAAACTGCCAAAAGGAAAGAACATCAAAGGCTAAATTTGGCTGCTTGATGTTGTAACTGTTACACTAATGTAACTATGCAATATTGGCAACATGCTGCACGCTTTAAAGTGCAAATTCAAGAGACTGAAGAATGAAAACAAAGGTGCTGATAATATCTCCATCATTTGCTCCCAGCAACTATCTTTTGTTTAGCTGGGCTATTGGTGGAAGGTGAGAAATTGATTAAAGTAACAAATAAGAACTACAACATAAATTATTTTAAATACATTTAGACCTCTCGCTTCCAGGGTTAAGTGACAAGATCTTGAGGAAAGCTTGGCCACCTGTAGCTAAGCAAGAACCAAATAATTTAACCAAAGTCCATAAATTCCACCAAGGCTAAGTAAAGAACCTGTAGAGATGATCCTACTCGAATAGTTCAATAGCAAAACATACTTTAGGATCTTGTTAGGGGTAACATGGCAGAGAGGGGGCTCCCAGATATTCAGACGCCACACATGACGCTCTGCTGCATGAGGTGGACAGGAGCAGAGAGGTCCTCTTCCCTCCGAAGACCTGGAAAAGCCCTTGACAGTCAATTGGAGAGGAATGGGAGCAGCTATTCACAGTGATCAATGTGAACAGCTGTTTCTGCAAGGATTCGAATACAATGTTGCACGAGGTTTAATCAGCAAATCTGAGTTTTCAAGTTCAGGTGAATTCATTTCAAAAGATTAGAATGGAAATATTGGCCTTATACACCATTCAATTCACCACACTTCCTTGAACAACATTATCAAACACGGCTCCATTTTTGTATCAGGCCTAGCTGTTCTGGTAGAAATCTCATCTCCAAGTCATCAGGTGGTGTGCTTAAATATCATCCCAGAGATTTGAGCACAAATATCAAGGCCAACACACAGTACAGAACTGAGGGAGTGCTGCATTGTCAGAGGTGCCATCTTTCAATTAAATTGTAATACCACAGCCTTGCTCGTGCTCCCGAAGATAAAACATCCCATGGCCCTCTTTCAAAGAAGACCAGGACAGTTAATCTCTGGTGCCCTTGCCAATTATTATTCCCCAAAATCTGTTTCTCTATCCACAGATGCTGCCAGACTGGCTGAGTACTTTCCAGCACTTTGTTTTTATTTCAGATCTCCAGCATCTGCAGTATTTTGTTTTTGTTATGGTAACACCCAAAGTTAGTTTGCTGTGCAGTGATGATTACATACATTTGACCACACGTACTCTCTCTCCTTGGACAGGATTCTCCGATCTCCTTTGTTCCCACCACCGTTGCCGGTGAGAATGGAGAATTTGGCGCTCAGCCAAATCTGCATTCATTGCAGCAGCACCGAAAATCCCAGCAGCACTGGAGAATCCCTGCTGCATCAGAAAATCCCAGCCACAGAGGTGGTCAGAGGTTTCTGGTGCTTGGGTCTACGTTCCTTCTACATTCCAAGCTTTGATCCCATACCTTTAACTAATTGCGCGTCTTGAAATTTCCAACAGGATCCCAGTGACTGACTGAGTATAAAATTTCACTATCTTGACATTTCTGGCAAGGCTGTCAGTTTGATCAAATGACTTTCGTGGAAAAGAGGTTACCTGGCCAGTATCACATTGTGCCTTGTGGGAACTTGCTGTGTGCAAAATGGCTGCCGCAGTTCCAACATTAAAATGGTGAAAATACTTCAAAGTATTTCATTGGCTATAAGGTGCTTTGGGATGTTCTGAACTTGTGAAAGGTGATATCCAAATCCAAGGTTTTCTTTTTCACAGGCACAACTTTACACTCAAACGCTTAGCACCACCGCACTCCAGCTCACCCATTGTGCCTTTTTGTCACAGCTCCCAAGAACCAGGGCTTGCTCAGGCAGTGCTGGAAGAGTGGGAAGACTAAGTGGAGTGGAACACTGATTACAGAGAAGCAATGTCACCAACTCAGACATTGGTATTGCATGGACTTTATAGGGTCACACCATGGTGGGATCTGCTTGCAATGAGCCATCAGTCACAAGTGGCCTGCAGCCAGAACAGGGGCAAAGGGTAGTCCAGGTGCCAGACTCCTGGAGGATAAGATTGGGCACAAGTTGTGCTGCATACGCTTCAGATGAGAACGTGGATGGGGCAGAGAAACACTGAAGAGCACACACAGAATTGTTTGGTACATTGACAGCTCTGCCAGAAAGCCTATTATCACTCCCAAGGAGCATGGATCCAACTTGACACAGCGCTTTACACACAGCTTACCACCCATCCTTACCAGGGTGAAAGTGGTGGCCACAACTCTGGCAAAACATTGTGAACATGACCATGATATAGGGTGGGATTTTACAGATTCGCTCAGGCAGGACAGAAATTCCCGCCCGAAATCAATGGAGATTTCTGTTGTCAGACCCTCACCGGCTCTGGTTCCGTGACGGGCAAGGTGTTCTGGCCATAATATCTGATAACCAATCTCTCAGCTTCTATTTCAGCACTAGCTGATGCCACCCAAAGTCTGAGTGATGCATGGGGGCTCAGACAAGAGTCATGAAATCTCAGCTACTTTACAGCCTCAGACTGCTACCATCACGACTACAGTACCAGTACTCTTAGCTTATTTATTTGTTCTTGGAATGTAGGTGAGAATTCATTGCCTATCTCTAATTTAAAGTTTATTTATTAGTGTCACAAGTAGGCTTATGAAGTTACTACGAAAATCCTCTAGTCTCTGGTGCCTGTTCGGGTATGCCAAGGGGGAAGTTAGCATGGCCAATGCACCTAACCGGCACATCTTTTGGACTGTGGGAGGAAACCAGAGGAAACACACACAGACACAGGGAGAACGTGCAGAATCCTCATAGACAGTGACCCAAGCTGGGAATTGAACTGGAGTCCCTGGTGCTGTGAGACAGCAGTGCTAACCACTGGGTCACCATGCCACCCCAGAAGATAGTGATGGTGAGTCAAATTCTTGAACCGCTGCAGGCCATGTGGTGTAGGTACACCCACAGTGCAGTTAGGGAGAGAGTTCCAGGATTTTGACACTGCAACAGTGAAGGAACAGGCCGAATAAGTATAAGTATAAGATGTATAAGTGCCCAATAGTTAAAAAACTGATTGTGTGTTACATACATTTAACTAATAGGAAAATCAGTCACTCAAATTTGCTTCATGTATGTCATTTTTAAAAACTCATTTATGGGATGTGGGTGTCACTGGTAGGTCAGTATTTATTGTCCATCTTGATCTGCCCTTGAGAAGGTGGTGGTGAGCTGCCTTTTTGAACCATTGTATTCTCTGAGCGTAGGTATTCCCACAGTGCTGTTAGGGTGGGAATCCAGGGTTTCGACCCAGCAACAGTGAAGGAAAGTGATATATTTCCAAGTCAGGATGGTGAGTGGCTTGAAGTTTCCCTCCAAACCATCCAGGTATCTGCTAACCTTGTCCTTCTAGATGGTCATGGTCGTGGGTTTGGAAGGTGCTGCCTGAGGAATCCTGGAGAGGTCAAGCAGTGCACCTTGTACACACAAGATGGTACACACTGCTGTCACTATTCATTGTTGGTGATGGTTTTGAGTATTTGTGGCAGGATGGCAATCAAGCAGGCTGCTTTGTCCTGGATGGCGTTAAGCTTCTTGAGTGCTGTTGGAGCTTATCTCATCCAGTCAAGTGAAGAATATTTCATGCCAATTTAGCTGTGTTGGCAATTTTTGGTTTTCTTGCTCCTTAACCACTGGGTGGAATTCTCCCAAAAAGTTTCTAAGTGCCGAATTTGCATAAAAACCAGAGTAACTCCTGCTGCTTTTTCCAGTGGGATTTTCAAAATGAATCTCTCACACGTTGTGCACTGCAGACTGCCCTAATGGGATTCCCACTGAAAAGATGGAGGCAGGGGCTATTCCCACTGGAGAGGCTGGCAGCTTGGCGCTGAGTGGGCCACTGTGCATGGGCTGATCTGTCAGTGCCGAGATCAGTGCATGCGCATTGGCCCCGCACTGCCGCCCTCCCTGATCACTGGCCTATCGGATGTGTCCGACCCAGCCTACCCATCTGCCACCTCGATCCCCCCTCCCTCCCCCCATGCCCCGATCCCCACACCTCTCCAATACTGCCCCACCACCACCACAACCACGCCCCCCCCACCCCCACCGGCCCCAGCAGCCCGATCTCCCCGACTCCCATTCCCCTACCTCCCCCCCGCAGGGCAAAACCCCACCTGCAGGCCAACCACTATACCTCAGCTCGATGACTAGCCCCAATCAGCCCCTTCCCTCCCTCTGACTGCGTCTCAAATGTAGAGTGGCGGCAGGACACCCACGCCCACTGATCTCCCACCCCCTTGCAGAAGCCCTGACCACAATAGGCCCTGCCCTCTCTGGTCCCTCTCAATGCCTGATGGTCAGTGCCAAAGTGCCCTCTGGACATTGGCACTTTGGCCTTTGGGCAGTGCCGGGGGCCAGGCTGTTACTGCCAAGCTAACAATGACCGGGGGCATCTCCCCTTACCCACAACCTCCTGAGGATTCTCCATGGCTCCCCTTCACTCCAGCAGGGTCAGGCCACCAACTCCCTGCTAGTAGGGAGCTGTCATAAACCCAGCTGGAGTGAAACACTCCTGGCCGACCGGACAGCAAATGTGGGGGTTGCGGGGGGGGAACCAGAGACTTCATTATTGGGCTCACTAAATCCGATGTAAATGGTAATTTAAATAATTTATTCAGCTCCACACCAAAAATTAAATTATTTAAATTACCATTTACAATGCTGGAAATCCAGCAGCTGGAGATGCATGGAGGTCATGGTGCCCAATGACAAGCCCATGACATGACCTCTGTTAAACTCTCTCGGTCCACTGCGCGGGCTGGTAGAATCACCCTCAATATCCTGGAAGTTCAGGCTCCAATATGCAGATGAGCAAATCATCTGCTCTGCAGTTTGCGTGGCGATGAGGGAATGCTATATTGTCAGAGAGTCTGGGCGGGATTTTCCAGCCATTCTGAAACCAGAATATCCCACCTGAAGCCAATGGACGTTTCCTTGGTTCTCCCCCCATGCTCCCACCACCATCCGCTACAATTCCTGTGGCAGGCTGGATGGGAAAGTTCCCCCCATTATATTTTGGATGAGACAATAAACAAAAGTCCTGGTCAGCTGATAGGCAATATTCAAATAACAGCAGAGAGTTCTTCAATTCCCTGAACAACATTCCTCCTCCTCGTTAAAAACTGACCATCTGGTTGTTCATCCTTTCCTCTGACTTTAGATCACCTGCCCAAAGGTGCCTTCATATGACGCGGTGTTAAAATTTTACCTGAAAACACTCAACTGAATTGTCTTTTGTTAAAGGTGCCACATAAACACAGGTTGTTGCTAAATGTACAGGCTGTTGTGTTTACCTAAATGATAAGTAGGACTGCAGCACAAAAACTAAGACCTTCCTCTGGTTATTGGTTACTTTGGGAGAACCTGGAAACAGGTTAAGGGCCATAAAAATATCAAGTCCTGTTTCCTTTGTCAATTAGTTTGGTTTCTTTGACCATTTTAGAACCAGACAGCCATCTTAAGCCACGATTCAAATACATAAAGCCTTTTTTAAGCTTAATTGGGATATTTTGTGGTTATAATAAAAATGCATAATTGAAACAACCAGACCAGTGATTAAACATTTCATGAAAAAGACAAATGGCCGACCTTTGTTTATCATGGTTCATCGAGATAATGAGAGGCCAAGATAGATTTATGAAAGTGGACTTATACAAACACTAAATGGTACACATTGGTACTTATGGCATCGTGGATGACTATCAAAATAGGAAAACACTTACCCTTTCTGCGGACTGGGCTGTGCCAAAAAATATTGGAATAAAAGCTAACCAAATTATGCAGGTGGTGTACATGGTAAATCCAATAGGTTTGGCTTCATTGAAGGTCTCTGGAACCCCTCTCGTTTTAATTGCATACACAGTGCATGTGACCATCAGCAGAATGCTGTATCCCAGGGAACAGATGAGAGAAAGGTCAGAAATGTCACATTTCAGAATGCCCCTGGCATTTTCTGGATCAACAGTTCGCTGCTCCCCATAGTCTACAATAGTGTGCGGAGGATCGACAGCAAACCAGATAAAGACTCCCAGCAGCTGCAGAGAAATTAGGCTAAAAGTGATTGCCAGCTGGGAAGCTGGGCTGATAAATCTCGGTGCAGAGACAGACGTCTTACCTTGTTCAAATATTCTGTGAATTCTGTTAGTCTTTGTAAGCAATGCTGCATAGCTAATGCACATGCCCAGTCCTAAGAATATGCGTCGGAAAGAGCAAAGAACGGTGTCAGGAGTGGCAATCATTAAGAAGGTTACAGCATAGCACAAGAATATTCCAGTCAGCAAAACATAGCTTAACTCGCGGCCAGACGCCCTTACGATTGGTGTATCATTATGACGAATAAAGGTGGTAATAACAAATGTGGTCGCTATAATCCCAAGCATAGCTATGAAGACAGGTACAATAGCCCAAGGAGAATGCCATTCTAGTTTGATTATGGGGATCAACTGGCAGTCTGTGCCATTCGCATTTGGCCTCCTGTTAAAAGGACACATTTGACAAGTTGTCTCATCAATTTGGTACTGATAGCCTTCACAACGCTCGCAATGCCAACAGCAGGGCACGCCCTTCACGGTTTTCTTTCTCTCGCCAGACTTACATGGCAGGCTGCAGACTGACTGTGGAATGGTGCGTTCTCCTCCGCCCCACTGCATGTTCTTCACCTAAGGAGAGGTAAATGAGTGAGACTCCACAGATAACAACATAACCGGCCATGTCAGAATTTCAGCAACATTTAGACAAGCATTCAACTTTTGAAAATAAGCTTCTTGTCTATTCCGTAACAGATTCATAACAGAAAAAATTGTTTCAGTGTAAAGTTGTGGCATCAAATGATGCATTTAAAAACCATAGGCAGCACAGTGGTTAGCACTGTTGCCTCACAGCACCAGGAACCTGGGTTCAATTCCAGCCTTGGGTAACTGTCTGCATGTACTCCCCATTTATGCATTGGTTTCCTCCGAGTGCTCCAGTTTCCTCCCACAGTCCAAAGATGCGAAGGTTAAGTGAATTAGCCATGGTAAATGTATGGAACTACAGGGATATGGCGAGGGAGACACCTCGGGTCAGATGCTCAGCCAGAGAGTCAGTGCTGACTCGATGAGCTGAATGGCCTCTTCTGCTCTGTAGAAATTCTATGACTTAAGTTTTAAAACTGTTATTTTCTCATTGTGTTGGCTTGTCTATTCTTCTAATTGTATTAATATGCACATCCATCGCTCATCTTTTAATACTGCAGCAGAATACAAGCTCAAACATTCCCAAGACAATGATTAATTCAACCACTTTGCTGACAATAGGTTTGATGATGAAATGTCACAAAGTGTAGTGGTTACGTTACTGGAGTAGTAATCAAGAGAGCACAAGTTAAAATCCCAACATTACTATTTGCAAATTTGAATTCAATTCTAAAATGTCTGAAAACAAAAAGACAGAAACATAAGAATATAAGAAATTGGAGCAGGAGAGTTGGCCATTCAGCCCTTATGCTGTTCCTCCATTTAATTGGCTCATAGGCAATTTGATTGTGGCTGTAACTATTTTCCTGCCTATCCCACATAACCCATGACTACGTTGTTGACCAAGAATCTGCCTAACTCAGCATGGGATATATTCAACAACCCAGCCTCCACTGCTCTCTGAGGTCAAGGAATCCAAAGATTGATGATCGTCTAAGAGAAGAAATTCCTCCACATCTCCACCTTACATAGAGGGGTGGTAGGGTGGCACAGTGGTTGGCACTGCTGCCTCACAGTGCCAGAGAGCCAGGTTCAATTCCAGCCTCAGGTCATTGTGTGGAGTTTGCACATTCTCCATGTCTGCATGGGTTTCCTCCAGATGCTCCGGTCTCTCCCACAGTCCAAAGATGCGCAGGTTAGGTTGATTGGCCATGCTAAATTGACTGCAGTGTCTGGGGGATTAGCAGGGTAAATATGTGGGATTATGGGAATAGGGCCTGGGTGGGATTGTGGTCGGTGCAGACTCAATGGGCCGAATGGCCTCCTTCTGCACCGTGGGGATTCTATGAAGATCCCTCATTCTGAAACTCTTCCCCTGGTTCTTACTTATCTCCCTCACCACCCTGATTACCTGCATTCCTCAGCAGCACCATCATGCGAGGTGACTGTTGCTGCTGCGTTTAGCGGGCGATTGGGTCAACAACATGGAGAGCTTACCCAGCATCCTTCATTGCCAATTAGGAGGCCTCCTGCGTTACACTGCCAAAGGCCAGAATTCTCCGGCCTCCCATCAGCGGGTCTCTCGGCAGTGAGAGGCAGCACACTGTTCACCAGCAGTGGGATCTTCTGGTCCTGTTGCTGTCAATGGGACTTCTTACGATGGTTATCCCACGCTGCTGGGAAATCCGTGACAGGGATAGGCTGGCAGGACCAGATAATCCACCACTCGCGAACAGCTGGAGATATGCAGCCCATGGGTCCTGCTGCCAGCAAATGCAGCAAATATTGGCAAACATGACATCAAACAGTTGAACCGATGGAGAAAATCGGATCCTTCACTTTACGGAAGGGGACCTGCCATCTCCAGATCTGATCCCAGTCTTCTATCAAAGTAATTGAATCTTAACTGCCCTCTCAAATGGCTTAGCAAGCCCTTCAGTTACCACCATTTTTTCAGACACCAAGGGATAAATGTCAGCCTTTCCAATAACACCCACGTCCCAGGAATCAATTTGAAAAATTAAGGCATGATTCAGTTAGGATGTTTGAAACCTCAAAATGAGTTTTTTTTTGAAATTAATTTTAAAGAAACTTCTTGAGTGGCTTAAAGAAGTGATAGAGGACAGAAAATTACAGAAATTGGTGATAATAGCAATAAGAGAATTTTCTTTGTGCGTAGACATCATTACTGCCTCAATGGGTCTCATTACTTAGCCATCCATCCCTCCAACTGGCGCTGAACAGCTCAGAGGTTGATAATGGCAGTAATATCCCCTATTCAACAAATTAAGTTATTGCTGTAATATGAATTCTTTATGAAAGGACAACGTACATCATCCAATGTTCCAAAAAGCAAACTTGTTATATCACAGTGAGCACTGAAGCACATTTGGAACACATCAAGGAATGGATAAAGAACATTAGAGATATTTACTATCTGGCCAGACCTGATATAGCTGAGCAATTTATTGAATTTGATGCATGAGGCTCCCCATACCCCACAAAAAAAGGTTTAGCTTCCTGCAAATTGAAAACTTTTCCAATATAAATTCAAACCCGCCCTGTTACTTTCGTTGTTAGCAAGGATAAAATTGCTGCTTACGTTCAAGTGAAGGGAATCAGTCCACTGTCCGATGACCTTATACTCATGAGAGGTCAGATTGGAAACCTGATATTGGTAGATATCGTAGCGCCCCGGAGCATCTCCATTTTCATTATATGTCACAGGGGTTCCAGCACTTCCTGTGAGAACATTACAAAAGGCATGTGAAAACCGTGACTGAAGGCAACTACCATATGCAGCAAGAAATACATCATTCAACATGAGAATGAATGCCAGGAACCCCTGGTCCTTACAATTAAAACTTAAGAAGAAACATATTTTTAAACTCATTTTCAGTTAGCTGCAAGGGAGAAGGCTTTGGGGAATAAGTTTCATATACACACAAAGTCACACATATTACTTGAAGTACAAAGTGATATAAGGTGAATTTGCATCTTATTCAGTCTATGACTGATTTTTATTTTGTATTTCTGGGAGAAAATGTCAAAACAAAACAGCATGAAAGCAGCACACAGGTGCTGGTGAAGGAAGGTTGTGATAGCTGTGTTAAAACCTAGATTGGCTCCACTTTGAATTGCTTTATGTCAGAAATACAGTGAAACCAAGAGAATCTCTGATGTAGAGAAAGCATTTTTGTCAATAACCTAAAATAACTTCAAAGGCAGAATCAGCACAAAAATGTTGTTGCACAGAGCTAAGTGGCACAAGTGGGGTTTTCCTTTCTCCCTTCAGTTGAAATTCAGTCTTGAGTCAGAGAATTTGATTCTCCTGTTTGTCAGTTGTAAGCTGTGACTGAATTCAGATTAAAACATCTCAATCCTGAATGGGCATGAGCCAGTATATAGTGTCAAACCCTCAAGCATAGATCATCTCACTGCAAGAAGAGGCAAGGATAATTGTTCCAAAGGCTTTGAAGGTCTATTTGTGAGATCAGAGTCAAAGGCAAACCGTTGGGACAGAATAATGCGAATTTTTTTTACTGATTCGGCCTTGTGGAATACTTGGTCCAGAAATAGTGGAGATGATATCAATCTCCATTGCTTGAACCAGCAACTTGTCAGAGATAGCACAGATAGCAAAGTGAAAAAAAAATCACACTCCATGTACGCTAAACGTGGTCCATTTCTGCGCAATTGGGTGTAATATGGGTGGACAAAGGATATTCCTCATCAATGAATCCTAGATTTCTTCAGTGCACAAGGAGGCAATTTGGCCCATCGAGTCTGTACCGACCACAATCCCACCCAAGCTCTATTCCTGTAACCTCATATTTACCTCTGATGCTAGGGTTAATTTAGTTTGGCCAATCAACCTAACCCACGCACCTTTGGACTGTGGAAGGAAACCAGAGGACCCAGAGGAAACCTATGTAGTTGAGGGGAGAACGTGCAAACTCCATACAGAAAGTGTGGAGTTTCCTGAGGCCGGAATTGAACCCAGATCCCTGTATGTTTCTAGTGCAGTTATGGGTCATTGATCATTAATTGATTTGCAATTCTCCAACATCGATCACAGTGAATTATCATAGAATCTCTACAGTGCAGAAAGTTCATTTGGCTCATCGAGTCCACCTAGGCTGCACATCTTGGGACACTAAAGGGCAATTTAGCATGGTCAATCCACCTAACCTGCACATCTTTGGACAATTAGGGACAACTGGGTCTTGTTTTTTTTAAATTTCATCCAGCACAACTCGACAAGCTACAATGTGACAAAGCAACTTTACATCCTTTCCCTCAACCTCAGGCAGATGCTTACGTAACACTGCAAATGGCCTGGCTCCTCACCTTACCATGCTGATGATCCTACTTCAGGAGTGAATCAAATTAGGGACAGGCATGGAGCGAGTGAGTGGAATCTCTCTCTTGTCGAAACTCCACCTCCATGTGATCAGAAAAAGATCAGGCCTGGGCTCTCCAAGCTGCTAAAGCATTGCACTTCCCATCGTTGGTGACAATGGCCAAAGAAACAGCAGGAAAATCATTGCACTAGCCCTCAGCCTAAAGAACACCTTTGACTTCACCACTGCAGTGCCATCCTTGTCCTTGCTGTCAGTGAATTCCATGGCAGCTTTCGGTGGACTACAGATTGAGACAGACTGTGTTTGTATCATTCATTCTACTGATTACAAGGTCTAGTCCAGGTATATCCCGACGTGCTGTTATGATGATATATATATATCGGTATATATTTAGGTATACATATATATATATATATAGGCACCAATCACTCATAAAGGATTGAGAAAACATGTTGAGGGGTTCATTTACTTTGTATACAGGAGAATAGCAGGAGAGTTGTTATGCTGGGATTTCTGGAAGTGGCCGAGATGGATCATCCACTTGGCACTTTTGGCTGAAGATTGTAGCTAATGCTTCAGCTTTATCTTTTGCACAGATGTGCTAGGCTACTCCAACATTGAGAATGAGTTATTTAAATGTCCACCACCATTCATGTCTGGATGTGGCAGAACTGTAGTGCTTGGATCTGATCCATTGGTTATGGATCACTTAGCTCTGTCTATTACTTGCTGGTTATGCTGTTTGGCACACAGGGAGTCCTGTTCCGTAGCTCCATTAACATCTTATTTTTAGGTATGCTTGTAATTTCTCCTGGCATGGCCTCCTGTACTCTGCATTAAACCAAGGTTGATTCCCCTGGCTTGGTGGTAATAGTAGAGTGGGGGATATGCCTGGTTACAGTTTGTAGTTGAGTACAATTCTGCTGCTGCTGATGGCCCACGACGCCTCATGTGTGCCAATTTTTGAGTTGCTTGATCTGTTTGAAGACTATTCCATTTAGCACAGTGGTAGTGCCACACAACATGGCATGGTGGTGTGCTTGTTAGCACTACTGCCTCACAGCACCATGGATCCGGGTTCAATTCCAGCCTTGGGCGTCAGTCAATATGGACTTTGCACGTTCTCCCCACGTCTGTGTGGGTTTCCTCCAGGTGTTCCGGTTTCCTACCACACCCAAAAATGTGTGTGTTAGGTTGATTGGCCGTGGTAAATTACTCCTTAGTGTCAGGAATGCTAGCAGAGTAAATATGCAGGGTCACGGGATAGGGCTTGGGTGGGACTGTTGTCAGTGCAGACTTGATGGGCTGAATGGACTCCTTCTGCACTGTAGAAAATCTATGATTCTATGAACACAATGGAGTGTATTCTCAATGCGAATACAGGACTCTGTCTCCACAAGGACTGTGCAGTGGTCACTCCTACATTTCAAGTTGAAAGGTCCTTCAGGTTATTGGTAACATTTACCAATCAATAAAGAACAAATCATTGGAGCTTATTCCTGTGAAGACAAAAAGGGAGTGGCGTAATACAAAAACTAAAGTGGAAAAGGGAAGACGCTGTTCTTATCAACAAGTTGCAATTTGCATTATGAGAATGCGTGAGGGAAAGGTGGATGAGGCAAAAGGTTAAAAAAAATCTTTAAATCATTAGAATATTATTAGAATAATAGAATAGGCAGCAAGGTGGCATAGTGGTTAGCACTGCTGTTTCACAGGGCCAGGCACCCAGGTTTGATTCCTGGCTTACGTAAATGAGTGTAGTCTCCAGTTCTTCTCATGTCTGTGTGGGTTTCCTCCAGGTGCTCCAGTTTTCTCCCGCAGTCCGAAAGACATGCTGGTTACACGCATTGACCATGCTAAATTCTTTCTGTGTACCCCTCTGGCGCCAAAGTGTGGCGATTAGGGAATTTTCACAGTAACTTCATTGCAGTGTTAATGTAAGCCTACTTGTGACACTAATAAATAAACTTTAAACGTGTCTAAAAATCAAATGTCAGAATGAGCCACAGTTAAAAACTTGTGAGATTATGTGAGAAAGTAACCTTTGCACTAATGCTTTCAAAGTCTCCTGAATCTGTAACAAAATTATGTGGTGAATTATCTGGAATTAATAAAGTATTCTATAAACACAGGATGGAAATTTATGTGGTTCCATTAACATCAGTTTAAACCATAAAATTCAGCTCACTAACTGTTCTGCTCAAGAAACAATAAACGCTCTTATCACACATTTATGCCGAATTGGTAGAAAATTGGTCGGTGAAGCTGTTAGAAGGTGCAAGGACCGAGTATAAATCTTGGCGGTGTGTTTGTGAAGGGGAATCAATATTCAATCAGACTGCTGATGTGTCAGCTGGGAAAAGCTCGGAGTTTAAAAGGTCAAACTCCCTCGGAAAGCTGGTGTTCTAACTGGTGATGTGAGTAGCTCAGCATCCCATAGACAGATTGGCAACATTACACAGCAGGAGAGAGATGGAGTTCAGACAATTGGCAGCAAGAGGAGTGTTACCTGGAGCAAAGTCTATTTTCTCTCTCAGGCAGTTGAAGTTGAAACCCATTACAACGTATCTTCCTTACACAATGTATTTTCTTTACACAAGCACAAGTTAGCATAAAATATTTTATAAAATTCATTCATGGGCTGTGGGTGTTGCTGGTTGGACTAGCATTTATTGCCCATCCATAACTGTCCTTAAACCGAGTGGCCTGCTAGGCTATTTCAGATAGCAGTTAAGTGTCAAACACATCACTGTGGATCCAGTGTCACATGTAGGCCAGACCATGCAAGGATGACAGATTTCCTTCCCTACAACAATTGGCGATGGTTTCATGGTCGTCATTGAACTTTTAATTTCAGATTTTTAAAAATTGAATTCAAATTCCACCATTTGTTGTGGTGGAATTCAAAATGATGTGGAGATGCCAGCATTGGACTGGGGTAAACACAGTAAGAAGTCTCACAACACCAGCGCTGCTCCAAAAGCTAGTGGATTTTGCTACCCAATAAACCTGTTGGACTTTAACCTACTGTTGTGAGACTTCTTACTGTGGAATTCAAAGCCAGATCCCCAGAGCGTTACTCTGGGTCTTTGGATTGAAAATAATGAAAATACCACCACACTACCGCAGAGTCAATTAGAAAAAAGATAAGAAAGGAAGATAAGAAAGAAAAGATTAGAAAAAAGGACAAGCAAAGAAAATATTGTACCTGGTGGCAGCTGCTGAGAATGTCCTAACATGCCTTCTCAAAACTTGCAGTCATAATAGTTACAGAGGGTGAACATAGCTACCATTTTGATTGAAACAACACCAACATATGAAAACTACAATACAGTATTTTATGTAACTTTGGCCTCATCTTTAAAGCTAATGTAAGTCATTGAGGCAATGGTTATTCGATGTTATATGCAGTGGTTATTTCACAGAACATCAATTGTGTCTTATAAGCACACTCGATTATGACTCATAGCTATTGATTTGAATTTAAGAAATGACCACCAATTCACTGGAGTAAAACATCTATCACCAGCAACAGACTTTAAAATTGATCAACTAGACAGTAATCCCATATTCATAGGAAGTTAGATGCTCAATTTTTTTTAACAATTCCATTATTGTGCGCAGAAAACATCAATTCCACACCTAACATCATCGATAGTTATTTTGTTATTAATTCTTTGAAGCTTTCTGAATGGGCGCTGAAAACATCCAACAAAAGTGAAAGAGTTCTGAGTCTTGGAAATGACTGTGATTCTTGGAGAAAAGAAGTGCTGGTGCAGTAATGTTGAAGAAAACACCAAGTAGACTAACATCTCTGAAAGGGCATTCATTTATTTCATTCAAAGTCCATTTTCTTTGTTTGCTATTCTGTAGCTTTACGCAGCAATTCAGGATACAAGAGCACCCTAATTTTCATTCTGACTTGGAGTTGGAAACAAGTAAAGCAAAAACAAACAAAATAAAAAGGAAATCAAAGTTGCAGGAAAGCACAGAAATTTAATGGATATTGAGGCATAAGGGGCACAAGGTTGGTGCTTCCAAACCGGGACACTTGAAGCCCGCTCAAAATTGTGTCTCAGGCCTCAATTACGTTATTTTGGAAAACAAGCATGATGGGGTCCACTTCCTCCCACATCTCAAGAAGTGAGGAGAAAACGAAAGAGATAAACTAGTACTTAAAAGAGAGGTTGAGATACATGGAATCATGCAAACTATACTATTGTGAACCCTTGCTCCAATGTGTATTAGAACATTTCCATTTCTCTTGGTGTATTCTCACTTATGTGAAAGCAATGAAACACAAGGCAAATATAAGCATCAACTGGGAACTTCCTGATAATCGTTCATGCACTGCACGTACATCATTCTTATTTATAAATAATACTGTTAACGTAATTTGTCCAAAGAGTTATAAGCAATACAAATTTGTCTTCTGATTAAACATCATTACCTACAGCCACATTTAAATCAAGGTTGGAATCATTTATCATCTCATATATTTTTGACAAGTGGAAGGTACCACTCAATTATGTTTATTTGTTAAACACAAAACTGGATCTCAATGAAAATGAACTGTCATATAGATTACATGGTATTCTGAGCAATCCAGAGCAGGAACAGCATTTCATCATTGTTCTGTCAATCAGTATTGCTAAAAGGAAGTAAAGAAATAGCTGGAGGGCGAAAAGGGGGCATGAAGACAATTATCCTACAGCATCTCATTTTTTGGCATTCTTAGCAATGGTACAAATGTGGCTAAACAGGTTCTCACAGTGGGATTTGATGCTACAGATTAGCTAGAATGTTACTGTGTATATGAATGAAGTTATATGAGCTTAGAACATAAAATCTTTCATCACTTTACACTGATTAGTGTCCGGAGAGCAAACAGATTGGCTATGTTAGTGAAATACTTGATATGACAGTACAGCGAGAAATATTTTGATTTGGCCATTTTTCAGAGCAGTACAAAGTGGAGTGCTGCATTGCCAAAAGTGCCATCTTTTGGATGAGAAGTTAAACCAGGGCCAAGTACAGAGTTCAATTTCTCAGAAAGATCCCCTGGGGTCAATTCTGCAGCTGCATTCGTAGCCAGCAAGAATGACAACGGGGGTGCAAAATTTTGCGAGTCGGTAAACGAGTTTCTCACCAAAGAGATCGTGGACAGACTTTTCCTATCTCACCCGCCATGGGAATTGTAGCAGGACCACGCAAAGGTCCGTTGACCTCAGGATTTTCCGAACTTGGGGAGACAGCGGCCAGAAAATCCCGCCATTCGTTTCCTGATCTTCCCCCACCTCGCAGGTGATGTCGCAAGGTTCCCGCCCTTTCGGAACCTCATTCAAATACATTTTAACGCACTTAAATCTGTTTAAACATCCTCCCTCCACATTATCCCTTGTCACAGAATGTTGAAACCTTGCTGACGTAACATCATATTGGTGAGATTCAAACAGGTTTGTGAAGATGAAAAACAATTACGGTCATGCTGCCGGGGGCGCCAAGGTAAGTACAGCCCTCAGAGGGAGAGGGCTATGCCCAGACAGGGGAGAGTGCCCCGAGACTGTAATGGTTGGCGGGGAGCTTTTTTTGGTCAAAGTGTCAGAAGATTGGGTTTGGAACTCATCTTTGCATTTGGAAAGATCCGCACCTCTTTTCAGTCAAAGCCTGACACTCTAACAAATTGTGGCAAAGCTCCACCCAGCGTGCACCACGAGACAATTGTAACAACCCTGACTAAGCAAAAAAGCAAACAAATCGCTAAACAATGTAAAATTGAATGCAAGGGCGGAACTGAATACATTGATAACGCTGCAGTACGTTTATCCTGGCTTTTTAACGTAGCTACTGTGTTTGTAACTGGTTTCTAGGTCTCCTGACCAATCAGAGTGAGCAGGTGTGCCCCTCTCAGCTTGACTATTTAAAGGGACCCTGTGAATGGAAAGATGCTGGAGCTTTATTGGCCTTGCTTCTGAATACAACACTGCAAGAAGTTTCATGACCTGATAGTCAGGAAGGATGTCACATTCAGTGACAATCCCCCTCACTTTACCTTCTCAAGTCTACCCTAGAGGTCACCAGCATAACCTGCAGGCTCACATCTCCCCCTCTGCCTAGGCAATGCCACACATCCCCATTTGACCAGCTACCACTCATTCTACCTTATCATTTGCATTGTCATTCCATGTCCTGTCATGGAACCATATAATTCTACAGTGCAGAAGGAGGCCATTCGGCCCATTGACTCTGCATTGATCACAATCCCACCCAGGCCCTATGCCCACAAGCCCATGCATTTACCCTGGCTAGTCCCCCTGACACTAAGGGGCAATTTAGCATAGCCAAATCCACCTAACCCACACATAATATGGAGGGATATGGGGGTAGGGCCTGGGTGGCTTTGTGTTTGATGCAGACTCGATGGACTGAAGGGCCTCTTTCTGCACTGTAGTGTTCTATGATATTTGGACTGTGGGAGGAAAGCAGAGCACCCAGAGGAATCCCATGCAACATGGGGACAATGTGCAAACTCTACACAGACACTGACCCAAGCTGGGAATCGAACCCGGGTCTCTGGCGCTGTGAGGCAGCAACGCTAACCACTGCCACCGTGCTGCTTCACTCTACAGCTCACACTCTTAAGTTTGGTCTTTCTCTCATGGCGGGAGAAGATAGCACAGTAAGAAGTCTCACAACATCAGGTTAAAGTCCAACAGGTTTATTTGATAGTAAACACCACAAGCTTTCGGAACGCTGTTCCTTCATCAGCGTCAAGAATTAAAATTCTACAAGATGTAGGAAGAGCAGAAGGCCATTCAGCTCATCGTACCTTCTCGCCATTCAATGAGATCACGATTGATGTGATGTGATAATCCTCAACTCCATTTTCTTGTCTTATCCCCATAACCCTTGATTCATAAGAACATAAGAAATAGGAGCAGGAGTAGGCCATCTAGCCCTTCGAGCCTGCCCTGCCATTCAATAAGATCATGGCTGATCTGTCGTGGCTCAGTTCCACATTCCCGCCCTCTCCCCATAACCCTCAATCCCCTCGCTTATCAAAAACCCATCAACCCGCGTCTTAAAAATATTTAGCGAGGTAGCCTCCACCACTTCGGGCAGAGAATTCCAGAGATTCACCACCCTTTGAGTGAAGAAGTTCCTCCTCAACTCCGTTCTAAACTGCCCCCCCTTTATCTTGAGGCTGTGCCCCCTAGTCCTACTATCCTTTCTGAGCAGGAAGAGTCTCTCCACCTCTATCCTATCCATCCCATTCATCATCTTATACGTCTCAATGAGATCTCCCCTCATTCTTCTAAACTCTAGCAAGTACAAGCCTAGTTTATTCAGCCTCTCCTCATAGCTCAACCCCCTCAACTCCGGCATCAGCCTAGTAAACCTCCTCTGCACTCCCTCCAAGGCCAAAATATCCTTGCGTAAGTATGGCGCCCAAAACTGCACACAGTACTCCAGCTGCGGCCTCACCAATGCCCTATACAGCCGCAGCAAGACCTCCCTACTTTTATATTCAATCCCCCTTGCTATGAAGGCCAGCATCCCATTAGCCTTCCTGACCACCTGCTGCACCTGCAAGCTGGGTTTTTGCGACTCATGCACAAGGACCCCGAGGTCCCTCTGCACCGTCGCCTGCTGCAATTTTTCGCCACGTAAGTAATAATCCTTCCTACCATTATTCCTACCAAAGTGGACCACCTCGCACTTGCCAACATTAAATTCCATTTGCCAGTTCCTGGCCCATTCGCCCAGCCTATCTAGATCCTTCTGTACCTTTACTGATTTACTGATTCCTTTACTGATTAAAAATCTGTCAACCTTAGCGTTGAACATATTTGATGACTAAGCCTCTACAGCCCTCTGCAGTAAAGAATTGCACAAGTTCACTAACCTCAACAAGAAATTCCTCCTCATCTCTATCTTAAATGGGCAAACCCTTACTCTGAGGTTATGGCCTCTGATCCTAGACTCTCCCATAAGGGGAAACAACCTCTCAGCATCTACCCTGTCAAGCCCCTTGAGAATCCTATTGGTCTATAAGGTCACCTCTCATTTTTCTAAACTCCAATATGCACAGGCCCAACCTTCTCAACCTTTCCTCATAAGAAAATCCCTCCATATTAACTTAGTGCACCTTCGCTTGTGGAAATTAAGTTGTAATTCCAGCTATGGCCAAATACTTAATTCACTTTGTTCTGCAAGATTAAGGGTGCTCACTTCAAATAAAGCAATAAACATAATGAAACTATAGTTAAAAGCAGAAATGCAGAAGCTGGTATGGAAAAAACTAAGTTACAACCATTGTGGAAATTAAGTTATGATAAACAACTCTGTCAGTAATGGAAAATGATTATTAACCAAACAAGGTCTTCAGTATGGCCTTCAGTAAGGCCAGCGCTTATGCACTCAGGATAACTGAGTAATCTAAAACCTTGTTCCATAAATACTGCATTCCAGGCTAGGACACAGGATGAGTTTCCATGACAATGACCAAATAGCAAGATATGGGGACATATTATGCTAATGAAGAGTTGGCAGGAGACGGTTTTCTACTGATAAGAAAGGGAAAAGGTTATGCTATGGTTGGTGGATATGTATGCAAATGGAGGATGAGAAAGTTGCTCATTTCTCATTTGTTGTAATGAACTATAACATTGCATTTTCTGTATGAATCAGCAGAACACCCTGCAATGTTGCATTGCATTCTCATTTGTGCACAAGTTATCCAAGCTTGGAATTTGAGTACTCTGGGTTTAGGTGTTGTCTGTACCCAAGTCGATTGCAGTTTAAGTGTTATCTGTACCCAAAGTCGACAACACTCTAGACTGCCTCCAATGTGAGTATATCCTTTCTTAGATAAGGTGGCCAAAACTGTTCACATTCTCTCCCAAGATGCATGGAGGAAAATGCCATCAGAAATTGACTCCTCAGTTGCTTCTTAAAGTAGTAACAGGCTTAAAGAAAAGTGCTGGGAAAACTGGAGGAGATACTGGCACTGTATAGACTAAAGCAATCACTTACTCATTGTGGAAGCTCATAACTATGTACAAAAGGATCATTCCTGCAGGCAAGGTGATGCTGTTATAAGTACACTATTGCATGATTCGAATGTTTTAGAAAGCCAGATTGAAAGAGTATTGCAGACAGTGAAGAGAGAACATTTGCTCTATAGAATAATATGGACATGTTACTTTCTACTATACATCTTAACACAGTAACACAGAGATGAATCAGATTACAGTGCTGGATCATATTCTCTGACGAAATGAGATTTGAAAACTTAAATTGAAAAGCAACAGAAATGTGGGGCTTGATGTCATGTCAGAAATCATCAGCAACTGCTTTGGAGCTGCATGGAGCTGTTTTTAACCACACAAAAGTTGAAAATGACTTTTTTTCCTCCAAATTCCTAGTTAATACAAGATCAAACAGGTTGTACACAGGATAGTGATTAGTGTTGTATCTTTCTCAATGGCTGCAGTTAAGCAGAAACTCCCACAAAATCAGGAAAACTGGGAAAATTATCAATGATACCTCAGAGCAATACCCAATAATAAGACTTACATATATTGCTATGTGGATATTAGTATATCAATGCTTGATGCTTACATCTATTTGAAATTTATCTGACCCTCCTTCTGATGGAAACAAAAATCCAATTCTCAGCCTACAAAGCAATGGTCAGTTTAATCAGTCAGTGCATTTTCACCTCGGAGTCTGAAGGTTGCACATTCCAGCTTCACTCCAGAGACAGCAGGCACAGGCTCATATAGCACTTCAGTGCAGTAATGTGGGAGTGTTATATTACTGATGGCAATGGTGCCTAAATTGGATAGCTCCCAAATACAGGTGCTAGGATCAAGCTCTGTGACTAACCCATGCCACTTCCATATAATGCAGGCAACAGAATGTCTGTGCTACCTGATTATTATCATAATTTCTCCATTCAGTCAACACTGAAAGTGTTGCTTATTGGCTGCACACATTAGCAGGGAATCCAAAACTAAATTTTGCCAGTGCAACTTAAAGCTAACATGCTCCTCTGAAAAGGGACATGTGCTATGGCTAGAGCAAGCTCTGGGATTCTTTTGTAAGCTGAATATGACATAGAGAAGAAAGAATAGTTGAATCTTGAACGAGAGAACACCATGCTTTTCAGACACTGAAGTGGGGGCCTTGGTGTAGGCAATGGAAAGGTCAAGAGATTGTCTATATTTGCAGGAGACCAGGAGGCTGCCCAGATGCATATTCGAATGTGGTAGGTGTAGAGGTCAATGCTCCAACAACCTGGAGGCCGTGCCTCAAGAAGTTTAATAAGCTAACACACATGGTCAAGGTTAGTAAATGTATTTTCAAATCTCCTGCAAATATAGACTATCTCTTGACCTTTCTGACTGGTCTTCCGTAAACTTGTGTCCCAACTTCCATAAATTGTGTCCCAACTCACAAATCCTGTTCACTTATCACCTCTGTGCTCAGTAGTGTACATTGGCAAAACTTTGGTTTTAACGCTTATATCTTTGCTGCCAAGTCTTTTCATGAACCGAACCCTCTCTCTCTATATAATCTCCTACATCTACACAAATCTTTGAGATATATGCCTCCTCCAATTCTGACCTCTTTAGTATCCCTGATTTCAGCTGCTCCATTATAGATGGCCATGTCTTCAGCTTCCCTAAGCTTTGGAATTTCTTCTCTAAATCTCTTCCACTCTTTCCTCCTTTGACCAAGCTATTGCCCAACTGCCCTACTATCTGCTTTTGTGCCTTGGTGTGTGACATCGATCTGTATGATTCATTGCCCATGATCACAGATCAGCTGGACTTTGAGAGATGGAAGTCCCTTTCTGTCCAAGTAGAGGGCAGAATTATCTGCAGCACCTGCAAAGCAATCTGCACCATGGGGAAGCAACAACCTTTGCAAACTCTTATGTTTGATTGTCTCTGACACAAGGGATTAAAATGAACTAATCTCTCTTTGAACAGAGATCCTCAGTGATCTCCCTAACGCAATAATGAACAGAAAACTGAAAGCGAAAACTTGTCTTTTAGAACATAGAACATAGAACATTACAGCGCAGAACAGGCCCTTCGGCCCACGATGTTGCGCCGACCAGTTACAGAAACAATGGCCCACTAGCCTATACCAATCCCTTTTCGTCCATAAACCTATCCAGAGATCTCTTAAACGCCCCCAAACTAGACGCATTTACAACTGCAGCAGGCAGGGCATTCCAATCCCTCACCACCCGCTGGGTAAAGAACCTACCCCTGACATCCGTCCTGTAGCTACCCCCCCTTAATTTAAAGCCATGCCCCCTCGTGCTAGCTTTCTCCATCCGAGGAAAAAGGCTATCACTATCCACCCTATCTAAACCTCTAATCATCTTATATGTTTCAATAAGATCCCCTCTTAGCCGCCTTCTTTCCAACGAAAACAACCCTAAATCCCTCAGTCTCTATTTAAAAAGCATTTAAATAGTTACATGGGTAGCATGGGTATAGAAGGATATGGGGCAAATGCAAGCAATTGGGACTAGATTAGGGGTTAAAAAAAGAGATGGCATGAACAAGTTGGGCTGAACCTCTATGAATCTATTTTGGTCCTATCTCCAGCAGTGGCCTGGAAAGAACCCAGTCACAGTTATTGGCATTGTAGTTGATGCACCCCTTTGAGGTGGGATGCAGTGACAATTTCCTTAGTGAATGATTAATGTAAGGTTCGAGTTGGAGAATTGTTCCCTGACTAACTTGGGAAGATATGACTACCTTCTGAATGTCCTTTCCCTCTTTTCTAGCAGTTTGACTTGCACTGCATAGCCCCTGTTCATTCATGCAGTAATGCTTGATTCCATAAGGAAGTGCTATTGTATACCCATATCTAGGGGTTAGGCCACATATAAAGTACTGTGTGCAGTTCTGGTTGCCACACTATTGGAAGGATGTGATTGTACGAGAAAGGATGCAGAGGAGATTCACCAGGATGTTGCCTGGGCTGAAGCGTTTCAGCTATGAAGAGAGACTGCTTAGGTTGGGGTTGTTTTCCCTTAGAGCAGCAATGATCGAGGGGGACCTGACTGAGGTGTACGAAATTATGAGGGACACAGATAGAGTAGATAGGAAGAAACTTTTCCCCTTCATGGAGGGATCAATAACCCGGGGACATCTATTTAAGGTAAGGAGTAGGAGATTTAAAGAGGATTTGAGGAAAAAAAATGTTTTCATCCAGAGGGTGGTGGGAATCTGGTTCTCACTGCCTAAAAGGGTGGTAGAAATAGGAACACTCACAACATTTAAGAAGCATTTAGATGAGCACTCGAAACATGAAGGCTACGGACCAAGTGCTAGAAAATTCAATTAGAATGAATAAGTAAGTGCTTGATGACCAGTATAGACATTATGGGCTGAAGGGCCTCTTCATGTGTTCTAAAACGCCATGAGCCCTATTTTACCATTTTGATTCTAGGTGCTGGGTGGACACAAAACTGGGAGTGTTTCAGATCTGACTTTTAGACCCATTCTTAGACACCCCCACGTGCACACTGCCTGCGAAAATATCAGCAATTCTGAATTGCGCTGCAGAAGCCAGTCGATGGGGCTTAACGTGCCCGGAATCCTGCAGCCTCCAATTGGCGCCTCCAACTGCGCATGCGCAGAAACAAAATGATAGAATACTCCCCTGCCACATTGATCCCGGGCTGGATAATGCCTCCCTAGACCCCGTAGAATTACCCCATTCCCACAACATTACTGACCCCGTTATCCTTCCACCACCTCCGCCACTCAGACTGATCATGGGCCCCGCCTCTCTTTCCCCTCCCACCAATCTCAGGCAGAGTGGCAGCAGACCCCCCTTCCCACCCACCGATCTCAGGCAGAGTGGTAGCAGACTGCCCCCCGCCACGCGCCCCCCCCCCAATCTTTCCACCTCTCCACCTCACTGAGGCTCAGGCAGATTGGCAGTGGAGTCCTCCTTCCCCCTCACTGATCTCAAGCAGAGAGCCATCGGACCCACCTCCCCCATCCCCACCGATCTCAAGCCGTGAGCCATCGGATGCTCGGCACTTACCTCCTCACTAGCTGGAGCACCTGAGTCAGACTTTTGTGGAGCATTTCTGCTTTGCGCCATTTCTGGATGGGTGAACGAGGTGGTAAAGGGGGAAGTGCTGGTAAGGTTGGGCGTGCAACCTATTAAGTCAATTTAAATGCATGCAAATGCATTTAAATGGCTGTCCGCCAGTTTTGGGCATGGTACTGATCGTGGCCACTTTTGGGCCTTGATAAAGGGGGAATGGTGCAGAGGCGGACACAGATTGCTCTATTCGCCTCATGCCCAACTTTACCAAGTTTTCGCACCTGAAAATGGATGGAACTTGACGGTAAAATCAGGCCCTATGACTCTAAGTGTCACTTGCAAAAACCTTTAAATTCAGCAAATCCTTCGTGATGTGCCACACCATTCCTCATAGACATTTGAAACTTGAAAGGAATATGCAAATCACCACAAACATGGAGAATTGCATCAGCCAGAAGATAGCAACTGCCAACTAACCAGTAAGAAGTGGATAATCCTTTTAAGTAGCACCAGGGGTGTTCATCCTTCACACCGCTTAATGTGTGTTTAGCTGTGTGGGAAATATTAAGCCAGGGCATCAGTGGGAACTTGGAGCTCCAAAATGGTAGGGCTGGAAGCTGATCAGTGTTTTTTTTCCATTTTTGCACAGAATGTGAGTGTCGCTGGCCAGGTTAGCATTTATTGCTGGTTCCTAATTGCCCCTGAGAAGGTGGTGGTGAGCTGCCTTCTTGAACTGCTGCTGTCCATGTGGTGCAGATACATGCATTGTGCTGTTACGGAGTGAGTTCCAGGATTTTGACCCAGCAACAGTGAAGGAACAGTGATATAGTTACAAGTCAGAATTGTGGGTGGCTTGGAGGGGAGTTTGCAGGAGATGATGTTCTGATGCATCTGCTGCCTTGTCTGTCTAGGTGGTGGGGGTCGTGGGCTTGAAAGGTGCTGTTGAAGGAGATGCGGTGCATCTTGTAGCTGGTACACAGTGCTGCCACTGTGTGTCAGTGATGGAGGGAATGAATGTTTGAGGAGAGCCAAACAAGCAGCTTGTTTTGTCCTGGAAGGTGTTGAGCTTCTTCAGTGTTTTTCAAGGCAAATGGAAAGCATTCTATCACATTCCTGACTTGTAGATGGTAAACAAGATTTGGGGAGTCAGAAGATGGGTTATTCACTGCAGAATTCCCAGCTTCTGATTTCTGCCTTGTCGTCACAGTATCTACATAAGAACATAAGAACATAAGAAATAGGAGCAGGAGTAGGCCATCTGGCCCTTCGAGCCTGCCCCGCCATTCAATAAGATCATGGCTGATCTGTCGTGGCTCAGTTCCACTTTCCGGCCTTCTCCCCATAACCCTTAATCCCCTCTCTTATCAAAAACCCATCAACCCATTTCTTGATAGGTTTTTGATAAGAGAGGGGATTAAGGGTTATGGGGAGAGGGCCGGAAAGTGGAACTGAGCCACGACAGATCAGCCATGATCTTATTGAATGGCGGGGCAGGCTCGAAGGCCCTACATGGCTGACCCAATTTAGTTTCTGGTCAATGGTAACCCCCAGGATACTGATAGTGGGGCATTCAGTGACGGTAATGCCATTGAATGTCAAGGGGAAATGGTTAGATCCTCTCCTGATGTGGCACAAATGTGACTTACCACTTTTCAGTCCCAGGGGCTGATAGCAGATTTGAGTTACACAATGATTAACCTCATGATCTGTCTACTCTGCATATTTCTGGAAGACATCAACTGCGTGCCTGCTAATGCTTTTTCCAAGATGATATCTGGCGAGCTTTGTAAAGTACCAGAAGTGTGCAAGCATACCAAAGACATCATTTGTCGTCCTATAATGCCCTGAAAACTAATACCCCCCAAACACCTTTCCAAAGCACTGTTAAAGAAAACCAGGAAGTCATTCTGAGTAACCTTCAACCTGAACCAAAGATATATTATTAATTAAATTTGCTTTTTAAGAGAACTTGCTGTGTGCAAAACACGCTTGCCTATGAAACAAATGATTTGTTGGTTGCAGAGGTTAGAACTGACCTTCAGATGTGAAAGATGCTGTATCAATGTATATTTCCTTCTTTTTAAATGTAGGTCTGGAAAAATATGCTGTCCCAATTATACAGCCTCAAGAAACAGGCCTGTGAATTGGCACATTAGAATTCATGTTTTAGAAAAGAAGTTAAAGAAAATCACATTTATGTATCATCCTGCCATTCCTTTGGGACAGCTCAAAGCGCAGCATGTCCAACTAATAAATTCCTTTCTCCAAGTGTAAACGGTTATAGTACTAATGTGCTGCCTCCACATCTTGGAAGAAGGAATGGATTCACGAGATCTCTCAAGGACATGGGAGGTGCAAAGTTCTGTGGTCAATGAATTATTTTTTCATCAGTTATTGCTACCTCAAGTTTGCAGTGTTACAGTGTTCATTTTTACAGTGAACAAAATTGGACATGAGGGAATACGTTTGAAGATAGCTCAAAATGGTCAAAACAAGATCGGCTGATTTCTGTAATTCATGTTATTCATCACGCACTATGATTCCCAATAGTCACAGTGTGCAAGTAAAAGTTGTTCATCAAATAGACATAATACTGACCACTGGCCTCATGTGGGATAGTCAGTTTCCCTTTACGCATTATTTTGGAGATTGAACCCAAAAGTCACTTCTTTCTTCAAGCCGAGCAGCAGTTTCTCCTGTTGGGGTGGTTCGAGGCACCATACTTTACTTCAGCGCATCTCATTACTCCGGCCATCACTAAGCTGATCAGAACCCACAGTAGACACCCATCCCACCCACCCACCCAGATTCCCAACACACCCTTTCACTGAGCACTAAAAGAAGTCTCACCAGCCACCCTCCCCATCCCCACCAACATACACCTTTTCACTGAGCACAATAAGAGGTCTCAGAATACCTTCATCAGGTGAATGAGTTGTGCTCCAAAAGTTTGTGATTGCAAATAAACCTGTTGGAATTTAACCTGGTGTTGTGAGACTTCTTACTGTGCTCACCCCAATCCAATCCTCATGACTGAGCACTGTGTGTTTGACCAAACACCTCACTGAAATGCATTACTCTAATCCCCTGCTATTGAGCACCATATCCCTTTCCCTATCCCTCTCTTCTTCCCTCAATTTCTCACGACTTCCTTCCCCACCCTCCCTTTATCTCCCCAGATCTCTCTTACGCTTCTCAATCTGCCTCCTAGTACCTCAATAGTTGAATTACTCTCTAACTCTGCTTGACCTGTCTATTTCACTTTCCCTGGATTTTGCACACTCAGCGGGCAGCACAGTTGACCCTTCCATTGAAATCTGAGTACAGACGTTTCTGTGAAGTTGCATTTTAAACATGGCACTTCTCTGGTGACAGACATTACATTTTAATACATTATTTCATTAAGATGCCACTCTGGGACATGAGAAAAATTTAGAATAGAGTTTACTGGACTTTGAGCCATGGGACCTCTAGTAACCTACCAAAAGTTTCGAGTAACCCCAAACATTCTCATAATGTCGACACCCCTTTTTTGCCACAATATAAGTCCAAACACAGATATCAAATGTAAACAAGTCTTTTCAGCTCTATCCGTGCATATATTAATCTGGTAATAATTTAAAAGTTCTCTAATTAAAAATATATGTGAGGTGGAGATGATAGCATTGGATTGGGGTGGGCACAGTAAGAAGTCTCATGACACCAGATTAAAGTCCGACAGGTTTATTTGGAATCACGAGCTTTTGGAGCACTGGTGACTCACCTGATGAAGGAGCAGCACTCTGAAAGCTTGTGATACCACATAAACCTGTTGGACTTTAACCTGATGTCGTGAGACTTCCTACTAAAAATATACAAGTCTTACCCTTTGTTATTTTTAATGGGAGCAAAGATGCAGGAAAGCTAATTCTAATATGGACACACGCACATCTCTGTCCACCTCACTCTCACATCTCTGTCTCATATTCATCACACACCGTTGAAGTCCTACTCTTCAGATTCACACACTCACCCTCACATCCTCAGACACACACAAACACACTTACGTACCTCTCTCTGAGGCCAGAACACCCACCTCCACTCCTTTCCTGAGCCCAGAACCAAGTGCTCCCCGCTCCTTCCCGAGACCCAAACTGCATCACTCCATTCCCAAGGACTGATTCCAACCAGCTCCTTTTCCGAGACCCTATTGCCACCCCCTGTAGGCGACATGCAGCCTTTCCTCACCTCTGTCACCCAACATGCAGCTGATTTGTCTCCTGCTGGCTCCTGCCTCACCTTGGCCTTGCTGTTGGCTACGGCCTATTCTGCCAAGCAACAGCATGATAGAATAGACCAAATGGAGCAAGTCAGCCTATCGGCAACCAGTGCTCGAAGGCCTCACTTTCACTGGGCCATTTGACCACGGACCCCAGTTTGGAAACTCCCGATTTAGAACTGCTTTGAGCAGTTTTAAGTTTTGGCCACTGAGTGGTGCTGCGGATTTGTTTGTCACTATTTCCCCTGACCCTCTGCCATCTTACAGATTTAAGGTAATTGGCAGAACAAAGGAAACAAGAGACAAAACTTTTAAACGTAATGAGTGGTTAAGATCTGCAACGTGCTGTCCGAGAGTGTGATGGAAGCAGGTTCAATCCTGGCATTCAAGAAGGAGTGTGCAGGGTTACAGGTAGAAACCAGGAGAATAGCACTCAGTGAACTGGTCACTCAGAAAGCCAGCACAGAAATGACCTCCTTCTGTGCTGTAGCCATTCTGCGATTCTATGCCAGATTGCAAGTGTGTAAGCTGAATACCATGTAAGCTCTCTGTGGGGGTCAGTTTAGCTCAGTTGATTGGATAGCTGGTTAGTGATGCAGAGCAACACCAACAGCGTGGGTTCAATTTCCATACTGGCTGATGAAAGCCCTGCCTTCTCAACCTTACCCCTTGCCTGACGTATGGTGATCCTCAGGTTAAATCACCACCAGTCAGAGTCTATGGTCACCTGGAACTATGACGACTTAACTTTAAAAGCACTGCATTGAGTTTAAAAGTAACGGATATATTTGAAAATATATTGTCATTCCTCCCCCACATTTTTCCTCCTTTGCATCTCCTCCAATGTTGATTTTCTTTCATCTGCTCTGATAGTTTCTTTAGACTTCTCTCATCCCAGCTAAGCTCCCAAAGCAACTCCTACACTCCCTAGGTGCTGTTTATTCTTTTTTAAAATTCATTCATGGGGATGTGGGCATCGCTGTGCTCAGCATTTATCACCCATCCCTAATTGTCCTCCAGAGGACATTGGTTTGGGTCTGGAGTCCCATGTAAGCCAGACCAGGTAAGGACAAGATTTCCTTCCCTAAAGGACATCAGTGAACCAGATGGGATTTTCTAACAATCAATGTTTTCATGGTCATCATTAGGTTTTTAAGTCCACCATCTGCCGTGGTGGAATTTGAAGCCAGAGCTTGCCCTGGGTCTCTGGATTACCAGTCCAGTGACAATGCCACTATGCCACCACTTCCCCTGCTGTTTCCTGCAATCAGCCACTTGGCCTAGCAATGATTCTGACCCAAAGCTGCACGCCGCTGGCTGGATCTTTGGGGCCGCTGCAGATTAGGGACAGTGGTCAGGCAGCTGCTATTTTAAAGTATTTACAGGCTTCATCAATGGCAGACCCCCAGTCCATGTCAGGACCAACAAAGTGAACCTTGGAGCCTGTCACCCCTGAATCTTGGCAAAACCACCCTTCAACCCCAGTAAATGCACATCACAGAGCCAAAGGCAAAACAGCCTTTGGACAAGAATAAGCAGTGGCATGATTAGGACTTCCTCTCACAATTTCACAGTCAGCGCAGCTTTACTGGAGCTGATCACATGGACATTGACAGACTATCACGAGATGGGTGTTTAAAGATTACAGAATCAAGGTTAATTAATTGGATTAAGATACAGTTTGGCCATCACCTCATAACCAGTGAAATGAATATCACAAACCAGTCGAAAGTACTGAATGGTCTCCTCCTGTTGTCACGAATCTATCAGAAAGTTCCAGGCAACAATGGCAGCAATTGAGGCTTAAGACCAGCCAAGCTTTGTAGTGGATAGAGGATGATATGCTTAAGGTTATATCTCCAGAAGCTGTTTTTTTTTGCAGGAGTAAGCGCAAGTTTCTGTAATAGTTTCCATTTCAAACCAAGAGAATATATTAAATAGGGTTACTTATTCAGTCCTCTTAGCAAAAAACTAATATCCAAACCTGACATGCTTTCAAGCGAAAACATAATTGTTTCAAATTACTCTATCGTTATCAAGGATACTTGAGGCATTAAGGTTTCAGTAAACCTAATAAAAATATTCTTATCAATGTATGATACAATTATGTTGTGGTCATTTCAACTACAGGCATTGCAAAAACGTCCATGTATCACTTGTATGTCAATGTGGAAAACTCTGGGATTTAACGCTTTCAGTCACCAGTCTGTTTCATGCCAGAAGAGTTAAATTACACCAAGAATACAAAATGACACCTGTATGTGTCACATGGGTTACAGGGTATAACATGTCCACATTTTACCAGAACTTGCTACTGCAAGTCACATGAGAGGAGGTGTTTTCTTTCAGGACAGGCTTCTTCCCGGAAAAGTGGTTCCAGAACATGAACAATGATGGGGGTATAAAAATGGCCAGAGTAAACTAAATCTGTAATCCAGCATTCCCAGCAGGGAGCAGCACTCAGAACATCTCACAGAGGGAAATCATCTCCAAAGTGAACTGCCAACACATGCTGACTCACAAAATCACCCTTTTCAAATTAAAAGAGATTCTGCTGAACAATCATTCACATTTTGATGATTGAAAGCGGATAATTCATTCAGCTGCTCTCAAACATTTGAGATCACATTTGTATTTTAAGAACACATGAATGAAAATGGTGTCAATCAAGGCAGAATACATGGGATTAAATGGGGACAATATAGCATCACAGCTCCACAGGAGACAGATTTCTGTGGAACGCAATCACACTGTTCAAGAAAGGAGGGAGAGTGAAAACAGGGAATTAGTTCAGGTCAGTCATTGAAAATGTAATGGGAACCTATTATTAAGAAGCATGAACAAAGCACCTAGAGAATCATAGAGCGATCAAAGTCAACATGACTTTACAAAAAGGAAATAGTATTTGCCAAACTTAAAGTTTTTTTGAGGATGTAACTGCATAGATAAAGGGGGACCAATAAATATAGTATATTTGGATTTACAAAAGTCATTTCATAAGGCGTCACGGAAAAGGTTGATAAGAACTCATGGACTTGGCAACATACTGGCATGGATAGAGGATTGGTTAGTGTCTAAGGAGCAAAGAGTAGGAATAAATGGGGTATTTTCAAGTCAGTGGATGGTTACTAGTAGAGTGTTGCAGGGATCAATGCTCGGGCATTAGCTGTTTACAATCTATATTAATGACTTATATGCAGAGACAGAGAGTAACGTATGTGAGTTCGCTAATGATAGTAAGCTAGACTGAAATGCAAGCTGCGAGGAGGACAGAAAGGCTGCAATTTTTTATATAGGTAGGTTAAGTGAGTATGCAACAAGATGGCAGATGGAATATAATGGGGGAGTGGAAAATTATTCATTTTGCTTATAAGAGTAAAAAAGCAGAATAATCTTTACAAGGCACCAAACTTGTAAATGTTGATGTTCAGAGGAACTTGCATCTACTCATAGGGAACCCACAAGTTAGCTTGTGGGTGCAGTAAACAATTAGGAAGGCAAATTGCATGCTGGCCTATATTGCAATGGGATTGGGATACATGGGTATAGAAGCTTTCCTACAACTGTACAGGGCATTGGTGAGACTACATATGAAATTCTGTGCACAGATTTGATCTCCAGATGGAAGTAAGGATATACTTGAATTGGAGATGGTACATTGAAGTTTCACTAGGTTGGTCACAAGGTGAGGGGCTGACCAAACTGAGTCTATGTTCTCTAGCATTTAGAAGAACAAGAGGTGATCTCATTCCAACATACCAGCTTCTGAAGCATCTTGACAAGGTAGAAACTGAGAGATTGTTTTCCTTGGGCTGGGAAATCTGGATCACAAGGGCACAGCCTCAGGATATGTGGCTGATGATGTAGGTTTTGAAAAGAGGAGAAATTTTTTCTCTAAAAAGATTGTGAATCTTTGGAATTCTCGTCCCTGGGGGTTGTGGATGCTCCATCTTTGAATATATGAGGGGATTAGGTCATTACGTGAACTGAAACAATGTGTAGGAGTACGGGGAAAAGGCAGGGGAATGGCACTAAGTCATGATGCTCATTTGAAGAGCCGGCGCAGACTGGATGGTCCAAATGGCCCTCTTCTGTGCAGATCTATGACATAGACAGATTTTTTATCTCTCAGGGAATCAAAGGAAATGGCAAGCAGGCAGAAAACAGAGTTGATGCTGAAGATCAGCCATGAAGATGTGAACTCCAAATGGCCTACTCCTGCTCCCATTTCTTATGTTCTTAAATTTTTGCTTGAGAAATATACATTAAGACAATTAAATGCTTTTGGGAGGGCTGAAAGCAGATCCAGTCTTGATTTTATTCATGGCCACCAAACAATGGCAATATATGAGAGTTATTCACCAGAGGAACGGAATTGTGGACGGCATAGGCAAATTAACAGTGGTCCCTAATCTAAGCACCTTATCCATAATTTGTTCAAACAAGATAATTTTCAATGATGTCAACTCTCAAAAGAAAATGAAAAACTGAATCTAATTAGGGAAGCTCGGGGAAAAACCTGTATGTATATTCAATGAGAAAGTCATATTAAAATATTACCAATATCATTAGCAATGCTGTACCATTAAGTGACCTCCAGTGAACTGAGGGAAAATCTTATTATTTGGTAGCACAGTAAGAATGAAGAAACATTATATCTCAATTCCAAATAAAGATTAAATTCTTATAATTAGCCTCAGTGGAATGTAGCTCTAAACTCACTTGTGGCTCAGAGAAAACCAATGACCAGTAGAGCAAGAAGCTTTAAATGACACAGCTGAAGGACTATAAATATCTGATCTCTACCAGAAAGTTCACGGTGGTTGGTTACAAGAACCTATGGTTATAATTGTATCAATTGAGTTTAAATACATACAGGTGGAGGGCATTAGTTGGATGGTTCCTTAAGCACATATAAAGACACCTTTATAGACACAGGGATTGAGTCGAGTCTGGAGATATATACCTGTACTGTTGAATTCTGTGAATAAAACTATTCCAAATTGTTATGTATTGTAAACCAATGTGGGCAGTGTGACATGTGATTACATGTGACAACTGCACACATGTGATTATCATCAGGAGCATTTGGGAAATTTTCCCTCTTTTTCTTCCTGGAGTGCAAGCAATACTGTCTCTGTTTCTTCCTTCACCAACTGGCCATTAGATTATTGTAATGACTTTAAGCAGACAACTGAGGTTGACCTGTTAAAACATGAACTTCTTGATTTAATCCTACATTGATGGGCCAAACATCTTGTATTTAACCAGGCGTGTCAGTTCCTCTGGGACTCCTAGTGTAGTCTACGAACTGAAAGCACTCTTTGCTATAGTCAGACTTGGAAATAAGGGGATTTTGGTGAAGAGACTTCTGTCTCCAAGGTGTTACAATTATAACACCAATGAAAATATGTTTTTAAAAGAGAGCATGAAAATAAAACTATGCCTGGGTACAGCAAAAAAATTAAAACACTTACCACTGAAGTTTACAGCTCGAATAAACCGCAGCAATTCCTTGCCATCCACAGAGCTCATAATGGGGCACAGACCAACATAACCAGGGCACAGCTCTTTGTGCATATTGTGTAAAGCATGTGCCATTGAGTACACAGCATCGATGACAAACTGCACTTTTCCTTCCTGCTCATATGACGAATCCTTTCCAATTCTTTCCAATCCTAAAAAAAAATGAAAAAGATCAACATTTAAGAGGTTTTTTTAATATACTGCATCAGAACCCCATGAGCGCAAGGATGCTTACAGTGGTCAATTATTCAACTTCGGTGTGGTGTTTCTCTTTAAACATCTTCTCTCCATTGCTGTCTAGTTTCAACACATCACGGATCGTTTTTCTTCACCTCACCACAGAACAGATGCTACTCACTCTCCATTTGTGTCTTTTATCATGTCTAATCCAAAGAGCAGCAAGATCCTCAATGCCTCAGGCAGTGGTACTTCAAGTTGATACTTAAGTGGGATAGAGTTCAGCTGTAGCTGCACTGTGCTTCCATGAACACAGGGTCATAATGAGAGGTTATTACTTTCAACGACTGATACAATGGAATTGAAAGGTGACAATGTATCAGTGCACAAACTCACCACTTTTGATGTTGCATGTCAAAAATGTTCACAGGTCAGTTTTGTCACATGAAACAGTTTTCCATTAATGAAGCTGCAAATCAGGAACTGCAAAATGTGACAATAGCTGCTTTGCCAAATGTTACTAATTCCACAGTTTTGCAGATCATCTAATGAAATGAGGACAACATGGTGGCACAAATGTTCGCACTCCTGCCTCACAGCACTAGGGATCTAGGTTTGATTCCTGGCTTGGGTCTCTGTCTGTGTGGGTTACTTCCGGGCACACCAGTTTCCTCACACAGTCCAAAGATGTACTGGTTAGGTGGACTGACCATGTTAAATTGCCCCATAGTGTCAAAGAGGACTACCAGGGTAAATGCATGGGGTGATGGGGAGGAGACCTGGGTGGGATTGTGGTCAGTACAAACTCGATGGGCCAAGTGGCCTCCTTCTACACTGTAGGATTCTATGATTTCTAAGATACTATGAAAATGAAGAGTGTGTGCCCATATATCCACAAACACCTACAGGAAATCTTCTTATACATTCTTCATTGGATATGATAACTTATCTCAAAAGGTAGCCACAATATACTGCTGAGACTTTACATCAACACCATCAGTGGGAGTGAGATACTGAGAAACAAGCAAGGCAAAGTCTTTGCATGCATCACCAGGACTCAATGCTGAACATGAGGACAAATTCTGTAAAACTTTCTGTTCAACCCTGTTCTCACAAATACTTGTGTAAAATGCTGGAATGAGTGATGCAAGTTCAGCCTCCATTCACAACTGGTAAATGCTGAGTAAAGGTTTGGAGGCTGATGATGGAGGTTTTGCCCTGTTGAAGAATTTAATAATCGGCAGAAGTGGTAAAGTACCAGGTTATGATTCACATTACAGAGTTTCAAATTATTGAGATTACTGGCTGACATTGGCTGATTGAGTCAAGTTCCATTTCCATTACCATAAGAAAGAACCTTAGCATTCCAACAGTGCAGAAAGAGGACAGTTCGCCCATCGAGTCTACACCAGCTGTCCGAAAGAGCATTCCACTCAAGGTCTCCCCTCCACCCTATTCCCGTAACTCCACACATTTACGATGACTAATCCAACTAGCCTACACACCTTTGGACACTAAGGGGACAATTTAGTATGGCCAATCCATCTAACCTGCACATTTTTGGACCATGGGAAGTAACTGGAGTAACCAGAAGAAACCCACAAAGACTTGGGTCAATGGACCTTTGCATGGTCTGCCACTCTCCTGCTACAATTCCCGTGGTGGATGGAATGGGAAAATTCCCCTCTCTCCATGTCCTTCTTCTGAAGAGACCAGAAGCAGCAGGCTGAAATGCTACCAGGAATTTTAAAACATTAAACATGGTTGTGGGGTCAGGTTTCCGAAGATTATTTCAATATGCACAGGAATACAATCCTAATTCTCCTCCAAATCACACACCATACCTTGATGTATTTCACCCTTCATTCATCATCATAAAATTAGTATCCTGGAATGCCCTACCTGATATACAAGGCAGACCAAGAAGGCAGCTCCAGTCTTTCAAGGGCAGCTCAAGATGGGCAATAAATATTGGCATTGCTAGTGATACCCACTTCCCAAGAGTGGAAGGACAATGCAGTGTGGTTCAATCAGAAGTTACAAGTACAATACAAAGCCAATTTGTTATAAAATTAGGAATGGATTAATTCGATGGACTGCTTCACTCTCAGCTGCAACATGAGCGACAATGAAGGACAACTAAACAGGTTTTGTTTCTCATTATATTATGACGTTCACCGTCACAGTTTGAGTCAAGAGATGAAGGAAAACATTTGTTTTCTTCCAACAAGAGGCATTATTTTGGCAATACATTGCAGAGAAGGTTGAGATTAAGACTGCGGAGATTTTGGATTAATTAGGTGGTATCTATCCCAGAAATTAACAATGATATCAGACCAATGCAGGTAATTGTATTTCCACATCAATGTCAGTATATATTGTTTTACAGGTCCAACAGTTTAACTGGAACCATTTGTCACATGTATAATAAATTAGACACTTTTAAAGTGACAGTAAGATTCCAACTTGTCTATATTTCAGCATTTGTACAGCTTGTGTCTTGGCCAAAAAAAATAATGATAGCGCACATTCCATGAAACACTCTTTTCCCCAAAATTTCAAGGCAAACCATCTTGTGCTTTTGTTAGAAATCGTAAAAAGATTTTTCCATATAAAGGGTGTTCAGATCATTGGGGACGATACTCCCATCATGCTGTGCAGTTTTTCTGGCACAGGAGACTCTGGAAGAGGCCATTTTGCAGGCTCCCCACTGGGCGCCATGGCCTCTGCACATCTCCCAGTGTCAGATTTCCGGCGCCATCAGATCCACACCAGCGCTGAACTGCATAATATATTCAAGCGCAGGGGCGTGGGGGGGGGGGGTGGCAATCAAGGCTCCCCAGAGGGTCAGGCCCAAGGGAGTGCTGCCCAGGCATTGGCATTTTGGTAGTGCCAAACTGGGCCCCCGGCACTGCCCAAGGGGTAAAGTGCCAATGCCCAGGGACACATTGGCACTGCCAACTAGGAATGGGGCAGTGGCAAGGGAGCGGGGCCTAATGAGCCTCCGGGGATAACCTGTGGGGGTGGGGTCCTGCTGCCACTCTGCACTCAGATTGAGTGAAACAGAGGGAGGGAGGCCAATGATCGGGTCTGGCATTGGGGTGGGTGGAGGGGTTTGGGGCTTCAGGGTGGGGTCAGGGCTGTTGGGGGGGGTGGGGGGGATCAGTGGCAGATCGGGAGATCAAGGTTGCCAGGAGGTGGAGTGGGGGGCCCATTGGCGGGAGATCGAGGTGGGCCTGGAAGAGGGAGTTGTGGTTGGGTTGGGCCTGGATATGTCTGGAGGGCTAACAGTTGGGCTGTGTGGGGGTCATGGGGATGTAGAGTGAACTGCAAGCCAGCAATTGGGAAACAGGCAGATAGGGGCCATTCTGCATGTGCCAATCTTGGCGCTGACAGATCGGTGTACACGCAGTGGCCCACTCAGCACTATGCCGCCAGCCTCTCCAGCAGGGATAGATCCTACCTATTGATTTTTGGACTGATTCACACTAGTGCAATCTGCAGTGCACAGAGTGTGGGAAATTCATTTTGAAACTCACACTGAAAAAAGAGTGAGATTTACTTCAGTTTTTACACAAATTTGACACTCAAAATGTTTTTGGGAAATCACCCCCATCATGTCTTGTGCTCATTTTAGCTCTACACTTGGAGCTAATACATCTTTTAATGCAGTGGCTAGGTGTGTGGATTACCAATGTGCTAACTGCTTATGCACCATCACTTTTGCCTTACTAATGATGCTTACTAATGATGACTAATTGCTGCAAAGATGATGTTTTACTTCCTTTACCTGTGTAAAACATAACAGCAAATTAAAATTAGGTGCCTACATCTAATTCAAAACCTTGAATGCTCACATTATGGAGGAAATTGAAGCCAAAAATGCAAAAGATGTTAAAAATCACTGTGACACAGAATTTTACATTCATCAAATACTAGTTTTGATTTATATTGAGTGACATTCCAAAGGACAAGACTTTTGAATTCATTGCAAATGCTATTATTTCAGTTAATACAAAGCCCATACATTCATTAGTATTGTAGTCGATGTTACTGCGCCTTGGGTGGCATCTTCCCCTAGACAAAGAAATCTTTTTGACAGCCAGAATTCATCTTTCAGATTCTGCTGTGTTTTCAAGCCCTGACATTAAATGTACCTTTCACCCTCAAATGAATAAAATTTATATATTAAATTTGTTATGTGGGGTATCATAAATGCATGCAGCACCTGTTACTCTTGATGGTAGCATTATGGTTGGTTTTATCAATGTTAAATTACCACTTCATGAAAAAGGCAACAGTTTCTATCTTGTAACTGAATATCAAACAGTGTAACCCTGGAGTACAGAGGAACCAGTTTAAAATGCCTTCTGATTTCTTCATTCATTCTGCATTATTTGTCAATAACTGAAATTTCTAATATACAAAAAAGGGTGAACACAACAAACCTCAAAAATTACCTGGTTAATCTTAAAATGATCAAATTTATCCACTCAATTGTCTTGTGTCCGTTGTGATATCACTTTAAGAGAATATGCAAATGAACAATAAACCAGGATGAAAAGCAGCATGTGGCCAACTGTCAGTTAGTAGTGTAGGAGCTGTACTTCTGACTGTGACTAATGGTTGCTGGAATCCCAGAGTAGATATGTCCATTGAGCCACCCTATATTATGCATCCATCTTAGTTGGTGCCTTCAAGTGAATTGAATCTACTTACAGTTTACTAGTCCTGTGTGTGAGAATGAAACAGAAATACTACAGCATTTTTTAAAAATCTTCAGTAAAGTTCTCACTTGAAGATCTCTACTTCTGCCAAGGTTTGGACTCTGACATAATAATTTTGCCCATGGTGAAAACTCTGAGTTGAATTTTGATTGTGCAGTTTGAGCATGTGCACCACACCTTATTTCCATATCTGTATTAGTACCAGTCAGCTTCACTGAAAAATAGAGAACTGATGAAAATCTGAAGTTCAACCTGAAAAATAGGTATTTGACCATCTGTTCAAACTACTTCTGCTGATACAGTTTCCAGATTGCCTCATTATGAATGCTTAGCTGAACTCAAAAAAAAGCTAATGGACTCAGCTTAGTAGGCAATGTTAAGATAACTTGAAGGGGAGTTCTAGTTTTGTTTGATTGATCGCTCTGTAGGATTGAAATCTCTCATTTTTTGTTTGGGTGTGTTTTTCAATGCTTGAATGTCTATTTGGAAAGGATTACTAAATAGATGGTAAGTAAATTAAACTTTTTGTCATTGCTACTATGAATATCGATGTTTCAATTACACTTTTATGAGGTTGGAACTATGTTTTTTTATCAAAGGGGAGTTTCAAAAGTGTTTGCTTATTTTGTCAATTTCAGAAGTACTACAAAACATGCCAGATTTGCCAAAGGCTCACTGGTTCTCTATATGGTGGATACTGGATGAATGGGTCTGGAAGATTCATGAGGAAAATGGGGGGGTGAGACATTGAATAGGAGCACAGAGAGAATATGGAAGGGGCATGAAAGACATGGGGGATTTGGGGTGGGGATGAGGGGCTGAAGGGGTGAGGACTGTGAAGCCTAAAAACCATGAAGAGAACAAGTCCATGTCTGTGAGAATCAAGGTGAACATCTAAGCAGTCCAACTTGGCATCTACTCAAGTCTGTCACTATCTTGGACCTGCTTACAGAAACCCAAACCCATGGCTGCCCATATATCATTGACATGAAAATACTATGGGAGTAGGAGGAGGTGACAAGTTCAGGATCATAAAGTAAGGAAACAACCTGACTCACATTTCCTAATGCAGAGGGGAGATTCAGTCTCTGCTCTCTTTGACAGTGACTGCTGCCTTTTCAATAGAATAAGGAAATACTCCTTAAATCCAGAACAAAGAAGATAACTGTCATTATGTCAAATACACTTTGTACACCAAAAGAAGCAAAAACTTCATTCCAATTTTCTGTGTGCCTCTATAACGTAAATGCATCTTTGCATATCCATGCGTATAAGGGTTTGGTTGTAATCCTTCACTTTAATAACACTCCAGTCAACAAATTTGGATAATGGGCTTCAAACTAATAGTTCATTTGTGAAACCATGGCCGAAATCTCAAGGCACCTCAGTTAGCAGCACCTGTAAACATGGCAGCCTTTCAACGTCCCTCACACTTGTACACATTTACACAGTGATGCTAATCTCCTCCCTTCACTTATATAGTAACACAACTATAGTAACAGTACTATCGCTGCTATACAACTAAATCTCAGCTCCACAAAGTCTAACCTGCACACACTCTCAAGTGACACCAACTCTGCAATCTTTGTTCTTATATTGCTTTGCGAAATTGGATTTCTGATGTAATAACAGGGCTGTTTACTGAAAATATAATTCTATTAAGTCAGCCTGAATAATGATTCCAAAGTCATTTGATTGATCTCCTTTTTCCTGATGCCTCAAGTTTCTGTTGCGTAACTTCCTCAAAAAATCTGACTTTGCAATATTTTGTCTCAAAAGATTCCGTATTGTCAGAACTTCAGACTATATTTTCAGATCCAATTTCAGAACTTTACAATAGTTTGTACTCTTCAGTAAACCTGTGGATATCTTTTCTACACCAAATATATCAGAGCTATGTTAAAAGTATCCAGTGATCTGTTTGCTCAAGTATTCCCTTAAAGACATGTATTGATAGTGGATCTATTTCCAAATACATCCTGTGGTACAAATTGACAGTGTACCCAACTCCTTCTTGGGTTCTCAGCAAGCAAAGAGGGGGCAATTAGCTGTTCCAACACTTCCAGATAATTTGCTCAAGAATTTTCATCTGTGGGGGCATAGGTAAAAATTTTAAATTTACTTGAGAGCAAAGTTCAGTTTATACAAATGTGCTTACAATTTACAAATCTGTAGCTTGGCTTATGTAATGGCAGCTGTAGTACGCTCAACATAAGAACATAAGAACATAAGAAATAGGAGCAGGAGTAGGCCATCAAGCCCCTCGAGCCTGCCCCGCCATTCAATAAGATCATGGCTGATCTGTCGTGGCTCAGTTCCACATTCCCGCCCTCTCCCCATAACCCTTAATCCCCTCTCTTATCAAGAACCCATCAACCCGCTTCTTAAAAATATTTAGCGAGGCAGCCTCCACCACTTCAACGGGCAGAGAATTCCAGAGATTCACCACCCTTTGAGTGAAGAAGTTCCTCCTCAACTCCGTTCTAAACCGCCTCCCCTTTATCTTGAGGCTGTGCCCCCTAGTCCTACTGTCTTTTTTGAGCGGGAAGAGTCTCTCCACCTCTATCCTATCAATCCCATTCATCATCTTATACGTCTCAATGAGATCTCCCCTCATTCTTCTAAACTCTAACGAGTACAAGCCTAGTTTATTCAGCCTCTCCTCATAGCTCAACCCCCTCAACTCCGGTATCAGCCTAGTAAACCTCCTCTGCACTCCCTCCAAGGCCAAAATATCCTTGCGCAGGTGCGGCGCCCAAAACTGCACACAGTACTCCAGCTGCGGCCTCACCAATGCCCTATACAGCTGCAGCAAGACCTCCCTACTTTTATATTCAATCCCCCTCGCTATGAAGGCCAGCATCCCATTCGCCTTCCTGACCACCTGCTGCACCTGCAAGCTGGGTTTTTGCGACTCATGCACAAGGACCCCGAGGTCCCTCTTCACTGTCGCCTGCTGCAGTTTTTCGCCACGTAAGTAATAATCCTTCCTACCATTCTTCCTACCAAAGTGGACCACCTCACACTTGCCAACATTAAATTCCATTTGCCATTTCCTGGCCCATTCGCCCAGCCTATCTAGATCCTTCTGCAGACTCTCCACACCCTCCGCACAATTTGCCTTTCCCCCAATCTTGGTGTCATCAGCAAATTTCGACACCCTACACTCGGTTCCCTCCTCCAGATCATCTATATAAATGGTAAATAGCTGAGGCCCCAGCACCGACCCCTGGGGCACCCCACTATTCACCAACCGCCAATCCGAATAGCACCCATTGACCCCCACTCTCTGCCTCCTATTTGACAACCAATCCTCTATCCACGCTAACACCCTACCCCCAACTCCATGTCCCCTGACCTTCTGCAATAACCTCTTGTGAGGTACCTTGTCAAACGCCTTCTGAAAATCCAGAAAGACCACATCCACTGGCTCTCCTCTATCCACTGCCCTAGACACATCCTCATAGAACTCCAGTAAATTTGTCAATTTGTAAATTTCTCAAGCATATTTATAACCCGGTGTTCTGTAGAAGGGTCATCTAGATCTGAAATGGCCCCCCTCCACACATGCTGCCAGACCTACTGGGTTTATCCAGCATTTTCTGTTTTTATAACCATGACCAGTCTGGCTGCCTCAGCTTGAGCTGTTATAGACGTAGGAAGCAATCGTCCATTTTACCAACACATTCATGATACTGAGAACTGTGGTTGTTTCATAGATGAAGCCCCTCTCAATGAGCAGAACATGAATATATGTCGAGTAGGACTTTTGAAAATTCAATAACCATGGCACACTCAGTGTGAAAATAGCAGTTCTTCACATTTGTCAAGTGGGTAAGTAAGAGACCCTTAGTCCATGCAACCACTTCATTACGGAGTTCCTGTTTTAGGACCTGGTCTATCATGCCATTTTTGTTTTCCTTTCTATTCATTGCATATATCAGGTATTGATCCAATTCTCCTCAAAATACTTCAACTGAATTATCATTTCCTGTGCAACAGAGATTGTCTCCTCCAAGGACATTAACAAGGAGGTTGTTACTTAAGGTTTAGCTTACAGATTTTTTGCTAATCATCATGTCTCCCAAACCTTTTAGCCAAGATTTCCTCAAAATACCCTTGCACAGATGCTTTGGATCTGGCAACCTGGCTATTTATTGCTTAACCAGCGTCAATAAAACAGATTAGATCCTCATTATTACCTTGCTGTTTGTGGGAGCTTGCTTTATACAAATTGATTGTCACATTTCCTGCAGCAGAACTGTGACTGCTCCTCAAAAGTACTCAATTATTGTGGGGTGTTTTGGTACGTTGGAAATCATGTATGGCACTACATAAATGCAACTACTTTTTAAAAATGTTTGCTTTCATTTAATCTTATTATGTGAGCATGAAATTGTTTGCACTGAATTCCCTCTGGCTTCCTGCTCGCCCCAACCTGGTTGCAATTTAACACTGGGAATGGGCAAGATATCGAACAGGAAGCCCGCCCTTGTCCCAGATAATGCCCATAAGTGGCCATTTAATGACCACTTAAGGTCTTTTTTGCACACGGCCTCATGCAGGCACATGACAGTTTGGAGAGGGAACCCGCAATGGAAGAAAGTTAGACCCTTGTGGGAAGTGTGGTTGCACAGGAAATGGGGCTGTGGCATGGGCAGTGGAGGGGGAGCACAGCACAGGAAGTGGTGGGGGTCGTTTCCATCAGTAGCCCCCCTTCCAACTTTGGGCACAGTGACCTCCAGACTTTCCTCTCCCTCTAACCTATCCCCTGACATGCCAATTTCCCCCTCCCCCACATAATTAGCTGGCAACTCTTCAAAGCCAGTGTTCCTCCTGGTCAGAAGTCCCACCTTCTGGCAATCAATGCTTGTTTGAGTATGAAATGACATTGGGCCTGCTAGAGTTGGTGGGGTTGTGTTCTCTGCTGGATTTTCTGGTCTTTATTCCGGCATGGATGCCACATATTCCAAAGAGGTGAAAATGACAATTCCTATTTGTGTTTGGAACAGATTGTATAAACGAAATGAGAGAGAGGATTGACGAGATTTCAGCCTTTACATGCCACCCAAAAGACTGCAACTTCGATCGATGCAGCAGTCTCTCAGTACTGCACTGAAGTGTCAGTCTGGATGATATGCTTAAATTCAGGCATGGAACCTGAACCTACAACTTCTGACTCAGAAATAAATATATTGCCAAACTGTCAAGAGATATTGTGAATGGCAGAGCTCTTGGATTATGCCACTGATCATTGCTGCTCATAAGAACTAGAGACTAATCTCCAGCCTTTACTCCTCTTAGCCAGTCAGTTGGCTTTTCCCAAGGAGTTTCATTTCACTACAAATCTTTCAATGTGGCCTTGATCACATACAGCCCAAAGATAAGATGATCAAAAATCTACCTTACTGTAATTACTCGCCAATGCCATTACATCTGAACTCATTCTTGAAAATACTCGAATGGCTTCCTTCACAACAGCTTATAATGTTTTACAGGCTGTAGACATCAAGCTGACAGAGGCCCAAATTGCCTAAATTGTGCTCATGAGCAATTTTTTCTTTTAATTCGATCATTGTATTTTTTTAAATTGTTTGTCACTAATATAATCATCTTCTTGTTCATCCAACGAGGTGAAGATGATGATGTTCTATCATCTGGGATGTTTGGAAGAGTTCGGTCAATACGTAGGTGACTGCTAAGGCGGATCTGCACCCAGAAGGTTCTGCTGCAAACAGGACAGCGTTCAGCAGATGATTGAGTCTTGGGCAGGTTCTTGGCTCAGGATTTTCTCTCTTGCATCTGTCCTCTTTCTCTGATATACATGAACTTTCAAAGGAGGATGCACCATTTCTTATTTAGTTGCGGCAGAAATCCTGGGCGAGCTCCTCCTACGACTCAAAAAAAACTCCTAAGTGAAGTCTTCAGAGTGCCGCTGTAAGCTTCCTTTAACTGCTATGAGAACACACACTAAATTTGAAGAGTCACTTTGCTAAGTGAATGGCAGACATTCTCACTACCAGATCAGCCTAACTTAATCATACAGCACAACAAAGGCCATTTGATCCATCATGCCTACACTTCAAAGTGATAGTTTAATGAATCCCACTTTCCTGTTCTCCCAGTGCCCTTTCAATCACTTCTTTTCTAATATCTTTGATTTGATTTATTATTGTCATATGTATTAGTATACAGTAAAAAGTATTGTACCTTGTGTGCTATACAGACAAAGCATACTGTACATAGAGAAGGAAAGGGGAGAGAGCAGAGTGTAGTGTTAGAGTCATAACTAAGATGTGAAGAAAGATCAATTTCATGCAAGGTAGGTCCAATCAAAAGTCTGATGGCAGCAGGGAAGAAGCTGTTCTTGAGTTGGTTATATGTGCCCTCAGACTTTTGTATCTTTTTCCTGACCAAAAAAGGTGGAAGAGAGTATGTCCTGTATGCAAGAGATTGAATTAGAGCATTGTTAGAGAATTTAAAAGAGTTAGAATAAAATTTAAAAGCCTAGAATGAGAATAAAAGGTAGAATTAGAAGGCATGCTGGACACAGCTTGCAAGTAGTCACGTTGTTCCATACCATCTTGACTAAGTGCCCCAGATGTTCAGATTTTTATTCTGTTTGGTGAGGGGGAAGGGGGTGGGGGGGGGGTGGAGGCACATGGTGGTGGGGGGGTGGTGGTGGTGGGAGCAGAAAATGGGAGGCATGGCTGCTGTCTAGGCTGTGGAGGCAGACAAGGCAAAAGACGAGCCTCACTGCCCCAGCGTTTTGTTGAAGTTATTAAAAAGAACGAAAAATAAAAGCAGCCCTCACCTCTCACCAACCCCCCACATACTCCCCATTCAACATCCATGCCGTCATGAATTCATTATTACTGAAAAAACTAACTGATAAAAAATCAATTATGTTTAACTTAATGCCTTATTTAAAAAAGTCTTTTCAAAGGCTTATAAGCATTTATAGCTGTCAATGAAACCATAGGCTGAAAGACATCCCACTGTGATAATGATAGGTTGTTAAATCAGTCACTCAGTCCTTATCCTACAATAGTCACCTTCAGGCTTAAGACAGTGGAGAACAGCAAAATCTTACTTTTTTAGCATTTCAGACAGTTTTCTTCCCAAATGTTTAAAGGGCAAATGATTTAAAATCATTGACAGCTTGATAGTTGTCTTTGATAGCTCCCTTTGACAGTTCTCTCAGTAGCACGGTGGTACAGTGGTTAGCACTGCTACTTCATTGTGCCAAGGACCCGGGTTTGATTCCATTCATGGGTGACTGTATGTGTGGAGTTTGCACGTTCTCTGTGTGTCTGTATGGGTTTCCTTTGGGTGCTCCGGTTTCTTCCCACAGTCCAAAGATATGCAGGTTAGGTATACTGGCCCTGCTAAATTTCCCCTTAGTGTCAGGGAGATTAGCAGGGTTAATATGTGGGATTAAGGGGATAGGGCCTGAATGGGTTTGTTGTCAGTGCAGACTCGATGGCCAAATGGCCTTCTTCTGCACTTAGGGTTTCTACGATTCTATGATTCTATGAATAGTCCCAAACTTGACAGCTGCAAAGAGTTTAGGCACATTTGTTTCCACAAGGGCACATGACCTTCCCAAAGAGTCCCAGGATCATATGCAAAACGTAGCTTACCTCTTAAAAAGGGTACTCTAGCTCTCCAAAGTACTCTGCTATGTTTCGACCTAATCCTAACGCCAGGTCTAAATTACAGTTGTTCAGTGAATCATGCATGTGCTATTTAGAACCTGCCATTATTCCTTGTCTGTGGAAATAATAGGAGCCCAATTTTGAGAGTGGAACTTTCAGATTTGTGTCTCTGCAACTGCTTCTATTCTGTCTGCGCAAAAATTCGGGCCATCTTGCCCGGCTCCAACCAAATATTCCATTCCAAGCTCCTACAGTTTCATTACCATTCTACATATTGAAAAAAAAAGATCAGCTGTAGTTCCCTCTATCTCTGCCTATGTTTCCTTCGTGCAAAAAGACTACTTATTGATTCCATTGCCCTGGTATTGAGAATACCGTTCCAGTATTTTCACACAAGCATTTCCTAATTTCAATTCATGCTTCATGAATTGACATGTTGATTTCCAATAACACTTTATTTTCATCCAAGATCTATCACCTATCATTTTCAACAGACCTTCTTTTAAACGAGGAAATCATTAAAATCCCTGGAATTATTTGCAATTTTCCCTATTGCTTTTCACATTAGATGATCGTTTCTGCACTATTTATTTTAATTGTATTTGTCGAGTCATTTCCTTTCTTTATTCTTACATCTTTTGAAGTATTTGCATATTTCAGCTTTTTTCTTAACCACCCTCTTTCGCCAATCAGGTTTATGTTTGGAACCTTAAAAGAAATTGTAACCGGAATTTAACCACTTTGCCCGCCCCAGAATTGGGGTGGATGAGGCTTGCTGAGCAGCATTCTCTGTTGGCCTCGGACGGGATCTTATGAGCCTTAGGTGGGCGAGGCGGTAAAATTCCAGTCTATGTTTCCCTCGTTCCAGATTCCATCCCACCCCCTGGTTTTTTATTCATGGTGAATCAACATTGCATCTTACTTGACCCTGAACTTAGCTTCTGACTCATCAGGCCATCTAATATACAGCCAAATCTTGCTCTCAGCAACCCCCCACCCCATCTCAATCCCATCACTGCTAAAACACTCACACACATGATGTTTTCCTATCACCCTGCCCCCCCTCTGTCTTGCCTGGCCGCTCCTACCTAAACTCCGCTCTTCAGCTTGTCAGCCTGGCCGTTGCGAGGCCCTACCTGGGCTCCTGGCTCCCCTTCTCCTTGGTCTAATCCCAATAACAGCGCTGAAACAAGAGAGCTGCTAAACATTTGGTTATCAACTTTTGGAGGTGGTTCTTCCTTTTGGATTGAGGTGAACATCCCATTTCAAGCCATTAAAAGGCCCAACAGTTGTACAATAAGTCGATGTTCACCTGACTTTTACACCTGGGAGCGTATGATTCAGCCCTAAATTTCTAAAAGTATAATCAATTGTGCAACCACCATGTGATGGTAATTAAAAATGGTCAATGAATGAGGCACTGCCAAGTCACTTACATCCTAAGGGCATACATATTTTTTAAATGCTATCCATGTCATCTACAGTATTTCACTGTTTTCATCCAATCCCAAACTAAATCCCATTCTCAAGCATATTTACTTAAAAACCAATGTCCTCACTTCAGTCTGTCCATTCTTTTGACTATTGTGGAATTACAGGCAGTCCTGCACCCACCAACCACTCCTTGTCACTCCACAGTTAACTCTCAGTCAATTCTGGAACTTTCCTAATTTATTCTTAGCCCTAGTCACAATTGTCTCCTTCAAATACCTTCTCTTTGATTTTTGGTTATGCGCCTAACCTTTACAATGTTCTGTTCACCTTGGGATGCTTCACTACATCAAAGGAACTTTGAAAATGCACCTTTTTATCATTAACCTTCCCATTTACATATCTTGTTCTGCTCATCCGGTCATTTCTAAGCTGCCTCTTCCAGTTCCATTGCCCCGTGGGGAACTTACACGGTCAGATTGGCTATCCATTTTATACAGTGCTCTCTTGTGATCTGATTGCGACAATTTCCTACCAGACAACTTAAATTAAAACTATTGACATCCCTTCAGGATGACTTATGTGAATTAGAAACACTTGTGCTCCCAACACTGAGACACCTTTTTTTATTCATTCATGGTACTTGGGCACTGCTGTCTCACCAGCACTTATTGCCCATCCCTAATTGCTCAAGGGCAGTTGAGAGTCAATCATATTGCTGGAATCGTATGTGGGCCAGAGCAGGTAAGGATGGCAGATTTCCTTCCCAAAAGGACATTAGAACAAAGAAAATTACAGCACAGAAATGGACCCTTCAGCCCTCCAAGGCTGCACCGACCATTCTGCCCAACTAAATTAAAACCCCACCCTTCTGGCGACCATATCACTCTATTCTTATCCTACTCATTATTTGTCTAGATGCCCCTTAAAAGTCACTACCGTATCCGCTTTCACTACTTCCCCCAATAATGAGTTCCAGGCACCCACTACTCTCTGTGTAAAAAATCTGCCTCGTACATCTCCTTTAAATCTTGCCCCTCGCACCTTAAACCTGTGCCCCTTAAAAATTGACTCTTCCACCCTGGGAAAAAGCTTCTGACTATCCACTCTGTCCATGCCTCTCATAATCTTGTGGACTTCTATCAGGTTGCCCCTCAACCTCTGTCATTCCAGTGAGAACAAATCAAGTTTCTCCAACCTCTCCTCATAGCTAACGCCCTCCAAACCAGGCAACATCCTGGTAAATCTTTTCTGTAACCTCTCCAAAGTGAACCAGATGGTTCTTTCCAATAATCCGCAATGGTTTCGCAGTCATCAGTAGATTCTTAATCCCGGATTTTTTTTATTGAATTCAAAGTCCACCAGCTGCCATGGTGGGACTCAAACCCGGGTCCCCAAAACATTAAGTGAGTTTCTGGATCAATAGTCTCGCCATAATACCATTTAGCCATCATCTCCCCACACTCATTCAGTACTTCACTTTACACTAACATGATTGCTTCAATTGACATTGTTTCCTCTCTTTAAATATCCTTTTATTCATCCCCAGCTTTTAACGCTGAATCCACAAAAATTTGAGATAATTTTTAGAGGGACCAGAAGCATAATGTCATGTGGCTACTCCCTGGTGCACCTGGAATTTCACCTCCTTGAAGAGGTTGAAGAGATTCGTTAGATACGATCTTTGTTTCTGAATCCATATTGACCACTGCTATTGAACAAGTGGTCCTCAATATACCTGGGAATTCATCATTTCATCCATTATTTTCATGTACTTTCACTTGATATTTAGCGGATGTGGGGGGAACTGGTGGGAGACAGCATCAGGCAGGCAGGGGGAGGCAGGGGCGTGGGAAAAATAGAACTCTGGGTTTCTGCTGACATGCACCTTTGTTTTCAAGCAAGTTTCAGTTCCAGAGCATGGGGTCAGGGGTATGGGAGTACAGTACTAATCTAATCACTGGGTGTAAAGGGGTTATTTTTGATCCCAGGTGATGATGACAGATGTCTGATACCTGGATCATAGAGTGGTCTTTGGATCCCAGTGTGGGAAGTGCAGTTTGATGGTTGGCTTGGAAGATAATAAGCTAGTGGAGGTTGGGAGGAAGTCCCACCCACTTTCCTCTTGGTCCATGAAGTAAGTGCTAGGAAGGTAACTGGGAAGCTAGGGTTAAATCTGGTAGATGAATTAAGTACGAGGCACCAAGGCATAATATAACATTTAAATTACCAGCACACTTTCTGGGAGCTGGCTGGTTTCCCATTTCCCATCCCACCTCGCTTAAAATGGAAATGCGTGAGTTGGAAGCGGGTTGGGTCAAATTCGTGATTTAAAAAAAAGTATATCCCTCCTGATCCAATCCAACAATTTTGGGAGGGTTCAAATTATTCCCAATATCCTTAAAAACACTGAAACATGTGCTAAATACCGAATCTCTGACATAGCTCTTTGTTGAGTCTGATTTCACAATGGTACGGATCCTGCAGTGCCAATAATGATGATATGTTCAGTGTTTACCATTATTGGATGGCAGAGAGACCCAGCAGCTTCCAGCATATACATATGCTATGGCACCTAAATCTAGATGTTAGCATTGGCTAACCAATGCCATGCCTGAGGGCTCACTATTTCCAAGGCAAGTAAAACCAGTGTGAATTTGGGCTCTTGTCTGTTAATTATTACTAATTATTCAAACGGGATCCCAACATCTACATCCCCCCACATCCCCTGGTACACGTTGTGTGGCAGTGGAGTTGGTCCACCATTGGTAAGTGGTGGGATTTTCCAGTCCTGCTGCTGTCAACGAGGTTTCCCATAGCTTGTACCCTCCACTGCTGGAGAATCTGCAGATGGGAGGGTTGCCATCAGTGGGACTGGAAGATCCCAACAGCAGGAATGGCCAGAAGATCCCATCATTTCCAGACATTAAGGGACCTCCTCTAATATTGTTAACACGAGGAATCCCAAGCAGATCTGATCTTCTAAGTCATCATTCACTTGAATTCATATTAAAAACCTTACTCTGATTTTTAATATTGGAGGAAGATTTACTATCCTTTGGCATCATTTTAATGTAAATGCCTTTTTGAAACAAATGAGATAAATCTCTAATACTTGAAAAAATTCCTTCAAATCATTCCCCCTTTGCTTTTTGCTTCAGCTATCCACCTGTTGCAGGATATCTTCCCAGTTAAGAAAGATTTACATATAGTCTTCATGTGTTTCATGGTGATTCATCATTCAATTCATCATGAGCTTTTTCAACTCTGAGACGTATTCCATTTTTACTAATGTTTTAAATCTGTTTGATTTCATTATGTTGGTTTATTTTCTGTTTGATGTGAATATGGAATTTTAACATTTGCTATTCTAGAATTTAAATGCCAATCTTAAACAGGATGCACCGACAGTTCCAACTCAATTATTGCATCTTTTCACAGTGTTGGTTCCACTCTTTATAAAATATAATCAGGAAGATATTCCGTAAATTCTGTTTTCGACAAAAATTCCATGTTCCAGGTCTATTGAAATGAAGGATTTAATTTTTTTGTAACTTATAGGGAATTGCCTTGAGGAGAAGTGGATCAATTAATGTATTGGACAGTGTTGTGACAAAAGATGTCAAAATCAGGATCATGCAGCTTCACAACTGTATATCATGTACTGCTGTGCTGAATGGCTGGTCTTACTGAGTCAGATTAAAAGCACACCAGTGACCATCTGGCCTTGCTTTTCCATCACTTCAGTTAGCACTGCATGGGATCAATTAATAATAGATATTAACAGAACACTTCAATATTTAGTCAATACCAAGATAGCTCATTAAGCTGGGTCACAGGGATGCTGGGTATGCTTTAGGTGTCATATCAGCAGTAGAAGTACCATTCAGACCATTTCTGTAACTTCCATTCACATGTTTCCTATTACACGATAAAAGGTACAATAATTGTGTTTTACAATTTTTTTTAGAATTGACGTTATGAACCAAATCCATATTACAAAGAACCATAAATGGTCTGGAAGTACTGTTCCTGCAATGACTGATTTATAAAGTGAAAAAGGTCAGCCAGCTGTTACATTTGCATATGCCACTCCACTGCTGTCTTGAATACATCCAGATAATCATGGGCCATAGCGTGCCAAGGATGTCCACATGGAATGGTCCATAATTCACTGGCAGCCACGGCCCGGTGGTAGCATTCTCACTTCTGAGTCAAAAGGTTTCAGTGTTCAGCCCTACGCAAGAAACTTGAACACATTATCCACTTCAATGCAGTTCTGAGGGAGATCTGCACTCTTGGGGATGCTTACTTTCGGGTGAGACATTAAAGTCTGTCTGCCCTTTTGGCTCAGCAGAAATGATCCTGCAGTGTGATTTCAAAGAAGAACGGAGGGGTTCTCACTAGTGTGCCGGTCAATACTTATCCATCACTATTAACAGAAGACACCTCATCAGGGCATTATCACAACGTTGTTGTGGGATCTTGCTCTTTGCAAATTGGCTGGAACATTTTTGACATTACGTCAATGATTACACTTCAGAAGTGCTTTGTTGGCTGTTGGGGATGTACTTAGGCTGCAAAAGGCTCATCATAAACATAAGCCTTTCTTTCCTCTTCAATTGATGATCTTTGTAATTAAAAAGTACCTGCAATTTTATTACATTGTTGTTCACATTTATATGTGAACTAGAAATTATCTATTAATTTACCACTGTTGATGTTAAAATACCGCCAGAGACAAATTCACTTGTTAATGCATATTCTCTATTTAGTATGTTCCCTATTTAGCATATGGATGACATGTTCTCCTTATTTACAGCATGAAGAAAAATCTTCAAATCTCCTCCTCAAGGATAAGATACATTCCTTCCTGTTCTCCTTCTCTCCTGCCGACACCACTTTGAGCAATTAACCCAGCAACACCACAGGAAATTTTTAAAAAACTTGAACAATACATCAGCACAAATCAGGCATTTTCTGAATCATCTACCCAGTAAGGAAAAGTAAAAGAAATCTGAAGAGAATCAGGGCTGCTGTAACACCATTCACAGATTGCCCTCCCCGTGTCAGTGGTAAATTATCGACTGCGTATGTGATGCTTTAACACTATGTGGAGATGAAAAGGCCCCTTTTTTTAAAAAGGGAAAGAAAACTAAAATCCAATATAAGCAGTTTTTGTGCAATTTATAATTCATACAAAGTGGCTCAATTTTGTTCCTTTTTCATTGTGGATTTGGCCCTGATCCTAGTTCTGTCATTTAAGTGGTGATTCCCTTTTCTCAGCATTTGTAAAAGGGTGTTTTTGTCTTATTTAGACATGGCAATTCAGTTCGTTCAATCTAGTTATTGATTATTCTTAATTATGGTTGATATCAATAGATGAAGCAATTACTTTTACAGGCCTCATTCTCGTTAATCTGTAAGCGGCAACCTTGAATAACATTTTTCTGTTGTGTTAAACTTGGAAAATAAACATGCTGGAGACAAAGATTTTGCGATCCATATCAATATTTGAGTACAGGCTTCCTTCTTGTTTGAAGGTTGTTCAACATCTAATCACAGATGAGCAGCTCATTATCAAACAAGAAGAAAATAGCTTGAGAAAATGGGGATCATTTTAACTTTGGGTGATGGGTCTCATTTACCATCTATTATATGACCAGTCTGCTTCTTTCCCATTGAAAGAATGAGAATGACTCTATCAACAGTGTCTGAACAATCTTTGTTCAACATTCACATACAAATGATTTGTGCTGAATTAATTGAAAAACTAGAGCCACTTAATTGTTCAAGCCACCTAGTTGCACTGCAATTCTCTAGAAATTCATGCCAATGGGATTCTCTGGTCCCGCCGGCAGTGCACCCACGCCGCAGGATTCCTGTTGGAGTGGGGTGATGTCCATGGCAATTCCCATCGGCAGCGATAGGACCAGCAAATCCAGCTGCTAGCAAGCAACAGAAACCAATGGATAAAGCTGTGAGCTACACTACTTATACCTGCTTTCATCATTAAGTTGAAGGTTTGATGAAAGGTAGCAGTGTTGAACTTTCAAAGTATTGATTAAATTCATACAATCCTTTTGGGACAATTGGGGGAAATGGAATTTGCTTCATCCAAAAGATGATGGAAGGGCTTTTGGACTTTTTGAAATGTCAATTCAATGCTTCTTATTGTTTTTCCTGTAAGTGGGGTCTGGAGTATAAACAGACAAGGCTAAAAGCATCTGCAAAATAATATTACAGCAAGAAAATGAGGGGATCAGGTGGGTTGAGTGGTCAGGAAAAAATGTCAAGGGACTAAAAAGATAAGAAAAGTAAGGAAGAAAACTGTCTCTTCTCCATATTGTGAGTCTCAAAGCATTCTTAACATTTTCAACCTACTCTTTTGGATTGGTAACACATTCAAAAGTAAGAATCACTGATGTGGGTAAGATTAACAGAATAATATCAGTTTACAAGAATAGTTCCAGATGTGCGAAACTTCAGCTTTGAGGATAGATTGGTGAGGCTGGGACTGTTCTTCTTGAAGAAAAGGCAGCTAAGAAGAGATTTGACAAAGGTGTGCAAAATCATGAGGGAGTAGACAGACTGGATAGGAAGAAACTGTTCCCACTTGTAAAAAGATCAAGAACACGGCACAGATTTAAATTAATTTATAAAAGAAGCAAATACGATATGAGAAAAAAACTTGTCACACAATGAGTGGTTTTGGTCTGGAATGCACTGCCTATAAGTGTGGTGGAGACAGGTTCAATTGAGGTCTTTGTACAATCGTAGAATCCCTACAGTTCAGTAGGATGCCATTCAGCCGATCGAGCCTGCATCAACAACAATCCCACCCTTGCTGTATCCATGTAACCCCACGTAATTACCTTGCTAACCCCTCTGACAAAGGGTCAATTTAGCATAGCCAACCATCTAGTCACATCTTTGGACTCAGGGAGGAAACCGGAGAACCCGGAGGAAATCCATGCAGACACGGGGAGAACGTGCAAACTCCACACAAATAGTCAGTCGAGGTCGGGATTGAACCCGGGTCCTTGGCGCTGTGAGGCAGCATTGCTAATCAGTGCTAATTCAAGAGGACACTGGATTAAATAAAAATAACATGCAGGGGTTCTGGAAAAAAGGCAGGAGATTGGCACTAAGTCAGAATGCTCATTGGGAGAGCTGGCACAGATATAATGGGTCAAATTGCCTCCTTCTGGACAATAATCGTTCTGTGAGTCATCTTAGCACAGTTTCCCATGCTGAAATTAGGAAATTAAGGATTGCTGCTGTGATAATATAGTTGATGGCTGTTCAGAGCTTCCAGTCCTCTTCCAACAATCCCATGATCTCAATGGTAGATGTTCGAACAAGTGTGCAGTATTGTACTTCAACTGATTTCAACTGTCAACTATCCTGTTTAATGACAATGCAATATTGTGTATGATATGAATTTTCATAAATGTAACATTAATCCAGATTATACACCAACACTCAATAGAATCAAAATATATTTGTTTAGGGGGCAATATTAGCCTCCTGACCGAGTGGGTAGTGTGGTTTTGATGGATGTCATGATATCTGTTAATCAATGCCAACAAAGCCACTTACAGAACAGTAAGAGTGTAGAAGAGTACTGGAGCCTCAGCCCAGCAAAGACATCAGGGGCCAGTCTTCTGCATATTCTCCAAAAGGCAGCATTGTTAAGGCAGGCAGCAAGGCCACTGCCCCATGCCACATCTGAAGACAAGCAGTTGAAATTTGTCCCTGTTGTGCTTAGAAATGGGGGGAAAGAATAGGTCATATAATCCCTACAGTGCTGAAAGAGGCCATTCTGTCCATCAAGCCTGCACAGACACTGACAGAGCATCTTACCCAGGCCCCAACTCCACATGTTGGGGCACTGAGGGGAAATTTGGCATGACCAATCCACCAACCTGCATATCTTTGGACTGTGGGGGAAAACTAGAGCACCCAGAAGAAACTCACACAGACACGGGGAGAATGTGCAAATTCCACACAGTTACCAAATACAGGAATTAAATCTGGGTTCTTGGTGCTGTGAGGCAGCAGTGCTAACCACTGTGCCAACTTAAAAGGCAAAACCTAAATGAAAGAAACTTTTGAAGCGAGTTAGCTATAACTCAGCAGTTTTCTTTTCCTCCAGTTTGTCTGAACTAACATTAGTTTCTGCCAAGCAGTGGAAAACTTGGCTTCAGAAAGCTTTGTTGGCATTCAGTTTTGGAATGGCTTGTTCAATGAGATTCAGCAGATTGAGAATCCCCGACACTTCAGACTGTGTGTGAAGTTGAAAATGATCTCAGCTTTGATAAGCATACACAGGCACACTTGCTGCGCTGGGGAGTTAGCCTAGATGATGTGTCCAAATCTCTGGAGTGGAACTTGAGCCCACAACATTGTGACTCAGAGGTAAGACTTCTACCACTGAACCACTGCTGGCATTAATAAAAATCCCACATTAGACATTAGAAATTATAAAAGCCTACATGCAAAAAGAGGAATTTGATAGGAGTGGGATTAGATACAAACTTTTGACCTGAGATGATAGTATAAAATGCATAATATCATCTCAGCCATCCATTCAACACCCCACCGGAGGCTACAATGGAAGCAAAAATTGAGGGACGCATTTTACAGGCAGCCTGTCAGACATCACACAATCAACACTATTGTCTCAAATCAGAGTTATGTTTTCTGTCTCTGGAAGTTTGTGTCCCATGCAAAAGTCATGACGTAAGCTTTCCCCGCCAAGATTACAAGGTGGTTGCAGAAAATCTGATCTTGTTCCTGAAAACCTGTTGGATAGTCACACCATGATGTCTGTCTCTTAAAATTGTTGGCACATGGTCTCTAACAGGATGAAGAGAAGTGCAATAAAAGGTGTACACATAGAATAACTAAGTTCCACGTGTATTGCTTCCTCCATCACTGTCAAAACTGCCACCTCCAGCACTCAGCTCCACAAATGATTGACACGAATGCTACTGTTACTGTCACACAATTCAACTTCCCTTTGTCAAATTCAATTTACAATACCAATGAAAGGTGTTCCAAGGTTAACATGTACATGATTTTACTTACTCAGCACCTCAATTTCATTTTTATATCACCTCATGGATAATGTTTTCCTCATTTTGAAGTCTAGCATTAGATTCATCAAAAAATAGAATGATTGTTTCAAATGTTACAGCAACAAAGGCTTTGTAGGACAACAGACAATGTTGATAGCAATGACAGAAGTATGGGCAGTGAAGGTGAGATGATTTCATGCTGGTCTATAAAAGGACACCTCTATCTTTGACTCTGAGAATCAGTGCATGATGGACAGTAATAACAGTTTCCCAAGCCAGCATGAGCAACTAATGGAATAAGATTAGTTAATCCACTGTGCAGGCGGAATGGTGATTGAAGAGGTGACAGCAGTAAAGGGGGAGGCAATGGTGGTGTATGATACATGTTTCAGAGCTCTAGGGCAAAATTTTCCCATCCCACCCACTACAGGAATCATGGCGGATGGGAAACAGACCATGCAAAGGTCCATTGACCTTGGGAGGGATTTTCCCTTGGGGTGAGCACAGCCAGAAAATCCCACCCATAAGAACATAAGAACATAAGAAATAGGAGCAGGAGTAGGCCATCTAGTCCTTCGAGCCTGCCCCGCCATTCAATAAGATCATGGCTGATCTGTCATGGCTCAGTTCCACTTTCCCGCCCTCTCCCCATAACCCTTAATCCCCTTGCCTATCAAAAACCCATCAACCCGCGTCTTAAAAATATTTAGCGAGGCAGCCTCCACCACTTCAACAGGCACAGAATTCCAGGGATTCACCACCCTTTGAGTGAAGAAGTTCCTCCTCAACTCCGTTCTAAACCGCCCCCCCCTTTATCCTGAGGCTGTGCCCTCTAGTCCTACTGTCCCTTCTGAGCGGGAAGAGCCTCTCCACCTCTATCCTATCCATCCCATTCATCATCTTATATGTCTCAATGAGATCTCCCCTCATTCTTCTAAACTCTAACGAGTACAAGCCTAGTTTATTCAGCCTCTCCTCATAGTTCAACCCCCTCAACTCCGGAATCAGCCTAGTAAACCTTCTCTGCACTCCCTCCAAGGCCAAAATATCCTTGCGTAAGTGCGGTGACCAAAACTGCACACTGTACTCCAGCTGCGGCCTCACCAGTGCCCTATACAGCTGCAGCAAGACCTCCCTACTTTTATATTCAATCCCCCTCACTATGAAGGCCAGCATCCCATTCGCCTTCCTGACCACCTGCTGCACCTGCAGGCTGGGTTTTTGCGACTCATGCACAAGGACCCCGAGGTCCCTCTGCGCCGTCACATGCTGCAGTTTTTCGCCACGCAAGTAATAGTCCTTCCTACCATTATTCCTACCAAAGTGGACAACCTCACATTTGCCAACATTAACTTCCATTTGCCATTTCCTGGCCCATTTGCCCAGCCTATCTAGATCCTTCTGCAGACTCTCCACACCCTCCGCACAATTTGCCGTTCCTCCAATCTTGGCGTCATCAGCAAATTTCGACACCATACACTCGGTTCCCTCCTCCAGATCATCTATATAAATGGTGAATAGCTGAGGCCCCAGCACCGACCCTTGGGGCACTCCACTAGTCACCAACCGCCAATCCGAATAGCACCCATTGACCCCCACTCTCTGCCTCCTATTTGACAGCCAATCCTCTATCCACGCTTACAACCTACCCCCAACTCCATGCCCCTTGAACTTCTGCAATAACCTCATAGTATTAGTGTCAGGAAAATTTTCAAAATACATTTAGACTGGACAGAATGAAATGATCACAGCCTAGTCATCAGCAACCAGTTAATAGAATCCTTCTACTTCTGTATTAAAGTTGTTGTGAAGTTAGTGTTTGTAAAATACTAAAATAAAACTTGTAATATGCTAACAGTTGTAAAATTTCATGATCTGTTTAACAAAAGGAGTACTTCTTTCAGTATTAACGCGATGCAGCACACAGAGAGCATAAACTGAAACAATACTACTGCTAAGACAACAGGGCAAGTTTTTGAATTTTAATCAAACAATTTGAACCAGGCACTTGAATAGCAGCAGCCTATTAGAGTTCAATTTGATGTTTTATAACCGGTAAACCAATCCTATTATGGGGATTTTTGGTATGTCATCAGGGGTATAAAAGCTAGGCAACCACTGCCTCTGCCAGAAATTGTGTCCACCACAGTTTGCAGCTTGAGAGACAGACACAGACAGCAACTGTCTCTAACAGCGTAACTGCCACATTTATGTCGTAAAAGAAAGCATCATCTCAATCATAAAGGTACCAACAGAAGATAGTGAAAACAGAAGATAAAGAAGACAGAACATTTTGGAAGATGACAAACCTGGTTAAAATTTTGAGAGTGACTGAAAATTCTATTTTTTTTGTTAATATGTGGGAATTGTATTTATCTAAGCAGCATTCCATTAGCGTAGTGTTTTATTTGGCTGTTAATAATTTAGTTAACCTGTTTACTGTTAGTTAGATAAATAAAATGTTATTGCTTTACAGAGGGAGTCTCAGGTAGTTATTTTGATTTGACCATTAAAAGTTGTTGAAGTGCAGATAATCCCCCTTCTCACTCACACTTTAACACATTATGAAGGGAGGTACTTCTCTCTGAGTCGTTGTGTGTTAGTTCTCAGAGAGGAAATCAACCTCCCCTTTGCAACAAAGTTCAAAGCACGATGCTGTTGTTAACCAGTTGGGTCACTGCATTGAAAGTAAGTTTTGATTATTCCAAACAATAGCTAATTGGAATGCAATAACAATTTTCTTAAGATTGATCCAGGGAGATAGTGTTCCTCAGTGAGTTGCACCAACATTATGCTCTTCACATGCAGGAAGATGCTCCTATGCATATTGCAGCCAACAAATAAGAATTTTGGTGGATACAAAGTCTAATGAGAAAAGGGAAAATGTAGAAGAAAGACCAGAAGTGGAGAGTTTTGAAATGTGAAGGCAAGTGACAAGGCAGAGGGAACTTGGTAGCTTATTCCATATGCAAAAACATACTGACTGGCTGATGCACAAGGTTAAAGGATTTTATTAGGGGAATATGGGCTTTTATTTTTTCTGAGTCTGACTGTGCTGTGCCCATTCTGAGGGAAAAGATGCGAAAGTGTCCACTGTTAGAGAGAGAAGTCTGTGAAGGGTCATAGGTCAGAAGTAATCTGCTGAAGCCTGGATTTTCTGACCACAGTGTTATGGAACCTGTTGCTCTGCTAATGATCCATTGACTTTCCACAGGGCGAGAGAATCCCAGTAGCAGGCGGGACAGGAAAATCGTGTCCTAAGAATGGGACAAGGCCAAGAAAAAAATCTGAAAACATCTAGGATTAAAAAAATCCCTCTACACCTCACGATTGGGCTGTTCCAGGACAGCGAGGGAGAATGGAGGAGTGTTATTTTGGGTTGATTTCAGATAGTTCTCGTTTCCTTGTTGATTTCCACCCAGTATACATTTTCACAGTGAATTTTAATGTAAATATGCATTTCTCTGCTTGCAGCTCTTTCCAAATCTAATCAGCATTTTTGCCAAATTACAACAACAGTCATGGTAAACCATTTGCTAATTTTTTTATAATATAGGTACCAATTATTGAATGCTTCTCCAAAGAAGTTAGATCTTTATTACAGTTGTTACATTGTTTTATTGCAAAATAACTATTGGCACTGACAGGGAAGTTGGCACCAGAGGACAGAAGATGATTTTACCATTTTTAATGCCCACTGCTAACAGCAAGGGTTCCGAATGAGAAGTACAGCAGGGCAAGGCATTAAACAAATATGCTGTTTCTCCAAGCATGCCTTATAACCTTAGGAAAGTGATCCTTTACTGCACCAGTGTAAATTTCCCATATCTGTCACCATTGTGGCTGTTGAGAAAAAGATTGATGGGCCAGTGCCTATCTGCCCCAAATTATAAATAACTTTATATGAAGGGAATTGGATGGAGATTACCCAAACATATTTCATGAGGGACGCTTAGCGTTGGTACAAGGCAACATTTAGCTCATTGGTGGATGGGGACGGCGTAGTGGCATTATCACTGGATAGTAACTAGAGATCCCATGGCAGTTGGTCAAATCTGATCCACTAAAAGTATCTGGAATCAAAGATCTAATGATAACCATGAAACATTGTCGTAAAAATCCATCCCTTAGAAAAGGAAATCTGCTGTCCTTACCTGTTCTGGCCTACATGTGACTCTAAACCACAGCAATGTGGATGACTCTTCACTGCCCCAAAAAATGGCCCAGGGACACTTTGTCAAAGACTGTTGGGCAATAAGCACTGGCCCAACCAGTGATGTCCACATCTCATGAATGAATCAAAGAAAATCTGAGCTGGTTTCAAACTCATACCTCAGGTCCCAGCAATGAAAGGAAAAGCATGGTTGTTGCCATACTTTCAATTTGTTAACCTGACTGAGCCAAATCTTCTTTCAGTTAGATATTGGGAAAAGTGAAGCCTTCACTTTTGCCAGAATCTCGACAAGGCCTTAAGCAACACATACCCAGCTGCCATTTCTAACTGTGTCAGGAGGTGTGGGACTTTGGCTTCCTGTTGGATTCATTACTGAGCTTCCTTCCCTATATCCAATCCTTTACCAGATTCATTTTCTTCCACTTCTGTACTTTTTCCAGCCCTGTCTTTTCAACCCTGACTACTTCCTGTTGTTTGTGAAACCTTTACTACAGCAAATATGGTCTTGCATGGAAAGCTTCCATACAGATTTGCTGCTTTCCATTTGCATGACCATATCAGCAATCTTGTTCTGGCACACAATCTCAGTTTCTTTCGCTGTCTGAATTGCTGCTTCTGCTGTCAAATTCAATGTTTCTTACTTCTTCAGTTACTTTGTAATTGTCAAGTTTCTTTTCTTCAAGCTCTTATTCTCCTGATTCAATTCTTCAGCGGCCTCGTTCTTATTCACTTTTTTGTGGAGTTCAACTCATTTTCCATTGACTCATTAAATTCTCTTTATTAGCTTCATTTTGTCAATATTTTGCACTTCTTTTTTGAGTTTGCTGTCAGTCATTCCATTGTGTTGTTTTAATGTCTTCTCTTGAGCCTTAACTGTTTTTGCTGATTCTTCTTTATGTTCAGTAGTTCTTAGTTTCTTTTGAAGTCTTTAATTACTGCGTTTCTTCCAAAGTAAATCCTTTATGTTCACACTGGAAATAATGACTTCTCAAATGGAACCTTCATTTTGTCTTGACTTCAGCCAAATCCTTTTTAGCTTCACGATTGGTCATGTCTGTCTCTAATGAAGTGTTAACTTGTATCCGTTCTGCAATTTGCTCATTATCCTTCATTTGGTCATTTATTGTCTTTCAGTGTCCTCTTTCTGGAGTCTTACATTATTTTCCTGGGGTCTTTTCTCATTGCCTTCCTTTTGGGGTCTTTCAGTGACCTTCTTCTATGGTCTTGTGTTCCTGAGGTCTTCATTCTCTCCTCTGAAGTCTTCATAGTCTCTTTCTGAGTCTTGTGATGATTCTGGACCTTTTTTGCAAGTTTCCTTTTATCTGTGGTCTTCTCCAATTTTCCTATCCGTTGCCCTCTGCTCTTTCTTGTGGCTGCTGCATTTAAATTTGATCATCACTTTAAAAGAACTACCCCATTAAGACTGTCAACTTTACTTTTAAATTGTCAATAGCTGCCAGTTGTCTCTGTGCTTTTCCCAGTGCTGATATGAAACTAGCAGGCCCTTATTTGAACCTTTAAAAAAAATGTAAACTTCTCATCCAAGCCTCCCAAACTTCCCTTTTTCACAGACAGAAAGCTCTCACAGAAAAGTCTGCAACATTTTTTCCTTTCAGCTGACTAGAGAGTCCATTTTTTCTTCTTCTTCTTTTGACATGCCCATTCCTCCCTTGATTAATTTCACTACCAGATCCACCACCGTCCATTTGGGGATATTGTGTTTAAAACTTTTTAACTTCTTTTTCTTTTAAGCATGGTGGGGACTTCTCCCTGAAATCTCAAAACTTCCCTGTTTAATGCAGTAATTGCTGCCCGGACTCCACATCCCAGCCCTTATATATTTTCTACATGCCTTCAAATTGTCTTCTGCCTAAGAGACAGTTCCATCCTCTGGGGTAATTACCCACTCTCAGTCTAAATTGGACTTTCAAGCCTGGTGACCCTCTTCGGTCATGTTGTCCTTAAAGGGACAATCACCACAATCACCATATAGGTGTAAAACATCATTTGAGAAACGAACAGAAGGCAAAATTTTATCTGAACAGGACAGGAATGATAGAAATGACAGAAAGGTAAATACATGATGGGTGTTTCCCCTGGCTAGGGGTGTCTAAAACCAGGGGACTTAGTTTCACAGGGCGCTGTCTTAACAGCTGTTCATGCCATGCTCCCACTGCTGTGGAGAATTTGGCGGCCAGCCAAATCTCTATTCACTGCAGCGGGATGATCCGTGAATGGGATGGGATGGGAAATTCCAGTCTTAATCTCAGAGTAGGTAGCAGGCCATTTAGGACTGAGATGAAAAGCTTCTTCACTCAGAGGATGATAAATCTTTGCAATCCTCTACTCCAGAGGTCTGTGGAGACTCAGTCACTGAGCATGTTCATGAAAGAGATTGATAGATATCTAGGTAATAAAGATGTCAAGAATGTGGGGATAGCTCAGGACAGTGGTATTAGGGTAGAAGATTGGCCATGATTAAATTGAATGCTGGAGCAGGCTCAAGGAGCCAAATGGCCTACTTCTGCTGCCTATATTTCTACAAATGTGAAAGGACAGAAATTGTCAAGCACTATTAATATTTAGAAGATATTAAGTTCTGGGCATTATTCCTCACTGGAGCATAAAAAGAGTTAATTTATTAGGACAGGTTGCATAACTTCTTGTATTCTCTTGAGTTAGAAGCTAAACGAATGATTTAAATGAGGTGTTTGAGATATTTAATGGAGTTAATAGTGCAGGTAAAAATACTGGCCACTATTCTCCCATCACGACCCAGCCTTGATTTGAACGTGCGCCCGGAACACATGCGCATCCCCCAGAGCCAGCAAACCGACAGGAAGGCAGGTAAGTAATTTGAATCTTTTTTTAAAGTATGTTTTGAATGTCTTTTATATTTCATTATTGGGAACTTGCCAGTCCCGATGGAATCTCCCACTCCACCAGGGGCGCTTCATTCCAGCAGGGTTGAGAGTAGCTCCCCACATTCGGGGAACTAGCAGGAGACGACGCCGGAATGAAGCGGGAGGACAATCAAGGCCCCCCCAGGAGGTTGGGCGGCAGGAGTGGTGCCCCCTGGGCATGAGCACCCTGGCAGTGCCAGTCTGTGGCCCCTGGCATTGCCCAAGGGGCAATGTGCCTATGCCCAGGGGGAACACTGCTCACTAGGCATATTGTGAGTGGGGGCCTAGGGGTGATCAGTAGGGGTAGGGGTCCCGCTGCCACTCTGCATTGGGATCAGTCTGGGATGGAGGGAGAGCACAATTGGGGTGGGCGGCGGCGGGGGGGTGGTCTGCCAAGGGGGGGGGGGCCTGTCTCTTGAGGGGTGGGCTGACCCCATGGAGGGTAACAAAGAACAACACAGCACGGGAAACGGGCCCTTCGGCCCAATGAGCCCACGCTGCCATCTTAACAATGTGCTTTTCCTCCTCCACCCTTGACCCATGTAAGCGGGGAGGGGAGCGATGGTGGGATCTCACTGCTGGGTAATGGGCTGAACATAGGGGTGCTCTGGGACAGGAGGTTCAGAGCTGGCCCGGGAATTGTTGTGGGGGCCACAAATGGGCTGTTTCAGTGGCTGGAGGGGCAGCACTGTGGGAGCCTCAGGCTGGCCACTGATCGAGCTGGCCAGCAACCAGGGAGACTACCAGATCGGGACAACTGCGCATGTGCAGAGGTCCAGAACAGTCAGACTCCGGTGCGAATAGGCCCCGCCCCCCCCCGGGTTTTTAATGAGATTCATGATTGTGACCTCTGCAGAGCAGAGAATGTGGAGATTCGGGTGAGAAGTTGAACTGAGAACATAGTCGTGATCTACAACAGTTTTCTCACCAATTCAGTACTTCTGGGAGAATCATGGCCACTATTTGCAAGAGCAGGCAAGTCCAGAGCAAGGCAGTGCAATCTTGGAAGTAGAGCTTGGCCATTCATGGGGAAGCACTTCCTTTTCTCGAATCTGGAATTATCTCCCCCAAAAATACTTTGAGATTGAGAAATCAAAAACTGTGATTGGTAAGTTTTTGTCAAGCAATGGCATCAAGAATTAGGGGAAGACCAGTAGATGAATTTTAGATAGAGGTCAGCCTTGACCTGATTGAATGGCAGAACAGGCTTGAGGAGCTGAATGGCCTTCTCCTCTTCCTCTTTTCCTGTTTCTTTAAAACACAACGCATTACTGAAAGTTACAAAAGGAATTCCGAGACAGCGGAGAAAATGTTATGGAGCTAGTCTTAATGCTGTTTACTCATAAAATGCAAATTGGTGCTTTCTGTTCATAATTGATAAACACCATTGCATCAGACAGTCTTTTTAAATATCTTTTTCTGACAGTGAAATATTACAAAATAAAACAGAATGTCAGATACTTAAAAGAACACTCCTGTGGCTAAAAACTCAACTGAGGTTAAAGTAGCCTCAAGAAATTGAAAAAGTCACTCTTATGTTGCAGGATGGTCCGTGGCACTGTGCTGACATAATGCACCCATAGTTCTACTGTGATCGCAGATTATTTGAGTGAAGAGATTCTCACTGTAAGTATTGTTCTGCATATGCATGGAAAGAATCAGCTTAATAATTCAAAGCAAGCCCCAAGTCATTTTGTGTTGGCATGGTCTACCTTTGGAACGATTGAAGAAATACAGATGCAAAAGATCTTGTTGCATCCCCAGTTCCTGCTGTTGTACAAGCAGAGACAGAACAGTCTGAGACAATTGCCATAAAAGGAAGATACACAGATTATTGTCGTGAGAGTATGGAGCCATTAACCCCGAGAGGATATGCACACCAGATTCTAATGCATGACACTGTCCAAGAGTGAAGTGTAGGCTTAAAGACACAGCTACAGAGGTGGCAGCAGCATTCAAAGTGAGAATGGATATTAGCATTAGAGAGAGTTAAAAAATTACTGAAGAGAAAACAAATATATTAAGAAAAGAAGAGACTTAAATCAACTGAATTGTAGCAATGTCAAAGAAAGATCTGTAGCAGTGTAGCAATGTTAAAGAAAAGAAAAATCTAAAAGATCTGAGAGCTTCACTTGAGATCAAATGAAATTGTCAAGTGTTAATAGATGAAGAAAGCTGGAGACATCAAAAGTGGGGTTTGTTTATTTATCTTGTGATGACACATGAAAACTTGAAGAGGATTAAAGAACATCTTATCACCAAAGTGTACTTATTGAATTCTTGCATGGTGATTTAAAAAGAATTTGAAGTAATCTGAAGAACCATCTGCAAACAAGTTGATAGGATTTGATGGAAGAGGCTGTCAATAAGAGGAATGACCAGAAGATGGGAATTTTGGAACCCATGAGTTAACAGACGAAAGGTCCGATTTTACTGTCAAGTTGCACCCGCTTTCAGACACGAAAACTTGGTAACGTTGGGCGTGAGGCAAGTAGCACAAACCATGCCCACCTTTGCGCCGGTTCCCCTTTACCAAGGCCCAAAAATGGCCACGATCGGGATCAAAATGGCCGTTTAAATGCATTTGCATGCATTTAAATTGACAATGGGCTGCATGCCCAACTTTAACAGCACTTCCCCCTTTACCATCGCATTCGCCCACCTGGAAGCGGCACAAAACAGACATGCACCACATAAGGTTGATTCGGGTGCTCCAGTTAGTGAGCAGGTAAGTGCCTAGCGTCTGACAGCTCTCTGCTTGAGATCGGTGGGGGAAGTGGGGGGAGGAAGGTGGATGCGACGGTTCTCTGCTTGAGATCAGTGGGGCTGGGAAGTGGGGGTGGAGGAGGGTCCAATGGTTCTTTGCTTGAGATCGGTGGGAGTGTGGGGGTCCACTGTTACTCTGCCTGTGATCAGTGAGGGGGAAGGGGGGTCCACTGCCATTCTGTCTGAAATACATGAAGGGGAAGGAGGGTCCACTGCTACTCTGCCTGTTATCAGTGAGGGGGAAGGGGCGTCCGCTGCATTCTGCCTGAGATCAATGGGGTGTGGGGGGTGTGGCGGGGGGAGGGGAGGGGATCTGCTGCCACTCTGCCTGTGATCAGTGAGGGGAAACGGGGACCTGCTGCCAATCTGTTTGTGATCAGTGATGGGGGAGGGAGGGGTGTCCACTGCCACTCTGCCTGAGATCAGTGAGGAGGAAGGGGGGATCTGCTGCCACTCTGATGAGATCGGCGGGGGGGGGGGGGGGGGCAGTTGGTAGGGGAGGGGCCCATGATCAGTCTGGCGGGTGGGAGTTTAAGGGGGCCAGTAATGTTGAGGGTAGGGGTGGGGCAATGTCTGTGGGGACCCAGTGGGGGGCCAATCTCTGGCCTGAGAGAAATGTGATAAGGGAGTGGCACTCTATCATTTTCTTTCTACGCACGTGCAGTTGGAGGCGCTGATCGGAGCTGCAGGAATTTGGGCGCATTAAGCCCTGCCCACAGCCTTCTGCAGATTCAGAAATGCTGATACTTTTTCAGGCAGAGTGCATATGGGGGCACTTGAGAACGGATCTAAAAGTTGGATCTGAAACACACTGGGCTCTATTTTACTATTTTGCTTCTAAGTGCTGAGTGGACTTGAAACTGGGAGTGTTTCAGATTCCCCCTCACTGATCACAGATAGAGTGGCAGAAGACTCCCCTTCCCCCTCACTGATCACATGCAGAGTGACAGTGGACACCCCCATCCCCCTCACTGATCACAGGGAGCGTGACTGCGGATCCCCCATCTCCCTCACTGATCACAGGCAGAATGACAGTGGACCCCCCTTTCCTCACACCACCGATCACACGCAGAGAGCTGTTGGACGCTAACCAACTGGAGCACCCGAATCAGACTTTTGTGGAGCATGTCTGTTTCACACCGATTCTGAATGGGTAAATGAGGTTGTAAAGGGGGAAGTGCCGGTAAGGTTGGACGTGCAGCCCATTAAGTCAATTTAAATGCATGCAAATGCATTTAAATTGCCATCACGCCCGTTTTGGGCGCGGTCCCGATTGTGGCCATTTTCAGGCCTTGGTAAAGAGGAAACCAGTGCAGAGGCTGGCGCGGATCATGCTACTCGCCTCATGCCCGACTTTACCAAGTTTTCACACCTGAAAGGGGGCGCAACTTGATGGTAAAATCGGGCCCTCCCAGTTTCAATTCTGCCTGGCACTTAGAATCAAAATGGTAAAATTGGGCTCGAAGATAATGAGTGACCAAGTACAACATGACAAGTCAATTTACAGCAAGCTGTAAAGCTATCAATAGAGTTTTGAGAGGCTATTCAGTCAATAGACAATGATGCCTGACTGTCAAAACAATTAGAAATCTTGGAAATCCGCAAGTTTATATTTGTAAATCAGATGTCTATCCGAAATAGCAACACTCCGCTTATGCCCATTCCAAATAATCCACTGTACAACCATACCTTGTAATTGGCTTTTCTTTCAGGCCTAATGGTGATACTTCCTTGAACACTTAGTTAATGAGGGGACCTGGTCAACGTAATCTAATAAGTCATTACCTGCCATTGCAGATTAACTGGGCAGCACGGTGGCACTGTGATTAGCACTGCTGCCCCACAGCACCAGGGACCCAGGTTCAATTCCCGGCTTGGGTCACTGTCTGTGTAGAGTTTGCACGTTCTCCCATGTCTGCATGGATTTCCTCCGGGTGCTCCAGTTTCCTTCCACAGACCGAAAGACATGCTGGTTATGTGCATTGGCCATGCTAAAATCTCCCTCAGTGTAACCGAACAGGTGCCAGAGTGTGGCGACCAAGAGACGTTCAAAGTAAAGTCATTGCAGTGTTAATGTAAGCCTACTTGTGACGCTGATAAATAAACTTAAACTCAACTTGCAAAGCCCACTTACAATTACAGCACTGTTCTTTAGTTCTCAGTCAATCTCTCATGATGGCAGGTTTCATTTGCCATTTGGAAGAGAGTGTGTATCTGGGGATGGGCAGTCAAATTCCATTGCTGAAATCTGAAATGCAGGCTAAAATGGAACCACCGGCAGATAATGGACAATAGATGGCTTCATGTCAAAGTTGCTCCTCCAGAATGAGCACTTTGCTGTCAAGAGGACTTTTGGAAATGCTTAGTTCCAAATCTTGCCTGTGGGAGGCTGCCAACCCATTTCTGGAATATAGGGCAATATCGACTGCCGACATCTCAAGATAGATCATAGTGCTAAATGATTCTGGAGCAAACCTTCGCCAGCAGCTCGATTAAAGAAAATAATCACAGACAACCAGTATGTCATGATTGTCACAACCGCCACATCAGCAAGAGATGGCAACCAGCAAGCATGAATCATTGTGCAACAGGGTGTTAAAAAAAGATCTTTCAACGGAAGTTCAGTTGTCAGCTGCATCTGAGGCCAGGTACAATATTCCACAGGGCTACACTACACTATAGTATTAATTCTGACACCTCAAATGACTAGTAGGAATATCCACCCATTCTTCAGTTCCTATCCCTGACAGTATTAGTCCAGGAGGAAGATAGCTGTTTAACTGACCAAGCAAACCAGCCGAGGATGTCTGGTATTTTTGCCCAGTGACAAGACAGGTGGCTGTTTCTCCGTTAGTCTGCCAATCTAATACCCTCTTGGGGACCAGCAGGACTGCTCTGCATGCAGGGTCATGCACTGTGTGCACTGAAAAGAAGCATCACAGCAAAGCAGCACAGTAATTTTGACTCCCATTGCTAAGTATCTATCCCCCTGACTGCTCCCAATTTTGAGAATAGAAATGTATCTTTGCTTTCACTGCTGGATCCATTTTAACTAAATTAGGCTGAAATGCATGTTATACTACATGCAACTCGAGGGGATGTAATATTAAACAGGGGCCTGAGAACGGACACACGCATTGCAATTTGTGTTTAACCCATGCTCATTTCTTCGAATGCAGGCAGAATACAAACTTTGTGCTACCTGTAATTTGTAAGATAGTTCATCTCATTTTGGTGTGCAGCATGCGTGCAGCAGGGGGCCTGGGATTGTGTGACACCTGCACCACTTAAAGTCAGCCTGCACCTCTTAAAGGAAAGGTGCGTTTTGGCTGCTGGAACTGGTTGTAGCAAAATGTGTGCACAGGAAGAACATTGAATCACAGTGTAACAGGGCTGAGAGAATGCTCCAGGGTACCCTGGCACTGCTGTATATGGCTAGATCCCTAATAATCACAACTCAAATCCAACTTCATGGCTGGGGTTCTCCCAAAAAATATCTAAATGCCCAACGTGACCTGTTCTGAAGGCTGACTGATAGTAAGTGTGGATGGGCATTTTTGGTGAACTTAGTGGAATGAATCTCTGGCACTCTGTGCACCACACAGTACCTCAGAAGGATTCATGCTGGAAAGTAGGGAGCAGAGGAGCAGAGCCGAATTCCACCTGCGAGGCCAGCAGCATAGCGCTGAGCAGGCCACTGCGCTGTCAGAGGGGAGATCGGGCAAGGGCACTGGCTCCCATCGCTGGCTTCCCGATTGTTTCCCAGACCCCAACCCTCACCCCAATCACTGGCCTGCTCGACCCTCCTCACACTCCACATTACTGATCGCCTGACTCCCCCCACCTCCAATTGCCAGCCTACCCAATCACCTCCCTCCCCCCACCCGGTCGCCAGCTTCCCCAACCCCACACCCCAATCACTGACCCCTCCCCCACAAATCGCCAGCAGTCCTAAACCCCCCCCCCCCAACACTGCCGATCGCCAGCCGACCCAATCACCCGCCCCACCACTGATCACCAACAACACTGATTCCCCCGACTTCCGATGCCAGCCTACCCAATTGCCATATCCCACCCCGCCTCGGTTGCCAGCCTCCCCGACCCCACACCCCAATCACTGGCCTACCTGACTCCCCCACCAGGCCAGCCCCAATTGCTAGTCCCCCATGGCCTGCCAGCCCTGATTTCCCCTCAGCATGGCCGGCCCTGACCCCCATCTCCCCATGGCTAGTCCCTGAGACCCCCACATGGTCAGCCCCAATTACCTCCTCCCTCCTTCCCACTGATCCCATTGCAGAGTGTGCAGCGGGTCCCTCACCTCCTTGACACTGCCTGGTTCCCCCTTGGCACTGCCTGGTGCCCATTGGGCAGTGCCTCTATCTAATCCCTCTCGGAAGATTCAAAACACTACCTGTGATATTCAGTGATATTCTAGGAAAGCTGATCTTTAAAGTGGCTTCCTCTACATCCTTCCCCATGGCAACATGAATCACATGAGCTTTGTGTGCTAATAAGCTAGCCTTAAGAGCCCAACTCTCTTTCATCTTGGAACTAAATAAGATAGTTTAAGGAACAACTGCTTACAATTCAATATTCTTCACAACTTTCTTGGAGTTTTGGGAATGATAGTCTATCCAATGTCAACACTCAGGCTACTGCCATGGATTCCAAATGAAAATGCTTTACATCTTCTTCCCAATAAAGCGATCTAAGCCTTCCTTGATATATAACAAACAACCCATCCAGACTTACTGTCAGACAGCCTTCAGAACAGGTCACATGATCCTCCTCACTTTACATTAAATATAAAGGCACCCACTCCCAAAATATAACAATCTTATAAACCACATAATGGTAACATCAATGCAAAGTCAGCTCATTGTTATGCCGCCATCATAATCATGGATTCCAGTATTCAAAGGGACTGGCAGTCCAGCAATCTGTACTCCAGATTATTAGAACTGTGAGGCCTACTGCCAGGGCAGTGGCCTCGTCAAACACAAACCATTCTCAGAATAACAGTCTTTTTCCTCCCAGCACTGTGTTTGCCTATCAGTCAGCCAGCCAGCCCATTCTGCTGCTGCTCATGCCAAGATGGTGCAGCGCAGAGCCAGGCCTTCTGGAGATAGAGGTCACCCAGCAAGGCCATCCACAGTCTCGCAGTCTGCAGCTGCCACCAGCGACTGAGGTGGCACTGTGAAGGAACAGGGCAAAGGCACATAAAAAGTACCTAATACCATGACAATGCAGAGCTTAGCCAGACCATGTCATTTGGCTCCATAACCTTTGTTTTCATTGGCACCATGAGTGCTAGTGAAAACATTCAGGGTGATTACTTTTAGTATGCAATGTAGCATTGATTGAATTATGAACTTGGTTTGTAATGTCTATTTTATGGTGGATTTTAGATTGTAATCAAGAGGATTGTGATGTTAAGTGACAGAGGGAAGGTAAGATTTGGAAGCATTGCTGATGGTGTTGTGTTCATCGGTACTACAGTCAGATGAGTTGCTCACAGGCAGCCTGACCAGGAGACAGCTGTGGCAATTGCCTCCTCACCTCATCCACTTTCTGCCCCTCTTTTTTATGTATAGCTGGTGGCAAGGGTTCTGTCCTCATAATGACGAGCTTGTGCAGAAGCAATAGAGCACAATGAATCTTGACACATGCTGTGCTGAAAACTGCAGGCTCCCCAAGCTTGGTCTGGGCAGGGAAAGCACTGCTTAAGCAGCTCAAGGGTTAGGGTTAGGGTTAGGGCTATGACATTTGGCTTTCACTTTATACAATGCTGCCCATGTGCACTTGCATTATGCACCAGAATCATGAGCTATGCTGACAAAGGATAACCCTAGTTACCCAGCCTTCTGCTTCTTGTGGCGGTTGAAGTTCAGATAACACTGCTGCAGAATGAAGGCATCATGATTGCTGCTAGAATACTGGGCATTGAGTTGCAGTATATACTACATATGGTTGCACACCAGCTGGACGTCGAGCGTGTGGAATCTCCTTCTGTTGCAGTGCCTCTCAGAGTTGACATGTGGCGCCTGACACAGCAACATGCCATCAGTGAATAATATCCTGAGCCTGCAATCCTCTCAAAGCCACATACTCATTCTGCCTGCTTCTGTCCAGCAAGACAGAATAAAATGTGTTCATGCTCTTGAACTAGAGAGGTACAGTGGTCTCCCCTATGCAACAGTGGATGTGAATCAAGATGTTGCCAATACCATCTGCTCCAGCCTGTAAAGAATTTGAAGCATAAAAGCCCATTGTCATGGCATAGCCACTGAAAGGCCAACCTTTCCCTGATTTGAAGCTGTTGTCATGGTTGCAGTAAGTGGCAGATATCTGTGAGGATTTCCTTCAGAAAGCACAGACGTCTGACATACTGTCTTCACTGAGATTCAGCTAGGAGAATTTCTCCCTGAACACACGAGGTAGATATGGCCTCCACCTTTTCCTCCTCCTGTCTCTTCCAGCAGGTTGTCCAGTTTTGTGTTACCTCTACTCATGCTCCCTATCATTCTGTTGGCCAAAGGAAATGTATATCATTGCACAATATCTTTGAGCACTCAGTTTCTGCACAATCCTTGAAGGAAGTGTAAAGTTCTTCAGCACCTGCCTCACTGCTTCCTGGAACCTTTAGCAACTTTAAACAACTCTGAAAACCACAAGACACTTCTGCACATCACAGCAACAGCCAGTCAAAATCAGCAGATACGAAACTGAAAGTAATTGATGGTCCCTTTGAATAGCACTAGCAGTGTCGTCTTTTGCTCAATGCGTGCTCAACATATATGTACAAAAGCTGGGGACTCCTCTGCATACTTCTAACAGACATTGTCTGCGTGCAAGCTAAAGCCCTTGGCAGAATAGCATCCACGTGGCTAGTGCCACAAATGTGCCACATGCCATAAATGGCACTCATGGTGCCAATGAAAGCAAGGGTATGGAGCTAAATGACATTGTCTGGCTAAACTCTGCATTGTCTTGGTACTTACAGTTGAAAAGCTTTCTTCCAGCTGTTCATTTCTCTTGCAGAGTCAGAATTGGAAACATTCTCGCAAGATAAAACGTACCTTCTGCTTTGGGGTACTTTTTTCATCTATGCAGCAGGAAACCTCTCTCACTGGCAAACGAAAGCAGGAAAGTTACTACTACTGCGGTGCACAAGTCCAAGTAATTCACTGAAAATAATGTTATTCTTTGATCTGCTCGTAGAATCTTATTTGTTTATTTAGGTTGCTGTAGTTTGTCATGCAGAGTAGCAGTGAAGTAGAGGAAAACTAGGATTATTTTCAGTTATTGAATTTTTGTACACTGCATATTATTCATAACATAAAGACTGACCATGGTATGTATTGTGAAAGAGAAAACAACCTTACAGGCCTCAAGGCAGCAATCAAGGTAGATCAGTAAACTTTCCAATGGATTTGCATCATTGAGATAGACACGGTCAGGCTTCTAGGGGATTAATGTCAGTGTTTACTGATCCAGATTGGAGTTCACTTCAACAGAGTTGCAGATGGTGATCCATGAAGAGCGATCTGTTATGTTTCCTTCTCGTTTTACTTTGTGTAAAAACATACACACAGCTAGCAGCAATCAGCACTATGTCATCTGGTGAATTTCGCCTAGATTTAAGTTTCGTGCAAAGAAAATTAATTGGTATTCTTTTTTCTCCACTCTCTATAAAATGTTATTCATCCAACGCTGGAGCTATTTTCCCAGCTTTCAGATTTCAGTAGGTGCCCAAAGGTGATCTCAAAGAGGATTGAAACGTCCCACAGTGCAGAAGGACAAAAACTCACTCAATCTTGATCTTCAGCTTAAGTACAGATCTCTAAAACCACCTGAACTTCTGATCTCTTGGTTTTAATCTTTCCCATTAAACCTGTTGTTTAAATTGGAGGTATCAGGTGGGTAAATATCAGCTTAATACTTAGAAGTATGAAGAATTATCATTGTCAGTTTCCCTTCATTATTGAAGATGGCTACTTCTTGCCAACGTAGAGTTATTGTTCTGCATTCTAACATGGCTGTGCAGCTCAACCACAGGCCCTCGTAGCTTTCTGCACTGCAGGGAAAGATGAATTGTCTCATTTTGATGGGATTGCCCAGGCTCTTTAGCTTGCCTTTTGTCCTTTTTATTGCCTATAGCCTTTGCTGTTCAAAGGAAATAACACCACCACATGGGATTTCTCCTCAGGTACCTCTTGGGCCTTTTTCTCCCAGTCTGTGATAGATGTGACACATTTGCTGATGTTCACCTTCAAAGAGTCTAAACTTGATCTTGGTCTACCTCACAGGTGGTGTCCAAGTTTAAGTAGTGAATATATGACCACCTTAAGAATTTTATCATCAGTTGTAGGGACATGTCCAATCCATCTGAGTACACGCTGATGAAGAGTGCTTCAGTTCCAGACATTTCTACTTTGAATTACCTCAGTGTTGGGCATTTTGTCCTCCCATTTGATGCCCATGGTATCTTGTGGAAGCTGTCCAACTGCTGAGTATGTCAGGAATAGGTAGTCCATGTCTCAAAGACATATAAAACGGTAGTTATTACCACCCCTTTGAGCACAGCAAGCTTTTGTCACAAGTTTAATACCTTGTTTCCTCCGCGGTCTCTTGTGCAAGTGAGAAATGCTGAGCTTTCTTTGGGAATTCTATCTGCCATCTCGCTGCCAATGCAGACATTTCTGGAGATCATGGATAGGTGAAGTTACCTACAGCCTCCAGCATTGTGTCATTGATAGCTATGCTGGGTGGAGTGTCGTTAGAATTTGATGGTGGTTGGTGGAATATCTTTGTCTGTCTTAAGCTGATGGTTAGCCCTTAGTCATCAGTTGCTTTTGAAGAATGGTCCATGATCCTTCAAAGGCCTGCTCAGTGTGATATGAGGGCACAGTCATCGGCAAACAGCAAGAGTGAAGAATTGTATGCTAAATAAAGCTCATATCTGGAACTGAGCCTCAGATTTAATACAGAAAGTCATTAGCTCAATACTATTGATTTGTTTGTGCATAACAATTGCTCTGTGTCCGTAGAGGATCTGAGATGCCTGTGACAGTATGGTTGGAAATTAAGTGGAGAGTTTACTGGAGTGAAGGCAGGGTCTTGTTTTGCAATAGTTGCAGAATAAATGCATGACGCTCTGAAGCGTGTTCATTAATGATTTAGTCAAACGTAATAATAGAGATTGGCAGGTGCCTGAGGTGGATGGATAAATGAAGTATATTTATAAATCTCCGCATGCTAAAAGCTGTAGAAAATGGTTATAGTAAAATGATTTCCACCTCAAAGGATTTCAATTCAGTGAAGTAAATGTAATTCTACAAAAACACAAAAGCTCTCCACTTCTAACTTCAAGCGGTATGCCAGTGCAGAACGCAGTAAAGTGACTTGATATTTAGATTTCTGCTCCTATTCTGAATGTATGTTCTTGAATTTCTTTGCCGCGATGTTATGGGCAAATAGGTCAGAGTACAACATCTATCACCTTGCCTCTGGTGCTCCATTACAGTCTAAATAATTGGAGCACTTTAAAACCAGTGCCAGCATATTATCTGAAAGAAGTTCACAGAAACAGAATCAATACGACAATGGCCAAGATTCCTGTCCCAATCATGGCTCCAACGTTCTGGTGATACTGCCTTTGGGAATTAGAACCAATGAAGTAATAGGATCCTTAGCAACCCAAAAAGAATGAGATATATTGTACCACTCTACTACAGCTATATAAAGTAAGACAAACAACACCAGCTGAATAAGTTTTACCTACATTCATAGAACCATATCATAAGATCCCACAGTGCAAAATGAGGCCATTCGGCCCATCAAGCCTTCACTGACAACAATCCTACCCAGGCTCTATTGCCATAACCCGTGTATTTAACCAGAGTAAAGTCCCCCTGACACTAAGGGTCAATTTAGTATGGCCAATCCATGTGGCCTGCACATCTTTGCAGTGTGAAAGGAAGCCAGAGCAACCAGAGGAAACCCATGCAGGCATGAGTAGAACATGCAAACTCCATACAGACAATGACCCGAGGCCAGAATCGAACCTTGGACCCTGGTCGGGTAAGGCAGCAGTGCTAACCACTGTGCTACCACACCACCTCTATTCTTGTATTTATCTGCTTACATTCATGTAGGTCCGAGTTAAACTGAAGAAATTAGTAACAAATAAGTTCCATTGATGACTATTGCGCAAGTCATCATTTCTTCAAAAGCATGTTATAAGTATTACTGGACATTTAATCTATTGTCTTTGTCTCCCACGATGCTTCTGGTCCTTGTGGGGTTCATCAATTATAACTTAGTTTCATTCATCCACTCCAAGAAAACCATCGCATTGTACATGAATGCCAAGACCCATCCGTTACATTACAGCTGTTAATCTTCTTCTTAAAAAATCCAGGAAATGAGATCAGAACACAATTAACCAAAAACTCAATCATTTTCATTACAATTCTGTCCTGAGGAACCCATTTTTCAATAACCTCCAATTGATTCTATTCATTCTCTTGTAGAAACTAAAAACATCTGAAATAATCCTTGCTTCATGTTCAAATGTATGTTAAAAGTTTTAGAATTTAGTAGTGTCACAAGTAGGCTTACATTAATATTACAATGAAGTTACTGTGAAATTCCCCTAGTCACCACATCCAGCGCCTGTTCGGGTACACTGAGGGAGAATTTAGCATGGCAATGCACCTAACCAGCACGTCTTTCAGACTGTGGGAGGAAACCAGAGCACCTGGTGGGAACCCATGCAGACACAGGGAGAATGTGCAGACTCTGCACAGACAGTGACCCATGCCAGGAATTGAACCTGGGTCCTGGTGCTGTGAAGCTGCAGTGCTAACCACTGTGCCACCATGCCACCCCATGTCTTTAAAACTGTAAGAAATCAAGTCAAAAAGAAAGGCTTGCATTTATATACTGCCATCAATGACTGGCAATATGGCAATTTGAATACTTTTTGAAGTGTTGTTACCTTTGTGAACACAGCAAGCTCCCAGAAACAGCAATGCAAAACACGATAATGACCAGACATTTTAATGGTACAATCTCCACTGCTCTGTTACACTTCACCTCATTGACACATTTCTATGATTCATATGGCTTAAGTTATCAAATTGTACTGTACATTATCCTATGGGGAGGCAGTGGTTTAGTAGCATTGTCACTGGGCTAGTAATCCAGAGTCCCAGCATAATGCTCTTGGAACCCAAGTTCATATTCCACTACGGCAGACATTCAATAGCATTACCATCACAAGATTCCCCCACTATTAACACCCTGGAGGTTACCGTTGATCAGAAACTGAAATGGACCAACCACATGATCACTTTAACTCCCCAAAGCCTATCAACTATCTAAAAGGCACAAATCAGGAGTGTAATGGAATACTGTTCACTTGCCCAGATGTGTACAGCTCCAACAATATTCAAGAAAAGGACAAAGCTGCCTGTTTGACTGACACCCCTTGCATAAACATTCACTCCCTCCACCACCGATGAACAGTGACAACAGTGTCTCCCAACTACAAGATGCACTTAGGAACTCACCAAGCTTCCTTAGGCAATACCTTCCAAACCTATGACTGCTACCATCCAGAAGGACAAGAGCAGCAACACATGGGAACACCACCATATGGAAGTTCCCCTCCAAATCAGTCACCATCTTGATTTGAAAACATATCACCATTCCTTCACTGTCGCTATGTCCAAATCCTGCAACTCCCCCTCTAACAATGCTGTAGATGTACCTACACCAAGTGGACTGCAGTGGTTCAAGTAAACAACTCACCACCATCTTCTCCAGGGCAATTAGGGATGGGCAATATAGACTGGTCTAGCCAGCCACATATTATAAATTCATTTAAAAAACTAATTTGTATGTATTATTGGAACTTTGCTAAGGTGTCTTTAATCTGGCATCTCCTTAAGCACTAAAATGTTTCAAATATAGTTTATGGGGAAAAACACAGCAATGAAGTGAGATAGCAGTTGGGGTACATTTGCACTTTTGGGCTCCAGTGAATCTAGCATTAGCTGTAAACAAAAATCAAAAACTGGGATTCTGATTGGCTAGCAGGAAGTCCTGAAGCAAAGAATACAAATTAAGATTAGTTAGGGAAACCAGGAGTAGTCTTCCCTTTGGTTAAAAATTGGAATTATTGGTTTATAAGCTATTAATTATGCTGCTACAGGTGCACAACCTGGATTGAATGGTGCAAAAGCTGCCTGTAGAAATGGTATAAAAATAAGGGAGCATTATTAGAGCCTTTGTACTTGTCAGGGTTCAGCACATTTCAGGGGACATTTGCTAAGGGAGGCTCTTGCTGGGAAAGTAAGTAGTAGGGCCCTTGCAAGGAAGTTAACATGTGCGTAAGCCATTGCCAGTTGATGGGTCATAGGTTCAGGATTGCTATAAGAATCCAGAAGTAACTAATTGCTATTGGCTGGGGATTGCCTTAAGAATCGAGAAATGATGACCATAGACAATTGGGTTGGGGTCTAGCATAAGAAATCAAGGTAGGAATTGAAATCCAGTATTAAGGCTAAAGTAATTGCGTTCAAAAAATTTGAACCTTGTCAGGAAGAGGCTTTCAGCTCCATGGAGAGAAAGAGGGAGTGGGGCACATATGACATGTGAAAAATGAAGCTACAGCAGTTAAATTAGACTGGAAAATTAGAGTTGAAGTACAAAAACTTTAAAAGAGGTTTTGCTGTGTGTTAGAGTTAAGTTGACTAAGTTATAACGTCAAAGAATGTCCTGTATCAAGAGGTCAGGTTCAAGGAACCAACAAAATTAAAAGGCCTCAGAAGTCTTGCAACTCATGGTAAAAACAGTGCATCATCCATGCCACCACTCGTGAAATGTTAAGTGTTCATCTTTAATGTCCAATAAACCATGTTGGTTTGCATTCAAAATTAGTGATTGTCCTTTTTGCCAATAAGGTTATTCCCCGGCAAGAATTTTCTCATTCTGGGTTTGGTATAAAGTCCGAATCCCAATATCTTCTTGAAAATAATGCAATGAATCTTTTACGCCCACAAGGGGGTAGACAGGGCTTTGGTTTAACATCTCACCCAAAAAACAGTACCACCAACAGTGCAGCACCCCCTCGTTACTAAATTTTGTGCTTTGGTCCTGGGGTGAAAATTGAACCCACAACCTTCTGACTCAGAGACAAAGGGCGGGGTTATCTGGCCGCACTCGCCCCAAAACCGGAAAATTCTACCCAACAGACCTGTACATGGTCAGCTCCACACACACACACACACACACACACCACCCCCCCCCCAACTACAATTCCCAAGGCAGGTGGGATGTGAAAATTTCTCCCATGAGCTCTCTAACCATTAAGCAGATTGCTGGGATCAGAGGATTTACTGCATGGTTTGCTGGTCTTGGAGGATGCACTCTTGCTCCTCCTAACCCACAAGCAGTGCTGTAAAGGCAATAATCAGATGGATTCAGCACTCTTCACCTCCTGTTGTGTTTTTCCTAGGTCTGGTAAATCTGCCTGACATGAATCAAAAATAGAATGACCTTTAAACTGAAGGTAACGGACCCGATTTTTTGGTCTCAATCAGCCCAAAACAGGAAAATCCCACCTGAGGTCAAAGGATCTATCCATGGTCCGCCCCTTGCCCGCTCTGATTCCTATGGCAAGTGGGGTGTTAAAATTCTGGCCAAGCAGTTTAATGATTATATTTAAATGGCCAAAATGCCTCCCATGAGTTTGTTCATCACCCATAACTCATCCTGTATCCATTAAAAACAAATGTTCAAGACAGGTTGAGTTCCTGATTCAATTTTTTTTATTTTGAACCTCTGACCCCACTCCAACCCACCAGTTTTTGCAGGTTACCATTCAGCCCATCCACATCCTCCTAACTGATCTCTACAAATTGGACTAGTATTATTTAACAGCAATATCCCTTACATCTACACTTCAGCAGTTGGTGCTGTTAAATGATCCACAGGTACCATTTTGTAACATGTTTGAGGATGTTTCCTCAAACATGTTGAGGGTCTGTGGACGTTCTAATCTGTTTCATTTTATATAAGAGCGTTCCTATTTACATAGTAGCGTTCCATAAAAGCAGTCCTGTGACCTCATATGAGGTGCCACCAAAGCAAATTTTCTGATAATGTGAAGCATTAATCTACTGTGTGTTTCCTGTTGATCACATTTGCTCCGCAGGGGAGGCGATGGTCCTAGTGGTATGATCACTAGACCATTAACACAGAAAAACTCAGCTAACATTCTGCGGACCTGGGTTCAAATCCCATCACGGCAGTTGGTGATATTTGAACTCAGTAAAAAGCATCTCAAATAAAGAACCTACTGATGACCATGAAATCATTGTTGATTGCTGTAAAAACCCATCTGGTTCACTAATGTCCTTTAGGGAAGAAAAGCTGCTGTCCTTACCTGGTCTGGCCTACTTTGACTCCAGACCCACAACAATATGGTTGACTCTCAACTGCCCTCTGAAATGGCAACTAGGAATGAACAATAAATGCTGACCAGCCAGCAATGTCCATCTCCCATGAATTAATTTTTTTAAAAATCTTTTTGCATCACACTTTAGTAATCACACACTGACCAGTTAAAACTGCAACTGTGTTCCAGTTTTAAGAAAAAAACAATCTGAAACAATTGCTTTAAATGAGCGTCACACCAGAGTCGTGACATAGGAAATTGTTGCTATGACTGCTGGTGTGGAAATCTGCCTTTTGTTGTGATATCCTAATTTGCTAAAGATACTTAGAAAAACCAACCAAAGACAAAAACTTGCAGCTTAAATAGCAAGTAAATTCAACACGAGCTAATTTATTGTTCAATTAAAAGCAATTAGATACTGTCCCCTTAAAATTAGCTTCACATCAACGATAGCATAACGCATCATGATGTGATGAGGTAAATACGTGTCCCTTTAATGATTGCATCTAATAATGGCACAACAATCCTCTTTTTATGAAACATTTATTAGTTCACAACAGTACGAATACAAGATGGAATTTTCTATTCTCTGCCACACCACCCCGCCTCCCTGCCATTCCCCACCACAGCCCCCCCCCCCCCCCCCCAACTCCTACAAAGTGCTGGCTCAGGTGAGAAAAGTGGTGTGCAGCATGCCAGCTGTATACTGGTTTTTCTTGCCATATAAGTTAAGTTTAAGTTTACTTATTAGTGTCACAAGCAGCATCACATTAACACTGCAATGAAGTTACTGTAAAAAATCCTCTAGTCGCCACACTCTGGCACCTGTTTGGCACACTGAGGCAGGATTTAGCATGGCCAATGCTTTGATTTGATTTGATTTATTAGTGTCACGATTATTAGTATACAGTGAAAAGTATTGTTTCTGACACGCTATACAGACAAAGCATACCATTCATAGAGAAGGAAACGAGAGAGTTCAGAATGTAGTGTTACAGTCATAGCTAGGGTGTAGAGGAAGATCAATTTAATGTGACGTAGGTGCATTCAGAAGTTTGATAGCAGCAAAGAAAGTGGAAGAGAGTATGTTAGGAATCTAGGGGTCCTTAATTATTCTGGCTGTTTTCCCGAGGCAGCGGGAAGTGTAGACAGAGTCAATGGATGGGAGGCTAGTTTGATGGATTAGGCTACATTTATGGCCCTTTGTAGTTTTTTTACAATCTTGGGCAGAGCAGGAGCCATACCAAGCTGTGATACAACCCGAATGAATGTTTTCTATGGTGCATCTGTAAAAGTTGGGGAGAATTGTAGCTGGCTTGCCAAACATGTAAACTCCGCACAGACAGTGGTCCAGGCTGGGAATCGAATCCAGATCCCTGGTGCTGTGAGGCAGCAGTGCTAACCACTTGCCACCCTCTTTTCCAGTACCTAGGAAAAAAAGTACCACATATGTGTCCCACACCACCATGTTGGTGTGGCGAACTCAATCTGGGTTTATCAGAGATTTGGGCACCGTTTTTGAAGGTCATCCCAATTTCTAGTGCTAAAATTAAAAATGCAGACCACGCCTCCCAACTCCCCCTCACCATGAACACAGACAATGCCCAACCCCCCATGGATATGGGTCATAGAATAGGCAAAAAGAGGAAATAAAGATGAAAAGGGAGGCCAAGGGTTGGGATGTTTGATGTTCTGCCTTAAGGTGGCAAGTGTCCAACTGTGCTGAGAAAATGACAAGAGAAGTAATACTTCAGCTCTGATAATCATTGAAACAATGAGCCACAAACTTAATGGCTGCATTTATCAAGAACAACATATGTAACAGTCAATATTTATCAAAACGATAGAATTAGCATATTGCTCATTATAGCAGCATGCATTATTTTCAATAGTATGTCTCTGATCTATTGCAGAATTGGACATCATCCAGGAGAATCTATGGGCACCACTGTCTATAAGAGCAAAGGCCATCACACAACAGGTTCCTCCTTACACATTTATTATCCTCGCAATGACTCTTTGGGGATCTACCACATCACAAAGCAGTTAAAAATTTGCGAAAGGTACCTCAGACCATGACCCAGAATACAGATGAGGTTTCTGCTTCATCAATAAGCTCGTTACAGGATCTGAATATATACCGTTAAGAGCCAGAGCTAACCCTGCCAACAATTCTTCATCCATAAAAATCAGTCTATTGCTAAAATAGCCAGCAGCACAAATCTCTCTATGAATACCAATGTCTCAAAAAGGAAACAAAGGGCCCTATTTTACCATTGCCTCACGCCGATTTTCGGGCACGAAAACATGGTAAGGTCGGGTGTGAGGTCATTAAGGCGATCCGCACCCGCGTCCACCCAGATAGCCACTTTACCTAAACCCGGGAATGGGCGCTACGGCGACTTAAACACATCTGCATGCATTTAAATTGAATTAATGAACTGCCCACCCAACTTTATCAGCATTTCCCCCTCTGCCACCGCATTTGCCAATCTGGGACTACACCGTAATGGACCTCCTAAATAAAAGTTTGAATCGGGCCCTCCAGCTGCTGAAGAGCGCATTCAATGTTTCCAACGGCTCTCTGACTCAGATCAGTGGTGGCGGGGAGGAGGGTGGCAGGCCTGATCATTCTCTGATTGTGGGGGGAGGGGAGTGAGGCCAGATTGTTATCTGGTGGGGTGGGAGAGTCAGATGTATGTCTAGTTGGGGGGGTGGAGAGGGGGGAGGGCTGATCGTTGTCTGGTGGGGAGAGAGGAAGAGGCGGGTCAGATGTTCCTCTGGGGGGGTGGGGGGAGGGCGGCAGGTGAGTGAGGCCAGATCATTGTCAGGGGTGGGAGGGCAGGAGGAGGAAGGCAGGTAATATATATCTCAGGCGTGGGGTGGGGGGTGGGCAGATGGATCTCTGGTGGGAGGGGGTGGCAGATGGATCTCTAGTGGGGAAGTGGGGGGGGGGGGACTGCCACTCTCTGGGTGATTGGTGTGGGGGGAGGGAGGCAGGGATGGCGATCAATCTGGGTAGTGGGGGTGTGGCTAAGGGGGACAGTGATGTGTGTGGGTAGTGGGGGTGTGGCTAAGGGGGACAGTGATGTGTGTGGGTAATGGGGGGTTGGATAAGGTGACAGTGATATGTATGGGTAGTGGGGGAGGGTGGATAAAGGGGACAGTGATCTGTGTGGGTAGTGGGGGTGTGGATAAGGGGGACAGTGATGTGAGTGGGGCCATCGCTCCTGCTATTCACTCCCAGGCTGCTTTCTCCGCTTTCTGCAGCTCAGGAGCGATCTGACACAGGCGCGCTTTTTCAAATTTTTTTCCTACTGCACATGCACAGTTCAGAGACCCGATCGTTTCGGCCGTGCTAAGCCCCACCCACAGTGTGAACGGGACTGGACATGGCTGAGAGCATATGGGAGTGTCTGAAAGCAGATTTCTAAGTCGGATCTGCGTTACACCCAGATTCAGCACTTAGAATGAAAATGGTAAAATCAGGCCCAAAGGGTTCAAATGCAAAACATACAATTGGGAAAGAATATTTTCACCAAGGATGCATGTGATTTATGTCACACAGCAGCAGATTTGCAAACCATGTTTTTCATTCATGCCCCCACTCAGTAATAATGGACTGGATTTTATGTGATGATATTGGGTCGGCAATCCAATGTCATCCCGTCGGTCTCCGATCATTTTGAAGGTGAGCGGGTGTCGTAATCGGAAGCCTGCTCGCCCTTTTGAAAAGATAAACAAGCTAAGGGGCTTCTTAAAAAGCCAATAGACCGCAATTTTTCATTGCCCACTCTATGTTTCATAGTCCCACAGGCAAAATATTGGGAGTAATTAACACCAGGCGTGGATAAAAAGGCCTGTAAACATCACCACAGCTGAACGTAGCAGCGAAAGGTGGCATTAGTGAACTTACTTGTTCACTTTTTATAAGTTGACCTAATAATTGAGGAGAGAGTGAGGGGGAAGGAGGCCTTTAAATTGGTGGCCAGAACCAACTATCAGTTCATGGCCTATCACCTCTCATGCTGGATGTACCGTTTGGACACAGAGCCCTTTTCGTTTTTTTAAAAGTTTATTTATTCGTCACGAGTTAGGCTTACGTTCACAGTGCAATCAAGTTACTGTGAAATTCCCCTAGTCGCCACAGTCCGGTGCCTGTTTGGGTCAATGCAGCCAACCAGCACATCTTTCAGAATGTGAGAGGAAACTGGAGCACCTGGAGGAAACCCACACAGACACGGAGAGAACGTGTAAACTCCACACAGAAAACTGACCCAAGCCGGGAATCGAACCCAGGTCCCTGGTGCTGTGAAGCAGCAGTTCCAAACCCTGTGCTACCATGCTGCCCCAATGCTAATGGGCTGCAATCCTGCTGGCCAGCCACTGACTAGCTGGCTGACACTTGATTTGACATGCTGAAGGAGTGGGAATGGGGGTCAGAGTGAGAAGATCATACACTTCCTGTTCCACCTCCCTTACCGCAAACAGAACCTACCCAAACCTAGCCTGTTAAATGTTTCCCTCACTTCCACACACAAATAAGCATGTAGTATCGTTATACCACAATTTACATCCATACGAAAAATATAACTTAACTCAACCTAAACAGAACGGAACCAATATCTGGGAAGAGCGGCTTTGTCCTGAAACTGAGGATGATTTAAGCTGGTTTGGCAAAGGGGTGGGAATCTGAGTACACATTCATAAGGGGGGAAGGAAAAGATGAAAATGGAAAGCAGAAAAATTACTAGGCGAGTATGGAAAGCAGAGGAATCAAAGATTACAAAGATGGGTGGCATGGTAGCACAACAGTTAGCACTGCTGCCTCCCCACAGCATTAGGGACCTAAGTTCGATTCCCGTTTGGGTGACTGTGCAGAGTCTCCCCGCGTCTATGTGGGTTTCTCCGGGTGCTCCAGTTTCCTCCCACAGTCTGAAAGACATGCAGGTAAAGTGCATTGGCCATGCTAAATTCTCCTTCAGTCTGCCTGGACAGGTGCCAGACTGTGGCAACCAGGGAATTTTTCACAGTAACTTTGTTGCAGTGTTAATGTAAGCCTAATTGTAACACATATAAATAAACTTGAAAACAATAGACAACAGTGCCTAATGGCATATATTTCAATGCAAGGAGTGCAGGTTAGGTGGATTGGCCATCCTAAATTGCCCCATGGTGTTGAGGGACTAGGTTGGGTAAATGCATGGCTTATGGACCTGTTATGGGATTGTGGTCAGTGAAGATTGGATGGGCCAAATGGCCTTCTTCAACACCTTAGGATTCTATGATTCTACACATCTAGTAAATAAGGCAGATGAGAAAAGAGCACAGCTAAACACCTGAAAGTGTGATTGCTATCACTGAAATATGGCTTTAAGAAGGGCTGCAGCGATAGTTCAACATTCCTGGCTGTGGGGCTTCAGACAAGGTAGACTGGAGGATAAAATTGACGGGGTTACCATCTTGTTCAATGAAATAATTCAATGATATGATGGAAGGATCAGCAAATGATGCTAAATAAGTTGAACTGAAGATCAAAGAAGGCTAATTACACTTCTGGGAGCGTTATAAATCCCAGGGATTTAGATTTGTGGATCATTGGGATCTCTTCTGGAGAAGGAGTGACCTGTTCAAGAGGGATGCGTTACACTGGAGGGGGACTGATATCCTGGCGGGGAAATTTGCTAGCACCACTCCCAAGGATTTAGACTAGTTTGGCAGGGGATTGGGACCCAAAGCAGTAGGGAGACAGAAAAGAAGGGTGAGGACAGCACAGAAGTTAGAGAGCACATTAAATAGTAAAGGTAGTGTCAGTAATCCTAGTACTAGACAGCTCAGGCAAAAGCAGGACAGAGAGAAGGGAAGTCCAGATTAAACTGCATTTATTTCAATGCAAGAAGCCTGACAGGCAAGGCAGATGAACTCAGGGCATGGATGGTTACATGGGACTGGGATATTATGATTGTTACTGAAACATGGCTAAGGGAGGGACAGGACTGGCAACTCAATGTTCCAGAGTACAGATGCTATACGAAAGATAGAACAGGAGCTAAGAGAGGAGGGGGATTCGCACTTTTGATTAGGGAAAATATCACGGCAGTACTGAGAGGGGATATATCTGAGGGTCACCCATTGAGTCTATATGGGTAGAACTGAGGAATAAGAAGGGGGAAATCACTTTTATAGAGTTGTACTATAGGCCCCCAAATAGTCAGCAGGAATTTTGAGAAGCAAATATGTAAGGAGATTACAGATAGCTCCAAGAAATATAGGGTACTAATAGTAGAGGATGTTAACTTTCCCAGCATTGACTGGGATAGTCATAGTATTAGAAGCTTGGATGGAGAGAAATTTGTTGAATATATTCAGGAAGAATTTCTCATTCAGTATGTGGATGGCCTGACTAGAGAGGGGAGAAAACTTGACCTCCTCTTGGGAAATAAGGAAAGGCAGGGGAAAAAAGTGTTAGTGAGGGATCACTTTGGGACCAGTGACAATAAGTCCATTAGTTTTAAGATAGCTATGGAGAACGATAGGTCTGGCCCAAAAGTTAAAATTGGGGCAAGGGACTTTCAAAAGTTAATTGGGGGTCTGTGGGAAGGCAAAGGGACATCTGGTAAATGAAAGCCTTTCGAAAATGTGTTAACTAGTGTTCAGGATAAGCACATTCCTCTTAGATTGAAGGGCAAGGCTGGTACAAGTAGGGAACCCTGGATGACCCGGGATATTGAGGCCCTGGTCAAGAAGAAGAAGGAGGCACATGGCATGCATAGGCAGCTGGGACCAAGTGGATCCCTTGCAGAGTATGGGTGGGGGTGTAAGAGTAAAATTAAGAGCGAAATCAGGAGGGCAAAAATGGGACATGAGATTGTTTTGGCAGATAAGGAAAAGGAGAACCCAAAGAGATTCTACAAATGCATCAAGGACAAAAGAGTAACTAGGGTGAGGGTAGGGTCTCTTAAGGATCAACAAGGCCATCTATGTGCGGATCCACAAGAGATGGCTGATATCATGAATGAATATTTCTCATCAGTAGTTACTGTTGAGAATGGCATGATGTTAGGGAACTTGGGGAAGTAAATAGTGATGTCTTGAGGAGTGTACGTATAACAGAGAAGAAGGTGCTATAAGTCTTAAAGCCTGAAGAGAGGCAAATGTCATGCCTTTGTTTAAAAAGGGCTGCAGGGAAAAACCTGGAACAACAGGCTGGTGAGCCTCGCATCCGTCGTGGGTAAGTTGTTCATAGGTATTCTGAGAGACCAGATCTACAGGCACTTAGAGAGACAAGGACTGATTACGGACAGTCAGCATGGCTTTGTGAGTGGAAAATCATGTCTCACAAATTTAATTGAGTTTTTTGAAGTAACCAAGAAAGTAGATGAGGGCAGTGCAGTTGATGTTGTCTACATGGATTTTAGCAAGGCCTTTGATAAGGTATGGTAGGTTGTTGCGTAAGGTTAAATCTCACAGGATCCAGGGTGAGGTGGCCAAATGGATACAAAATTGACTGACGACAGAAGACAGAGGGTGGTTGTAGAGGGTTGTTTTTGAAACTGGAGGCCTGTGACCAGCAATGTGCCTCAGGGTTCGATGCTGGCTCTACTGTTATTTGTCATTTATATTAATGATTTGGATAAGAATTTATGAGGCATGGTTAGTAAGTTTGCAGATGATACCAAGATTGCTGGCGTAATGGACAGTGAAGAAGGTTATTGAGGATTTCAGATGGATCTTGACCAATTGGGCCAGTGGGCTGATGAATGGCAGATGGAGTTTAATTTTGATAAATGCGTGGTGATGCATTTTGGTAGATTGAACCAGAGCACGATTTACTCAGTTAATGGTAGGGCATTGGGAGAATTATAAAACAAAGAAATTTAGGGTTACAGGTTCATAGCTCCTTGAAAGTGGAGTCACAGGTGGACAAAGTTGTGAAGAAGGCATTCGGCATGCTTGATTTCATTGGTTAGAACATTGAATACACGAGTTAAGATGTCTTGTGAAGTTGTATAAGACATTGATAAGGCCACTTTTGGAATACTGTGTACAGTTCTGGTCATCCCATTATAGAAAGGATAGTAATAAACTAGAAAGAGTGCAGAAAAGATTTACTAGGATGTGGGATTTGATGGTTTTAGTTATAAGGAGAGGCTGGATAGATTGGGATTTTTTTCTCTGGAGGGTAGGAGGCTAAGGGGTGATCTTACAGAGATCTATAAAATAATGAGGGGCGTAGATCAGCTAGGTAGTCAATATCTTTCCCAAAGGTAGGCGAGGCTAAAACTAGACAGCATAGTTTTAAGGTGAGAGGGGAGAAATACAAAAGGGTCCAGAGGGACAATTTTTTTCACACAGAAAGGTGGTGAGTGTCTGGAACAAGATGCCAGAGGTATAGTAGAGGCGGGAAAAATTTTGTTTTTTAAAAAGCATTTAGACAGTTACATGGGTAAAATGGCTATGGAGGGATATGGGCCAAACTCAGGCAATTGGGACTAGCTTAGGGGTTAAAAAAGGGCAGCTTGGAGGGCATGTTTCTATGCTGTAAACTTCTATGACTCTATGAATCTAGTACAGGTCGATCATCGAATCCCTACAGTGCAGAAGGAGGCCAGTGGGCCCATCAAGCCTGCATGAGTAACAATCCCACCCATATCCCTGTAACCCCATATATTTACTCTGCTAATCCCCCTGACACTAATGGTCAATTTAACATGGCCAATTCAGCAGGGAAAAAGACAAAAATAGACCAGGAGTAAAAGTTCTCAATTGCAGAAAGACCAACTTTTATTAGTCGGTATGTGATTTAGCAAACGCACACTGAAAATAGCTATTTAAAGGTAAATCAACATCAGAGCAGAGGCAGGTATTCAATGAGGAGAGAGTAAAGGTTCTGAACATACATTTCCACAAAAAAATTTGGACTCTCAAATCTAAAGCCCACAGGATCTTCAGCAGGTACAGGACAGGATAAGGTTAAAAGAAAAGATGCTTGTTATGTGTCAGACATCAAGACAGCTAAGTCAAGAGAAGTATAGGAGATCCAGGAGTTGAATTAAAAAAGGTTATTAGGGAGGGCATGAAAAAATTTTGACAAGTTAAATCAAGCCTAGCTCAAAGATGTTTTGTAAATATCTAAAGAGCAAGAGGATATCGAAGGGAATGATAGAGCCAATTAGAGGCAAATAAAGGTTACTTGTGTGTGGAGGCAGAAGATGTGGACATAATGAATACTCTGCACCAATCTTTACAAAAGATGGAGGAAATCCAATCATTCTATTTGAGGAGGAGGAGTGTGAAGTATTAGACAGGATAAACAGAGTGAGAGAGGAAATATTAGGGGATTTAGCATCTTTGAGAGTAAATGGATCAATGAAATGCAGCCCAAGCTATTCAGAGAAACAGGTTAGGAAATAAGTGACATTCTATCATTATTCTCAAATCCTTTCTGACTACAGATGTGATCCCAGAGGGCTGGCAATGGTGAACCTTTATTTAAATGGGGAGGAAGGGATAGGCCACGAGATTGTAAACCAGGCAGTCCAACTTTGGTGCCGAACAAATTCATTTTTAAAAATTTCTGAGGGAAGTATTGTCATTTAGAAAAGCACAGATTAGTCAAAAACAGTCAGCATAGGCTTGTTAAGGGAAGGCTGTACCTGACCAACTTAGAATCATAGAATCCTACAGTGCAGAAGTAGGCCATTTGGCCCATCAGGTCTGTAGCAACCACAATTCCATCCAGACCTTATCCCCATAACCCCATGCATTTACCCCAGCTAGTCCCTCTGACACAAAGAGGCTATTTAGCATGGCCAACCCACCTAACCCGCACTTCCTTGGACTGTGGAAGGAAACCAGAGCACCTGATGAAAACCCACGCAGACATGGGGAGAATGTCCAAACTCCACACAGTGACCCAAACCAGGTATTGAACCCAGGTGCCTGGCACTGTGAGGCAGCACTGTGCCACTTTGCCTCCATTAATTAGCGTTTTTGAGGAGTTAACAAGGAGGATCTTTGAGAGAAGGACATGTGATTGGATTTTAACATAGCTTTTGACGGGATCCCCATATAGGAGACGGGCTAGAAAAGGAAGAGCCTAGTTGAATCCAAAATTCACAATAGCAGGAAGCAAAACACAATGGTCACTGGGTGTTGTTGCAGCTGAAAGGCCATTTCCACTGAAGTCACACAGGGCATTGTACTGGGTCCTTGCTATTTGTGGATACATGTCAATGATTAGAATTAAATGTAGATGGTGTGACTAAAAGTTTGCAGATGAGGCAATGGTAGTGGAAAAGAAAGTTGAAAAACTGCAGCAATTTATCAATAGACTGGATAAGTAGAAAATAAAGTGACAAATGCAATTCAATCTGGAGACTGGAAGGAGAAAATTCAATTGGGGAGGGCAAACAAAGTAGGGGAATAGACAATAAAAGGTAAGATACTGAAACAGGGAGACCTTGGAGTGCATGTGCAGTTTTTCCTCAAGGTAATATGACAAATCAATATGTTAAGAGGGCCTATGGAATGTGAACATAAGAACATAAGAAATAGGAGCAGGAGTAGGCCATCTAGCCCTCCGAGCCTGCCCCGTCATTCAATAAGATCATGGCTGATCTGAAGTGGCTCAGTTCCACTTTCCCGCCTTCTCTCCATAACCCTTAATCCCCTTGCCTATCAAATACTTTCCTTTAATAAACAATAAGAGCAGGGACGTTATGCAAGAACTGTATAAAACACCAGTTGGATCACAACTACATTACTATGTACATTTCCAAGCACCACTTTACAGGAAGGGTGCAATCCACAAGAGAGTATACAAAGACCTTTTATACTAATGTGGCCAGGATTGGGAAATGTTAGCTATGAGAAAAGATTGAATATGCTGGGATTGCTTTATTTGGAACAGAGATGGTTGTGATTCATAAGATATGGAGAAATATAGAGAATAGTTCGGAAGGACTTAATTCCTTCAGCAGAGATCAATAATCAGGAGTCGCAGATTGACAGAAGGCTTAAGAGGAAAATTTCTTTTACCCGGAGGATGGAGGGGGTCTGGAACTCACTGTCTGAAAGGATAGTAGAGATAGAAACTCTCACTGCATTTAATGCAATATTAAATATATGGACAGAAATTACGCTAATTCCAAGATTATGGGCCAGTTGGCATTAGGCTGGATAGCACTATTTAGCCAGTAAAGAAACAATGGACTGAAGAGCCTCTTTCTGTACCATTCCTACAACTCTCCAGTCCTAAAGTAATGAATTTCACCAATGGGGATAACAGAATGCAGTTGACTATCTAATCTCATAGGCACAATCATGTCAATTAGATTAATTAGGTTGCAGGGCACATTTGAAAGTGCCCAAGGGTGCAGCATACAGTTATCTCAAGTTACTTATCTCTCTTGTCAGCCGCAGGAGAACTTAGTTCAGTCACCTTTCAGGAAAATGGTCATTCGGAAACAAGTTAGAAGAGAGCCAGGAGGTGGTTTACAAGGGGAGATTGAGAACCTTGAGGCTTTCATTCATGAAAAGCAAATATTCTGCAGTGATGAAAAAGAGGAGTTTAAATAAACTAATGTTAGGATCCAGAACCACACCTCAAGATACATTAGGAAGCTCGACTACACCAAAGAGATTTGCTAGACTGTTACCAAGGTTAAGGGGCTTCGCTTACATGGAAAGACTGGGGAAAATGAGGTGTTGTCCTTGGAGCAGAGGATAAATAAGAAGAAGCTATTTCCAATGTCAGTAGCATGGGTAACAGAGAACACAGAGTCTGGGTGATGGGCGAAAGAACCAAAGATGATGGGACATTTTCTGGCCTCCCTGTAGCAGGAAGTGGCATGATGTGCGCCAGTGGCAGAACCTTCTGGTCACTGACAATGGGGTTTCCCATTGATTGCACCACACACCACCGGGATCCCACAGCAGTGCAGCACTGTCAGCAAGACCAGAAGATCGCGACATCATGAACAGCCGGAAAATTCCAGCCAATCTAGGGAAAGAAATTGCAATAGGCCTTTGTACATTCTCCATTGTGATTGCATCCTTCCTGTAAAGTGGTGCTTGGAAGCGTACATAGTATTGTAGTTGTTATCCAACTGGCGTTTTATACAGTTCTTGCATAACTTCTCTGCTCTTATTATCTATTAAAAGAAAGCATTCCATATGCCCTGTTACTAAACTGATTTGTCCTATTACCCTGAGGAATCAATGCATATGCACTCCAAGGTCCCTCTGCTCATCTTCATGTTTCAATACCTTACCACATCATGTCCATTCCCCTGCCTTGTTTGCCCTCGCCTCCCAATCGCATTCCCGGATGAATTGCTATGATTTGAAAGGTTGTTGGAAGTGGAATAAATATTTGTTTCCAGAATGGAATTGGATGGCTATCTGAAGGGAAACATTTTCTAGGCCTGCAGGGCAAAAACAGGGAAGCAGGACTAATTGCAATGTTGAACTAAAGAACCAGCATGGGCACAATAGGCTGATGGCTCTCCTTATATTTGGTAAAATTCTCTCTGGCCTGAAGTTTATAGCTCATCCCATTGGTGGGACTTTCCAGTTCTGCCAAAGTCAATGGACCATCACATTTTATGGACTACCCCACCATTGTGACGGGGCTGTAAAATTCCATCCAAGAGTCGACCTTCCCCACTTTATCATCCACCCCTTTTAGCAATGTCATTGCAATCGACCAGTGGGATTTTTTCCTGAAAACATCACCACTTACTACCTCCAAGTTAAAATGTATAATTTTTTTCTAAAACTGCTGCTATCCTCTTTGCATATCACCATCAAGAAAAATTTGGAACCATTTGCTTTCATTTTACTGAACAATATAAATTTATTTTTTCTAGTTTCAATGCATTACGAGCAGCTGAGAAAGCTCAGTAGTTAAAGTCATGGACATTTTCCCCTGCCTAAAGGCCAAACGTCTTAAACCATGAAAACTGTTAAGGCCAGCAAACTAAACAATTGAGATAATAAAGCAGTCACAACAATGGAGCATTTCTTTGTTTATGAAGATGGTTCTCTATGTTAGATAAAAGCTTCATACTGATTTCAGCAAATGTCCATTTTCACAACTAAATTTATTTTTGCTTTAGTTAATGGACGCTCTTTCTGTTTGCACTGAAGGCTTAAAGGGGTTCAAGTTGGAACTTCCATTGCTTATATTTTTTATAGACAATCTAGAGAACAGAATATCAAGTCAAATTCAAAGCACTAGTCAATTAAGTTAGCCAATGTGTATTAACCTAATGGGATCTGGATGGGCTTCTCTGGTCCTGCAATATCAATACAGTGATTATTGTAACAGGTTCAAAAATGGATAGTTTGCAGTGAGTGCCTCACTCCTGACCTCAGCGATTTCTCTATGAGTGGTATGTTTTGTCTGTACAGTGCACAAGAAACAATACTTCTTTACATATGACAATAATAAATCAAATCAAATCAAATCAAGTCAAATCCATACCTCCACAACACATTGGGTGGGATTTTGCAGCCCTTTCTGCCAGTGGGAACCTGGTCCTACTGAAGACAACCATCCCTGCACACCTACCACCCGCAGAGGGTGCCCTGGAAGCGGGTCGAACGGGTCACGCAAAATCTGCATAGACTTCCACCAGCAGCCAATGGCGAGCCATCTCCGCTGCAAAGAAACATGCCAGAGGGAGGGCCGGAATATCCCAACCAATGTGAAGCAACTTCATGTCAGATAATGGTGGCACAGTGGTTAGCACTGGTGCTTCACAGCACCAGGAACCTGAGTTCGATTCCCAGCTTCGGTCACTGTCTGTGCAAAGTCTGCATGTTCTCCCTGTGTCTGCGTGGGTTTCCTCTGTGTGCTCCGGTTTCTTCCAACAATCCAAAAGACATGCTGGTTAAGTGCATTGACAATGCTAAATTCTCCCTCAGTGTACCCAAACAGGCACTGGAGTGTGACAACACAGTAACTTCATTGCCGTGTTAATGTAAGCCTACTTGTGACACTAATAAATAAATTTAAATTTTACATGTAACTGCCGGGGACAATGCAAACACAGGAACTTTGAACATGCCGGTCAATGTTACATAATTGCCACGCGTAATTTACACCAAAAGCACAATCTAAAACAGCCTGCTCACCCAAACAGATTTTACCCTTAATAAATAAATTCCCTTACCTGTGCACTTCTTGACCTTGCTATTTCTTTTCCCATGCCAGCTTAATTTACAGTTGAAGTTCTCCTCCCAAAACTCTGCAAACCAGACATTCCTTCTGTTGTTCTCCAACGTACGGCTTCTGAAGTATCTATCAAAGCCTGAGGAAAAAGCAAAATGGTCAGCTCTGCCAAACAGTGGGCAACGCATAATTCCTTCTGAACCATCTGCATTTCCTGATCTAAGTCGATAAAATGATGGGTTGGCAGCACTGTCACTTATTTCCCTTCTGGGGCTTTTAATATGTTTGATCTTTTTTTAAGTCTTAAAATTTATACCACTAGCAATGTAGCTAACTTTGGATAAGAAAATACAGGAAAACTTATCACCGGTGTCCTGAGCTTTGACAGTCTGCAGTGTAAATAAATTAATGTGGTTCGTAGCCAATTTCCCTCAACACTGATCTTTTCACCTCTGGAAGGAAATATTACAGGGTTTGGCACTTTCTGCTCAGCTTGGTTTCGAGTCATGAATTTCAATCAAAGCACAGGAAAATAAGCACTGAAGATGATTCCCATTAGGAGCCAGCATCTCAGGTGATCCTACCTTCAATCGAGGCTCTCTTAGGGAGGATGGTGACGGCCCCTTCGGCGACCTCTTCCTGTTGGTGTACTGGCGCGACCTTTGAACCCCAGCTGTCAGAGCCCACCCAGAGGAAGTGCTTCGTCTGATTGGATCTCTTGGCGGCCTCCAGTAAGCGGCTGTGGATAAAAGTGGGGGATGTGGGTGGGGGTCAACCATGAAACTTTAGCTTGTGCTTGGAATTAATAGCAACCGTTTCTAATTCATAAATCATAGAATCCCTGCATTGTAAAAGGAGGCCATTAAGCCCGCAGCAACAATAATCCCACCCAGACCCCGTAACCCCACATATTTACCTGCTCATCCTGCTGACACTGAGGGGCAATTTAGCACAGCCAATCCACCTCTAACCAGTACATTTTTGGACTGTGGGAGGAAACCAGAGGCAACCCAGGCAGACACAGGGGGAATGTGCAGACTCCACACAGACAGTGGCCCAAGATCAGAATTGAACCTGGATCCCCGGCGCTGTGAAGCAGCGCTGCTAACCGCTGTGTCACTGTGCCATCCCGGCTCATTCATTCCTCCCACCAGGCATTAAAAAGGCAAAAGTGCAACCCATTTAACCAATCATTTTGACAGCCCAATACATAAAAAGAAAACAGCAGAGACACCTGCTTGAAGCCTGCATTCGTGCCACAGGAAATGGTCACCTAATCTGATCTAAGTCATTCCAACTGTCGTGTTCACTTTGTCATTTTCCCCCACCTCAGCGGTTGGTTTCTGATCTATTGCATTTGCAGGCTTCAGAAAACCAGCTCTATTTCCCAAAGGATCAAGGCAGCAGCCTGAAGTGTAATTGCATTAGAACTCCCCGTGCACCTCAGAGGAATTTGCAGCCATTACAAATCATTGTTTTGAACAGCTTTATTCATTAGCACTGTTTCTGTGAACTAAGCTCCGGCTGAAATCCTGAACTATCCCTTTTATCAGAATCGAAACTGGCCTCAATTTGAACGAGCGCTTAGGTTCCCCAGAGGCCTGAAGGGAACACAATTTCAACTTTAACAAAAAAAACAGCAATACGCACCTGATGTCATCTTCGTTAGCAAATATAATTATTCCACGAGCATTGGGGGTTTCCAGCAAGCGTTTGATGATTTTATCAAATTCACCTGGTTTCGGCTCTCGAGGGATTTTCAGTGACTGCGCAATGCAAACCCTACCTAAGGGGAAGAATATCACCACGTTACTAACTAAACAATCAACTACTATAGTATTAACATATTCTTGTGCCTTCTAATCTAGTTTGGCCTGTTTTGATTGTGGGTGACACTGAGCTGCTCCAGTATCAGCAATAAAAAGCAATGGTCCCCATAAGGGCACTGCGAGTATAAGAAAATAAGCAGAATCCAATTAAACTAAGGGTGGGGGTGGTTTTCCCAGCCCGCTGTGCTGCTCTAGCAGCGCAATGGGCTGGGAGACAGCAGTGGAGGCCGTTTGCTGGGCTTCAAGCCTGGTGCCACAGCCTCCACGGGTCTCCAGAGTCAGGATTTGGGCATCGTCAGCTCCATGCTGAAAATATTAAAACAGGCATTTCCCTATCATTAGCAGGCCCGGGACTGAAATCTCCAGGCCCACTAGCCTCTCCACCTCCCCAGCTACCCAGCACCCCCCCACCACACTCCCCCAAGCTGGAAATGGTTCACTCCAGCGGTTTACAACAGCTCCCTACAACAGCTGGCAGCCCAATTCCACTGGAGCGAAGGGAGGCCATTGAGGCCCCACCAGGAGGTCGAGGGTAAAAGGGGATGTGCCCCTGGGCATTGCCAGTCTGGCATTACAAGCCTGGCCTCCTGGCACTGCCCAAGAGACACTTCAGGGTCAGAAGAGGGTGGGGCCTATTGGGCAACAGGGCCTCCGGTGGGGGGGCAGTTTCAGAAGGGTTTGGGGATCCTGCTGCCATTCTGCAGTCAGAATCAGTGGCAGCGGGAAGTAAGTAGCTGATTGGGACTAGCCATCAGGGTGGGGTGACATCAGGAGTGACCCAGAGACGTTTGGGAGACCAGCAATTGGGGGTTGGGGGAGTCAGAGGGGCAGAGATGTGAGGTCATGGGGCTGGCCAGTGATCAGGAGGCTAGCAGTGAGGGGCACATACTCCGATCTCTGCTCTGACAGCTTGATGCCTGTGTGCAATGGCCTGCTCAGCGCTATGCTGTTGACATCTACCTTGGCCTGTTTTGATTGTGGTTGACACTTTCAGTGAATTTCAGTGTGAATCTTGCTAGGGCACTCTGTGATGCACAGAGTTTGGGAAATTCTGCACTTAGAATGTTTTTGGGAGATTCACTCCCGAAGTATTTCAATTAAGAAACAAAGCCAAAAGTGGCTATGAGATTGTTAACAATATGATTATAGGGTAAAGAAAATACATTGTAACCTGATTGGCCCACTGGAAGCAAATGTCTAATAAACACCATATGGATTCTCTCCAAGACCATCCAGGGATGGACAATGCCACAGGAGAGAGGCAGAGTTGACCATTCTCCATCGATGGACTCTGCCCAAACTGGGGCCTGTAAAATGTTCCTTGTCAAGGGCCAGGAGGAGACCCATGGGAAGGTCAGCTCGCCCACTATTCCACCTTAGAAACAAATGATGCAACTTGTATCAGTTATGGCTCTGTTGATAGCATTCTTGCCTCTGAGTCAGAAGGTTATATGTTCAAATCCCACTTCAGAATTTGAACCACACATATTGAGGCTGCCGGTTCAGTGCATCACTGAGAGATTGCTTGCACTGTAGGAGGTGCTGTCATTTTCCTGAGATGTTAAATTGAGGTCCCATCTGCCCTCTCTGTGGACATAAAAGATTCTATCACTCCACTGCAGAGAAGAACAGAGGCGTTATACCTCCTCCCCTGGTTAATATTAAGCGCTCAATAACAAAATGCAATGATCTGGTTCCTATCATATTGCTGTCTGTGGGATATTGCTGTGTGAATTGGCAGGTGAGTCTCCAACATTACTACACTTCAAAGTACTTCATCATCTGCAAAGTGCATTGAGATGTTTGCTGGTAATGAAAATGCTAAGCAAATGTAATTTTTTTCTTTCAATTCCATCCCTTTCACACCAAGTAATCAAAGATCAGAAATTAGATCAGAGGCTTGAGGGGTAGATATTTTAAATAACTGAACAGGAGCTGCAACCTCCTTTCTTCAAGCCATATGAGGGACATGTGGCTTGAGAATCTATGAATGTCTCTCAAAAGGGATTGCATAAGAGTTCTTCCTGCAACAATCTTCACCCGAGATGCCCAATGCTCCAGAGATAATCACAGTATAAGAGCTGCATGCACACAAACATATAAACTAGCAGCAGGAGTAGGCCATTCAGCCCTTCCAACCGATTCCTCCATTCAATGTGATCATGGCGCATCTGACTGTGACCCCAATTTCACAGTTCCATCTACCCCCAGTAACCTTTCACCCCCTTGTTAGTCAAGAATGTATCAAATTCTGCCTTAAACATATTCAAATACTCTGCGTCCACCACCTTTTGAGGAAGAGAGTTCCAAAGATTCACAATCCTCTCAGAGAAAAGATTTTCCCTAATCTCTGTCCTAAATGAATGACCCCTTATCTTTGAACAGTACCCCCGGCACTTGATTCTCCAACAAGTGCAAACATCCTCTCCATAGCCACCCTGTCATCACCCCTCCAGATTTTATTGGTTTCAATCAAGTCACTTCTTACTCTTCTAAACTCCAGCAGATACAAGCCTAGCCTGTCCAACCATTCCTCATAAGACAACTTGCCCAATCCAGGTATTATTTTAGTAAACCTTCTCTGAACTACTTTCAACCCATTTGCACATTTCTTTAAATAAGGAGACTAATAATATTTTAATCTTCATGGTACTCCAGGAGTGATCTCATCAATGTCCTGTATAACTGAAGAATAAGCTCCCTACTTTTGTAATCAACTCCCTTATAATAAATGATAATGTTTTATTAGCTTTCCTAATTACTTGCTGTAGCTACATACTTCCCTTTTGCAATTCATGCACTAAGACACATAGATCCCTCTGAACCCGAAGACCCATTTATACCTACTCTCTGTTTTTTGTTGGATTGCCAATCTTTTAGCTATGCTAATAAGTTATCCCTTACATAAGTACATAAGAAATAGGAGCAGGAGTAGGCCATCTAGCCCTTCGAGCCTGCCCCGCCATTCAATAAGATCATGGCTGATCTGTCGTGGCTCAGTTCCACATTCCCGCCCTCTCCCCATAACCCTTAATCCCCTCGCTTATCAAAAACCCATCAACCCGCGTCTTAAAAATATTTAGCGAGGCAGCCTCCACCACCTCAACAGGCAGAGAATTCCAGAGATTCACCACCCTTTGAGTGAAGAAGTTCCTCCTCAACTCCGTTCTAAACCGCCCCCCCCTTTATCTCGAGGCTGTGCCCCCTAGTCCTACTGTCCTTTCTGAGCGGAAAGACTCTCTCCATCTCTATCCTATCCATCCCATTCATCATCTTATACATCTCAATGAGATCTCCCCTCATTCTTCTAAACTCTAACGAGTACAAGCCTAGTTTATTCAGCCTCTCCTCATAGCTCAACCCCCTCAACTCCGGTATCAGCCTAGTAAACCTCCTCTGCACTCCCTCCAAGGCCAAAATATCCTTGCGTAAGTACGGCGACCAAAACTGCACGCAGTACACCAGCTGCAGCCTCACCAATGCCCTATACAGCTGCAGCAAGACCTCCCTACTTTTATATTCAATCCCCCTTGCTATGAAGGCCAGCATCCCATTAGCCTTCCTGACCACCTGCTGCACCTGCAGGCTGGGTTTTTGCGACTCGTGCACAAGGACCCCAAGGTCCCTCGGCACTGTCGCCTGCTGCAGTTTTTCGCCACGTAAGAAATAGTCCTTCCTACCATTATTCCTACCAAAGTGGACCACCTCGCACTTGCCAACATTAAATTCCATTTGCCATTTCCTGGCCCATTCGCCCAGCCTATCTAGATCCTTCTGCAGACTCTCCACACCCTCCGCGCAATTTGCCGTTCCACCACCATAGGTTTTTATTTTATGCAATAATCTTTGATGTGGCACCTTATCAAATGCTTCTGGAAATCTAAATACAGTACATCAACCGTTTCCCCTTTAGCTACAGCACATGTTAATTCTTCAAACAACTCTAATAAATAGGTTAAACATGATCCACAAAACCATGTTGATTCTGCCTGATTACTTTGTATTGTTCCAAGTGCCTTGCTATAACATCTTAATAATAATAACTTCTTACATTTCCCTATGACAGATGTTAAGCTAACTGGTCTGTAGTTTCCTGCTTTCTGTCTCCCTCCCTCTTTGGATAAAGGAGTAACTATTTCCCAATCTAATGGAACCTACCCCAAATCTTGGGAAGTTTGGAAAATTGTAAACAACGCATCAACTATCTCATTAGCTACTTCTTTTAAGAGCCTCAAATGAAGTCCAGAGATTTGTCAGTCTGCATCTCTTGAAATTTTCTCAGTACCACTTTCATAGTGTTTGTAATTTTCCCCAGTTCCTCTATCCCTTCATGTTTCCCGGTTTACAGCTTTTTCAGGGATGTTCCTGTATCATCTATATTGGAGACCAATATAAAGTATCTGTTCAATTCATCTACCATCTCCTTGTTTTGCATTATTAATATCCCAGACTTGTTTATTATAAGACCAACATTCAATTTGCTAATTCTTTTCTTTTCAAAATGTCAATAGAAACTCTTACTACGTCTTTGTATTTTTAGCCATCTTTCTCTCACACTCTAATTTATTCTTCCTTATCAATATTTTGGTCATTCTTTGCTTTGTTTTTTATACGCTTTCCAATCTTCTAACCTGTCATGTATCTTTACACAATCATATGCTTTTTCTTTAAGTCTGATATTATCTTCATTTTTTTTAGTTAACCACAGATGATGGGACCTCCCCTTAGAATTTTTCTGAGATAACTCAAAATGAATACTGTTCTCCAAAGAGCGTACTTGATCTACTTCTACTGAAAGGAGGGATAGGGCCAGGAACACATTTTTAGCTGCAGAGATCAGAATTCAGCATCCAAAATGTATTTCAGCTTCAATTAAGAGTGACGTCCTAATTGCATCAGTGTGACATCTCAACAGCTTGGCTTTGGTCTCACTTCACACCACTGACCTAACTACACTGAGGCTGCAGTCATCTGTTGTCAGAGCTCTACTGCCATAATTCTTAAGTCAAAGTAAACACAGATGCAGTATTGAAATGCTGGATCAAACCACCCTCCCTCATATCCTGTTCTGTTTGTGTTGACTTGGTGAAGATTGGGAACTCGGTGAAATATTAAGAAAGATGTCACATTCATATAGCACCTTTCACCACCTCAGGCTGTCCAGAGGCAGTTTGTAGCCAATGCAGTACTTCTGAAGTGTGGTCACTGCTGTAATATAAAATAAAAGAGCAGCCAGTTTTCACACAGTCATATCCCTTATGCAGAAATATTTTATGGCTGACTGGTATTGGTTGACGGATAGATATTGGCCAAGACACCAGGGAGAGATCTCCTGTTCTCCTTCAAGTTGTGCTAATGGCATCTTTTATATTCATGTCAATTTAACATCTCATGCAAGGCTGCACCTCTGTATATCAGAATGGATTTTGTGTTCAAATCTCCAGAGAATTCACAACCTTTCTGATACTTAGGCGATAACAGCTGAACCATGGCAACTCTGCTCCCTTACAATTAGCAATAAATTTAGAGTACTATTGTGATGTGGATTTGCATCACTGGGAACAGTGAAGAAAAACAATCTCCACTGTATCAGTGTGTCTTTCCCAAGCTTCATCTGCTTACTTCTTACAATTTTCCTTGGAAGGATTGGCCAGTGTGGGTCAAATATGAAAGTATTTTTTATATAATGGATTTATAAACTGATTCAAAACTCAATTTGCAATCATTTGACGACTCCCGTTAATTAAATTTTCCTTGGCTTGATCCAAAACCTTGTTTCGGAGATGAAAGGCCAGTGTTCTAATAAACCCAGCTACCCAATCCTTCCATTGACATATTGCAGATTCAATTAATTAAACATTGATTCTAAGATATGGTGTTTACAGGAACAAGATTACATTGGCATTGCAATGGCTGGAAGATGTCAGCACCACTGTTGTTATGGATTTTGGCCTCAATAATGAATTGGTTATGGAGATCTTATCTTAGTCAAGCCAACGGGTGAGCTTTTACAGTTTGTTCGGGTGAGAGGAGAAACTGTCGTTCTGTTAATCTTATTCGCACCAAATATTTCTGCTGCAATAATCTGGCTATTGAAATGTCATGGATCTGAAACATTAACTGTTTCTCTCCCCACAGGTGCTGCCAGATCTGTGGCATTCTCTGTTTTTATTTCCGATCTCCACAGTATTTTGCTTTTGCGTTGTGGCCACTAATCTGCTGCGTCATTACATTATCAATCAGTTCACAGCATGTTTATTTCTTTAATTAATTAAGGAGCTCAAATCAGAGGCTATGGTTGGAATTTTCCTGAAGATTCTCTGAATCTCCCAGCGTAACCACTGGAAGCCGTAGAGACACAAATTAAGCAGTCATTATCACTGACGATAGAAAGATCTCTGAAGATATTAAGTAGCAGCATGGAAGAATAAGCTTTAAAAATATTGCTTGGGCATAGACAAAATGTTATTTATAGAAGAGAATAAATTTTTCTGCTGAAATGACCAAAGCCTCAATCTCAGTACCTTCTGTACCAACTCTATCCCTCTCCCAGCTTTAGCTCATATCAAACCAGACAGCTCACAACCAGGTACCCCAATTGATGCCGAATTGTGGTTTTAGCCTCATATCTTTTCAGTCATAAAGATCACCTACTTCCCATCCGTCCCTACCCCAGATTCATCCCATCCGCTGCTGAAATCCTTATCCACACTTTGGTCACCTCTAAGTTTGCTCATGCCAATACAAATCTGGCTCCCGCATTCCCCCACCCGCATCCCACCCTCTGTCACCCACAACTCTGCCGTCTCTAATCCCATTGACACACTGACTCATTAGCCCTATTCTGACTCGTGCTTTGCCACCATTTTAAAATTCCCATCTTTATATTAAATCCCTCCACATCCTTACAACTCATTATTTTTATAATTATCTCCCACCATACAACTTTTCTGACTCCAGAATTAAGTGCAATCTCCCTATTTGGCTTCATCATTGGAACTGCATTTTCAACTGGCGGGGCACTGTATGCTGCACTCAACCTTTGTGCCTCCCTCTCTTTTGCTGAAAAAGCCTCCATTAAATTCATCTCCTTTGAACAAGCCTTTGGTCACCCCCTCCTAAATTTTGTTGGCTCAGAATTCATTTTCTTTCCCACTGCCCAATTCTGCAGGATATTTTCTCATGCTAAAGACACCCAATAAATTCTGATTGCCATTATCCTCATCGTCTTACTTAGCTTCCTGGGCCTGTGTACTATCCATAGATGGCAGCAGAGAGGATGATCTAACAAACCTACATCCAGACTTCCACTGATATTACACTGCACTCGGTAGCAAGAAGCACAGGGTGCAAGCCATGTGACAAAAGTCTTCTCCAAAGTTACCCCCTACCTAGACAAGACTGCCACAGAAATTGACTGTCTTTTTATGGAAATTCCTTCATCCATTTGAGTACAAGAACAGAACAAGGGAAAGGTAAACATGAAGTACAGTTGTCGTGCAGATCACAGGCTGAAAAGATACTTGAACTCCCTTGACTGTAGCAGGAGACAACCATCTTAGGCAGACAATGTATGTTTTGGATTATCTGACCTCCAATACATGAAAAGACAATTCAGACGCTTTTGATCAATGCCTTTGACTTCCTGCGTGCTGATACAATAACACTGTATGAGTATCACATCCAGAGAAGAAACGAATAACACTCATATGCCAGCAGTGAAGGTCAAACTCCTTGAATCAGATCGTACATTCTTTGTGTAAAAATTACAAAGCAGAAGAGAACCAGTGTCTAATTTCCAGAGTGGTGCCATTTACATGCTCCATTAATAAAATCAGAACAGTTTTGAAGGGGAAAAAATGTGCAACAGGGAACTGATTTTCTCTCACAGTGGCAAACCGCCAGGCTAGCATGGGTTCCCACAAGATGCCAGCTCCTGGGAACCAGACTCTGGAACCAGAGCGGCAGCCAGTATCATGGGGAATCTCTGGGTAAAATATGAGTTTCACCTCAGATTTCAAAAGTGGAGAAGACTAGGGTTGGGATTTTGCACTCCACATTCGCATTGGGCATGAATGTTAATGGGAGTGTACAAAATCTCGCAAGAGATCCTAAACGTTCAATATTGGGAACGCCATTAGAATAAATTTAAACCTAATTATTAGGACTCTACACATGATAACCAGCGCTCTCCCCCTGTTAATTATCCACTCACATCAGCATGAGGGCACTGCCCCAGGTACTACAGTGCATGGTGCATGGGCAGTGCCAGGGTGATGTTGCATTGTGTGAGGTGCATGGTATAGCGCATGGGGCAAGGTGGGGGGGTAGTAGTTGCATGGCGGATGCTGGTTTAACTTTTTTTAATAGAATCCCTACAGTGCAGAAAGAGGCCATTTGGCCCATCATATCTGCACTGACAACAATCCCACAACGATCCCTGTAACCCTACCTATTTAGTCACCCTGACACTAAAGGTCAATTTAGCATGGCCAATCAATCTAACCTGCACACCTTTGGAGTGTGGGAGGAAACCGGAGCACTTGGAGGAAACCCACGCAGACATGGGGAGAATGTGCAAACTCCACACAGACAGTTACCCGAGACCGGAATTGAACTCGGATCCCTGGCGCTGTGAGGCAGCAGTACTAACCATTGTGTTACAGTGCCACCCTAATTGAATCGGGGCAGCCATTAAAAAGGATGCCCTGATCTTCAAAAACTAAGCCGCTTGTATGACATTGTGGGACCCATCCCTTGGGTATTTTATTCTATCAGGCGAACGATATGGCAGAGAAAGCTGCCACTGGGGCCAACAGTTTCAGCATCAGTTTTCCCACCCACGGCGACACCCTGCAGGAAAATGGAAAAGTTCTGCCTCAGGTTATTATTTTGTACAGACTGGTTTTCAAAGAGAACCGTTGGATCAAATAAGATAAATACAATCCTACTTCATTATTTGATTCCAGATAACTTTTTTGCTGATTTATCAATATAACCATCGGCTCAACCTTCTTGTCTGGCCACATCTGGTGTTAGACAAGTCAAGCTTTAATGAGGAGCAGAAAGGAAGAGCGAGATTGTATTCTTGCCCTGTATTCAGCACTACGCTGTCAAGAAAAGCAAACAACAGATCAGCAAAAGTGATGACATTGCCATAAATTTATAAATCAATTCTAACCATAGGCGTCTTTGCATTAGAAACAATGCAGTTTATGTCAAGCGTTTGGCTTTAACGTCACTCAAAGGTAAACAACGTATCCTTTTTTTGTTCCCACAAAAGTGGAGTCCTAAATTTAATTGCTAAAATAATAAAAGCAAATTATAGCGGATGCTGGAACCTGAAACCAAAAGAGAAAACGCTGGAAAATCTCAGCAGGTCTGGCAGCGTCTGTGAGCAGAGAAAGAGCTGATGTTTTGAGTCCAGATGAACCTTTGTCAAAGCTCAATTTGTCAAAGCAGCAATTTAATTGCTATTGAGTCTCCATTTCAAATTAATAGTGCAGTGCTGGACTGCCTTGGGGTAAGTTTTTTTTAAGTTTATTTATTTGTGTCACAAGTGGGCCTACATTAACACTGCAATGGAGTTACTGTGACAATCCCCTTGTTGCCACACTCTGGTGCCTGTTCGGGTACACTGAGGGAGAATTTAGCATGGCCAATGCACCTAACCAGCATGTCTTTCAGATTGGGGGAGGAAACCAGTGCACCCGGAGGAAACCCACGCAGACATGGGGAGAATGAGAGGCTTTGCACAGACATTGACCCAAGCCGAGAATTGAACCCTGGTCCCTGAACTGGGAGGCAGCAGTGCTAACCATTGTGCCACCACGCCACCTGCGCCAGTCGTGCCACTAGGTTGTGGGCGGGAGGGGTGAGTGCAGTGCAGGGACGTCGGGAGTCTTGAATGATGGATGCTGCCTGGAAAAGGGCCAAGTCATTCAGCCCCGAGATGTGTTCTAATTGAAAGACAGACTTCAATCCAATTTTCACATCTTTTTTCATTCATTCATGGGAATGACGGCTTCATTGGCTAGGCAAGTATTTATTACCTATCGTTAATTGCCCTTGAGAAGGTGATGGTGAACTGCCTTCTTGAACCGCTGCTGTCAATGTGGTGTAGGTACACCCGAAGTGCTGTTAGGAAGGTAGTTCTGGAATTTTGACCCTGTGACAGTGAAGGAATGGCCAATATATTTCCAAGTCAGGAAGTGAATGACTTGGAGCGAGCTTGCGGGTGGTGGTGTTCCCATGTGTCAGCTGCCCTTGTCTTTCCAGATGGCAACAGTTGTGGGTTGGGAAGGCTGCCTTAAGAGTCTTGGTGGGTTCCTACTGTGCACGGTACACTCTGCTGCCACTGTGTGTCAGTGGTGGAGGGAGCAAATGTTTGTGGATGGGATGCCATTCAGGTGGGTTGCTTTGTTCTGGATACCATATATTTTCTCGAAAGCTGTTTAGAGCTCCACACATCCAATCAAGTACAGTATTCCATCAAACTCGTAACTAGTGCCTCTTAGAATGTGGATTGGCTTTGGGGAGTCAGGAGGTGGGTTAGTCACTGCAGGATTCCTAACCTTTGACTTGTTCTTGTAGCCACAGTATTTATATGGCTAGTCCAGTTCAGTTTCTGGTCAATGGTTGCCCGCAAAACATTGATAGTGCGGGATTCAGCAATGGCCATGAATGTCAAGGGACGATGGTTAGATTCTCTCTTGTTAGAGATGGTTATTACATGCCATTTGAGTGGTGTGGTTGTTACTTGCCACTTGTCAACCCAAGCCTGGATATTGTCCCGGTCTTGCTGCATTTTAACATGACCGCTTTAGTATCTGAGGTGTCGCAAATGGTGCCAAACATTGTGCAATCATCAGTGAACATCCCCACATCTGACCCTATAATGGAAGGAAGGCGAATGATGAAGCAACTGAAGATGATTGGACCCAGGACACTAACCTAAAGAGCTGAGATGCTTATCCTCCAATCCCGAGAACCATCTTCCTTCATGCTGGTATGATTCCAACCAGTAGAGAGCTTTCTTTCTGATTCCCATTGACTTCCCATTGATTCCCAATGCTACTTTAATGTCAAGAGCAGATAGTCTCGCCTCACCTCTGGAATTCAGCTCTTTTGCCCATATTTTAACCAAAGTTGTTATGAAACCGATACTCCTTGATGATATCCTTATCCAAGTGATATATATTCATTTCAAATTATCCATCAGCACTCCAATTTTTTTTGGGGAGAGAACTCCAGCTTTCATTGTGTGAAAAAGTATCTCCTGATATTCCTGCTGAATTGACATGTTCTATTTTTAAGTTGACGTCCCTTCATTCTTGATTCCCCAACAAAGAGAGGAGTTTCTCTGCATCTACCCAATCAAATTAATCACTGGAGGCAGTTGGACAGCAGTACAGTTGCTGGAGTGGTAATCCAGAGACCCAGGATAGTCATCAAGGGACCTCAAATCCTGCCAAGGCAGATGGTGAAATTTGAATTCAATCGATAACTGGAATTAAAAGTCGAATGATGACCACGAAGCCATTGTTTGATTGTCGTAAAAACCCATCTGGTCACTCATATCCTCTAGGGAATGGGTAAATAATTTTTAAAAAAATTAAACATCAGGGCCCCTTTGCAAGCAGAAAGTTGTGATCTTCAGTTCCGTGCTAACAGTACATAGCCCATCATTACATAATAAATACAGGGTACCAGCGCCCACCAACATTAAAGAGTAAATTGGACAACAACGTCCAGATTCTGCATCAAAGTGTAAATTAGGAAATTGCTGCCTGAGCTGCCCTGCTCCTCTTCAAGTTTGCCAGATTGATATCTTGCTGAGAGACACAGTCAAGCACAGGTATGGTGATGATTCCTTTAAGATCAACACAGCAGAGTAAGGGTCACCTGGTGTGGGTGACCAATCAGGACTCAGAGTTGGGAATCACTCCAGGGGAAGGAGTTTTCTTAGGCAGAAGCTCTTCAGAACTAGTTGCAGACATCCTGTTGCTCTTGTAGATCCAAGTGAATAAATCCTTTGTTGTTCACTAATGAACTCTCTGGTAAGTGCATCATTACAACATGCGATGGTGTTAAGTTGCTGGTTACTTGCTAAACACATTTTGGTGTGTTAAAGCTCCCCCTGTGTGACTCAGTGAGGATTCTTCAGTCTGACTAGTTGAGGTGACACCCTGCTCATAGACACACACATACAACAGATCTCTCCATAGAGAGCACCACACTGAAAATAATCCCAAAATTGTTGCCCTGTCTGAAAGCCTGTTGAAGTGTGGGTGCCTGTAAGCATAATGAATGGTGACTCTGCTTCTTCACTGCTGAACACAAATTCTGGACCCGCATATGCTTCTATAACTATTTTGCTGTTTCTTGTGCTAATTTATTATTCATTGCTTATACTCTGCCTCTGAAAGGACTGAGTGAAAAGAGTTACAGAGAGAGAGCAGCTGGATTCAAAAGTAGATTCCTGCCCAGTGAGACAAATAAAACCTATACCAGTTATTCCTTTTGATGTGCTTGATGAATCAAATAAATAAAGGTTTGCACACTAAACTGTGACTAAATTTTATTGCCACTAAATTTATTGTAAAATAGAGCTGGAAAACCAATTTCTTCCTCATTTCTGTCACCAGTTCTTTTTCATTGTAGCGACTCTTGAAGTGTGAAAAGATTTCACTAGTCTTCCTGACTTAATGTACAAATCAAACTGCAGAAATGAAATTCTTTACAATTAATATTAACACTTCATCGTATAAATTATCTTTTCCTTTAATACCTATTATTGTGCTACATTTATATAAATCTCTATTAATGGAGAGAATTTTCATCCTGCATTTGCCATCAGCGAGAATGGCAACTTGGACACAAAATCCAGTGAAACGTAGCAACATAGAAAATAGGAGCAAGAGGAAGCCACTCGGAACTATGAGCCTGCTCCACCGTTCATCACGATCAGGGCTGATCATCCAACTCAATAGCCTGATCCTACTTTTTCTCCAAAACTTTTGACCCCTTTTGCCCCAAATTCTATATCCAACCGCCTCTTGAATACATTCCATGTTTTGGTATCAACTACTTCCCATGGTAATGAAACATGATACTCACCGGCAAGATCACATTCCTCGATTTTCCACACTCCACGCTACTGATGAGTTTAACACTATAGAAATCCCCATTTAAATGCATCAACATCAACATGTCATTATTAAGACCTCTTGGCGAGACATTCCCCCGGCCTCCGATTCCTCCATCACTGAAGATTCATTGGGCGCCAGCAATTTATATCAACCCTATAAAAACTGGCAACCTCACCTCCAAAGGGGATATTGCATATGTGTGCTTAGGTTGGCATTGCCCTCCAGGGTGGCAATTGCACTGAAGGGTGAGTGGGCTATCCAGATAAATGCAACTTGGGGCTGGTGGGGGGTGGGGGAGTGGGGATGGTGGGGGTTGGGGGGGGGGGGTGGTTCGGTCTCAGTATCTCAAAGGTGGGGTTAATCGCAGGCCTCAGCAGTCTTCCGTTGTTTAAAGGGTCTGACAACTGGTGAACAGGCAGCAACTCCTGTGTCCTCCTAGCTGGAATAATGGCGATATCACCAGTGAGGGAGTGCTTTTGCAGATTGGCAGCTGGAAAGGGAATGGGAGCAGGTGAATCCACAGGGGTGACTGCGTAGTCCCTGGATGGGTCCCATGAGATGCCAGGCTGCATGGGCAAAGTGGGAAACTCAGACAAGGGGTGGTTACCAGCTTCATGAGGGCTGAAGATCATCACACAAGGAGGGAGGGCTAGCAGTCAGAATGAATCCCCTCCCTCAGGCACTTTGCAGTCTGAAGACATGCGCTGCCTGGAAGGTCAAGGCCACTAGCTATGGAAGCCAGGCTGTCAGAGATTGTGATTGTGATTTGATTTGATTTATTATTGTCACATGTATTAGTATACAGTTAAAAGTATTGCTTCTTGTGTGCTATACGGACAAAGCATATCATTCGTAGAGAAGGAAACGAGACAGTGCAGAATGTAATGTTACAGTCATAGCTAGGGTGTAGAGATAGGTCAACTTAATGCAAGGTAAGTCCATTCAAAAGTCTGACAGCAACAGGGAAGAAGCCATTCTTCAGTTGGTTGGTACGTGACTTCAGACTTTTGTCTCCTTTTCCCGAAGGAAGAAGGTGGAAGAGAGAATGTCTGGGGTTGCGTGGGGTCCTTAATTACGCTGGCTGCTTTGCCAAGGCAGCAGGAAGTGTAGACAGAGTCAATGGGGGGGAGGCTGGTTTGCATGATGGATTGGGCTACATTCATGACCTTTTGTAGTTCCTTGTGGTCTTGGGCAGAGCAGGAGCCATACCAAACTGTGATACAGCCAGAAAGAATGCTTGTGTGTGGGTGGCTGGCTGTTCAAGATGGAAGGCTCATTTAATCCACAGCCATGAGAGCTGGGAGAATGTGGGTGCCCTCTCAGGCTGAAGCTGACTGTAACTTGCAGTCTTCCCATGCACTAGGTGTGCCTCGTCTGCCATAAGGGGAAGTCAGTTGCCTAATCAGTTCCTGACCTTTACTCGATGGTTCAATTGTGCCAATTAGTCAGCATTGCAATGCACAATTGTGCCACTCATTGGCACCCAAAAGTTAACACTTTGGAAACTTAGCCCCCAAGCATTAAACTCCAAGGCTAATACTCACACCTCCATAACAGAGGGGTGACGCAGACATTGTCTTTATGCAAGGCATAATGGTGAATGGGCTCAGCGGTCATCCCGTTCAGGACATGAAAAGGTTGCTGCATCTCATTCTCTCGTAAGGTTAGAACGTAAGTCCATTGAATGCACTCAACTGCCCTCATTTCTCACCTGAGGAGAGTAACACGCCTACTGAGGCTCTCGTGTGTCAAAGTGCTTCATTCAGATGGAGTTGAGAGGGGCAGTTGTGGGGAGGGAGTGAGGCTCATCGGAAAGGTGCTCACATAGTGGGTGTGGATGTCTCAGATCCTGAGATGGCTGTAGCTCAGGGTATTGTCAGAGCTCCTCATCAGTCATTTTGTTCTTTTCTTCCTTTCGTATTTTGGTTGGAGAGAATCACGTTGACAGTCAAGCTGACAATTCTTCCCATTGCTATTGAGCAGCAGCAGTAACATCGATGTGCCACTGTGCATGTCCAGGAATAGCACCCTGCAGAGGAGGGGAAGCACGGCTGGCTGATCGTCCCGGTGCAGGGCCACAGGTCGTGGAACCTCAGAAGAGATAATGGCATGGTGGGCGGCATGGTAGCATAGTGGTTAGCATTGCTGTTTCACAGCTCCATGGACCTGTGTTCAATTCCTGGCTTGGGTCACTGTCTGTGTGGAGTTTGCACATTCTCCCCATCTCTACGTGGGTTTTCTCCAGGTGTCCAGTTTCCTCTCACAGTCCAAAGATGTGCAGGTTAGGTCGATTGGCCATGCTAAAAATTGCCCCTTAGCGTCCTGAGATTTGTAGGTTAGAGGGATTAGCAGATAAATATGTAAGCATATGGGGTAGGGCCTGGGTGGGATGGTGATCGGTGCAGACTCAATGGACCGAATGGCCTCTCTCTGCACTGTAGGGTTTGTATGATGATGTATGTAAAATTTTTGAGGTATTACTGGCCAGTTGTATTGCACTGTAGAACTTCCTGCCAAATGTCAGAGGTCCAGTGCCAGAGAGGACTGCGCCTGTCCCAGGGAACAGTACCAGTTGGCACCACATGGATTGGGAAGTCACCCATTACCTGTGGCCCTGAAAGTCACTGCCACTCTGAACTGCAGTGGCTTGTTTTAGGGCTCCATACATGACCTGTGCAGCATCTCCCAGTATGCTGCACACAACTGCATAAGGGAGGTCACAGATGCATTATTCACTGGCTCCCACATGTCCATCACTAGGCCCAGGCCCAGGCTAGCCAAGAGAATAGGGTCATGGGATTCATCTGCAGAGCAGGTATACTCTAGACACAGGGTGTCATCAACTGCACTCACATGTCTCTACATTCCCCATGGTAGCATAGGGTGCCATTTGTGAATCGCAGGGGATACAATTCCCTCAATGTCTGGATCATTTTGACCACGCAGTGCCCATTATGCAGCTGTGTGCCCATTTCCTGGGGACCATCCATAACAGTTACACCTTCGGATGCTCACAGATCCCAGCTGTCTTTGAGAGAGAGCAGCAGCTAGAGGGATTATTCCTCGGACACAAAGGGTACCCCGTCAGGAGGTGGCTGATGACACCAATGCAAAGGTCCCAAACGCTCGCTGAGACTCTGTCAGAGGGAGCCCTCCAATGTAACCCCAGAGGGTGTCATGCATCACAGCAGTCTGCTATGCTGCACACAACCTGGCACTGCAGCGGCGAGAGCAGCTGTACCACGAGGAGGTGAAAGAGCAACACATCTCTTCGGATGGGGAGGATGTTGAGGAATGGGCGAGGGGAACCCATGGAGAGGGCAGTGCAAAGACCTACGGCAATGGCCAACGCCCGCACGAGGCAAAGGACAAAGGACATCCTCACAGCGTCTCAGTTTGGGGAGGACCAGGACTAAGTGGTGAAGACCTCTCTCAGCATGGGGTCTGACATCCTCTCACTGCTGTGATGCCTGCGGAAGATGACTGTGATGGTGGCTAGTCATGGGCAGGGCGCTAAAGCAATTGGCCAGATGCTGCAGCAGAATGACTTGCGGTGAGGACGGATCAATGCTCCTCTTATCCTCTGTGAAATGTTTGACTCCAGCCTGACAGAGAGCTGAATGTGACCTGCCACTGAGCAGGATGATCTAGGGATCCAGAGAGGCTGAATGACACATTTCAGCTGCTGCTGCCGCCTCCGAGATCAGGGATCTCGGTGTGTTCCGATAAGGTGGACAGACATGCTACCAGACATAAGAGGACTGAGCGTAGTTGTAGCAGTTAGATGGGGGGTTGGGGGGAGACCCTTCAATTAATGAGGGAGTTGGAGGGTGGGTTGGAAGATGGCTTTACTGTGTCATCAGTATAGAAGGTGGGAGAGATATAGTGCTGCCATTCTCTCACTGCACTGAGAGGAAGCACTAGGTTTAGATGGGAGATTGTGGAGTTTGGTGACTCACCTCAACTAGTGCCCAGGTTCACCAGTGCCTGCTAGGTAACTATAGTTTCTTATCCTGTCTCACCCTCCTGCTTTGACCAGGTTTATCCCCAGGCAACTGGAATGAGATCCAGAAGCTCCGCCGTCCTCTGGCGCTGACACTCATGGATTCCCATTGGTGCTTCCACCATCCAGTTGAAGTCCTGCACCACCGAACCACCCTCAGCCGTGGAGGTCATGTGCTGAGTCACGAAGCAGACTGCCATGGAATGAAGATCCTGCACCAAGGTCTCCACTGCAGGTGCCACCCTCACAGTGTTGGCCTTGTGGTGTCGGAGTGACGGCACCATCTCCTTGGACAGTAGGTGTTGGAACTCCACCAGTCGGTCTTGCACTCCGAGGAGGGATGCTGTCATCCCTTCCTGATGCTCGCAACTCTGCCTTTGCAGCTCCAGCAGGTCTTGGACAGCTGGACCCAGGGCACGTCATTGGCCAGGGGCCCAGCGGAGTCCTGGGTTCTGTCATCTCTCTGAGTGTCGGTTCACCGGGATGCCCCTGCCTCCGCCTGCCATGGAAAGTCAGTTCTGAGGTTCTCACCAGTGAGTGACCCGGAAGGCTATCCACTGGTTAATCTCACAAAGGGGTGAGTATCTGCATTGGTGGAGAGTGTGGGTAACAGCTATGATGCACCTTTGACACTGGTCTCTGGGCTATCATCCTTGGAGCTGCTCATGTCTGTGACCCCCAGAGGGCGTGGGGATAATCCAGGCTGGCCAACTGATTGAAATGCAAGGGAAGGGAGATGGCGTTAGTGCATCGTAGTGGCAGGCTGATGGGAGAAAGTTAACGTGTGGTTTGCAGCATGGCTGCATGTGTTGAGGGTTCTCACTTTTGTTTCTTGCCGTCATCATGACAAGAGCCTTACCCTGGCTGCACAAAGAAGGTCATTCATCTTCTTCTGGCACTATAGCCCTGTCTCTTTTGGTGTAAGCTAGCACTCACCATCGTGGCCACAACCTCCCTGCTGTGCTTGGTGACTTTGCTTGCTAGACATCTGCCTGATCGTGGGTAAAGGATATTATTACTCTGCTTCACACCATCCAGAAGTTTGATTAGGGCTCCCTAAGGGCGGCACGGTGGTCAGCAGTGCTACCTCACAGCCAGAGACCTGGGTTCAATTCCCAGCTTGGATCACTGTCTATGTGGAGTTTGCACATTCTCCCCATGTCTGTGTGGGTTTCCTCCGGGCGCTCCGGTTTCCTCCCACAATCTGAAAGACGTGCTGGTTAGGTGCATTGGCCGTGCTGAATTCTCCCTCAGCGTAACCCGAACAGACACTGGTGTGTGGAAACTAGGGGATTTTCACAGTATCTTCATTGCAGTGTGAATGTAAGTCTACTTATGACAAATAAATAAATAAATATAACTCTGTGAAAGGCGGTGCTATCTTCCTGGCAGCCATACCCCCCTCTCCCGCCAGACTGGACTTGGACAAAGGAACACATTCTGGGGAGTCGTTTAACAGGAGCACCCCACTGATTACTCATTTGTACCGGGGGATGAGCAAATCATAGGCAAGCCACCATGAGTGTGACGTGAAACATGTGGAAAAAAAAGTGTTGTCAAAGTTGGCTTTTCCTGCTGAAGGCGCTGTTGGGATTTTCCCTTGGTTTTCTCACTGGGACCAACACTTTGAAAAATTATCTGAAAATCCCGTCCTAACAGTTTTAGCTCCTTTTAAACAATGCATCTGCTCAGTTTACTTGATTTAAACTTTATGTGTGCTGCAAGGCAGATGGAATTCTAGCCATCTGTCTGCCAACACTATGGCAGAAGACATCTTGGGGGAGATAGATCGAATTTGAAATGTGGCTCAAAGGCTCAAAGCCTCAGACAAGGTTAACATCCAATAGTCTCTTCCTGTTGTGTGTGGGATTATTTCATTCTATTGTTATCTTAGAGGTATTTACAAAGATGTATTGACAAAAGTGATATATTTTGGAAGCAAATCTGATTTGGCATTTCAACTGTTGCTTGTCCAGCGTCAAGCTCCAGTCCAATGGGAAACATACATTTTTGTACGTCTCAAGAATGCAAAGATGATTTTCCAAAAAAGATGTTTCCAGTACAGTATTCTAACCATTAATAGTTTCAGCTCAGTGTTGTCCTCTATATCACAGATTACTGGACTCTGAATCATTATTGTCCTTATTGATTGGATACCTCAATGGCGGCGCAGGCTTGTAGGGCCGAAGGGCCTGTTTCCTGTGCTGTGTTGTTCTTTGTTCTTTGTAATGATGCCCAAGTCATCATGAGGAAGCTATGACAGTATTTACATAGTGTCACCATGGCTGCAAAACTGCACTCCTTGGCACCAGTACATTTGCCACTATGGATTTTGGTACCAAGTTGGCTATTGTGGCCTGTGTGTCCACTACGGATGCAGCACATGCCAGACACCTTCTTGATGAAGGCATTAGCGAGGTATCAGAAGTATGTACCAAGTGCATTCGGAGTAGACAGCACATGCATCAGTCACTGCGCAATGCTGATTTTTCAACACTCCAGCTGACACTTTCTCAGAAAGGCACATAGCATTCAGCAGCAGGAAGGAAACCGTTGTTAACACTGTCATCCACCACTCTCAGCATAGTTGCTGATCCATTTTGACTGCCTTGGTTTGAGTTTCTCATCATATTTGGTGATTTACAGAGTTTGTTGAAGTTGCTAAATTCAACAAGGATGCTGTGTGTGGTGAAGGCCATGGCCTGTGGCCTGCAGCATGAGGGGGCGGGTAGTGGATCAGAGGCAGCACAGCAGAAGGCAAGCTGTTCACAGAGGTATGAGGAGGCAGGGTAGAGTTCTCAGCATTGGGCTTTATCCAGGAACATTTCATCTCCGCACAGCCTAAGGCAGTATTCACACCATCTATGCTTTACGAGAAAGGGTGCTCACAGAACTTTGCCAGTACCTACATGCAGATCTGAATCTCTGAACAGGACAAGGGTGGCCCTGCAGTAAGTATGAAGGGGAATGTGGTGCTGAATTTCTTCACATCGGGATCCTTCCTCACAGGACAGGTGATATCTGTAAAATCTCTCAACTCATTATTCATTGCTATGTAAGCAGAGGCTCTGATGCCAAGGGAAGAAAGTTTATCATGCACTTTCTGATCAGAGAGAGGCAGGCAGCGTATGTATGTGGTTTTACTGGGATAGTGCTCTCCCCTGGTACAGGGTTTCATTGAATGCACCCATGGGACTTTGTAATTAAGCATCATGTCTCAATGCTGAGATGCACCGCAACCATAAAAGTTACTGTGTGCGTGCACACAGCGAGCGGATCATGCTGGCAAGTTTCCAATATCCTGCTTGGAGTCATGATGCTTTGATTCTACACCAGCCCACTGTTCCATCAATATCTGAGCCATGTTTCACTCTGAAAAATGGTCATCCAGATTCAAAACATTAACTCTATTTTCTCTCTCCACAGATATTGCCAGATCTGCTGGGTTTTTGCAGCAGTTCCTGTTTTGGTACAAAAGGCAACTGTTCACCCTTATGATTCCCTGGCTGTCTTGCCCTACTGCTGGTACACAGTGCTACCCCAGCAGCTGCAGCATGGCTGGTAGAAGCCTGTCAATAGTCTGTAGAGGGAGTCTTTAGATGGCCTCGCAAAACACATTTAAGCCACTCTGGATCTAAATACCTAGCACCATCTCAGCATGGCTGGCAGCAGACTGGTCTGGCTGACTGACAGGCAGCAAAAGGACATTGACAGAGTAGTAGCGATGGGAGCAAAAATCGAGACAGCAGGTTTGTGTCCCCCAGAACCATTGCAACTCCCCTTGGGCAATGCCACAGCAAACCTGTTGGAGCAATGACTGCTGCACTGCTGTGACACCTTAAAAGCCCAACTAAGCACAAATGCCACGATGCAGCAGTCTGATCCTGCAAGGGGCCAAGCAGGGTTTACATGGCAGGTTGGCACCAAATACCTACATGGGTGTTGACACTGACATCAAGCCTCTGGTGTTAGCCTTGACTTATCCTGGGCTGCACATCACAATTATTCAAATTAGGAGACAATGTAAAGTTTGCCTGATATGGATGCATGCAGACTAAGGTTAATTTCACTCAACTAGCCTTTGCCAGTGCTCTTGTTCCGAATGAGCTGTCTTCTATCCTCCCTCTTCAAGCATTTTTCTACTTTTTTCTCCCTCATATACTAATCCAGCTTCCAATTAAATGTATCTATGCTATCTTTCTCAGTCATGTGGTAGTAAGCTCCACATTCTACATACTTTCTAGGTAAAGAAATTTCTCCTGAATCTCTTATTGATGTATTACAGGCTATCCCCCATTTATGACACCAAGTTTTGGATTTAACCATAAGCAAATCTCTGTGTCCCGAGTAATTCTCTACTCCTGTCCTATCAGTAGGTTGAATTTACCCATCCTGGGATTAGGCCCAATGCATGGCACAAGATGTGGAATGTCTCCCGCTGTGTAGGCCAACAGGAAAACACGCCAAATCTTCTGACACTGTTCTTATTCATTATGCAGCTGAGGATTTTGTGCCTTATTCTGTGGTTAGAAATCCTGACGGCACCCAACATCACTTACCCACGATTGAAGAAAGAAGGTGAAGCTGTTGAAAATAAAGATGGATTGCCAGGAACAGGCTAACGCTGGTTAAGGACCCCTTCCAGGACATTGAATCTGGAAGGTCCACCTGCTTCCCCAACCCACTGTGGTGTTGTTCCATGATCCAGAATTGCCATTAATCTCCATCCTGTACTCTGGAGGCAACACCGGGCATTGTTCAGGTGAGTCCCAATATCTGCAAGCCATGTTGTTCCAAACATATTTTGCATCTGCGTGTTTACCCGCTAGCCACCGTAGAGAATTGGGGCATGATGGTGGGTCAGTCCTTCATCTATATCCCATTAGCAGGATGCAAATGAATTTCATGCTAGCCTCCAGTCGGCATTCCAATCCGCCATGGGCACCAGCAGAAGATCCTGCCAAAAATTCATGCTGCCAAGAAACCCATTTTTGGGCTTCCTGTCGCACTCTCCCCCGTGACCTGCCGTTGAACAGTTGGTGGGGGTTTGAGAGAATTCCACCCATAATTTTAATGACTTCAATCAGGTCACCCCTTGTGCTTCTATTTTCAAGAGGAAAGAGCACCAAGCTGGTTACATGCATTAGCCATGCTAAGTTCTCCCTCAGTGTACCCGAACAAGTGCCCAAGTGTGGCAACTAGGAGATTTTCACAGTAACTTAATTGCAGTGTTAATGTAAACCTACTGGTGACACTAATAATTAAACTTAAACTTTAAATTTAAGCTGTTCAGACTCTCCTGATCGATATGTTTATGAAGACAATGTTCAAATGAAGTATAAAACTATATTCTGAATGTAGTTATTACGTCAAAATCCAATGCACATCATCAAAAATATTTTATATTTTAGCAATGGTCAATAGCACCATCACCACCACATATTGTGAGAAATAAACCACAATTATAAATATCATACAATTTACACTTAGTGCTCTTGTTGTAAAGATAATGATGTGAACCTTAATGCAATTGTCACTTTTCCTTTTACCGTAGTACATTAACACCATAGTTGTACCTTGTTACAATTGAATACTACTAAAGATGTATAAAATATATGCCAGACGTAAATCATGATTGTAAATCCCTTTTACCTGGGGGTAGAATTTTACTTTTCTTTTGCGGTGGACAGTAAAAGTGGTGTTGAAGCCACCACCCGCAATGGCAGCTTTCTCAGCCATATAGTTAGGGACTTAGAAAAAAGAAATCCCACAACATCATGCTGGTAGGGAGGGCTCTGACTGATGGGAACACTGCCAGGGTATGTTTAGGTATGGCCCGCTGAACGATATCTTCATCCGAGGTCCTCCAGTGAGGCTCGATAATTAGAGTTAAATTTATTATCATGGGATTCCTGAAATTGATTCTCGGGAATCCTGTTACATTACTGGGTGGGGGTTGGGGGGGGGGAGGTTGAGCCAATCACGTTTACACTGACATGGACACGATTGGAATCTCTCAGAATTTTCTGATCCTGTCGTCATTCACCACAGATAAGGGCAGGAGTGGAAAATCCCAGTTTTGCAACCTCCTCACATAAATGCCTAATTATATCAACATGTCTGTCCTGAGGTAGATTTCAGTTAAATTAACTCAACGCATGCACTTAAGACTCAATGTCGCATTACATTCAACAGTGTAATATTGAATGATGACAATGTTTCTGATTTATTGAGTTTACATTCAACTATGTATTAATTATTTCCGGCCCAAGGATCATGGAGTTTTATAATCGGTGCCTTCACCCCTCTTCATCTGTCAAGATAATAACAAGAGAATGGATTTTGGATTTCAACCTCATTTGGCAAGTAAGTTTATGTGCTTGAATACTCAGATATGTCAGGAATAGTCTAAAATTCTTATTGAAATGTGGGGAAGCCAAAAACTAGGTCCAGAAGTATATGAACCATCTTCAAAGACATGTAAAATACACTGGTTCAGTCTCATATGGACTATTGTGCCCAGTATTGGGCACCACCATTTTGGAAGGAAGTGACTGGGAAGGCATTAAGGAGAATGCAGCAAAGGTTCACAAGAATGGTTCCAGGGATGAGGGACTTCAGTTACATAAATAACTGGAGAAGTTGGGATTGTTTTGGTTGAGAGGGGATTTGATCAAGGTATTCAAAATCACGAGGGGACTGAACAGAATAGGTCGGAAAAGACTGTTCTCATTGGTGGGAGGGATCAAGAACCAGAGGGCACAGATATAAGGATAATTGGCAAAAGAAGCAAATGGCGACATGAGAGAAAACCATTTTATGCAGCAAGGGATTAGAATCTGGAATGCCCTGCCCAGGAATGTGCCAGAGGCAGGTTTAATCATGACATTCCAAAAAGGGAATTGGATCATTATCTGAAAAGTAAAGAAATTGCAGGCCTACAGGTTAAAGATGGGGAGTGGCACTGGGTGAGTTGCACTGGCAGGTATAAGCCCAGAGAGGACTGGCTGAATTCGCTCCTTCTATGAGATGTTTACACTGATGTTCATTGATCTGATCATTCCCATGATTTATCACAGTTCTAAGAGTATGAGAGTATTTTTACAAAATACATGCAATTATAAAGGAAAGAAAGACAGCTGTTTGTGTGGCACCTTTCACAACCTCAGGACATCCCCAAAGTGTCTTACACCCAATGAAGGACATCAGTCATTCAGGAAACGTGACAGTCATTATTGTGCACAGGAAGACTCCACAAACAACAATGAGATCAGGACCACACAATCTGTTTTAGTCATGTTGGTTGAGAGATAATAATTGAGAGAACAATGGGAAAACTCTCCTCCACTTATTTGAAAAGTGTCATGGAACCTCTTCTATTCACCAGACAGGACACACAGGGCTTCTACTGAACCTTTGCATTTGATTGTTGGCACCTCCCACAGTGCACTGGGTGTCAGCCTGGATTTCATAGAATCATAGAATCCCTACAGTACAGAAGGAGGCCATTCAGCCCATTAAGCCTGCACCGGCAACAACCCCACCCAGGGCCTAACTCTGTAACCCTATGTGTTTAACCTGCTAATCCCCCTGACACTAAGGGCAATTTAGCATGGCCAATCCACATACCGTGCACATCTTTGGACCATGGGACGAAACCAGGGCACCCAGAGAAAACCCACACAGACACAAAGAGAATGTGAAAACTCCACACAGTCACTCACGGCTGAAATTAAATCCAGGTCCCAGGTACTGTGAAGCAGCAGTGCTAACCACTGTGTCACCGTGCCCCCAGATTTGTGCTGATGGCTTTAGAGAAGGACCCAAACCCACAATTTTCTGACTCAGAGATGGGTGTGCCAATAAGCCAAGGCTGACTCCAATGGAGAAAGTAAGAAGCTCTTTACATCGACTTCTATCTCTTGTCAGAAAGAACTAATCACTACCACCTCCACGCTGCCCCCACACAGAATATTTGTACTTTCTTGCAGCTAATCTATTGTCTAGAAGTGCCTCAATGAACATCCAAGTGCTTTCTCAACAAAGGTTCCTTTCAAAAGAAATAACTTTATATCTAACTTCCAGACACTTGCTTCAATGAACAAGGAAACACTTCAGTCTGTGTATTGAAAAGTCATCTTGCCCTCTTTAAACACACCACCTAGGCAGACAAGTACAGCAACATATCAGATCAAATCCATGACCTGACCTGGTTGAAAAATGTCTAGCAAGTAGCAAAGGACAAAACCAGAGTTTTTTTCCCCTCAGGAATAAAGAGGCAAAGATCATAGAATCATAGAAACCTTACAGTGCAGAAAGAGGCCATTCGGCCCATCGAGTCTGCACTGGCCACAATCCCACCCAGGCCCTACCTCCATATATTTTACCTGTTAATCGATGCATCTCAGCACACTAAGAGGCAATTTTAGCATGGCCAATCAACCTAACCCACACATCTTTGGACTGTGAGAGGAAACTGGAACACCCGGAGGAAACCCACGCAGTCACAAGGAGAATATGCAAATTCCACTCAGACAGTGACCCAAGCCGGAAATCAAACCCAGGTCACTGGAGCTGTGAAGCAGCAGTGCTAACCACTGTGCTACCATGCTGTCCAATATAGGAGGCAGGTAGGAGGCTCAAACTAAGACTATTTGGACACATAATGATAATGAAAAGAAAATCATGTAGGAACAGAATAAGAAGAATCAAATAGAGGAAAAGAATTCAAGTTGACACAATGATGAGCAGAGGCAAAAAGCCTGCTTTTGTGATTAACTTCCAACTGGGAAAAAATGCGTGTAGAAATTACCTTCCTTTCAAAGGTTCAGATAAAAGCTCCAAATGCAACCTGGTTACATATTGCTTCAGTAACCCAGAGAAGGTACTGAAGATGGAAAATGGTAATTATACAGTGGGAGGTGATAGTCAGCAACCTCTGCACAATACAAAGCTATGATCCAAAATAAATTCAGCTCATAGAATTTTCTTCCAACAAAGTGTGTAATTTCAGAATAGACCACTGATATGTGACAGAAATGACAGGATGCATGATCTGCACCTGCCCGAATTAGACATGCTCCAGTGCTGATCTCTGGGAAGAGGTTTTACATGCACAATTTGAGCCCAACGCTGGAAGGGAGAGGGATAGGTGGTGGGACAGATAGAGCAATTTAAAAGAGTAGAGAAATAAGTTCACTCAAGAGGTTTGGATTACTGTAGCAACATGCACTTCTACATTCACGTTGTGTTTTGGAGCTATTGAACAAGGATGGTAGAGGCTCCAACTTTCCTTCCATTGCATGGCTGAGTGACCAAGAATCTCTTCTACACATATCATGCATTGGAGGGTTTTGCAGATTGATAATCAACCTGTTTGGCCACATTATGAATGCACCCTCCTTGGTCAGCAAGCCCTGGGATGGGACTCAAACCGAGGAACTGATAGCCAAGGACTTCTGGAACAGAGACAAGAATGCTATCTGTTCTGCCACAATACCTCCCTGTAGAGATAGGGTGTGTTACAATTATGAGGTTTATGAAATTGACAATGAAATTGTTGAGATGGCATCTTTAAATTAGGGTAAAATAAAGGGGGGGGGGTCAGGTGACCTGTGCTGAAGTATCAGTGGCAACAGGTCTGGGTGATGGGGCTGTTAAAGATTAATGGAAGACCGATTGTTTTACTGGGAATGTGTAAGGTGTTCACACAAGGAGACAACAACAATTGTATCTGTTTGCTGCAGAATTTTCTGAAAAAATGAGAAAGTGTAATTTTCAGCGAGACCACCAGGTGGCACGATGATCATAGAATTCTTACAGTGTAGAAGGAGGACATTCGGCCCATCAAGTCTGCACCGACCACAATCCCACCCAGCCCCTATCCCCATAGCCCCATGTATTTAACCTGCTAGTCCCCCGACACTAACGGACAACATGGCTTGGCCAATCAACCTGGCACATATCTTTGGACTGTATGGGGAAACCGAAGCACCCGGAGGAAACCCATGCAGACATGGCGAGAATGTGCAAACTCCACACAGACAGTGACCTGATGCTGGAATTGAACTCGGGTCCCTGGTGCTATAAGGTAGCAGTGCTAACCACTGTACCACCATGCCGTACACGGCGTGCCATGATCTGGACTGCAGTTTTCAGGCACTTAGAAAAAAATGATTTTTCCCATGGCACAAGTAAATAACAGTGCATTAAGCATCTGATTCACTCAACCTGGAAGCCATGCGAACACCTCAATGAGGACAATGCTGAATTTAAACGGTTCCACAGAACTTGCTCTCATTCAAGCCAAGAGGATGACAACTAGGAAACTCGGTCCGAGGCTTATGGAGGGGCCCTCAGCCATTTGCTGGATACTGTGTAGGAGAGCCTGGCTACATATATCCTCGGGTTGGTAGGGGGCCATCAAGCAAGTTGGAAGACGGTGGCAGCACTGGTCAGTGCTAGCAGCCTGATCAAGTGGATGGGTTTGCAATAAGAAGAATGGCCCACTCTGTGCAGCCAGAATCCTGGTCTCCTCGCATCACTCAACCCCTCAGTCAACCCACAGAATGTCACTCCGATCCCACATCGTGCCACCTCTCAGGGCCTCAGCTCCTGACCTCCCGCCAGCAACCTCAAATCCCTCCCCACCCTGGCACACCTCATCAGATTCCTGCCCTGTTTACACCCAGTGCTCAATATGCCAGCTTTCATCGACCTCTGACCCACCAGGCAACCAGCACATATTATCCCCATTTGTGTTCCTCGTCCACAACAGCAATGAGTAAGAGAAAATGGGCAGTGGAATGCACAAGCTGATTCCATACGAGGAGCGGGCAATGGAGTCATGGCACTGAGAGTGAGGTGAGCCTGTGAGCGAAAAGTGAGGAGCCACTGCACCCTCATCCAGATGGCCAATCTCAAATGAGTTCTGTACAGTCCAATCCTTTGCCCAGGCAATGTCGTAAAACCATGTCCCTTGCCTTGCAGCAACATCAACCAAAGATCTTGGCCAACTGACCAGCAGTGTCCCACCGCCCACCCGCAACACCACCTTGGACATCTCAGGGAGGACATGGACAAAATGTCACAATTATCCTCCACAGCATCCACCATCACAGCAACCACAGCAATCATCCACTTAAACACTCCTAGCCCCAGCACCCCGATGAGTAAGATTTCTGTGACCTTTATCCCCTGGTCACAGAAGGGTTACAACTTCTAGCATTTCTACTTGGATACAAGGCCCATGTGGCTCATTTTGCCATGGAGATGGACTTTCAGGGATTTCTAAGATATGCCAGAAAACTCCAGACACAGTTATTCTGTCAAGCTCTATGAGAGAGATGGTAGCTTGAGGGTTAAAGTTTCTGTGATTCATTGTGCTGGAATGTGTAGGAATGCAGAGGGTGAGGGGAACACACGCTCTGATTCAAAGATCAGATTTATGAGGATTAAAACGAGGCTGGAAGATTTACTTAATTTATGCCAAAGGAAGAACCTTAAGATGGTGGGAGGTTGAGTGTAGAGAGGAACATCACTGTGAAATACAGTTCTGAGATTAAAAATTGGCTGGCTTAGAGAGGAGAAGAACAAGAGAAAATGTTTGGTAGCTAAGAATTACAACGGACTGTTTGCAGGAGACATCTATGTCTACTTAAAGGAAAATGTAAAATATATCTGTGAAGTGTGTTATCAGTTGTGCTAAAAGTAAAAGGAGGAAAATTCTGCTCTGCAGTTAAAGTGTAAATTGTTTTCAAAAACAATGTTTAGTCAATGGTGCTTTTAGGTTTTAGTTACAGTAAAAGTCTTAAAATGTGAAATCTTACCATGCCATCCTTTCAGCTCTCAATCAGAAGTTCAATTTATTTTTAAGGTTATCGATGTCTACAGGGATCAGAACAAGAGGGAGAGAAAGAGAGAAAGAAAGAAAATGTGCTGGTGTGCTGCTACATTGCGCATCTATTATTAAACACAGTATAATTCAGACACAACCATATTTGGAATTTGTTTTGGAAGGAGTTGAATTGATTAACTTTTCAGATACCACGCAGACAGGAATCCACTGAGTTTGCAGCACCAACCCCATAAGCAGGAAGAAGCTGATTTGTTCCAAGCCCTCAACAGGATAACACTTCAAATAATTTCAGAAATACTGCAAACCTGGAGACCCATAAAGTCAGCTGACCACTGGATTTAATTCTGGAGCGAGGTATGTTAATTCCATATCCCCTCAGTTCTATAGTCAATCATTAATTGCAGTCAAACTCTGAAAATTCCCCATTTTAAATGAAATTAGTGAAAGCTTCGAAATGTATGGGTTAATCAAAGGCATCCAACTCGATTTGTTGAAGGAAAAATAAACATTTGTTTGAAAAATTGAGTGATTGAATAGATAAATGGACTGCAGTATATCCAGTGTATATGGATTTTCGTAAGGTATCCCATATGGAGTCTCACTAGTGCCTTATTAGAAAAATTCAGGGTATAATTGGAGATCAAGAAAGTTAGTTGATTGACAGAATATGCTGCCTGCAAACTTAATTTCCCCATGAGTTAATCACACCCCAGACCCACTGCTGTATGTGCTACAGCTTTGTGATGACATCTAGTCTACACCAATAAATAGTAGTGGGTTGTCATTAATGAATCAAGGCCCAGAGGAATCTTAAGCTGATATAAGTAAAAAAAAACTCTAGCTAGAGTTCAATGTAAAAACATAATTCCAAAGCAATCAGAAATTAAATGCTTACACATTGTGCACTGCTCCACATAACTTAACAACAGATTTCTTTGACTGATCCTGAGCATATTTGCATAGAGTTGTGATCCCTTCTCTACAATATGGGGCTGAAATATGGACAACATATTGAAAGGCACCTCAAAGCTCTAGAGTCATACCATCAAAGCTGCCTGTGGAAGATCTTACATATTAAGTGGGAGGACAGATGCACCAACATCAGTGTCTTCTCACAGGCCAGCACAAGCATCAAACAGTTCAGATTTCAGATAGCAGACTCCAAAAACAGGTCAACTTTTCCCAGGTCAGTCAAGGCAGATGCACTGGGGAGGAGAGAAGAAGCATTTCAAAGATATACTGAGAGCCAATATGAAGAAATGCAACATTGACTCCTAGGAGGCCATTTCCCTGCAGCCAACCAAATGGCGGTAGAGTCTACGGGAAGGACGCCTCCAGCATTCTGAGACTCAGCAAAGTCAAAATGATGAGGAAAAGCAAGTGTGGCGAAAAGAACACACCTCATCTCAAATTGATAATAAAATGACTGAACGTCCTATGTGACAACATTGTACTACGCGCCATTAAATCTGACACAAGGGCATAGTGGTATTGTCACTGGATTTAATAATCTAGGGACTTACGGTAATCCTGTGGGGGCTCAGGTTCAAATCCTTGGCAAAGGGTGATATTCAGTAAAAATCTGGAATTAAAAGTCTAAAAATGACCATGAAGCCATGAAATATCCTTTAGGGGAGGAAATCTGCCATCCTTACTTGATCTGGCCTACATGTGACTTCAGACTCACAACAATATGAGGGACTCTCAAATGCCCTCTGAAATGGAGGGCAATTATGGATGGGTAATAAATGCTGGATCTGCCAACAATGCTCACATCCCCGTAAATGAATTTTAAAAAAGACCCTGGATCGGCTTTGTCAGCCATCTTAGGACCCAAGGAAGTCAATCATCCTTGCTAGCAAGGGATAAACAATGTTAAAGCCTGTCCTATAGTTTAATGCTGGTTAACTGAGCAACATAAACAGGAATCCAAGGAAAATGGCTCACATGGTCTTCTGTAGCTATGCAGCAAGCTGTTTAAGTGTCGAGATAGGAAATAAAGGAACTTTATTTTAAGAATCCTACAATGTTAATTTAACAGATAAAAATCTAAGTCTGAAAGCATAAAACTTAGTGATATACTGCAGTCATCTTACAAGTGATCGCAGTACAGTGAAAATAACAAACAAGATGCTATACCAGTGCTACTATACTCTTGACATACTCTTGATGTTACTCTGCAGACAATTCATTTTGCATCTTAATGTTCTGGGTATATTACGAAACAGTGAAGTACAGAAACATGTTTTCTGTATTATCGCATCTGTGGTAGGGTTGAGGTCCATCATTGTGCACGCATTCAATTTCTAGATCACATCTTTCCCATATGCAGTCAGGTAATTCAGTGTATTGTGAGTTCAAGATGATCTTTTGTTATCTGCATTCTGAAAGGCTTTCTTTATCCAAGTGAGGGAGGAAAGACGTTACTCACGTCGCTATGTTTCACAGGGAAATGATTTGTGTTATCTGTTTGCACTGTCCATTCAGAAACAAATAAGTTCAAGGTTGTTTGGCTGGTTGATCAGGTTTAGGTTGTTGACAATGATAATGAACATTGCAGTTACCATTCTGCTGAGGAAACATCTGGTGACTATTCAAATGAGCCTGCCCTCCATCTCAAAGGGCAAAAATCTGCTGTCCGCAGTGTTGTATGCAAATTGTGAAACTGGTCAACCATATAATTGTGTTACGAGTAGAAAAAAACTCCTTTGACCAGAGGTATTAGTATGCTGGATTTCTCTTGTGCAAGTTGCAGGAGCTCCCTGTGAAGTCTAAGTTACCCAAATCAAGGCCACATCATCGGATCTCCAAAAAGGTTCCTGGAAGAAGCAGCATCTCAGACTCTTCATGATACGTGAGTCTACCTGAATTTAGTGTTGCTCAGGAATTAAATCAGAGTCACATGGCATTCCTGTGCCTCCTGAAGGATGCCCAGCAAAGCCTATTACATTTACCAACAGCCTACCAGGCCGGTTCCTCAGTGCCAGGCATTCAGTGACCAATCTGGGACTCTGTAGGGTGAGTTCCCACTGCGTCCGTCACGGAAATCAGAAGGACAGGGAAAGGTTCATTGACCTCAGGCAGGATTATCTCGGTTTCAGGGCGAGTGTGGCTGGAAAATCCAGCCCTCGAACTCTAGAACGGGGGAGGGGGTGTGCCACTCACCCTGTGACCCCATCCCACAATCCCCTCCCCGCAAACCTCATCTTGCCCTTGTTCAGCTGAATCCAGGGATTTATCTGACGAAGTCCCTTGAGCACTACCAGCAGCTGCCACTGGCTCTGGTGATGCTGCCAGCCTCAGCTCCCAGTGGGCAGGATTTCTTAACTCAGTTGTTTAATTGAGTTGGGCCTGCTAATAGAAGCAATGCAAGTTTTCCACTGGCTCTGCAACCGGTGGGTGGGACTTGCATTGGAAACATTAAGTTCCACACACAGTTACAGACACTGAATGAATGCATGATCTGGAGTGGGATTAGCCCATTCTGCTTCTCAAGCCTGTTCTGCCGTTCAACAAGATCATGGCTGATCTGATAGCTATCCTATCTTCCCACAATGCACTTTGATTCTCTTGAATCTAGCTGCCTCAGCCTTGAAAATATTCAACAACGTGTCTGAACTGCTCTCTAGGGAAAAGAATTGAACAGACTTCATAACCCACTGGAAGAGAAACATTTCTCCTCATTTCCGTCTTAATTGGGGGAGGCTAAAACTGTACACAGTACTCAAGATATGGTCTCACCAAAGCGCTATACAACTATAGCAAAACATCCTTACTTCTATATACCATTCCTCTTGCAATAAATGATAACATTCTATTTGCCTTCCTAATCATTTTCTGTACTTGCATGCTAACTTTTGTAATTCATGTACTAGGATACCTAGTCGAGATGGTCAAGAGCTTCAAGTTTTTAGGTATCCAGATCACCAACAATCTGTCCCAGTCCCTCCATGCTCTTACTATAGTTAAGAAAGCCCATCAATGCTTCTATTTTCTCAGAGACTAAGGAAATTTGGCATGTCCACTATGACTCTCATCAACTTTTACAGATGCACCATAGAAAACATGCTTTCTGGTTGTATCACAGCTTGGTATAGCTCCCATTTCTGTCCAAGACCACAAGAAACTACAAAGGGTTGCGAACGAAGCCCAGTCCATCACTCAAACCAGCCTCCCAACCATTGACACTGTCTACACTTCCCGCTGCCTCCATAAACAGCCAACATAATTGAGGACCCCACACACCCCAGACATTCTTCCATTGGGAAAAAGATACAGAAATCTGACAACAACCGACTCAAGAACAGCTTCCTCCCTGCTGCCGTCAGACTTATGAATGCAGCTACATAATAATAACTTGATCTTTCTTTACACCCTAGCTATGCCTGTAACACTACATTCTGCACACTCTTGTTTCCTTCACTATGAACAGTATGCTTTGTCTGTATAGCAAGAAAGAAACAATACTTTTCACTGTATACTAATATATGTGACAATAATAAATCAAATAAAAAAAACAAAAAGACTTGTCTCCATTCCACATTGTTTAGCAATCTCTCTCTATTTGAATAATATACTGATTTTCTATTCTTTCTGCAGAAGTGCAAATGTTCATATTTTCCCACAATATGCTCCATCTGCTATTTTTTTCCCATTCCACCTATCTATGTCCCATTGAATCTACGTACCACTATGTCCTCTTCACAACTTATTTTCCGACCTATCTTTGTGCCATTAGAAAATTTAACAACCATACATTTGGTCCCTTTGTCCAAATCATTGATTATGGATATCGGAATGGGAAGCATCATGGCAAAATTAAAAAACATGGGGAAGGCACAGATTTTTCAAACATTGTTAGAATTGAGGACTTTTACAGGATTGTTTTGGGATAAGATGGGGAATATCTTTGGATGGCGAGATGCGGAATATCTCCAAAATGGGAGACACGGCTGCTGCAGGCAACAGCCAAGCATCTATTTGAAAATGAGAAATGATTTGAGCAGCAGCAGCTGCTAGTGGAAGGGAAGGAGAAGGAGGAAGAACTTATTTACATTCTGCTTTGACTAATGAGCCAGGATGTGCATTGAAAACAAGGATGTTTTCTCAACTTCAAGCATTAATGTGGTCATTGGGGATCATAGCATGTCAGTGGGAGGAGTTGGATAGACAATATGTGCAGCCTTGTATGACTGTTTTATAACACTGTGTAGTTCACTGTGCAGGAACAGATAGGGGAAGTGCAGGGCCAAGAGTTTGATTCACTCCCTTTCTCATCATCGTCAGGGTTTGAGTCTCACGTGGTCTTCATTTAAAAGCAGATTTGATATGCACTTTTTCACCCTCATCCAAGGGCATGCCAGGGACCTTGTGTTTGTATTGATTTGTGAAAGAATACACTGCCTGAATGTTTACAACCATGCATTACAATTCAACACAATTTCATGGCTAAAATCAAGTAAAAGTGTTCAGGGTGGCCAATGAGGTTAAACTGGAGTGCAGAGGCTGAAAAGGTGGTGAAACTGATATATGACTGTCAGAAGAATTTGCAAAGCTATGGGGAAAGAGCGAGATCCTGAGAATGATCAAGAGAGCAATTCAAAGAGCTGGCACAGATACATTGGGCCGAGTGGCCTTTGTTATTTATGATTCCACAAGGATTAGATTCCAAGAATCCCAGGAGCCATCCGTCTACTCTTGTCTCCCACGAGATGCTGGGATTGTATAAAGAGGTCACGCGGTGACCTCACTACGTCCTACATCCAAGAGTTTTGATGAATTGTTGCCCAGCCCTCTGATCCTTGCTGCCTGTCAGGAAGAAGATGAAGTTGTTTATCCTGGAGAATAATGCTACAGTCAGCTGCTCGACTCCCAACTTCAGATTAGCTGCTCTCGCAGAGACTCCATGTGGCAGCTTAAAATCAGCCAGTTTCAGGCTGCTGTGAGCCTGACAGTCATTGATGGTGCAGCCGTGTGCTGGGAGGTTGTCTGGAGGTTATATTTCTGGAGACAACACAGGTCTATCACTGTCTTCCGAGTGAAATGGAGCCTGTGGAGACAGCTTTTCCTCTGACATTCCAAGACAAGAATTCCTCTGCCTGTAGATGAAGCCAAGTGGATTAGTGTTGATAAAGCCTTTCATCCTCCTCCAAATAGTAGAACTAAACAAAACGGAATCACCACTGCAGTGCCCGCTTTCTTAATTAGACTGACAGCAATAGAAAAGAGGCAGCAGGCTCAAAATGGAAACAAAGGCCGTGATTCTCCCAAAAGTGCTGAGTTGTGGGGAGAACTGTTCTAAATCCCGACTGTTTTCTCAATTCAGCTTCTCACTCGAATCTCCACACTCTGTGCACTGCAGACATCCTAACCGTGAATATCATTAAAAATCCAAGGGGCGGGGCCTATTTGCACCAGAGTTTGACAGTTCTGGAACTCTGAGCATGCACAGTGGCCCCGATCTAGTCGTCTCCCAGTTTGCTGGGCAGCCCAGGATCCTCACAGCGCTGCCCCTCCAGCAAACACCACCCCCCCATGGCCCGACCATGGCCTCCATAACAATTCCCGGGCCAGCCTTGACATCCTGTGTCCCGGAGTGCCCCGATGCACAGCCCATCTCCCCACAGTAGTGAAAAACTGCTCCCCTTCCCTCCCCGTTCACCATCTCTGGGGTCAGATCCTCCCTGGAGGCAGACCCTTCCTCCCCCCAGCAGACCACCACCCCCACCCCTCCCAGCCCACCCCAATTGTTGCCCTCCCTCCATTCCAGACCTATTCTATCTGCAGAGTGGCAGTGGGACCCCCACCCCACCTATTGCCACTGGGCACCGCCCACAATAGGCCCCTCCACCTTCGCACTGCCCGACACCCAATGCACAGTGCCAAGATGGTCCCTGGACATGGGCACTTTGTCCTTTGGGCAGTGTATGGTGGCCACAGGCTGGCACTGCCAGGGTATTCATACCAAGGGGGCACCACCCCCCCCCGATCCCCTGGGGTGCCTGATTGTCCCCTTCTTCATTCCAGTGGGGTCTCCCGCTAGTTCCCTGAATGTGGAGAGCTAGTCTGAACCCTGCCAGAATGAAGTACTCCTGGCGGGGTGGGAGATTCAATGGTCCCGATAATGTACAAATATACATATTTAAAACATATTAAAAAATGATTTAAATTACTTGCCAGCCTTCCCATGTGGTCTGACCGGTGACTGTTCGCCAGCTCTGGGAGTTACGCATGCATTCCCAGCCCATGCACAAATCCTTGTTCAAGACCGGACAGAAAAGTTGTGGTTTGAGATGGGAAAAGCACAGCCGTGTACAAAAATGCCACTTCCTGCAGATCTCGAGGAGATCTGGCTGATTGACAGTTAACCCAAGACGAGCCTGTCAGTTTTATTGGAGCATAATGCTTTCCTAACAAGATCTATGGTAATACTTTGTAACCCCTGCCCATGCCCCTCAAGGTGTAAGAAGCTACTTGATTGGGAAGTACTTGTTGAAGAAGCCTTGATGAGTCACTGAGCATCTTATACATAGTAAACACAGAGGGGGTAACTTTAAGGTGGTAGATGGGGTGTTGATTGAGGAAACCTTAAACCTTTCTGTGTTCTTATGTTATGATCGCTCCATCAGAGGGGAGAGTTAATTGTGATTAAAGTGCAGCGGAAATCTTGTAGTACCTAACATGATTACACATAATTTACTGCTCCCATAATGATGCACTCACATTTTAAAATACAGTCATTTGGGAAGTGTCCCAGCTGCATTCCTTACTTCTGGAATACCATATCTCTTCAGATCGCCTGAACCAATTTTTTAAAATAACTAACACTGCCCCTTATTTGTACCATTTCTGCCATGGGGTGGCATGGTGGCACAACAGTTAGTGCTGCTGCCTCACAGCGGCAGGGACCTGAGTTCAATTCCCGGCTTAGGTCACCATCTGTACAGAATCGGCACGTTCTCCCCATGTCTGCATGGGTTTCCTCCGAATGCTCCAGTTTCCTCCCACTGTCCAATAGACATGTTGGTTCGGTGCACTGGCCATGCTGAATTCTCCCTCAGTGTACCCGATCAGGCGACTAGCAGATTTTCACAGTAACTTTATTGCAGTGTTTATGTAAGCCCACTTGTGACACTATAAGTAAACTTTAAGAGATTTGCTTCCACAGGTTTCAGCAACAGACCAAGCAACTCACCAGAGCGGATGTATTTTTCTGGTGAGGCTGACGGTGAGCACCAGCAGGCTTAGTGACCAGATAAAGGTGAAGGATGGATTAGGAGAAACAGGTTATCACAATCAAACAGAATCTGTCTTTCGCCAATACCCACTCAGAGGCATTTCACAATAGAGACCACTTTCTGGCAATTTGAAATGGAAGTCTGGCCATATCTCCCTATTCTTGGCTCAGAGGTACTGACATCAATTACTACATGTCACCGCTCTCTCAGTTCAGAGATAATATTTCTGCATATCACAGTATTCACAATTGGAGCCTGTCCACATGATCACTAGCTTGCCACCTTCTACACGAGTTTCGCTGATAGAAATCAACGTAATTTGCATTTTTAAGGAAAACATACTTCTTCACATTTTTACTGTTAGGGGACAAGTCTAGCTGCTCCTGAATCAGGGTCAGCTGGTGCGACATATTCAATGGAGGGCCAGTTGAAGTTTGGTCCTATTCAACAAGCTGCTGCTTGAAGAGACTCCAGCTGTCAGTGGAACCAGAAGCTTGTTTCACTCTGAACAACACTTCAACATTCAGATAAACAGCCTGGCAATGGGTGATCGGTGCCAGTACAATTCAGGTGGATAAATAGACGGGCAGCCAGACGTACATATAGATCGACAGACAAGCGTAGACAAACAAATACAGAAATAAATACATATAAATAAACAGATAAACCAAAGGTTTTGCATCTACTACACACCTATCACACTTCAAATATTACAATTCCAAATGTACATTTATTTAAGAGAAAACTAATCATTTCCTACTAATTTTCCTGACTTTACATGCAGCCGGGCAATCACAGAGATGCAATTCCTTAGAATGTGCAGGTATAATGCAATTCCTCTTTATGGTCTTTAAGGCACAGACACCTTTCTATGTAGGTTTGCAGTGAAATCCTATATTGTACAGTCTTTGATATCATATCCCTGTCCTTACCGAGCACAGCCTCCACTGGAGAGCTGCTGTAATCTCAACAGATTTGAATATAAAACTCCTCCAGGGAAGTTTAAAACAGAAAATTATATACAAATTATCATGTAAACAATGACGCTGGGAGCGTGCTTCAGTCATAATACTTTTCCAGCTTCTGTTTATTCCCCAGAGATCGGCTGAGACAGTTTAATGTCCCTGTACTGCAATAGTAGTTACTCAGGTCAAGAAGGTTAAGCAGAACTCAATTATTTGGTAATTGAATGCTCGACTGATTTATTAATATAGTTCAACTAATATTTGAATGCATTTGGTCAATAGGAAAGTGGCAAAGGTTCTGGTTAAATGAACAGAATTTGTTTTTGCAAAGAAATGTGTCTTGTCAAAGGAGCTCTAGTTTGTTGAGCGTACATTTATTTTCGTCTATCTTGTCATTTATTAGTTGTCTAAAAATGCACATCAGGTTTTGTTTCCTGCAACCACAACATTCTCACTGGGATTTTGTAGAACAAGATCTGAAGAGCTAACCGACAACACTGCATCAATTCTTCAGCATGGGCCCCAATGAACATTTTATATTTAGCCATACAAAGACGAAGATGACATTTTAACATTCATTACATGTACTCATATTTTGTTAAGTATCTGCAGAAGTGATTCTTTTTCAAATTGCCTGGTAATTCACCTGGTAAGCCAAAGTAGCGTTGAAAGAAAAAGAACATTACGCAACTCATAACATGCTGGTAATGAACAGTGTGTGCACACCAGGGGTTGTGAGTGAAGCACTTGGGATTGCTCTGCCGACAATCATTCAAATTAATACACACATTTATTTAATTTATTGGTGAAGATGGAATTCTCGGTATAGAAATAATCCTGAAAGAACAAGGTTATCATTCTTTAGTGCAATGAAGCCGAGGAAAATTCCGTTTCCTGGGTAATGCTTTACATAGGCACAGATTAATGGACTTCTGTATGCAACTAGCACAACAACTAAATAAATACAAGGATTGGCAGCAACTTTAGGAATGACCCATACAAACAGATAATAAAAAACTTTCAGGAGAATCAAAGTAATTATCAACTGAAATGTTATAAAATCCCATTCAATCCCTGCAATGCAGAAGGATTACACTTGGCCCATCAAGTATGCACCAACCATCCGCCCCCCCACCTCCAACAGAGCATCTCACCCAAGCTCACCCCCCACCTGCCCTATCCCTGTAACCTTGTGCATTAACTCCAGCTGATCCTACTAACCTTGCAGCTTTATAGAACCTTAGTTAGGCCACACTTGGAATGTAGTGTTCACCACACTACCAGAAGGATGCGGAGTCTTTGGAGAGGGTATAAAAAGATTTATCAAGACGTGCCTGGTATAGAAGGCATTAGCTATGTGAGGAGAGGTTGGAGAAACTTGGTTTGTTCTCACCGGAACAACAAAGGTTGAGGAGCGACCTGATAGAGGTCTACAACATTATGAGGGGCATGGACAGAGTAGATAGTCAGAAGCTTTTTCCCAGGGCGGAAGAGTCAATTACTAGGAGACATAGGTTTAAGGTGCGAGGAGCAAGGTTTAAAGGAGATGGATGAGGTGTACAAGTTTTTTTATACAGAGCCTGGTGGGTACCTGCAACATGCTGCCGGGGAAGGTTGTAGAAGCAGATATGATAGTGACTTACAAGGGGCATCTTGACAAATACATGAAAGGATGGGAATAGAGGGATATGGTCCCTGGAAGGGACCCTGGAAGGGTTTTAGTTCGGATAGACAGCATGGTCAGTGCAGATTTGGAGGGCCAAAGGGCCTTTCCTGTGCTGTAATTTTCTTTGTTCTTTGCATGCTGGGATATTAAGGGGCAATTTACCATGGGCAATTCATCTGACACTATTCTGACATCATTTTGGTGCCAAGGTATTGATACCATCTTTAAAAAGACATATAGCTGGAGCAATAGCAAGGTTATTCACTGGATCATGTGCTGGGCTGACAGAAAAACAGAAAATTCTCAACGCTATTTGACAATCCATGCTGGAGAGAAAATGATATGGACATCAGGAAAAATGCCGGATTTTCATGACTGCTATCCATTCCTGGACTTGGTGCGTTGCTGGCATTGTCCATGGTGGAAGCTTATGACCCCTATCATGGCAGGGGTGGGAGGTGTGGTGGAGGGGGTGGGCTGTAGGCTGTGATGAACGACTCCAAATTCCACTTACCTCGATGGGAATGGAAGATCCTGCTCGCGGGAAGGGCTGTAAAACTTTGTCCAAGATTTATCGTCCTATCATGAAATTGGTTTTAACTATGACTATGAGGCTGAGGATTCGACATGAAGGATAGGCGCCCAATGTGACAGTTGACACTCACAGAACCAACACCGTTGGCAACAGGGAAGATAAAAAAGATAAAATGATGAAAATATCCTAATGATCAATGAGTCAAGTCTGAATGATTAATAACCACTAGAGATAAATCTGGCATCTGATTTTTTTTTTAAACAGAAAGTCAGATTAACCTGTAACTCAGATCACTGCAGACTTTCTCAAGGTGCCTCTCAGATGAAGCCACAGTCACATTAAGCGAAGCGAGTCAATTTAATTGTGTTACGCACGTGACAATTGTTATTGCAATTAGGCTTATAATTTATGTCCCTGCACAGTATAATTTTCTCATCAAGACGCAGTCTGGTGTGGTGTTTAATGACAGGTGTCTAGAATAATGTCAATACTGCCTCAGAAAGACACAGGAAAAACAATGCTCTAATGTGCTAATTTATTTGTGAGTTGTGAGCATTATACTTCATTTATTAGGCACAGAGAACAACAATAGGCTGTTGCAAATGTATAATCTGTCACCCGTGCTTTGATTGAAACAAAAGATGTGGAACTTCCAAGAAATATCCAGACTTTATTCAAATTAACAGCGGATACCAAGATTTTCTGTATCTGGTAATTGAAATTTAATAGCCTGTAAAGCACCTCTGTGCTGAACATCAAAGCTAGTTTTTAATGGGAGAGAGAAAAAAGTAAGCATCACACAAATCATCCAACCAAGATAAAATATTATCGTGTAACTTAGTGCCACGAAGATGGTCCTAACAAATCCAACGTTAGATTGAAGCCAGTGCCAAACATTGTCTACTTTGAAAAGAACCATGTGAACCACTGTAGATTAAAATATAATGAAGTTAATATGTGAGTTCTTTTCTATTCTCCTTGATGATGATACCAGCTTATTGGTGAGGTAGAAACAGAAAATGTTGGAAAATCTCAGCAGGTCTGACAGCATCTGTGGAGAGAGAATAGAGCCAATGTTGAAACATTGGCTCTATTAGGGCTCGCACGCCTTGAGGTTATCAAGCCTACTTCGCCAATATAAAAACAAAATACTGCGGATACTGGAATCTGAAACAAAAACTTACTGAGATTTTCCAACATTTTCTGTTTTTGTTTCAGATTCCAGTATCCACAGTATTTTGTTTTTATATTGGCGAAGTAGGCTTGACAACCTCAAGGCGTGCGAGCCTTTATTCCTACATCAGGTGATGTGCAGATTATTGAAAATAGAGCATGGCAGATACCCAGGCCATGTATCCAGCATCAGAAGTGTGCCAGATACAGAGACTTCCTGGATTTTGAACCTGGGAATCTGTGGTGGGAACTGGCCACTCAAAGAACAGGGGGAACAGTGGGAAATGGCAGTGATCCAGATGTGCAGCATAGTGGAAGTACCCCACCACCACCAAGATGAAAAGAACAAACAATGGTAGGAAAACCAACAGGGGAAAAGTAACCACATCTGGGAGCATCAATGAATCCTTTGATAATAAAAGATAAGGCAGACGTCAATCCAGCTTTCATGTCCTTCTGGATTTTTGGATGCCAGATAAGGGGTTGAGTACTTGTGTAATGGTGCTAAGCACAACCAATGAGTGATGTTGCTCAGCAAAGTCATAGCAGGGGAAGCTTTCAACCTCAGACACTGCTTAAATAATGAACGCCTTATGCTAGAGCCTGTCTCTTTATGAAAAGAAGGGAGGAAATTCTGAACAGTGGCACAGTGTTTATTGACTGTTTCAGAATATCAAGCGACTTGAAGCAAACTACACTTCCACCCATTTGCCTGCAACAAAGCAAAGGACATTGCTTTCAAGTTAAACTGCAATGCCATGAGAAGACTGAACACTGTGGGATCAATATGCAAATTAATAATAAATAAGAATAATTATAAATGGAAGTTGATATTAAATTTGGACCAAAAGACAATTTTGAGGAATATTCAAACAAACTATTTATTTATCCATCATGAATTATCAGGAAATGCATTATGCGGTAGATTTCACAGAAATATTTTTTGAAAGGTCAGATAACACTAAATTTATTCAGCTGCCAAAAGCATAGTACATGAATTGAAATAATTCTCAGTGAATTTACTCTCCAATTCCACCCTCCTCTATCCATCTATCAACACCATTTCTTTTTAACTCAGATTGCTTGCTCAATTATAAGGGAATTAGTAGGAGATTTCAAGTAGTCACAATAAACATGTCTCTGATGTGGAATTCTCTTCCCAATCTAGGCTAGATTTGCTTTATTTTTAATTTGGAATAGGATTGACATTATGTTAAGCTTGATATCCATTCATCATACTAGAGCATTTTGAAGGAATTTTCTAAAAGAATCTGCATCACAAACAAATCCTCCAGATCACGCCTAAAATTGTCCCCTCTGCACATCTAATGCTGAGAATCTCACCCAGTAAATTCCAAAGCCCTCGATCTTCCACCTCCATCAACTTGAGTCCACTCAAAATTCTGCCATCCATTTTCCACGCCACATTATGCCCCGTCCGCCTACGCTCGCTGACCTATATTGATTCCCAGTCGATTTTAAAATTCTCATTGTCATGTTCGAATCCTGTCCCATATCCTTGCTCCTCCTACCTCTGGAACATCCTGTATCCCATTGGGAACACTGCATTACTCCAGCTTTAAACCCTTGTGCACTGATCATCTAATGGTACAGAATTTGAAAATTGCTGGAATTGGAGGCACTTAGCAAGACACTTTGCAAGAATACTTGTATATGGGAAAACAACAATTTGTACTTTATGAGAAAAGAATACTGATTGGTTGGCAAGTGAACTCTGATTGGTAGAGTTATTGCGATGGAGAATGCATCAGTTGATGGTGTTTGACAGAAAACTGCCAAGGATTGTTTGAAATTTAAACAAAGCAGCTTGACCCTGATTGGTCAAGACATTGTCCTGGGGAATGAATTAGTGAATGTCTGTTACACATTATTTTTGTTTATTGAAACAGATTAACATGTTCTTTCTGTCTGCAAAGAACAGGGCCTTACATATTATCATATGTAGCTTCCAGCACACCACACTGTGAGGCTGACAGATAATTTTAAATTGGTTGTCAGTGTAATCCATACTGCAATCAGTATTATTTAATAAATTTTGTCCAATTATGGAATCACATCTAATGTTCAACAGTTTGAGCTTTGCAAGCATGGGCTGATTGGGTACAATCTGTACCTTGCCCACTGTGAACAGTAGCTGCGACATGTGTTTAATATGTTCGCCAACCTTTGGGACATATGAACTGTGATTTTACTGGCTCACCCTGGATGGGTGGGGTGAGCCAGCAAAATCACACACAAACCGAGAAATCAGGTTCACACCTGATTTCTCGTCTCTCACAATCTTACCGGCACTGGATATCCGGTGCATTCAGCCTCTCGCTCATTTCCAGTGAGAGGCTGAATAATTTACTTAAATATATTTACTCTTTCACAAACATGTGTTTAGCGAGCCCGGGACTCAACCGTCTGGGCTCACTTGCCTTTGTAGCCTTGCTAGGAGAGGTTCTCTCAGGTCGGGAAAACACCTGGCCCCCAGCAATGGGGAACAGTTGCGTTGGCTTCGCCAGTAGAACCAGAGGACATTAAGGCCCCCCAGGAAGGTTGAGGGCATGGTTGGGTGTGCCCCTTGGGCAGTGCCAGCCTGGCACCTTGGCATTGTCCACATGGCACTGCCCATTGAACAGATTTTTCGTCTCTCTGAGAATCAAGGGATATGGGCTGGAGATGGGATAGTGGAGCTGAGGCAGAAGATCAGCTGTGATTGTACTGAGTGTTGTAGCAGGCTGGACAAACTGTAAGGCCTATTCCTGCTCCTATTTATTAAGCTCTATAACAGCAATGCAATCAAATGACCAGGGAGGCAATGGTACTATGGCATAGTGGTATTACTGATAGATTATTAATCCAGAGATTCAGATAATGTTCTGGGGACACAGGTTCAATTCCCGTCATGGCAGATGGTGCAAGTTGAATTTAATAAAAAATATCTGGAATTAAGAATCTATGGATGACCATGAAGCCAATTTCAATTGTCAGGAGAACCCATCTGGTTCACCATACCCTTTAGGGAAGAAAATCTGTCATCCTTACCTGATCTGACCTGTATGTGACTCCAGGACCACAGTAATGTGGCTGACTCTCAACTGCCCTCGGACCACTATGGATTGGTAATAAATGCTGGCCAGCCAGCAGCGCCCAGGTCCCATGAACTAATTTTTAAAAGATCAGTACAAGGTGTTGGTGAAGGAATCAATGTTGTCCAGGACACCAGCAGAACTCCCCTTTGTTGAAGAGTATCTTGGAGCCCTTTACCAGTTCTATCCAACAGGGCAGACAGGGCCTTGGTTTAAGCTCTTATCTGAACAAGTCCATCAGTATTCCACTGGGTTTTTAGCCTTAGTGTTGTATTCAAGTCTTTGGAATTGTTCTTAAACTCACAAATGTTTGGCTCATGGAGAGTTTTCCCATGACCAAGCCATGGTTGACAATTTTTCCGAGACAGGAATAATATCTTTGGCTTATATTGTGGAACCTGGTGATACCTTTACACATCAATGGAGGATTTGTCTTTTGTAACTTTCCTGAACAAAATACCCTTCGGAAAACCAGGTCAACCCTTCTTGCGTGGCTAAGAATAGACCATCCTTCAGAGTACCCAGGCAAATCATGCAGACTTATAGCCTTTGTAAACAAACAACAGCCTCTCAATCTGTGCTGCAGAAAGAAAGGTTTCTTGGGGGATAAAAGCTTTTCATCTTCTGTCCTAATATCTCCTGTTTTAGCTTGGAATCAATGTTTGTCTTATGCCCCTGTGTAGCATCTTGGGATATTTCCTTATTTTAAAGGGACTCTATAAATGTTGCAGAAGCAAAGCTGCAATCGAACTGAGTTTCGATTTAAGATGCCTCGTGACATTTACTGCATCGCACTATTTACTTAACAACAGCTTCTATTTAAACTTGCAGAATCTTGGTATGTAATCCCCAATAGCCATGTTTAACTAATTAACCAGAAGCATTCTTTTCCTCATTAAATTTACAATATCCCACAGCACAATTATTCAATACGAAAGTGCTGCATCAAACAAGTACACATGCCAAAACTGAAGTGTCAAGTACAAAGTGTTCCCTGGATACTTCCCTTTTTGCAGCACAGATTGAGAGGCTGGTGTTTGCTTACAAGTGCTTTAAGTCTGCACGATTTGCTTGGGTGCTCTGAAGGAGGTTTATTCTTAGCTAGGCAAAAGCATTGACCCAGTTTTCCATGGGGCATTTTGTTTGAGAAACTCACAAAGACTCTTCACAAGCTAAAGTAAGCTTACTATTCCAGGTGAAAGAATGTTAGGTGCAGATTTAACCACAAAAGAAAGTTGATATATGCTTGAAAAGAAAGTTTGCAAAGCTATAAGGAAAAAAGCAGAGGAGTGGAACTATCTCTTTCAAAGATCCAGCACTGGCATGATGGGCCAAATAACCTCCTTCTGTACTGTGTGATTGAATGGCTCAGGGACTGCTGGATTGGAATATCTCCTGGCCAGCAACATAAATTGACTTGATTTATTATTGTCACATATATTGGTATACAGTAAAAAGTATTGTTTCTTGCATGCTGTGCAGACAAAGCATACCGTACATAGAGAAGAAAAGAAGAGGGTGCAGTACATAAAGTAACAGTATTAGCTAGGGGGTTGAGAAAGAGCAACTTAATGCGAAGTAGGTCCATTCAAAAGTCAGATGGCAGCAGGGAAGAAGCTGTTTTTGAGTCAGTATGTGAGTTCAAACTTTTGTTTCTTTTTCTCGACGAAAGAAGATAGAAGAGAGTACATCCGGGATACGTGGGGTCCTTGCTGGCTGCTTTTCCGAGGCAGCAGGAAGTGTAGTAGGAGTCAATGGATGGGAGGCTGGTTTGAATGATGGACTGGGTTTTGTTACAGTTTCTTGCAGTCTTGGACAGAGTAGGAGACATACCAAGCTGTGATACAACCAGAAAGAATGCTTTTTATGGTGCATCTGTAAAGGTCGGTGAGAGTTGTAGTGGAAGTTGTAGTGGAAATGCCAGATTTCCTTAGCTTCCGAAGAAAGTAGAGGCATTGGTGGGCTTTTTTAACTATAGCGTCAGCGTGAAGGGACCAGGATGGGTTGTTGGTGATCTGAACTCCTAGAAACTTGAAGCTCTTGACCATTTCGACTTCATCCCCATTGATGTAGACGGGGCACACCCTCCACTACATTTCCTGAACTCAATGGCCATCTTCTCCGTTTTGTTGACACTGAGGGAGAGATTATTGTCATCGCACCATTTCACCAAGTTCTCTATTTCTTTGATTTTCTTCCTTCTCCTTCGGATCATGCAATACTTCCACCACAAATTGCTATAAATGCAAGTCGATGCCAGTGCAGCAACATCAACAGGGCACTTGGAACCTCATGAACATTTTGCCCAATAGTCTAGCACTTAAACAAATCAACTTTAAGAGTATTCAAAAAAATGCACAAAGAGAAGAAAGTAGAATGAAATGGAATGAATTGAAGTCAAATTAGTTTCAGGGAGAGAAATGAGGAAGAGAAAGAAAATGGGTGATGGGAAGGAAGTAAAGGAGAGAAGAAAAGAGAAAAGTTGCACAGAACATTGAAGAGGGCATTGTAAGCAAACTGTGTTTGATAATTGGTGCGTTGGTCAACACAGATTTTTTAATGAGTTAATACCAGAATTTTATGTGAAATCGACAAACATTCTTACTCATATACTGTATCCCAAAATTATTTCCAGAAATAAATCTATCTAATTTGCATTTATGAGTGCATAAATAACACTGTCAGCTGAAAATTGTTGTCATCTGACACTCATAGTTGGACTGGCAAAAAATTAAAAGCAAGACAGATTTTTAATAAAAGTTTAAATCAGGACAGGCAGCGACCCTTTGAGAAAGGTGATGAATCATTGGCTGGTGAGCTTCCAAATGAGTCAGCTGTGAAATGTAAATGGTCAGAGTTCGTAGTGTGAATTAAAAGGCTAGTTTAATACCTTGGAGATTTATTTGATTGATTTTGGGGAACTGGGATAAATGTCAATGCCTTTATCACTCCATCATTAGTGACCATGTGTTTAAGCTTCATGCTTCCCTCCTTAAATCTCTGCCTCACTGCATCTCTCTCTCTCCCTTGTTTTTTAAAGCCGACCTCTTTGACCAAGTCTTGTCCCATCTGGCCTAAACATCTTCTTATTTGGCACAGGACCAAGAACTTGTATTGGCAGCACGCTACCACAGTGGTTAACACTGCTATCTCACAGCTCCAAGGACCAGGGTTCAATTCCGACCTTGGGTCACTGTGTGGAGTTTGCACATTAGGACACTAAGGGCCAATTTTAGCATGGCCAATTAACCTAGCCTGCACATAATTGGATTGTGGGAGGAAACTGGATCCCCTGGAGGAAATTCACGCCGACACTGGGAGAATGTGCAAACTCCACACAGACAGTGACCCAAGGTCAGAATTGAATCAAGGTCCTTGGTGCTGTGAGATAGCAGTGTTAACAACTGTGGCAGCGTGCTGCCAATACAAATTCTTGGTCCCACTGCCACATAAGAAGGTGTTTAGGCCAGATGGGACCAGACTTGGTCAAAGAGATAGACTTTAAAAAACAAAGGAGAGAGAGATATAGCGAGGCAAAGGGATTTAAGGAGGGAAGGATGAAGCTTAAAAAGTTGAAGATGTGGTCATTAATGATGGAGTGATAAAGACATTGAATTTGGAAAACTCGGATAAATGTCAATCAAATAAATCTCCAAAGTATTCATCTAGCCTTTTAATTCACACTACGATTTGCTTAGTATCACTTCCCCAGTGATTGTAAATTTCCCTGAGTTCCTCCCTCCCTTTTATTTACTGATCCTCTCATTAGAATGTATCTATTCAATGCTTTCTGAAATATCCCCTTAAATTTCCACTGCTGCACCTTTTATAGACCTATCCCTTAATCTATTTTGGCAGTTCACCTCAACTAGCTGTGTTTTCATGCCGCCATAATTGCCCCTATTTAAGTTTAAAATCATAGAAACCTTAAAGTGCAGAAGGGGGCCATTCAGCCCATCGAGTCATGCATCGTATGGAGCATCCCGCCCACATCTTATCCCCATAACCCTACATATTTACTCCACTAATGCCCCCTATCCCACACATCTTAGGACACAAAGGATCAATTTTAGCATGGCCAATTAACATAGCCTGCACATCAGCTGAAAGCGGACAGGTTCCCAGGTCCCGATGGACATCACCCTCAAAGGAAATGATGAGTTGGCTTTAATTTCCCTGAATCTGGGGAATTTTGAAAAATTAAAGCCAATTAATCAACTATCTCACAAGCCACTTCCTTTAAGGTCTATTTTGACTGTTCATCTCAACTAGCTGTGCTTTCATGCCTCATAACATATAGATATAGATAAATTAAGTGAGTGGGCAAAGGTCTGGAAAATGGGAAATTGTCCATTTTAGCAGGAAACATTCAAAGGAAGCATATTATCTCAATGATGAGAGACTGAAGAACTCTTGAGATGAAGAGGGATTTGGGTGTTGTAGTGCATGAACTGCAAAAGGCTAGCATGCAGATACACAAAGTAATTAGGAAAACTAACAGAATGTTATAATTTATTACAAAGGGAGTTGAATACAAGGGTAGGAAGGTTATGTTTAACAGGGCATAAGTGAGACCATATCTGAAATATTGTGCACAGTATTGATCTCTTTAATAAAGAAGGATGTAAATGTGTTTGGTGCGGTCAGAAAAAGTTTACCAGACTAATACTTGGATTAGGCAGATTGCCTTATGAGGAAAAGTTGGACAGTCTCTGTATCTGCTGGACTTTAGAAGAATGAAAGGTGACTTGATTGAAACATGTAAGATCCTGATGGGTCTTGACAGGGTCAATGTGAAGAAGATGCTTCCTCGTGGGAGAATCTAGGACTAGGGGCCGCAGTTTAAAAATAAGGGGTCACCCATTTAAGATGGAGATGAGGAGAAACATGACTGGGACCCTGAAGAATTGTCCCCCCCCCGCTTATAAATGCAAGTGGCTGTTGATTAGTTGAGGTCAGTTGCCTTCCATGTGAGTTAAAATTAACTGGTAGGGCAAACAATACTTGGTCCATGATGAGAACTGGTTTGAATCCCCTTTTTTCATTCTACTCTTGTGCTTCTCATTATGAAGAAGTTATTCAGCTACTGTCACTTGGGTAGTTATTTGCCAAATGCCTTCAGTAACAACCAAAGATTTCAATGCTGGGATTTTGATGAGCCAGATAGTGAAATGCCTATGGACAAACACAGTAAGTTAAAGTATGGCAAAGCTGGCTTCAAGTGTCCATGTGTCAGCTGCCAAATTATAGAGACAGGGTTATCCCCATGCCTGTGGCAGGTACATGAACCACTCATATGTTGCAGTGGCAGTCCACATCACATAACAGCCAAGTATGAAAATCCTAATCGCACTGATTATTTCATTGCACGCCTTTTCATATTTAGGTACAATTTAATAAGCGGACCTATTCAACCATGCAATTTCAAATTAAGATTTCATTAACAGATTGAGGGAAAGACGTTGCTTGTAAATATTTATTAAAATGATGCATAGATAATGCACTGTGAAGACTCTTAGGATATGATTTCGAGCCCATGAGTGCGATGATCTGATAATTGAAACAACAAAATTAGTGTGAAATCAAATATTAAGATGGGAAACCATAGGAACTGTTGCCTTTAAAGCGTTACCTGATGTCTGGCCTAGGAGTTCTAATCTAATGTAACGATTCTGCTTTTAATCAAACACTGTTCAACACTTCTTTAGTCATCAGTTGGCCAGCTGTCTCATGCCTATCCATGCACATTTGCACAGTTTGACTGAAATAACACACCAGTCCATTTTATTCGGTTGCTCCACTCTGCGTTTGCCTTAGAGTTAAGACATCCTCCCAACATGATTAATGATATGACTAGCTTGATTAATGGTTATGAATTACACAGTATGAATCATTATATCAGAAGCAACCTGAATTTAGAACTGCTCTGCTGAAGACTCTCCTAGGGTATAAGGGGAGTATGTGCTTGGCTGTAACAGAGTCCTTTTTACTTTCTCAAGGTGCGATGAGAATTGTAGAGCTAATTAGTAACAAATTAATGAGTCTAATTAACATTGTCAAATATTGTCATGCTGAAAGTCCAAACAATGAGGAAAATCATTCAATTCAATATTGCAAAATAAAATATATGTTACCCAATGTTTGTTCATCCTGTTAAGTGTAACAATGCAATTACGACAAGGTAAGGTATTCAAGCAAAAGTTGTAAGGCACGTACCTACACAAGGAGTCAGATTGGCTTCGCAGTTAACTTTGGCCTTCCTTTCCAAACATTGTGCATTCTAATGAAAGGTTAATGACCTGAAATGTTTACACTGTTTCTCCCTCCACATAAACTATCTGAGTAAGGAACTTTTGGTTTGTACTTCTAGCATCCACAATAGTTTGCTTTTCTATTAGCATTGCAATTTTAAGGCCTGCCTCGGGACAGGAATGTGGTAGCATGGCCTCTTTAAGGGGGCATTCCTTGATGGCCAAATGGTTGGGCCAATCCCTATAGAGTGTGAGGATGGGAAGCTGAGCCAATCCAGAGCAAAAGCGCATATCTTGAATCAGGAAGGACTGGCAATTGGGGCCAGTGAGGAGTAGTGTACAATTGTACAAATTATTCTGTCAGACCGTATTTGTATATATAGTTAATCGTTGCTTTGGCAATAAACCCTTTTTGTTCTGAAGTCTCATTGGATCATCCTTGACGTGTAAAAACTTTGCATGTTCCTTGGGGAGAGAGGCTGGAGCGTCAAAAAAAAGCAAGCTACAAACACATGTTAAACTGGAAAATTAGAATATCTTAACCCCAAAGTAGAAAACTGGGATTAGTATATTATAAGAATTTGTGGGATTATAAATTGACAGTTAATAACAGAGCTCAAATAGACAGATACCCCATTCCTAAAATTGAAGACCTCCAAGCAAATCTATCAGGAGGTTTAAAATATACCACAATATACCACACTGGACCACAGTCAGGCCTATCAGCAGTTAGAATTGGACAAGGATTAACAGAGATAGGTAACCATCTATCGTCACAAGGGTTTATAGCAATACATATGTCTACCTTTCAGAATCTCATCAGCCTGCGCTATTATCCAACTTACAATGGAAAGTCTATTACAAGGCACGCTGAATGTAGTAGTTTATTTCAATGATGTTGTAATTATAGGAGCCACACCTAAAGAACACAGGGCAAACTTGGAGAAAGTTTTGAAATGATTTAAAGAAACAGGAGTTAGTTTTCAATGGGAGAAATGTACCTTCGAAGCAGACAAAGTGACCTATTTAGGTTTTAGGGTGAACACAAAAGGTTTGCTCCCTTTGGAAGACAAAGTAAAAGCCACAAGAGAGGGTCCACAGCTAACCTACTCTGAATTAAAGCCATTTCTCAGAATGGTGAACTATTATGGTAGGTTTTTACAAGATGTAGCAGCGCTACTTTAACCCCACTCCAATAATTGTTAAAGAAACACCAATGATGGAGGTGGGGAGAAAACCAGAGAGAGGCATTCACAAAAATCAAATGGCACTAAATCATCAGCATTATTGGTGCACTATGTTCCAACCAAGCCCTTGGTGGTGATGTGTGAAGCATCATCGTATGCAGTGGATCAGTTTTGTCCCACAGAATTTCTGGTGGAGCAGAAAGGTTTGTTGCCTCGAGGACGTTGTCTGAGATGGAAAAGAAACATTCCCAAATCGATAAGGAAATTTTGGTGGTCATATATGCAGTCAAAAAGTTCCATCAGTACAGTTATGATCGACATTTCACAATTGTTTCACACCACAAGCCATTGCTGGGTTTATTCAGAGAAGCCAGTGCCATCAACAGCTTTGGCAAGAGTGCAGAGGTGGGTTCACTTATCAGCATGTACAATTATACTTTTCAGCATCACCTGAGGACACAGATATCAGGGTGTGATCTTCCCAAAAAAATTATAAGTGTCATAAAAGTCTGAAAACAGGTGTGTTCCATGCCAGTTTTTTTTGGGTAAGCGTGGCACTGCAACCTTTCCATACTCTTGTCAGTTTTTCTGGCAGCTGGGGGTTTTGTACCTGCCGGAGTTGAGGGGCCGAAATGTGCCAGAGAAGCCGGCTTCAGAGCACTCAGGAGGCATTGCACAGTGCACCCTGATCTGATAGTGAACTGGGAGATCGCACCAAAATGAGGATATGCTCAGCAGGTTGTCATTGCCACAGACAGTGACATCACCACAAGTTCCGCAAGAGATAGCGCTGACACTGCATATAAAAGAGTCCTTGCCGGTCTCAGCAAAGCACAGAATGAAGAGTGGCATGGTAGCACAGTGGTTAGCACTGCTGCTTCATAGCTCCAGGGTCCTGGGTTCGATTCCCGGCTCAGGTCACTGTCTGTGTGGAGTTTGCACATTCTCCTTGTGTCTCCGTGGGTTTCCTCTGGTTTCCTCCCACAGTCCAAATATGCGCAGGTTAGGTTGATTGGCCATGCTAATTGCCCCTTAGTGTCCAGGGATATGTAGGTTAGAGGGGTTAGTGGGTATAATATGTAGGGATATGGGGGTAGGGCCTGGGTGGGATTGTGTTTGGTGCAGACTCGATGGGCTGAAGGGCCTCTTTCTGCACTGTAGGGTTCTATGATCAATTCTATGTGGATAGAAAGTGACCTAGTATTATTGAAGGTGAAGAAAATGGTATTACAAGGGTGGAGATATGAGAAGTCTGAGCTATTAAAGCTCTACCAACAAAGCAGGATGAAGATAACTTGTGATCAACATGGGATGTTGTTGTGGGGGGCTAGGGTTATAGTCCCACCCCAGGGAAGAGCGCTATTGTTGCAAGAGCTGCACAACTCACATCCGGGTCAAAGCAGGATGAAATCACTAGCCAGAACTTATGTTTGGTGGCCAGGCCTTGAAACAGATACAAGGAGGATGGCTAGTCAATGCCCCAGTAGTCAAACATAACAGGCTTTACTGCCACCGACTAATCTGCATCCTCGAGAGGGGCCAGGCAGATCCTGGGCAATAGAACAGTTTATGGGCCATACGTTTTTAATATTAGTGGACACACATTTGAAGTGGCTGGATGTCCAATTGAAGAAGTCCACAATGGCCACTACCAACACTAACAAAAATCTTTGCCAGCATGATATTCTGGAGGTCTTAGTGCCAGATAATGGCACATCCTTCAGAGTGGAGGAGTTTCAGAAATCTATAAAATCAAATGGTATTCGCCATGTAAGGTCAGCACCTTACCATCCAGAATCAAACGTGTTAGCAGAACCTGCTGTGCAAATTTTCAAGCCCTCAATGAAGAAATAAATTAATAGGCCTCTACCTCTATGGATTGCCAGCTTTTTATTCTCTTACAACACACCAAATGTAACCACGGGGGTCACTCCAACTGAGCTGCTAATGGAATGCCACTTAAGGACACGTTTGGATATGAAATTTCCAGATTTGGCGGGGAGGATGGAGGCTAGGCAAGTTTCTCAGAAAGGAAATCATGACTCAAGGGACAAAGACAAAGTTTGCAATGGTGATGATTTAGTTATGGTCAGAAACTTTGCAGCAGGACCCGCCTGGGTCGAATGCAATTGAGTGCAAGGGCATGCATCCCAGGAAGGATTGACAATAGGAGTCTGGGAGGAGTACTGTACAGTCATATATTTATTCTGTCACACTGTATATATAATTAATCATTACCTTTTTGCACTGAAGCCTCATCAAGTCGCCTTTGATTTATTATAGCAAACATAAAGTCAATCTCCGTTTTAAGTTGCTGCATTCAGGATCATTCCACTTTATTATCATGCACGTCATGTGGCTGGTGTGGGGACTTAATGTTGGAATTTCCATTTTAGTGTCAACTCACACTGCGACAAAGGTGGCATCATGTGATCTATTTGGGACAATTTTGGAGTAGTCTATCCTACTCACCAACTCTCTCCCTCCCCTTGACTCTCTCTCCCCCAACTCCCTTCCTCTCACTCCCCTCGACTTGCTCCTTCTCATTCCCCTCATCTCTCTCACATCTCGCACTCACCATCTCCCTCCTTGGCCTTCCCTCTTGCTTGACCCGCCTACTCGCCAATTTCCTCCTTGACCCTTCCACTCGTTGCCTCGCACCCGAACCCTCCCACTCGACTCCTCCCTTCGATAATCCTACTGGCCATTTCCCTCCCCAACCCTCACGCCCACCAGGAAGTTGGGGATCAGCCAGCAGGGGAGAGGCAGTATGCAGGAGGTAAATACACATATTTCTTCTGGGGTTTGAACTTTATTTTTAATCTTCTTTCCTGTGGGAATTTAGAAGCGTAAAGCATTTCACCTTACAGGATATAATTGCTTCGGATGGGGAATGACTTACTTTTTTTTTACATTGGTTATAATGGGAAAATCTGATTCGCTAAAAGTTGTCTGACTTCAGGTTGCACTTTGCATTTACAATGTTAATCGAGGAATTACTGCATAATCTAGTGTGCCATTCAGTGAGGTACTGAGGGAGTGCTGCATTGTCAGCTCAATGTTTTGCTGGATAATGGTTCCATGGAGCTATTTCAGAAGCAGAAGAAGCTCTTCCACTGCCTTGGCCAACATAACTCTCTCAGCTAACCTAGCCAACAGATGCTGACTTCACTGCGACTTCTGAAACTGCTAGCCCACTTGTTTAAACAAAACTTCACATTGTACATGGGTGCCCGCAAAGTGGGACATGATAACGACATTTTGCTTTTCTCTTTCAAAAGCCCTCAGTAAAATGACAAATCCGAGGAAAGGAATTCTCTATTAAAATAAGCAATCTTTGCAATAAATGAAATTACGTTAGAAGGTCAAATAAGGTTTTCTGTCACACAACCATGTCCAACAAGAACATAGATTAGAATTGTTCAGGTACAGTCCCCAATGGTTGCTTTCAACAGGGGGCTGTAATTCCCGACCTGCAAATTAAATGTCAGAGGGGAGTCCACCCAAGATCCCAGTGGAAACCCATCAGTTATTTTTCACTAGGAACAGCATTAAATGGTTGGGGGTGAGGCTTCTGCTCCTAAAGGCCTAAGAGAACTGCCAGCCAATTGGATGGCCAGTCAACCTGTCATCTGAGCCACTCAACCAGGAGTAGTGGCCATTGTGATGAGAGGCAATCCCACTATGTTGAGGGGCCCAAACTAACAGAGAAGTCCAAGGTCCGGCCAGGGCATGCCAACCCCATCTTGTATGCCAGTGGGGAAGCAGGCTGTGGCCTATACAAGAAACATCAAAACTGCTTCAAACACAGTGAATGAGACAAGTCAGCCAACTTAATAGCCACCACATCCAGTGGTCTAACTCTGGACTTCTCATATTCATCACACACCAGCATACAAAACCCATCAGAGAGGCCATGGAGAACTACCAACATCACATCATCCCAAAAGGCAGTAGTCTTCTCATCATTAATACCTGGCTCTGCTTACTCAGGAAACACAGTCCTTTCTGTTCCACACAGTCGATTAATCAGCTGGAACAATGTTAACATGAACCGACCAATGACAAAGACAATAGCCTGACCAATCAATACTAAGATCCCACCCATATGCCCATCCTCCTCTATATTACCACGTTCACCAATTCCAGTCACTCCTACAGGTGATGGGTAGAGATCTGCTCGAAGCCTGCCATTTCTTCCAAGAAACTCTTTTAAAACCACAAAAAGTCTTTTCAAAAGTTATATTTTACATGGTGTAGCTGTAAAATCAGCTTACTCAACAATAAAGCAATTTCATGACAGGTTAAATTGTTGCTAACACTATTCATTGTCTTTTTCACACAATTAACCTTACACACGTTTCCAACTGAGTGCCCTTGAGGAGGAACCTTATACAACATGACATCCATATGCAGCCCTGATCCCACTTTTATCACTCGTTGCATGTTAATGGAAAGTTGCTTCGTATATAGTAAGTTTCATGTGTGAATCTACATTCAAAAGATGGAAAGCTGAATCTTTAGCCACTTAAAGGACTGCAACAGGAGGATTAAAACTTTTCTTTGATTGTCATTCTTGGCTTTTGGATCTCTTTGCAAAATGCATAGGAAAACAAAGATTAAACTGCCCCACTGTCAATAAGAGAATGACTATCCAATCAATTAAAGCAAAGATGATGGGGGTGATTCTCCCATCCTGTTGTGCTGATTTTTTAGTGCAGTGGACCAGGAGATTTCAGTAGTGCCACATTAGCATGATCAGTGCTGGGTGGCTGGCCCTAAGCATGTCTCCCAGCGTCGGATTTCCAACACTGTCAGCTCCACACTGGAAATAGAAGACTGAAGTCTCAGGGTCCACTACCCTCTCACTCCACGCCTGAACTACTTCACTCCAGCGGGGTTTACAGGAGGTCCCCGCTTGCAGGGACCCTGTTGGAGTGAAGGAGGGGCAATCAGGGCAATGGAGAAAGTGCCCCCTGAGCCTAGACACTACCAGCCTGGGCCTCTGGCACTGTCCAAGGGGCAAAGTGCCAATGTTCAGGGGGCACCTTGGCACTGTCCACTAGGCATGGAGCAGCACCAAAGCGGCAGGGCCTTATGGGGGGATGGGGCCTTTGGTGACAATTGGTGGGGGTGGGGTGGCTGGTCCTGCTGCCACCCTGCATTTGGAATCACGAGCAGAGGGAGGGAGGCCAGCAATTGGGGTTGGACATCGGGGTGGGGGGGGTGTTGGGGGGGTGTTGTTCGGCCAACAAGGGGAAGTGGGGAAGTTGTCAGGGGTTGGGGTGAGGGTGTGATTGAGGCGGGCTAGACGGGGCATGCTTGGGTGGACCAGCAATTGGGCCATGGGGGAGAGAGCTAGAATTACAGGGTTGCAAGGCTGGCTAGCAATCAGGAGACCAGCAGACAGAGGCGACTGCGCATGCACAGTGGCGCACTCAGCATTATGCTAACGGCCCCTCCAGCGAGAATAGGCCCCACCCACAGATTTCTTATATGATTTACACTGGTGCACTCTGCCCTGTACAAAGTATGGAAGGTTCTTCTCTAAACTCCCACTGAAGAAACCAGCATGAATTACTCCAGTTTTCAGAAGAATTCAACACTTAGAAATTTTTGGGGGAGAATGGTCCCCAACATTTCTATTAAATAGTGACAAAATATAAACATTACAATCACTGTGAAGAGGGGATGTTGATTGTAATGATGCAAGTGTTCAATTCCTTCAGTTACTAAAATAACTAACTTGCATTTTGTATTCAAAATCCAAATTTTCGTTTGTCTGAAATCTCAAAGGTTATGAATGCACATTGAAGAAAAACCTCAGAAGGTTTCAAATGCAATGTATCAGACCATGCAGCATGAACTCTAACATAAACCAGCTTTCTTCCAAATAAAACTTAACAATAGCCGATTTCACCTGATTACAGAATATTAATCTGGCCCTCCTTGAGGGTGAATCATAATATGTGTCATTTCACTTATTGTTTGAATAGTACCAATCCCTGACCAACATCTGTAACACAATCAAGGTTACTTCAACTTGACAGAATTCTCAAGAGCATACTCCATCGCAGGCAGGAATTGTTCAGGTGTAGTCCCAGTGTTTTCCATTCATTATGGAACATCACAATTAGTATGAGTTCCCAATGTGGACTCTTGGTGGGGGAAGCTTCACACTGGAAGTACACATTCTGAAATGCTCCCCACATGAACAGAAACAATAAAGCAATTTCACATCAGTCAAAAGTGAAAAGCTGAAGGTTTGGGAAGAAGCAGTCAGATAGATTCTTCTCCTTAAACAAGGGGAGTGCTAACAATCAGGGCTCTCTCCCTCGAGACAGAGAACATCTGAGAAGTATTGTTTACAATTTAAATAAAGTTGTCAATCATCTGTAGGAATTGAAACACATCAATTGTTTGCTACTATTGTTTCACAATGCCAGCATGTCAACAAACACACAATACGTACAAGGCGAATAACATCTCATGCTTGGTTCCAAGTTACAATCGTACATAGGGAGGTCATTCAATTTATCGTATCTGTGCCAATGCTTTGAAAGAGCCATCTATTTGGTTCTTTTCCTTTGACTGACTAAATTCTGAACAAAGCAATCAGGGGATAATGAGATACTAGCATATTAAGGACACGTTGACCCCATTTTAAAATATATATTCTTGCATATGATGTGGGTGTTGCTGGCTAGATCAGCATTTATTGCCCATCCCCAATTGCCCTAAGGCAATATTAATTGGGACACACACCGTGAGTAGTTGGTGAGTCTAATAACAATTTGGAAACCCAGAAATGTGTTCAATGAGACTAACAGTGACTCTTAACACACCTATCTCATTTGTCATCCAATCCACTGCAGCAGGTGTAATTAGAATTGTGTGGCCACATCTCAACTCCAGTGTCTAAAGGGATCTGGGAGAGTTCGTGGCTGAGAAAATAGGAGCAAATTCAACAATAGTTGGCTTAAAGGTTGTGCTCTGGTTCACCAATGCCTCCCCTGAATTGGTGCTGGAGCTGTGAGGAGCCAGAGGGATATACTATCCCCTCACAATAGAAGCAAACCTGTGGTAGAAATGAAGAGGGCATGGATAGAGGGAGTAACTGGAGCATTAAGTGACTCCAGGTGTTGTGCAGGAAACATTTCAATGACCTAACCAGGTAGGAAATAGTGAGTACAATTGAAAATTCACTTCATCCTGCTGAACTCATCATCACAACCCCTATCTGGGCCTTATCAATTCTACTCCTTCACATCACTTCTCACAGCTACTTACCTTGCAGGTGAACCTATCTTTCTCTATGTACTTCCTCAAAGTCCCATCTATCTATCTGATGCTGCCAGACCTTATCCATTTCATGCTTTTCACCAACTCTCATCCTCCGTTCAATTATCAGATGAATGCATGCCATTACACTCAATCATATTTTTATCTTACAGCATAGTGTCAAAGACGTCATCTATGAAATGAAATGTTCAGCTCAAGCTTTGGGTGTGAAGAGCAGGGGAGTTCTGTCAGTGTCCTGGACAATGTTCACTCCTCAATCAACCACACTAAAATAGATAATCCTGTCATTTGTCTCATTGCTGCTTGTACAACATTGCTATCCTCAAAATGACTGCCCCAGTTCCACTCGTTACTACATTGGCTGCAACTCCATTCCAATTAAGTGAATTTGAAGCCCTTAGGGACATCCAGGAGTTGTTAAAAACAGTAGCTCTTCAAGACAAAAACTTTCATCAATATGAAATATGAAAAAAGCTCATGAATATGCTTCCCCTTCACACGCTGTGCTGATTTTAGCAGAGAAGACAAAACAGTTCACTTGATGCGATAACGACACACTGCATCATAGGTGAGGGTTTGCTCCACATGTAGAATTGGATTTTGCATCCTTCATAAAGTCTACATCAGAATAAATGGATTGGATTAGATTAAGTACTGAATTAATGTAACAAAACTACACAGACATGCCTCTCCTTTCTTCAGATGATTGATCTCCAGTGTGCAGGAATCAAGTTCAGAGAAAACAAATATAATGGAGTTAGAATTTATTTATGTCCTTTTAAGCCATTTATATGGGAACGCTCAGAAAGCTGCAGCTAAGTGTGGGCTAGGAACATCTAGTAATATCTGAGCGTATGGCAGCAAAGGATTAATTGAATTTTGTATTCAAATAGTGATTCTGAACAGCACTTGGTATAAATGGGCTGAGACAAGACCAATAGAGAAAAATTTACACCTCATTTTTTTAAGGAAATAATTGATTTTTGACAGGCTTCGCCAACTATTTACAGTTTAACCTATATGCTTGTCAGAACCTTTCTTAGTGAAAATAGATCACTCAGCCATTCTGTCCATTTGATCTCCCCCTTGCAGGATAAGCTACGACTGCCTTCCAAATACAAAATCTAGATATTTTTAAATCTGTCTGATGCCTTAGCCTCCAGCATGTTTCTTGGTAAACTATTACAATTTATTTGAAAATGTCATTGAACAAGTGGTCAATCTACAGAACAGGCTCCTTCAGGGGATGAGGAAAACAGTTACTGATGCAACCAAATGCAAATTAGGTAGTCTTCTATTTTTCAAAAAAATAACATTCTGGGATACAGTGTTATGAGTAATTGATGGAAGTGTAGCAGAGTTGGAGGAAAATGAAGACTTTGGATCTATAGTTCATAAAGCTCTGCACCATAGTGGTTTTCCTGATGTCAAATCTGGTCTGTTGCAGACTATTTGATCGAGTATGATTGCTGGGATTAGTCAGCATCCCAATTACCACTGTACCATGCAAGCCTGGATTGTAGAAGGTGAACTAGTCTTTCTCTCTCAACCAGCAATTTTCCAATGTTCCTATTTTGTTGATCAGCCTGTGTGAATCCATTCAAATTGTGCCCTTCCAAACCCTGAAACTGTACCTTTTTGTCCCTGTTTGACCTGAAAACATAGGTTCAAATTCACTTTCTCAAGTGGTATTTCACATACCTCTTTTGAGACATTTCTTATTGAGGCTGAATAACTCATATTAGAATGTTTATTATATCACAAGCAATATGATCAAATATATATAGCTATGACACACATCTTCACTGTCATATTCAATGCTGGCTTGTTCAATGTTGGCTTGTCTGCGATGAGTTATTCAATTCCAACTGAAGCAGCCATTAAGATGACACCTCCATTCATAATCTTGTATTCTAATTACTATTCTTGGTAGACATATATCTGAACTACCAAATAATTAAGATTGTGTTTGAAATGTGTTATGTGGTATTTTGTTCACATGCTGATGGAAATAACTGAGGTACTGTCAATTCAAACAGACATATGTGCATTAGGTTTTAACCCTACACTGCAGCAACTGAAAAGGGAAGAGGCTGAGTAATTCTCAAGCCTATTTCATTCCCTGTTAGTGATGCAAAGTGAGTTTTAGCACTGCCAGCTAAACAGAGTTCTGCTACATTTGATTTCACCATAGAAATAGAAATAGAGCAATGGCCACAAGTTGCACAACTCTGCAACCTCAGAACAAATGATTTCTGCAGCTAACCAAGATCAACCCAGCACAGAATCATTACCCTTCCTGTCCTATAAGAACATAAGAACATAAGAAATAGGAGCAGGAGTAGGCCATCTAGCCCTTTGAGCCTGCTCCGCCATTCAATAAGATCATGGCTGATCTGAAGTGGATCGGTTCCACTTTCCCGCTTTCTCCCCATAACCCTGAATTCCATTGTCTGTCAACATGTCAACATGTCCTCTCCCATGTCAACGATCAATCCCCCGACGCCACCACCTCGCCGCCTCCCCCCCCCCGCACTCGCTCCCCGACAAGAGCCCTGTTGCTCATGCCCTTCTGTATCAGTTGTACAAAAAATGTTTTGAAAGTTTATTCTTTGTCAAATTCTGTCCTACCAGGTGCACCTCCTCAACCTCTATATTTACGAAAAGTATGTCTGTATATTGTAATATATACTGTAAGCAAACAGAAACTTAAACCCATATCGTCGCTATATTACTTAAAGTATATTTCTTCCACATGCTTCATTCAAACAATTGTATTTCACTAGTGTTTATGAAGTTAATATCTAGGCTCCTTTTCGATTTTTAAGTTAATGTTTGGATAATGTGATAATAGCATAAACTGCCTTACAAAAGGACAGATGGAAAAAACCTACTTTCCTATCAGCCTACTTTTCACAGCACATATCACCCACCCCATGAAAGGTGACAGGATCTTCTGGGAGAGGTGCAAAGGGCCAATTAGGGGAACAGAAATGGGATAATTTCTCTCCAATTACTCTAACAGAGATATTGGCCCTGATTACTGCTATGTTTATGTGGGAGCATGTCCCTTTAAGGGGCATGCGCTTGGAGGGTCATGTGACCTGTTTGGCCAATTGGGCCAGAACATATGAATTCTGGATTTGAGTGTGTGTTGTCCTGGCCAGTTAGTTAAAGTTAATATCACTCTGTGTACACAGTTCCTCACATTAATAAACTGTTCATTCTTTAATCTACTTAGTAGTCACCCGTCTTTGCAAGATACTGCAGCCTACCTCTTCAGTTAAGTGATCTGCACCCCTGTCAAAATGCATCCAGCTCTCACTTGAGGTAACATGCATGATGAATCATCATTCATCACACCACATTTTATTCCACAAGTTTGCTATTCCATAGGAAGAACTGCCAAACATAACCTCATTCTGTCCAACAGTTTGGTCTCCTGAACCTCTTCAGTTGAGACAATGGGCCTCCATAAATCTAGTTCTTTCACTATTTTAGGGATCAAATCTCCCTTAAATCAGGCATTCAACAGATGGTCATCCTCATTTGAACAGTTTTGATTATTCTGCTGAACGGATTAGTGTCAGAGTATGCGAGGTTTCAGAAGCCTGCTTACCATAACCAAACTTTTGTAAGTTGCCACTTACCAGTCTCCCTTGAGATCTGTACAAACGCTTCCACGCCACTTTCTCCATAGTTGCCCTCTGAGGCTAAAGTCGAGACATAATTCCACCCAAGTGCTGTAACAATATCCACCATGGCTTGAACTTGGTATGAATCAGGTGGGACTACTCGGGAAAAGAAGTCATATCTACTGTTGTCACTGAGCTCTGGGGCAGTTGATGCATAGCTGATCTGAGGGATCTGTGGCAAAAAAGAACAAATATCCATTCAAAATGAGAAAAGTAATTAAATATTACTTCATTCAGATTCAAAATTAATAACTAAGCTGATAATTGTCAATGCTGAGTTTTAAATAGTATCCTTACCTCCTCCCCCATAGAACAATGCAATTTTCCTGAGCTATTATGATCACTCAAAACTGCACAGAATGTAATAGTGTAACTGCAGTCATATTAGATGATGTGGAGATGCCGGCGTTGGACTGAGATAAGCACAGTAAGAAGTCTCACAACACCAAGTTAAAGTCCAACAGATTTATTTGGTAGCAAATAAAGTGTTCCTCCTCCTTCAGCTGACCTCATCTGAGCGAAGTCATAAAGTACTGACCATTGTCTCTGTTTCTCTCTTCACAAATGCTGCCAGAATTGCTGAGTTTATCCAGCATTTTCGGTTTTTATTTAATCAAGTAAAGGCCTATATATTCATTGCAAATACCTTTCAGTTTCTTCAGCTTATTCCCCAATCCATCTATACCTAAAATAGTTAACCATTGATGCATTCCTTATGTGGATCTCTCATACCTCGCCTATATGGCATACAGGCAGGAAATGTTAGTAGGCTACTCAGCTATGGAGAGCATCATAACTCAATCCAATTCTGTCTTCACCAATGCTCAGCATGTACTTTCCAGCACAGATCATTGGGAAGCAACCAGAAACCAAATCTGGCTCAGCTAACTCAGCACACAGATCAGGACCTAATTTGACAACATCCTATTCAAATAGACGGACACACACACACACACACACACACACACACGCACAGGAATATGCATGTGCACACACAATACAAACGCACACACACATTGTGTGCCCAAAGATATAAGGATGTATCGATGCATGCACAAGTACATGCATGGATTCTTATGCATACATACATGCCCAGCCCAATTGTACAAATTTTTGTTGATTCTCTTTGCTCTTAGCTCTGACAAAGGGTCATCTAGACTTGAAACGTTGGCTCTATTCTCTCCCCACAGGTGCTGTCAGGCCTGCTGAGATTTTCCAGCGTTTTCAGTTTTTCTTTCAGATTCCAGCATCCACAGTATTTTGCTTTTACATCATTTGAATGTTGCAGGCTGTTTCAGTTTGGCTTCATTTTAAGCTATTCTTTTTCCTCTGGTATCTATTCAAGTAAAATTTTGGGTGCAAAATTCAGATGAGTATCTCCACTATTGAAGCCAGCCAGTCTCACGGTCACATGTGGCACAGTACAAGCCTTTGGCAGTTAAAACGGTGAAAGCTAAAAATGCATTCTAGTTGAACACCAAATATTAAAAAAAAATCCTGACTAGCCATAAAATATTTCAATGTGTAGGATCCATCTGGAGAATAACCCTGGCAAGGGTGGCTCCTGTACATGCTGAAGTGAGGATATCATGATGTCACACAGCCCAATCAGTTGGCACATTTTCCAAATTTCAAACATGGAGGCCCATTCAACATATTCACACGTCGCTCACAAAAAGAAAAATCAAGGGTTTAGCTACTTTGTGGGCCCTGCACTAGCCTTACTTATGATGTGGAATTGCTGGTGTTAGACTGGGGTAGGCACTGTAAATAGTCTCACAACACCAGGTTAAAGTCCAACAGGTTTATTTGGTAGCACGAGCTTTTGGAGCGCCGCTCCTTCATCATGTAAGTGCAGGCTACACTCACCTGATGAAGGAGCAGCACTCCAAAACCTCATGCTACCAAATAAACCTGTTGGATTTTAACCTATCATACTTAAAGAGCTAGGCACTCAACTTGGAAGTAAGGCAACTTTGTGTAACTTTTATTTCCAAGTGTCTAGAAGTTCTGTGGATTGATTTTGAACATTGTGTATTTCGTTGCTGGATTTGGCAGGCAATGCTAAATTCTCACTCTCCGCTGCACTCTCACAGGGAGAAGAGGATTAGATGAAAGCAAAATACTGCGAAGCTGGAAATCTGAAATAAAAACAGAAAATGCTGCAAGAACTCAGCATTTCTGATTAGGCATGTTACAGCCCTTAGGACTCAATATTGAGTTCCACAGCTTTGGATTATAACCCTTTTTCTCCATCTAATAAGCATCTTTTCTAATATCCAAAACATTTTTTGTCTCAATGTAAAACCCCCTCTCTCACCAGGTCATTTGTCATTTGTTCTTTAGTTTTGCTTTCACTGAGCACTAACACTTATTCTTCCATGAACACATTCTGCTCTCTTACCTATTAGCACCTTTTCCTGCTATTAACACGTTCTCTGTCTTGTGACCTACACATCTTTGTTGCAGTCTATCCGAGCTCGTATCAATCACTGACCTTTTACTCTGCTTCACCTGCTCCATCCCTCTTTCACAGGATAAAACCCATCACGTTTCTGCGTCTCTTTAGCTCTGAAGAAGAGTCAAAGAGACTGGAAGCAGTGACCCTACTTTCCCTCTCCACAGACATTGCCAGATGTGCTGAGCTTTCCCAGCATTTTCTGGTTTTATTATTAGAAGATTGGATGATGTGTCTACACAAGGGCTAAAATTGCAGCACATCTGGATCCACAGCAGACAGGTAGAAGAAGCAGGCACTGCAGAGAGGGCCTTCTGCCAAACAGGATCTGGACTCATCCATGCTATGGGTCAGGCCTGCTATCACCTCACTGTGCCCATCAGCAATCTGCTGTGTGCCACCCCACTGAGTTTCTCATTTGAAACCATAGCCCCAGAGTTAATCTGTGACTTTACAGTCTGGGGAGCTGATACCCGAAGCATCTTTCCCCCTGGTGTCATTGAATTGAATTGAATTGCTGCTCATTCACACATATTAATTCAATACTTATGAATTCCAACTCTGTACCACCATCTAAAGAATGCACAGTGCCAATTTCTGAGCTGCTGACTGTGAGTGTCACATCAAGTAATGGGGCCACTTCGCATTCCATGTGCATTTAACTACACCCAAGTCTGTCAATTCTCAAATTTCAAACAATTAACACCTTGGGCGGGATTTTTCAGCCGCGCTCGCCCCAAGGTTGGAAAATCCCACCCGAAGTCAAGGAACTTCGGGTCCTGCCCACTACAATTCCTGTGGCAGGTGGGATGGGACAATTCCGCCTCTCGACGTGGATCCCACACCTGTAAGATTTGGGTGCAGGAAAAGCAGACCCACACCCGACATGGCGATCCTGTGCATGGGGTAACAGCACCAAATTTAGATGCTGCCTCCCCCCTGCAGAATCTATGTGAGGCAGGCTGAAAAACGGGAGCCCCATGCCAAATTTTAATCTTACGTCTTTTATTGTTATTGCTTGGGCTTTATTACCTTTACAAACCCGCTAAGAAAGCATCAGCCTTTTTCAAATGCGCACAACCTTCCCGTCTGTGTCTTCCCCCAACAACTGAGTTTAGGAATGTGTGGCCAAGTGCCTATCTGTCAACGAGATGAGGTCACACAACCTTTTCCCACTCGAGAGTATCTGTCACTGCTCAAACTGTGTCTTATCATCTCTCAGCCAAGCTGCCAGATGGAGCCCCATGCTACGGTGGGACAGTCCATCACACTGGAGACGCAGGAATAAGAGTGAAGGATTGATATAAAACAGCTTAACCTGCTGCTATACCTCCTGCCATCTGATTGCAGTGGTTGTGAAGATACGGAACAGTGAATTGGCCAGATAGGGAAGAATTGAAAAGAACAATATTGAACAAAACACTATGTAAAATATGTTTCTGTACGTCAGTCCAGAGCTGTGAAATTCGGTTCTGTCCTAATCGATTAATCAATGCTACGGCAGGAATTTTACCCCCAAAATGGCATCTGCGGTTTGCCCACACACTTCTAGGCAGTGTGCCATGTCCACCCAGGGGGCTCAGGGAGAAATTCCCCTGCATGGACCTTGGTGAGGAACAGTATGTGAGACGTGCCAACTTCACAAAGGAGGCCGTCACTGTAATTTGCCACCTGTTGCAGCTTCAGAGCAGAGCGAGAATGATACTGTTAGGGATTTTTATACAACTGTCTCTTTTCAGACACCAGCCACACCTCCATTTCTCACCCACCAACAATCTGAATCCATCTGGACTTATACATAGCGTTCATAACTTCGCCCTCACTCTCACACGCTGCTGCAAATTTCACAGTTACAGCTCAGCTTCCCCTCACTGACAGCTTATTCAACTGTGATCAGCCAAACCAATTGCACTACAGTCACTGACGTGCCTTCCCTTGCAGGTCAAGGTGATGTACAACAGTGGCAACAACCCTGAACTAGTCTTCCCTGTGACAAGGTATGCTCGCCATCATTGCAGTGGCCAGCTGTGTAACTGAAAACAAAGGAGATGATAGTATTTTCATATTCAATCCTTCTTCACCCTTTCCACGCTCCCCCCTCCCCGCCCCCACTCATCATACAATCTCTTCTGATTTTCAGTCCGTAACCGGTATAAGTATGTACCTCTAGCAGTGCCCCACTCCCCTCATCACATCCCTACTCTTGTGATGACATGCTTTCAGATACCCAAAATAGATACTCAGATAAGTAGCCTGCTCAGGCAGTAGTGCAGGAGCAAAAAGTGGTAGGTAAAGTAAAGATCATAGGACCCCTACAGTGCAGAAGGAGGCCATTTGGCCCATTAAGCCTGCACCAACAAAATCCCACCCAGGCCCTATTCCCGCAACCTACTGATTTACCCTGCTAACCCCCCTAAGGGACAATTGAGCATGGCCAATCATTCTAAGCCGCACATCTTTGGATTGTGGGAGGAAACCGAAGCACCCGGAGGAAACCCACGCAGAAACAGGGACAACATACAAACTCCACACAGACAGTCGCCCAAGGCCAGAATTGAACCCGGGTCCCTGGCGCTGTGATGGAGCAGGGATAACTGTTGTACCACTGTGCCGCCCAATGAAGACAATGAAGGAATACCATCACTTGCATTCATGTCCATTATCTCGATTCACACATCTCAAAGGTGAGATTACAGACACAAAAGGCAGTGCAGATGCTCGCTTGTCTTCAGCAAGATCACACACAAGCTGTATTGCAGAGACTGAAATGAGAATTGAATGGGGGAGCCTATCGGAACAAGTTGATAGGTATGTACAATGTAAATTGGGTGTACTGGTTCCACATTGGTACAAGGCAAGACCCCCCCTTTTCCATTGTGAAAGTGGTGACCAACTCCATGAGAATACTTCTGGACCCATTGCTGATGTGGTTGATGGCTGAGGTCTCAGCTCCTATTCAGCACAAGCAGAAGCCATCTTCCACGCCCAGAGTGTTGCAGTGGAAACTCAGGCTGAAGATATGCAGGCTCAGCTCGTTCTCATGCAGGTTTGCGCTGTTGCCATCATGGCTGGCTGCAGATTCCAATGCACAAAGGGGCTTGCGGGACTCACAAGAGTCCACCAATCTGCACTCCAGCAGGTTACTCAGATTGCTGAGACACTGCCCTTTGGGAATGGCAGTGGTTGCATGAAGCACAAATACACTATCCGCTAACATTTATCCTCCTCCTACTGTCAGTGCCCCTGCTGTCGCCTGTCAGCCATTCAGTCCAGACTGCTGCTGCTCATTCTGAGGTGGTACACTCTGAAACTAGGCCTTCTAGGGTCACAGCTGTCTGAGGTTGACATGCAATCCCATCTGCCATCTCCTCCTAAAGGAGGTACCATTGTATAGTAGTACTAGGACAGACACATGGAAGACAGGAACTAAGGGAATGCACAGAGGTGTACTGAATATTATGTGATTTATTAGATAGGGCGCCACAGTGGCAGAGTGGTCAGCACAGCTGCCTCACAGCTCCAGGGACCTGGGTTCAATTTCCGGCTTGGGTCACTGTGTGGAGTTTGCATGTTCTCCCCGTGTCTGCGTGGGTTTCCTTTGGATGCTTGGTTTCCTCCTACAGTCCAAAGATGTGAGGGTTAGGTGCATTGGCCATGCTAAATTACTGCTTAGTGTTCCGGGATGAGTAAATTAGAGGGATTAGTGGGGTAAATATGTGGGGTTATGGGGATGGAGCCTCGGTGGGATTGTTGTCAGTGCAGGCTGAATGGGCCAAATAGCCTCCTTCTGCACAGTAGGGATTCTAATTGATTGGTGGGAAGGGAGCCTTTCTGCTGCTGCACGAATGTTTAGCTGTGGAATATTGAGAGAGCACATTCACTGGAGGATTGAGGTCCAGCCTCACAAGAGTCAAATCAGCGCTATACACTGTCAGATGTCATAACCTGCCTACTCTGCATACTTTCAGGTGCTGTTATTACTGACCTATCCAAAATAGCATCTGACAAGGTCCACACCAGAACAGTGCAAACTCCTTTCTGGATGTGGAAAGATACCTTAGCAACAATTCAATAGCAAGACTAGCCCCCAGCCATGACCAGTACTATTTAAAGGGCTCATCAATCACTCCCAGGTTAATTGCTGAAGGATTCTTACCGGCTGCTGCTGTGTTGGAAGTTTCTGGTGTCTTAACAGGCTGTGGCTTGACAAATGGAGAAGGCCTTAATTCTCAAGTCAAAGGTTCTGCTGACACCACTTGCTCCCAGACACAGGTGCTGTATTTCTATTTTGCCACCTATACTTTTTAAAATTGCTGTCTGGCAGAGAATATGCATAGATTTTAAAATCCTAAAATCAGTAGCTTTTCAAGAACTTAGTGCACATTTTTAAAGATAATCCGTCAGCCCTTCAGTGTTGCTTTGTCAGTGTGCCACTAGCAAACCATCTCAGCGCTTGTAGTAAAGCCATGCTGCACTTGAAAGAGGGGCTGCATCTGTGTGTAAATGACACATGGCCTTGCCAGAACTTCTTGCTTGTCAATGGGACATCTCTAGGGATTATGATGTTTATAGTCTGAGGCAATAAAACATCACAGTTCTTTGAAAAAGGATGGATTTTCTTTTCTGAGGTGCAATGGGCTAGCCTTATCAAAGGAGGACCTTGTTTTTCAAAGAATATAATTTATTCATAAAATTTGTAGAAGTACAATACATAGCAGTTCAAATTTAACAATGCATTCAGTGCAATACAGATCTATTTCTTTCAATTCAGTGCATGAAGCGCCTCACTACACTTGCCTTTACAGGTTATACTTAGTGCACTATTAGATTTCATGTCCAGCATTCTCTGTGCATACAGCCTGAGGAATTTTACACAGCTTCTAATCTTTTGATATACAATGGTGCGATGGCATTAGGCAGTGACCTTTTCCTATTCTGCCTCTGTGGTGGCTGTCTCAAGCTTTAGTGCATCTCTCTGCACGTAGTCCTGGACCTTGAAAGGTGCCAGTCTGTATGACAGGTCATCAACAACTCTTAGCACTGGAAGAGTCTACACACATCTTGTTGTAGCTCAACAGGAAGATAGGGGTGGCATTGGGAATATTGTTTCCTCTTTATTCTGAGATCTGTGCATCATGTGGTTAGCGCTGCTGTCTCACAGTGCCAGGGACACGGGTTCAATTCTGGCCTCAGATCATTGTCTGTGCGGAGTTTGCACATTCTCCCTGTGTCTGCATGGGTTTCTTCTGGGGGCTGCAGTTCCTCCCATAGTCCAAAGATGTATGGGTCAAATGCATTGCTTTGTCTTGGACAATGTTGAGTTTCTTGAGTGTTGTTGTTCTACTCTCCAGGCAAGTGGAGAGTAGAACATAGAACATAGAACATTTCAGCACAGTATAAGCCCTTGGGCCCTCAGTGTTGTGCTGAGCTATGTCCAAGCCCAAGATCAAGCTATCCCACTCCCTATCGTTCTGGTGTGCTCCATGTACCTATCCAATAACCGCTCGAAAGTTCCTAAAGTGTCCCGCTCCACTATCACAGCAGGTAGTGCATTCCACACCCTAACCACTCTCTTGAGTAAAGAATCTACCTTGGACATCCATCCGATATCTCCCACCATGAACCTTATAGTTATGCCCCCCTAGTAACAGCTACATCCACTCGAGGAAATAGTCTCTGCATGTCCAATCTATCTATCCCCCTCATCATCTTATAAACCTCTATTAAGTCACTTCTCATCCTCCTCCGCTGTAAAGAGAAAAGCCCCAACTCCCTCAACCTTTCCTCATAAGACCTACCCTCCAAACCAGGTACCATCCTGGTAAATCTCCTCTGTACTTTCTCCAGTGCTTCCACACCTTCTTATAGTGAGATGACCAGAACTGAACACACTATTCCAAACGTGGTCTCACCAAGCTCCTGTATAGTTGCAGCATAACCCCACGGCTCTAAAACTCAAACCCCCTGTTAATAAACGTTAACATACCACAAGCCTTCTTCACGGCTCTATCCACTTGAGTGGCAATGTTCAGAGATCTGTGGATATGAACCCCAAAATCTCTCTGTTCCTCCGCATTCCTCAGAACCCTGCTGTTGATCCTGTAATCCTCATTCAAATTTGCTCTACCAAAATGAATCACCTCACACTTATCAGGGTTAAACACCATCTGCCACTTTTCTGCCCAGCTCTATTTCATATCAATGTCTCTTTGCAGCCTACAAAAGCCCTCCACCTCACCCACTACTCCACCAAGCTTAGTGTCATCAGCAAATTTACTAACCCATCCTACAGCCCCCTCTTCCAAGTCATTGATAAAAATCACAAATAGCAGAGGACCCAGCACAGATCCCTATGGTATACACCTGCTAACTGGCTTCCAGTCTGAAAATTTTCCCTCCACCACCACCCTCTGTCTTCTATGAGACAGCCAGTTACTGATCCAATCAGCCAAATTTCCTTCTATCTCACACCTCCTTACTTTCTTCATGAGCCTACCATGGGGAACCTTATCAAGCACCTTACTAAAATCCATGTATACGACATCAACTGCTCTACCCTCATCTATGCACTTAGTTACCTCCTCAAAGAATTCAATCAAATTTGGGAGGCAGGACTTACCCCTCACGAAACCATGCTGACTATCCCAGATTAAGCTGCACCTTTCCAAATGGTCACAAATCCTATCTCTCAGGACCCTTTCCATTAACTTACTGACCATCAAAGTAAGACTAACCAGCCTATAATTACCAGGGTCATTCCTATTTCCTTTCTTGAAGAGAGGAACAACATATGCCACTCTCCAGTCCTCTGGCACAATCCAGAGTATTTCATCACACTCTGAACGTGTATCTTGTAGATGGTGTATGAGATTTGGTGGGTCAGGAAGCAAGTTACTCTCTGCAGAATACCCAGCATGTGATCTGCTCTTGTAGCCAGAATATTTATGTGGCTAATCCACTTCAGTCTCTGGGAAATGATAAACTACTGGATGTCGATGGTAGGGGATTCAGTGATTATAAAGCCATTGTATGTCACAGGGGGAGGATTAGGCTCTCTCTTATTGAAGATAGTCACTTGTGTGATGTGAATGTAACATGCCACTCATCAGCCCAAGCCTGAATGTTGTTCAGATCTTGTTGCATACAGAGATGGATGGCATCAGTATCTGAGGAATTGCAAATGGTACTGAACATTTTGAAGTCATCAATCAATATCAATCAATGAACATATCTATTTATGAACTTACAGTAGAGGGAAGATCATTGATGAAGCAGCTGAAGATAGTTAGGCTTAGGACACCTTTATTTTATTTGCTCATGGGATGTGGGCATAGCTGGCTGGCTAGCTAGCATTTATTGCCCATCCCTAGTCCCCTTGGAGGACAGTTGAGAGTCAACAACATTGCTGTGTGGCTCTGAAGTCACATGTAGCTAGACTGGTTAAGGACGGCAGATTTCCTTCCCTGAAGGACATTAGTGAACCAGATGGGTTTTTCTGACAATCAATAGTGATTTCACGGTCATCAGTAGATTCCTAATTCCTAGATATTTTCTCTTGAATTCAAATTCCACCATCTGTTGTGCTGGGATTCGAACCTGGGTCCCCACAACAGTTTCTGGATTAATAGTCTAACAATAATACCACTAGGCCATCACCTCCCTGCCTAGCACCTTGAGGTAATTTGAACTGATGATGAAGGGGTCAAAGGATCAGTTGGCCCAGTTCCCAAGAACATGGCATTGCTCTTGATGCGATTTATTTTGCTCCTGAGGTCATTTCATATTGTTTGCAGATGCCCTTTAGTCTGCAGATGACAGTGGATTCAATTAGAAGGTAGCATTGTCATGGATGCACATGGACGCTTTGACCTGACTGCCTTAACTGCCTGTCATCCATCACCCCATGGTGTGGATCAATAGTGGTGCCAGGTTTCCCCTCTCCTTGATTTCCACTTTCGTTCCAAACATCTTCAGGAACTTCACATATCCTGTAATGGTTTTACACATTACATTGAATCATCTGCCTCAAGGGAGATCTTGCAGGCAGTAAATGGGGGGAGATGGTAGCATGATCATAATGTCACTCGAATTGTAATCCAGAGGTCCAGGCTTATGTTCTGAGGGGAAACATTCAAATCTCATCATGGCAGCTGGTAACATTTAAACTAAATTAATAATCTGAAATTGAACCATGAAATCATTATTCAATGTCATAAAAATCACCTGGTTACCTTTAAGGAAGGAAATCTGCCATCCTTACCTGGTCTGGCCTACAAGTGACTCCAGGCCTAACCAATTAAAGCCATTCAATTCAGTGGGGATTTAGTGGGGTAAACGTGTTGGGGTTAGATGCTCTGTCGGAGAGTCGGTGCAGACTTGATGGGCTGAAAGGCCTCCTTCTGCACTATCGGGATTCTATGATTCTATGTAACAAGGCAAATCGGTGGGATTACAATAACATCTTCTGAAAATATAGCATGCGGTGTAAAATTGATTTGAAAATGGCAAGCGTGAAGGGAATCTGATGAAAAGCATTACACTGCTGACTTTTAAAATATATTTTGTGTTTTTGCAAATGAAATTCTATTTTCTTCCAATTTCACTACGTGTGGCGCTCCTTCTTTCAGAGGTGCATACAACATTCTACATTTCTAGGGCAACATCTTTCCCAAACTATTGTAAAAGAATATTTATCAGCTGAAGAATATCCAATCTGTCTGACCAGGTCTAAAATATCAACAGGTAGTCAAAAGATGCTTTCCTTTGAAGTTTCAGAAAGCAGCGTCTTGCAGAGTTCTGATAGATGAGTGTGATCTTTTCCATTGCCCCGCTCCTCATTCTCAGAATTCAGACAAAACATCATTGTGAAGATCAATTTTCAGCCATTCAGACTGGTATGTGGGGTTATGGTTGCAACTCCCCAGGCTTGCAGGTTGCTAAGTAGCATGAGAAACAAGCATAGAATATAGTCCTGTTTTTATTCAGTGAACATCAGGATAAGGTGATATAGAAGTGGCAAGATAGCCAGACCAACAAAATGCCGCAAATACATTTCCCGAACCAGATGGATAGCTTTGGCTCAATAATGGCGGACCTCAAAGCTGAGTTCCAAGGGGATTTTTAGGGTTCACATTTGCCAGGACTCATTGGATGCCTATACACGGGAAGGCTACAGAATAAATAAAGCATCTGTCTGCCTCCAGTACATTTCAGATTCATACACAGGATGGAGTTTGTTTCAGCCAGATGTCGAGGTCATGTGGCTCATCTGCTCTGTTCCTTCTATTCTTAACAGCGGGAAAGGTCATTACACCCTCTTCCCACACAGAGGACAGCAACAACAGCAGGGCAAACATAAGTTCTACCAAATTGCAAGCTTTTTAACTGCTCGGGGGCCAATCACCTCCACATATGTGATTCACATTCCACCTGTCCTTAATGAGGACATCTTTTGGGAAACAGTTTGAAGCATGAACATTTAGGTCAACTTAGATCCCAATTATAAAATGATAATTATCCTCAACGTCCAGTTATTGCCTCTGGCATGCAGGACTCTGTCATTTTATATGCCTGCTGAGCAGATAGTCACTGTTGACCTTGTCAGCTACACCTCATTTTCCTTATATTTAGGACATTCTTATTGTTATGCAGCACCTTTGCTTCATTTACATTTTTTGACATCTTAGCCAAATTGTGCTAACCTGACTACCTTGAAGTGTTACTTCCAACTTCCAATCCTTGCAACTGGAGGGAAACAAGGAAAATTGATTTAAAAAAATGCATCATTCAAAAACTCAAAACATCTCAAAGCTCTTCAATAGAATGAAGTACTTTGGAAGTGCAACTACAATATGTGAGATCTCATTCTCCATTTTGTGATGGGACAGATCCTAATTGAAGAAGGAAACTAAGATTGGGAAGCAAAACTTCTGGATGAGACAATGTGACAGGAGACAGATCCACCAAAGCACAGTAGACATTGATGAGTCCACTATTGCAGTAGGGGCAGGCTGAAGAAGACAGCAGTAAAGAACAAGCAAATATGCATTTGCTGCAGCTGTTTCTATTACTTGAAGGTAACATTGGTGGATCTATACTATCCAGACCAAATTAAAGAGGATCTGCAGATGTGTGCCATTGTTGGTGGAGACCGTACCCACGCGACTCAGGTTCATCGTATGCTGCTTTCAGCTGAGGATCAGGCTAAAATCCTAGAAGAGGTGAATTCTTCATGAGAAAAACAGAATTTTGAAGAATTTTTTGATGAAGATTCCGTAAAATCCATAGAATCTCTACAGTGCAGAAGGAGACCATTTGGCCCAGCGAACCTGCATCGACTTTCCAACAGAGTATCTTACCAAGGTCCAACACCCCCCATGCTCTAACCCTGTACTTCCAGGCATTTACCATAGCTACTCCCCCTAATCTACAGATCTTGGGACACTAAGAGGGAATTTTGCATGGCCTGTCCACCTAACCTGCACATCTTTGGACTGTGGGAGGAAATTGGAGCACCCAGAGGAAACCCAAGCAGAGAGGGGGAGAACATGCAAACTTCACATAGTCACCCAAGGCCTGAATCAAATCCTGGCACTGAGGTAGCAGTGCTAACCACTGTACCACCATGCTGCTTTGTATGGTAATCTGGTGAGTGGATTGCCAAGCCAAGTCAGAAGATTTGTCTTAGTTCTGTCTGTCATTTAACATGTAATTTATTGTTTACAATCAACTGCACTTTGCTTGTTAATTCATGTGTAACTTATTCTTTTTCTTACTTTTTCACGGGGTGGGAGAAGGTGGTGGTGAACCACATTCTTGAATCGTACAAACTGCAGGGTTCTATTTTGTGCATCATTGTCCAGCTCAATATTTTGGAAAGGGAATCCTTTTCTCATGAAGACAATGGTGGCCAGATCTTCTCATCAGTGGCCACTGCCAGGGTGCCTGTTGTTCATTGCCAGGATGTCAGATGGGCACTGCCTGATGGACATTGCTTGGATATGCATCCAACCATCTAGGCTTCAATGGCCCCTGAGCCTCCCAGCCTGGCCATCACACCCGAAGGTTAGGTTGATTGGCTATGCTAAGGGGGTTAGCAGGGTACATATGTGGGGTTATGAGAATAGGGCCTGGGTGGGATTGTGGTTGATGTAGATGCAGATGCGATGGGCCAGATAGCCTCCTTCTGCACTGTAGGGATTCTATGATTCTAGGACCTCCACCAATGGAGACCGATACGATTTTAGTGCACGTGATTTTGTGTCAGAATGATGGGAACATTCCGGGAGGTGGTAGATTGCATGCCGAACTCACAAATGAGGTTGGAACCAAGCCAATCTCATGCTAATCAGCCTCACACCCTTTCTGTGTGCAATCTAGTTTGCACCAGTGGAAGGGGGCCGGGACAATTGCAAACCGTTTGGCGCCGGGGCAGAACCGATTTTTAGGTCCGCACGCTATTTTCCAGGATCGACACAATCTGTGCCAGCCGCTGCAAGGTCGGAAAATCACCCCCAACCTCTCAAGGGTTAGAATCTGCCTTCACGATCATTCATTGTCTATGCACCCATTGATTGTACTGCTCGCTCCAGGTGAGAAACAATGGAACCATCTTGTTGGGGATTTTCATATCTTTACATATTTTCCATTCTAAATTGAACTCTCCCACATTTTCATGCAAAATGCTTGGACGCAGCCCATGGCTCCAAATGAAAAAATCAGGCTTAATGTGAATCAAATCGGGACCATGCTGAAGGAATTGCTGAACAACATCCAACCCCCCCCCACATGCTGGAAAAATTCAGCTCTCATTGGGCACGTTAGTTAAATATCCCAAATAACAACACAAAAGTCTGTGGCTTTCAAGCAACTGTTCCCTTGCATGGAGGAGCAAGCGACGATAGGTACATTTCACCACAATTTCCGCACATTGTTCACCATCACCAGTTACTGTTATACAGAAAGACCACTGCATGGAAATAAGGCTTGGAAAATCTTATGGAACAGGTGGTGTACAGCAGTTACAGAATCAAGGACAGCAAAAAGAACATATTGTCAGACCACAGGGGACTCTAATTTTCCCTTGCTGCTGAACTATCCAAAGGAAATATTTGCTACAAAGCCATAATATCGTACATCAACACCCTATCTCACATGGTCTGAGAGCTCAAAATGCTAGTTCAAGTCATTAATCACAGGACATATTATTTTCTACCAATAAGAAAACTGAACTCCATAGAGGATTAAAATTACCCCCTGATTATGGCATTACTGCATGGGAAGAGGTCAGATATGATGACTACTATATTTTGCTGTCTTCTTTGAAAGGCAGATATTGCATACAATTTACAGTATGGAAATTGGCCATTTAGCCCAAATATTTGTATTTATACTCCACGTGAACCCCTTCTCAAATTATTTCTCTCCACCTTGCCGCAAATCCAAATTCTTCCTTCTCACTAAGCTTGCATTGGAACTTCACATCAGCCACGTACAAGATGGCATCATGAAATTGGTGGAAGACTGTTCCATCAAACAGATTGGCTGAAATTTTCTGGCCCATCCAAAGTCCAGGGATTTTTATCTGCCTCTCCAAATTTTCTGCCCTACTTGTGATAAGTCCCGCGAAAGGAAAGAGTCAAGAGGAGCAGCAATCCTATGATGATTGCCGCACCTCAGAAGATCTAGGCCACTGTATTCTAAAAGGAAAGGCAATCCCTCAAGAATGGATTCTTTGTTGTAGCAAGAACACTCTTCACCATTGCACTCAGTGTCTTGCTGTGTTTTGTCACTTCTGCGCCGGCAACATAGATTTTAGCCTGTTTCTTCTGATCTGAAAACTTGGCATATCCTAGAAGAAGCTGGTTGGCCATCCTTCCACACGTCCTCCATTTATACTATATAACATAACTCAAGAGTAACTATCCCTCAGTACTGGAGAAGCTGATTCACTGATAGCACGCACAGTGGTTTAGGGTTCAGAATGGGAAACATTTTTGCATTGCGAAAATAAGACAAAGAATTGTGAGCCAGATCCATTCAGCAACGTGGGAGGAGTGGCAGTATTTTTATAACCTTTAAAGCAATTCTATGAAAGCTCATGAACGTGCCTAAAAAGTCCTACAAATCCCTCAGCACTTTGAACCAGAGTTAGACTGCAGGCAGCATTAAATCACACCCACTCCAAAATGGCCTTTGTGAGTGACAGTTCCATGCCACCCCACTCCAGACTTAGAGACTGAACTTGAATCAATAGTTATAAGGTCATGTCTAAATAGAAACCGCTTGGCAACAATCTAATAGTGGTAATTTAACTGCTCCCTTAATTACGACTGGCATGTTCACTCAAATTTTAAAACACTGTGCCGGCAAGAGAAGATGAGTAATGGAGCCAAGGCAACCACTGCTGCTAAAATCTTAGCACATTTTCTGGCTGCTATCGCCTCTATTTGTCAATTGTTAGACATGAGCCTCTAGCATTAGAATCTCCATCCTCCTATTCCAGACAATATTTCAAGTGCCTTTAGCAGTGACAGAATATAAATCATAAACCACATTCCCTATATTAATCCTGTTTAGCAGCTGGATACAAGAGCATTCAATGTCCATGACTATATTTATCCACAATTAGCATTTGCAGCATATTAGTAATTAGTTTAAGCTTTCTTTCATAGGCAAAGGTCATAAAATCTTTCCCACCCACTAATAAATTAATCCTTCCATCACAACCTTTCACAAAACTAATGAAGCGCAGCAGATTGTTTAGGGGGAAAAGATAGGTTACAAAATTTATAGATGCTGGCAATTTAAATTGTAATGATGTTGATAAAGCTTCATACAGAAATATGTTGATAAACACATTGAGCAATTGTTGAGACTTAGGTGGATGTGCTTCTTATCAAGACATCCCCTGGGCCAATTTAATGTCACATCAAAGCTGCGTAGAAATTAGTAGAAAAGAGAATCAGGGCGCAGTGCAAAATGGGCGGCTGATCAACACTTTCACTAACGCTTTATTTTTTCCCTGTTGTAGCTGAGACTGTGAGGAGCTGTTTCAATTTAGTCTCGAGGCAGTCTTGCTATTAAATCTTAATACAGGCTTAGCATTAATAGTAGCCAGCTTCCCTTAATTGGAATTATCCAAGCAATGGCTCAGGGCTTTTGTGAACTTGTAATCCAGTGCATCACTTACTATTATAGCTTAAGTGTATTTGTTGCTCTTTAATAACTTGCCTAATCTTTGTTTTTTTCTCTCTCAAGTTGCTGTCCACAACAAACTGCTGAAGCATCCTTAGCTTATTACTCTTTTGGGCTTATCATTTATTTTTGCAAATAATTCTGCAAGTGAACTGGGGCTTGGGCGTTTTAAAATATATGGGAATGAAATCCAGTTTTGACAGTGTCAGTCTTGGCGCAGTGACAGCACTCTAGTCTCTAAGTCAGAAGGTCACAGGTTCATGTCGTACTTCAGAGATTTGAACATATAGCCAGGCTGATTGAAGAGTGCATAATTGAGGGTGCACATCATCATTGGCTTGTTTGCCTGTTCAGCTGCATGTAAATGATCCCACTGTTTTATCTGAAGAGGGCAGTTGTTCCCAATAACCTGGCCAATATTAGTCTGTACTTGGTGAAGTTTAGAAGGACAAGGGGGGATCTCACTGAAACTTCTAGAGTAGTGATAGGTCCATATAGAATTGAAGTAGGGAAGATGTTTCCATTGTTAGGAGAGACTAGGATCTGAGTGCGCAGAGTAAAGGGACAACCCTTTAGCATCGAGATGTGGAGGAATTTCTTCAGCCAAAGGGTGGTGAATCTATGGAATTCATTGCCACAGAAGGCGATGGAGGCCAGGTCATTGAATACATGTAAGACATAGATAGATTCTTGATTGGTAAGGGAGTCAAAGATTATCGGGAAAAGTGGGAAAATGCGGTTGAGAAACTTATCAGCCATGATTGAATGCTGGGGCAGACTCGATGAGTCAAATGGCCTAATTCTGCTTCCAAATCTTATGGTCTTAATATTAATCTTTCAACTAAGTTTCAAAGCCAGATTATTTGATTGTTCATCGCCTAGATGCTGTGGGACCTTGCTGTGTATACACTGTCCACACTACAAGAGTGACTATGGTTTAGAAGTGGGGATGCGAAAGGCACTATAGAAACACCAATGTTGTCTTTCTTTAACATTTGTCTTGCACAATTGAGTCCAAATAAATGCAAGGCACGGAACAATTCTCCAACATGCGATGAGATGCTAACAAATTAGTTGCATCGGTTTCAATGCAGCACTCCCTGTGAACCATTCGTCAAGACAATTAACCTTCAAAATGTAAAAACAAATTTTAAAATCCTTCAATAGTTATAATGGTCTTGGAAATCTCATTGTGTCATTTGAAGGAACTGAGCACAAGCAATATCACTCAGTAACCCAACAGCCTCATCCTTTAAGCATATCACCATCACTCAAAGCTATGTGGTTATTCAATACTCAGGATGGAATTTTATGAGATTTTTTTCTCAGCATCCAGTTAGCATGAAAACGGGAGAGTTCCTGATCCATTTTTCGGGTAAGTTTTCAAGCCCAATCATATGCACTCAGTCACTGAAAACCATTTCTAGCCACGAGAGACAGCGGACAGGACCTCATTCTCCTGACAGCCTGCAGCTCAGATCAAAGCCACAAACTGTGCACGCGCAGAAAAAACAAGGGAAAAAAACAGCTCAGCAAAAATTGCTGACCTCAGGAGAGGAAGGGTGAGGAGTTAAAATGGAGAAATTTACATTTTCAAAAAACCCTTTTTTTTCTGATCTTAAAATGAGTACTGGCTGCCTGGCCCTTGCCTTGTGAAAGATGTCAATGCATTGATTATCTGATTGCAAGTTTGACAAATGACTTCTCTAGCACAGGACTGCAATTTTACCAACCTGGACAAGTCGTTACACAGCTGCCAACAAAAATCAAAGCCAAAAGGAGCACAGCATATTAAAAGCAAACAGTGTTCAAATTTCCTCTCCATAGGGCTCAGCACCCTTTGGCTGAGACATTTTTTCAGAATGGCCCATGCTGGAGATCCCAGCATATACTAGAAGCCTCAAAACAAGGCTATCCTGATGGCATGTAATCCTATTGGAACAATGCGAATGAAAACAGTTGATTGTGTTGTGAACAATAGTTTTCACCAAAATGCCAATATTATGATACAACTGTGAACATTTGTTTGTAGCATTTTTTTCACATATCTAACACATAGAAAAAATCCACTCTGTCCTCTCAGGTGGACACATCAGATCCCATATGGCACTACATCAAGGAAAAGAAGGATGTTGCCAGTGTCCTGGCCAAAATTAGAGGCAATCTTACTGAACACATAAGATCCAGAGGGCCTTGACAGAATGGATGCTGAAAGGATGTTTCCCCATATGGGACAGACATTGTTTCAAGATAAGGCATCTCCCACTTAAAACAGAGATTAAAAGAATTTTCTTTCTCCCAGAGGGTGGTGATTCTGTGGCAGTGTCATTGAATAACCTTAAGACAGAGGTAGATAGATCTTTAATTAACAAGTGAATCAAAGGGTATTGGGTAGGTAGAATAGGGGTTTTGTGGTCACAATCAGATCAGCCAATATCTTACTGAGTGGTGGAACAGGCTTGAGGGTGTGAATGGCCTACTCCTGTTCGTAATGTGCATGCTCAACCAACACCAATAAAACAGATCATATGGTCATTAGTTCATTATTGTTTGTTCAACATGGTCGCAAGTTGGTTGTCATGTTTCCTCTATTATATTTGAATTCTCTTCCAACACATATTGGTGCACTAAGGCAGACTTGCATCTGGTTCCATAGCTCGTAATTCCTGGAATACGTACCTAGTCTGTCGCCAAGGGCTTACAACTTGAGGGGTGCTGTTCTACATTTATACAGTTTGTCAGATAAAGCTAGGCAAGCCTCTCTCTGTGTGGTTTGAGATAGAGGCAGTCTTACACTTTTAGAGGCCCATTTTGTGGGCCCCCCATGACATCACACCCTGCCACCTGGTGACATAGCATCCCACCCACCCACCGGTGAGGGTCTTGCTCTCACCTGCCCAGACTTCCTCAGCCCTAGCCTGAGTGTCAGAAACTGCTTCTCGAAAACCATGCCAGTGACTGCCTGGCACCCGCACCTCTCGACCGCTCACCACTTGCTCAGTTGGCCAAACCTCAAGTCTCAATGCGTACTCCTGGCTGGCTGCCATTGTTGGCTTTATCGGGCCTGCCTTGGCCTCTGCTCTCACACGCCCTTGGTCGGTGGCCTCGCCTTCTCCAGTCCAGTTGCCGCCCTGTCCTCTTACTCTTAGCACTGGACTCTGGCTGACTCACACTGCTGCTCCCCAAAAACTATGCAAATCTAGAGCTACCAGGCTCTGAGTGGTGCTCCCACAGCCACCCTCTCATTATCGGACAGGAGCCCCACACTGCAGTGCTGTGTGTTTCACTATAAATCTGCCTCTGGTTTAAAGGCAGCTAGGCTTAATCCTTCCTCACTGCAATCCCACTTGTCTAGAGTCCCTCACTGGTTCTCCTCTTCCTCCTCCAGAAAACACAAACACAGTGGGAATTCCACAGCTTATGTGTGGAGGACCAAATTAAAATACCATGATAGCAAAGCCTGTTCCAAAAATAATGCCCAAAAGAATGTTTGAGGAAAATGTTGATGAGAAAACACTTCCAAAGCAGTCTAATAGTATTGTATATGTGGGACCTTGTGATAACATTTGTATGAACCGTATCACCTGGAGATCCATATGGCTGTTTGGCAAGTTAAATTTAGAAAATGTGCACTTTCAACAAAGCTAATGGGAAATGTCCCAATGATAGCAGTGCAACTATATTTTCATATTGTAACGAAATTGCCATCTGTTTACAGGCAGCAACTTCCTGTGTCCAATACCTGCCCAATTACTAATGCACATCACGCACATGATTTCCATTCAGGACACAAGCCAATTACACCCCCCAGTTATAAAAGCAAAATACTGCGGAGGCTGGAAACTTAAAACAGAAACAGAAAATGCTGGATAAGCTCAGCAGGTCAGACAGCAGCAGTGGAAAGAAAAAACAGAGTTAAGGTTTTGAGTCTGTCTGACTCCTCTAAAGATGAGAAGGGGCAGAAATGTGCCGGATGGTTGGAGAAGGGCATAGACAAAGTGGAGCAGAAGAGAAGGTCAGAGATAGGTCGAAACAAAGGAGAGATTGGCAAAGATGTCCTGGGCACAAGACAAAAGGAGTGTTAATGGTAGCATTAAGGACTAAAGAAGGTGCTGATAATGGCAAAAAGGTAAGTTAGTAGAATGTGTTCATAGGAGAATTTGGTCAGTGATCAGTGAAAACAAAACTGAAGAACAAGTGAAAGATGGTGTGATGTCCATTTATAATGTTGCTAGATTATGTTGATGTATGGATATGACTGAGCCATAAAATGACCATTAAATGCAGAAACAGAAAATTATGAAGGGTATTTTCTTCTTCAATGCCAAGATGCAAGAACTTCAGCACAATTGAACACAAAGTGACTTTTCACTCAGTGCAATGAATGGACAGAAAAGCACAAGCAGCTAATGCTTGGCTTTACAATGAGGGCTCTGGTACTGCCTAGGTCATGCCCACCCTAAAGTGGAATGTCCACCCATTCAAGTTAAGCCATGTTTCTCTAGAAATGTGCACTGAAAGTAAAAGTGAAATAAATCAACTTTATTTACACGTCATCAATTTAAAAAGTGATATACTGTACACAAGGTAAAAAGAAGTTGTAGTAATTCTCACTGTGAATTCATACTGACACAGAACTTTAAAACCAATAACGTAACAATCACTTGCAAGATCTGCCACATAGTTAGCTGACAAGTTGCGTTGAATGACTTATCAACCAGAAGGTGACACCACAACCCTTCCATTGAAAAAATGCAAAGAGCTCTGCTCAGTGACCATATCCAGGTTGTTTGGAAAAGAGAAGCAGCTAATACACTATGTGGGTTCAGCACACTTGGCTCTAAGTCAAAAATGTTGTAAGTTCAAGTCTAGATTTTAGTGCAAAGTTTCAGACAGATAGTCTTGTACTGAGGAAGTGCTGTACTGTCAGAGGCACTGTGTTTCAGATGAGACATTAAGCAGAGGCCTCATTTTCTCACCAAGATAAAAGCAAAATACTGCAGATGCTGGAATCTAAAACAAAAACAGAAAATGCTGGAAAATCTCAGCTGATCTGACAGCAAGTGTGGGGAGATCTGACGAAGGGTAATCTAGTCTCGAAACACTGGAGGCGATTCTCCCATCGTGACCCACAACTTTTCTGGCAGGTCGGTGTGGAAGATGTGTGTCACCCGCCTTGTTCCAGATTTGCACATGTGCCAGGAACCCAGGCTGGAGAACAGTCGGAGACCAGACCACGCTGGAAACCGAAGCGAAGACAGGTAAGTCATTTGAATTCTTTTTTAATGTATTTTAAATGTCATTTCGGGAACTTGCCAGTCCTGATTGAATCTCCCACCCCACCAGGAGTACTTCATTCCAGCGGAGTTCAGAGAAGCTCCCCCACCTTCAGGGAACTAGCGGGAGACACTGCTGGAATGAAGGGGGGGCAATCAGGGCCTCCCCAAGGGGGTTGGGCAGCAGGGGGTGGTGCCCCCCGCTCCCTGGCACTGCCCAAGATACAAAGTGCCCATGTCCAGGGGCACTTTGGCACTGCCCATCGGGCATTGGGCAGTGCCAAGGGGGTGGAGCTACTGCGGGTGGGGCTTAGGGATGATCAGTGGGGGTGGGAGATTCCGCTGCATGGGGATCGGTCTGGGCTGGAGGGAGGCCAGCGATAGGGCCGGGCTGGAGAGGGGGATGGTCTGCCAGGGGAGGCCTGCCTTCCAGAGAGAGGGGGTCTCAACCCAGGGGGATGGGAGTCAGCACGGGGGTGTCTGCTGGAGTGAGGAGGGTGGAGGGATCGCCACTGCTGGGAGACAGGGTCTGGACATCGGGGCACTCCAGGACTGGTGGGGTTAGAACGTAAGAACACAAGAAATAGGAGCAGGAGTAGGCCAACTAGCCCTTCGAGCCTGCCCCGCCATTCAATAAGATCATGGCTGATCTGTCATGGCTCAGTTCCACATTCCCGCCCTCTCCCCATAACCCTTAATCCCCTCTCTTATCAAAAACCCATCAACCCGCGTCTTAAAAATATTTAGCGAGGCAGCCTCCACCACTTCAACAGGCAGAGAATTCCAGAGATTCACCACCCTTTGAGTGAAGAAGTTCCTCCTCAACTCCGTTCTAAACTGCCCCCCCTTTATCTTGAGGCTGTGCCCCCTAGTCCTACTGTCCTTTCTGAGCGGGAAGAGCCTCTCCACCTCTATCCTATCCATCCCATTCATCATCTTATACGTCACAATGAGATCTCCCCTCATTCTTCTAAACTCTAACGAGTACAAGCCTAATTTATTCAGCCTCTCCTCATAGCTCAACCCCCTCAACTCCGGCATCAGCCTAGTAAACCTCCTCTGCACTCCCTCCAAGGCCAAAATATCCTTGCGTAAGTACGGCGCCCAAAACTGCACACAGTACTCCAGCTGCGGCCTCACCAGTGCCCTATACAGCTGCAGCAAGACCTCCCTACTTTTATATTCAATCCCCCTCGCTATGAAGGCCAGCATCCCATTCGCCTTCCTGACCACCTGCTGTACCTGCAAGCTGGGTTTTTGCGACTCATGCACAAGGACCCCGAGGTCCCTCTGCACCGTCGCCTGCTGCAGTTTTTCTCCACGTAAGTAATAATCCTTCCTACCATTATTCCTACCAAAGTGGATCACCTCGCACTTGGGCTGCCCCGGGAATGGTTGTGGGCTGTGGGGATGCCAGAGGAGCAGTATTGCGGGGGTCCCGAGCTGGCCAGCAATTGCCCCTGGGTTTTTAATGAGATTCATGATTGGAACTTCTACAGTGCAGGGTGGGGAGATTCGAGTGAGAAGCTGAACTGACAAAACAGTTGTGATCTAGAACAGTTTTCCCACCAATCCAGCACTTTTGGGAGAATCGTCCCCATTGGCTCTATTCTCATAGAATCCCTACTATATAGAAGGGGCCATTCGGCCCTTCAAGCCTGCACCAACACAATCCCACCCTGGCCTCATCCCCATTATCACATGTATTTATTGCTAATCCCCCTGATATTAATTCTCGCCCCACAGATGCTGTCAGACCTGCTGAGATTTTCCAGCATTTTCCGTTTTTGCCTCATTTTCTCATGTAAGCAGTTGTAAACAATCCCATGGTACTTCCTGAAGGAGAAGCAAATTCTCTCTGGCGTCCTGGTCAATATTAATCCCTCAAGCAATATCACTAAAACAGAATACTTGGTCATGGTGACATTGCTATATGTGGGAGTTTGCTGCCTGTAAATTAGCTTCCTACTGTGGTAGAGGGGCATTATCCATCAGGCCGGACCATATGGAGTGTCAAGGTGGGCAATTAATCCAATCGGGAGGTGAGTGGGGTGGATACCCAGGGCCAACTGCAGAACCTGAAAGGAGAATTATTCAGTCACATAGTTAATTCAGTCTGACCTTTTGTACATATTATTTATCATTGGCAATGAAGCCCATGTTAATTCAAGCCACTTTGCATCATCCTCAATTTATTATGCTTACATTATAATACTGAACACTAAAAAGCAGTTTATTGGCTGTAAGCTTCCGGTTAATTTGCACACACGGTGTGTCAAGGGAAGAACTGTGCTGTGCATTATTTTGTGAAACCTCAGCAAATGTCACATTGCCAAACATCGTTCACCATTCTTGGAAGCAATGTGAATGGACCTGTGCTTTGTTTTAAGCCTTGCACCACAGAAGCATGAGTGGACATTGACCTGACATGTTGGCTTGAATTTTATCCTGGATGTCCGGACCCCAACGTCACAGAGAAAAATGGGACTCGATCCCAAATTTGCCAGCTGGTTTGGAATTTTACCGCAGGCATCTTTCCAACGAGAGAGCTGGCAGCTCTGAAGTCTGAGCAATACCAGGTGGACAGGTGGTCGCTGATGATAAGTGAAAGGGAAATCGGGAAATGATCCAGATCTGTTTAAACAAACTAAGAATAAACTCGGGGGCTGAGGGTTAGAGGGGAAACCTCTCAGGAGGATCACTTTAGGCCTTCAAGCTGCTGGTTCTGTTGACCCACCCTGCTGCCAATGGAAGGCTGTCTCCATTTAGATGGTGGCTTCCCCTTGTGGAGGGATCACCCCACCATCAACAAAATTCCAGAAGCTCTATAAATGGTTTCTAATTCAGCCTTTACTTATGCAAATTGGTTGCCTGAATCCTTGAAGAAAGCAGCTGCTCTACATCCAGTCCTGTATTTGGTAAATTATCCGAGTGGAGGAGCTGTCCCAGTTTGGCTCCCACTGATTTTACCAGCTCCCCTCCACTGCCTCCCTCCCTGCCACACGGGACTCATAAAATCCAGGCCATTAACCCTGTTTTGTTCTTTCCACAGACGCTGACTGGCCTATCACCTGTTTCAAGCATTTTCTGCTTTTATTTCAGATTTGCAGCACTTTGCTTTTGTCTTCAAAGAGAAACTGGGTGCCCGACAGTTTGAGGACAAAAATGACAACCCTACCAGCACAGCCAGTAACTGTTCATTACCTGCAAGCTATCTAAAATTGATTGGCCTGTGGGCAGTGCCACAGTGAGGGAACAGTGATCCCAGTAACAAAGTATTGGGACCATCTCATTTGTAGCTGACTATTACTCAACACGTAATTACTCCTACTTTTTGTGCTCTGAGCAAAGACCGTCAGACATAGGAAGAACATACAAATATCATTATTATGGTATTCCATAGCAGACCATTACTAATCTGCTTGATCTCCTGTTCATTAAGGTTATCTACTAAATGAAAAATATGAGCATCGTCTATAGCCAGCATTCCAAAATGCACTGGCAAGTGATGTTCCACAACAAAAGCACACATCCAGAATATTACCCAATGTTTTCAAAGCAATGTTGGTTCTGACGAAGATCATCAACCTGAAATGTGAACCCTGTTATTCTCTTCAGAGATTTTATTTATTTATTAGTGTCACAAATAGGCTTACGTTAGCACCTCAATGAAGTTACTGTGAAAATCCCCCAGTCAGCTCACCCTGGCACCTGTTTGGATACATTGAGGGAAAATTTAGCATGGCCAATGCACCTAACCAGCACATTTTGAGGACCGTTGGAGAAAACCAGAGGATCTGGAGAAAACCCACACAGACACGGGAAGAACGTGCAGACTTTGCACAGACAGTGACCCAAGCCGGGAATCGAAACCGGGTCCCTAACGCTGTGAGGTAGCAGTGCTAACTACTGTGCCACCGTAAAATGCTGACATGTTGAGTATTTCCAGTATTTTCTGTTGTTATTTCAGTTTTTTGACATCTGTAATATTTTGCTTCTATTTTGGTGGAAATATCTCGCTATCAAGTATTAGTTCTATGGTTTTATTCGACATAAGCTGTTAAAAGATAGTGAGGGGTCCTCAGCTTAATATACAGAGACACAAAGTACAAATATAAGAAAGCTGTGAGAAATCTTTGTAACACATTGGTTAGGCCTCAGCTGAAGTACTGTGTCCAAGTGTGTACACCACATTTTAGAAAAGAGGCCTTGGAGAGGGGATTCACCAGAATGGTAACAAGAACAGGAGACTTGTGAACTGTGATTGTTCTGCTCAGAGCAAAGAATATTCATGGGAATGTTGAACTCTTCAAAATTATGACGGTGTTGTTCGAACAGAAAGGGAGTAATTGATTCCACTGGCTACAGAGCCACAAACCAAACAACGCAGATTTAAGATAAATGATGAAAAAGCCAAGGCTGGGAAATGAAGCTATTCTTTGTTTTAATTCAGTGAGTTATGATGATCTGGAATATACTGGGTGGAATTCTCCCATCTGGAACTCCTGACAAGAGTGGGAACAGGGAGTGTTTCCCACTGTGGGAGGCTACACTGTATTTTCTGGCTCCAATGTTAGTAATTATGTACTGGGAGGGTGGGTACCTTTAGCATCGAATTCAGAGATGGGGCGGGCATGTTAGTGCAAGGGTGTCATATTGAAAAGGCTCCCAATATCACTGAACCACCACTGGAGAACAAAGTGGACCTCCTAAAAAAGAAGCTGGACCTTTGGGAATGCTCTGAGGCTGGAAGATGGACCTCCACAATGACACTGAATCTGAAAGATCCATTTGTAGATGCTCTCCCCGCCCAGTCCCGAACTCTGGAACAGCCCCAGGCATTGTTCAGGTGAGTTCTGATATCTGCATGCCACATTGTTCCAGGCATGTTCTGGACTGACATGTTCTCCTACTGGCATTGTGGAGAAAATGAAGTTTCTGGCTGGGCGTTTATCTGTATCCAGTTAGCAGGATGGCAATTCATTTCATGCCAACCTTCAGCGGATTTCCTGCAAGTACCATAGAGGTGGGGGGTCCATGGTGTCATCTTCATAATATGGGTGTATTTACATTATCAGAATCACATCTGCAGTAGGGCCCATTTCAGCTTGAAATGCCAGTGACCCCTTGCCCCTGAATTGCTGTTGAGAAATCAGAAATTGTTTCTTTGTTCGAAACTACCCTTGTCCAAAGCTAACATACATTGAATACAATGGCAAAAACCCAGCATCATGCAGCATCGCCCAGCATCCCCTATCCCAGAGCCAGGCGGCCAGTTATGCCAGAAATTGTGTTGGCATTCACTCACTGAGATAAAAGCTCAAGACTTTGGTCATCTAGGCCACACTAGGCTGATGGCAGTGGCAGAACACAGTGCAAGAAACATATTGTTCCTATTGTCTATAAACAGTGCTACTAAGTCACTTTGCAGTTATGTAACATCTCAAAGGTTTTATATTTCAGTTAAGCACAGCTTAAAAATGAAATAATCATTCTGGATTGTTACGTCGCTAAATCTGCAATATTCAGTTATATAGGATATGCTGGTTTTTTGCAGATTTCTCCCACAAAAGCCTCAATATCCAAGATGATTTCCCCTGTGGTTTTGTGCAAGCAGCCTGGCTGTGCAGATTAAAATCAGGTAAAGCAACCAGGATGATATGTCGGAGGGCTGACCACACCACCCCAATAGTCCCTTGATACCACAACACAAGATTGTGGTGCCGACGCTGAGAGTATTTTTGAAGCTTGGGTACAGCTTCAAAGCTGCAGCTGGCCAGGGATGCCGATAAAATTGAGCTCATTATGTCGTCTTTTATTCATAATATAAGGAATACAGCACATAATTAGGAATTACACAGACAAGAGAGGAGGATGCAAATTGAGCCGTGTTTGATCCCACCATATGCCATCGGCATGGTTCTTGATCAATGTTTCAGCACAGAATGTAACAGAAACTCACAGAGACCAAAGCACAGAAAATATGGATTGGACAGGTTGTGTTTGTTTAGTGTAGCCTAGATTTTGGAGTCTCGTACATCTTCGTTGCTCATTTAATGCTGTAAGCATGGATGAGTGTATGAATAATGTTATCTTTTCGGAACATGCAAGAGATGAATTTTTGCAATGGAAAGAGGCATTAAAAACGTTTTTCTTTTCAAAAAAGATTTATCCATTTCTAAGAAAAGCAATAAAAATGAATGTTATGTCAGAAACTATATATTAGATTGCTAGAGTAAGTGGCTACTGTGTTTTGATTCAGACTTATTAAATCAATTTCATTTAAAATTTCTTCCTGTTTGAATCTCGTTTATGCTTCCTATTACATTGAGTGTATAATTGCAACTTTCAGAATCATTATGCCTTAATAAGTTACTGTGGAGAAAGGGTCACAGCTATTCACCAGTGTGAAGGAGCACGACTAAACTGCCAACAACAAAAGCATTAATGCAACATTGCAGTTTGCAAGAAAGTTTCCAATAGTGGAATCTTTGAAGAGTTGAAACAACATGATCTTCAATCACCAGCTTTTGGACTGAAACACTTAGTGAAATTGCCTTAAGAATAGTCACATTGGGGAGGACAAATGTTACTGTTTCTTGCTAATTAATGTCAGCAGGCTTTCTGTGAGCAATGAAAACAAAAAATAGAACACTCTTACCAGATGGTACCATATAGAATTAGAAACAGCTTACTTCAAAAAAGTGTCCTGTTTTTAAAAGATAACTCCAAGGATTAAAACAGGAATTTAGAGCATAGAAACATGGCCATTCAGTCCAACTGTTCTTTGCTGGTTACATACAAAGCTCCTCCTGCTCTTTATCTCATCAACGTAATCTTCAGTTCCTTCCTCTCTTGTATTTATTTAGCTTTCCCTTAAATGCATAAACAAAAGAGATCCCCTTAAATGCGTCCACGTTTTTTGCCTCAACTGCTTCATATGATGGCAACTTCTTATTGGGATAATAAGGGACTGTTTTATATTAGTGCCCTTAGTTTCGAACTTCCCTTCAATCAAATTGTTCAATCATTTTCAGTTAGATCACTTTAATCTTCTATACTCAAAATGGTAAATACCTAATCTATACAACCTGTAGACCAAGTGGTCACATGGACATTGGGAGGGCGCAGATGCATCAGAGATCACATGTCAGGAGCACAGGAGTTCTTCTCGAAGCGTGGGCAGACACACAGCATGTAGGAGCTACTCAGAGCACAGAATAAACTGTTATTGTCCTAAGTCCTTGGTCACCAGTCATTGGAACCCAGCTCTTCTACATTGGTGTCAGCACTTGGTAGAATGGCACAGGGACTTTGCCGCATCACAAAACATAGAACATAGAACAGTACAGCACAGTACAGGCCCTTTGGCCCTCGATGTTGTACTGAGCTATGTCGAACCCAAGATCAAGCTATCCCACTCCCTATCATTCCGGTGTGTTCCATTTGCCTATCCAATAACTGCTTGAAAGTTCCTAAAGTATCCGACTCCACTATCACAACAGGCAGTGCATTCCACATCCTAACCACTCTCTGAGTAAAGAATCTACCTCAGACATCCCTCTTATATCTCCCACCATGAACCTTATAGTTATGCCCTCTAGTAACAGCTACATCCACCTGAGGAATTAATCTCTGAATGTTCACTCTATCTATCCCCCTCATCATCTTATAAACTTCTATTAAGTCGCCTCTCATCTTCCTCCGCTCCAAAGAGAAAAGCTCCAACTCCCTCAACCTTTCCTCATAAGACCTACCCTCCAAACCAGGCAGCATCCTAATAAATCTCCTCTACACTCTCTCCAATGCTTCCACATCCTCCTTATAGTGAGGTGACAAGAACTGCACACAATATTTCATCGACCCACTCACGTTTAGTGAAAACACTGAAGACAACTGGGCAAAATTTGAAAAAGAGTGGTGTATCTACTGCAGTGTTGGTCTATCAAACCAATCGGAGAATGCACTGCCATACACTTTATTAAACGTAGAGAGCCCCAGGGCCATTGAGGAATTTGAATCTTTTGATTTCCAAATGGAGAAGGAGAAAGAGGACCCAGAGATATTGTTCAAAATGATTGAACACATTTGCATGCCAGTAAAGATCATCATATTGGATAGACACAAAATCAGAGAATGTTGGATAACCTCAGCAGATCTGACAGCATCTGTGGAGAGAGAAGAGAACTAACATTTCAGGTCTGAGCTCTGTTGAAGGGTCAGCCTGCCTGAAAACATTAGCTCTGTCCTCTCTCCACAGACGCAGTCAGACTCGCTGATATTTTCCATATTTTCTGCTTTTGTTTTAGATTCCAACATCTGCACTAGTTTGCTTTTATATTAAATAGACACGCTTTTAATGCTACCAATCAAAAATTTGATGAATCTAATCTGTTCTGCAATGTGACTGAGAAGTCCTAGCTGAAAAATTTGGCACCCTTATCAATGAGTTCATGCGATATCGCATTGTGTGTGGTGTCCTCAGTGCTTTTGTCCAAAAGCAGCTCAATCATGAGAAAGATCTAACATGGCACTCAGCCATCAGCATTTGAATGCTGAATGAACAGATAGAGAAAAGCAGCAAGGAAAACAAAAGTCTTTATGGCATAGGACACACCCTGCCCCAACGCAGTGGCTATCACTCACAGAACCGAACTGCATGTTTGGCTTTTTATAAATGCTGTATCAAATATGGCAAATGGAACTATTTTGTGAGATGCTGCAGATCTAAACCATAGCAGTCTTCTTCTGTCACCAGCCACAATGCAACTGGTCAGGACACGAACAAGGTAAATTAAATGTAACTCAATCAGAGCAACCAAACCACTCAGCTTCCAACAGCTGTCTACTGTGAGGGTGTCAACACTATCAGGGAGAAGGGTGAGATTTTCAGCAAAATGCAACGTACTGTCCAGGAACGAGACCTATATGCAGCACCAGGTTCTAACACACAGGAAATCCTCATGGCCTAGAGCAGACAATGCATCTTCATGGAAGATGTGGCCTCTATCCATTGCACAACAGGGCAGCGTCAAGTTTCATATTGTCGACCAGAACGTAAAGCAGCTGCTGGCTCTTTGGGACAGCATCACACTGGGGCTAATCCATCTTGGTCCAGATGTACGCACTCAGCAGGACCAGGCCCAAGAAGTGATAGATATAAAGACTTATTCAATTGTGATGTCTTTGGGGAGCCACTTGTCATATATCATATGAAGCTAGATGACTCAGTATTACTCACAGTCTGTGCTCCAAGCAGAGTACCCTTAGCTATGAAGCAGAGGATAGTCAATCAGTTGCACTGGATGGCAATACTGGCTGACATAGCCCTGATAGATGGGTCCACAGAATGGTTTCAGCCATGATGGCTGCTGCAGTAAAGAAAAATTTGCATTGACCAAGTCCACCTAAACAAGGTGCTGCTCAGACCTTTTCACCCTGTTAAGTTGAATAGGTAAAAAGTCTGACAACACCAGGTTTAAGTCCAACTGATTTATTTGATAGTAAACTCACAAGCTTTCAGGGTTTGTCCCTTCGTCAGGTGAATGGAGAGTTCTGGACTCAGACACAGCATATAAAGCACAGACTGTTTCTGCTGGACAACTCTTTGCAGGACAACCCTGTAAAATTATCTTCAATTACATTTTGGTCTGGGGTTGTACAATGTAAAAACATGATACATACCAATCGAATCAGGATCGTTTTCTTAAAGCTCAACCCTGCTACACATAGATTCAAGGCCAAACACATTCCCTACTTGGAGGCTTGTTCACAGCTGATGATGTGAAACCAGATTCAGACAAAATAATGGATGTATGATACTGCGCCTACATGAGATTCCTGGCCTCCTATGGTCACTCGCAGTGGCTGACATTTTCAAATGGAATGGTAAACAACTCTTAGTCCTAGTCAACCTGTACTCAGGTAGTTCAAAATCAACCACCTGCCAGACATCAAGAGCAACATTGTCATAATCAAGCTCAAGAGGCACTTAGTTACACATGGCAGCCCTCAGAGGATAATAACACACAATACTCACCAATTCATCTCCAGTGAATTTAGGAACTTCGTAGATACATGGGACTTTGAGCACATTACAAGTCGTTCCTAAATCCACAGTCCAACATCCTGGTGGAACAGGTGATATGCTTAGCGGAGCACCTCCTTGAGAAATATGCCTGAGACCACACAGACTACCGCACTAAACACCTTAGTCTGCAAAATATGGCAAGACGGGGTATTCCCTTGTCAGCACAGCCAATATTAAACAAAATACAAGGTTCCAGGATTATGTCATGGATTCGTCTATGGCTGGCCTTTGTTTTTTTAAAATATTTTTAATGGTGGGTGGCACAGTAGCACAGTGGTTAGCACTGCTGCTTCACAGCTCCAGGGACCTCTGTTCGATTCCCAGCTTGGGTCACTGTCTGTGTGGGATTTGCACATTCTCCTCATGTTTGTGTGGGTTTCCTCTGCGTGCTCCAGTTTCCTCCCACCATCCAAAGATGTGCAGATTAGGTTGATTAGCCATGCTAAAAATTGCCCTTCGTGTCCTGAGATGCATAGGTTAGTGGGTAAATATGTAGGGATATGGGGATAGAGCCTGGGTGGGATTGTGGTTGGTGCAGACTTAATGGGCTGAATGGCCTCTTTCTGTACTGTAGGGTTTCTATGATTCTATAGTTTCTATGGTTCCAACGGGAGAGAAAGGAGACAAGATGGACTGTGCATCAGCTTCAACAGTCCAATCACAGTTTCACACAATGTAAATAGTTACGTGTTATTAGCCAGCCCAATTTGTATGTTGTAAATATTTTGCATCCGGTGACTATCGTTGCACACTGCTACACCTCAATACTACTGGTAGTCCCAACTTAAATGAGGAAGATGTGGACCGGATGGTCACATAGGCGCTGGATGATGCAGGTATATAAGGGGTCACATGTCACGAGCTCAGGAGTTCTCCCTGAAGTGTGGGCAGACACACAGCTCGTATGAGCTGTTCAGAGTATATGAAAAACTATTATTGTTCTAAGTTCTTGGTTGCCAGTCAATGGAACGCAGCACTTCTACACAACTGATCATAATTTAACCTGCTGAGCCCATGTACCATTCTGATTAATCTGTGCTGCAACTAACCAAAACTGAATGCAATGCTTCAGATGGGATGTAACCAGAACTCTGTACAGTTATAATATAACTTCGATCCCACTGTCATGGTGGGGGGTGGGGGGGGGGGGGGGAATGGTGGTGGGTGGTAGTAGTTTTCCCATACTGCCAACCATGGGAATGATACCAGATGGTGGGGGAAAGCGGGGAAGGAGGGTGGGGGTCATGTCATGCAAAGGCTCATTGATCTCAGGCATGATTTTCTGGTTTTGGGGTGAGCACAGCTGGAAAATCCCAGCCCTTAACATTTTTGTACCTGTACACCAACACGATTTCTGTAACATGTCAGGAAAAATAGTGATCAGGAAAATCCAATAAATCGGAATGTTTTCTGCTGGTTATATAATTTAAAATTGGAAACTAGAGTCTGCACAAAGGCAGAACAGTTTGGTTAGGTTAATGGAACTAATGCTTTTGATATGCTGATGAGCCTAGCAACATTGCAAACAGATGTTTACCCAAGGCAACTGTTAACAATAGGGAATAGAACACAAACGGATTTGAATAAGGGGTTTGAATAAGGGGTTAGAAATTCAAAAAGGAGACAGAGGGTAAACTTTGTACTTACATTCCTAAAGGTAGACTCACAAAATGAACGCAATTAAGTTTGATTTCTGAAGAGGTTCGTTCAGATAAGGGAAAATCGAAAGAGAAGAACTGGATATCAGAAGAGAATTCAATCTATGCAAAGGTAGCTGTTTGAGACTTCAGCCAACAGCAAGAATGGTTGTTTCAACTCAGTAACTAATGCAATGAAATAATCTCTCCCTCAATGTCAACAAAACAAATGAGCTGGCCATTGACTTCAGGAAGGTAGTGGAGGACATGCCCCTATCTACATCAATGGTGGCAAAGTAGAAGTGGTTGGGAGCTTCAAGTTTTTAGGTGTCCAGATCACCAACAATCTGTCCCGGCCCCTCCATGCCAACACATAGTTAAGAAAGTCCACCAATGCCTCTACTCTCTCAGGCCACTAAGGAAATTCGACATGTCTGATACAACTCTCACCAAATTTTATAGATACAACACGGAAAGCATTCTTTCAAGTTGTATCACAGCTTGATATGGCTCCTATTCTGTCCAAGACTGCAATAAACTACAAAGAGTTGTGAACAAAGCCTGGTCCATCATTCAAACCAGCCTCTCATCCACTGACACTGTCTACACTTCCAGCTGCCTTGGAAATGCAGCCAGCATAATCAAGGACCCCACGTACCCCAGACGTACCCTCTTCAGGTTTACTGAATGGAGGTCTGTAACTAGTGGTGTTCCGCAGGGATCAGTCCTGGGACCGCTGCTGTTTGTAATATATATATAAATGACTTGGAAGGAAACATAGCTGGTCTGGTTAGCAAGTTTGCGGATGATACTAAGATCGGCAGAATTGCGGATACTGATGGAGATGGCCAGAGAATAGAGCTGGATATAGATAGGCTGGAAAATTGGGCAGAGAAATGGCGGATGGAATTTATCCAGACAAATGCGAGGTGATGCATTTGGGTTGCTCCAATTCAGATGGGAGCTATAAAACAAATGGTAGAACCATCAGGAGCATAGACACACTGAGAGATCTGGGTGTAGAGGTCCCCAGATCCTTAAAAGTAGCAGCACAGATGGAAAAGGTGGTGAAGAAAGCATATGGCATGCTTGCCTTCATCGGATGGGACATCGAGTATAAAAGTTAGCAAATTATGTTGCAGTTGTATAAAACATTGGTTAGGCCACACTTGGAATACTGTGTCTAATTCCAGTCACCATACTACCAGAAGGACATGGAAACTTTGTAGAGCGGACAGAAAAGATTTACCAAGATGTTGCTTGGTATAGAGGGTAATAACTATGAGGAGATATTGAATAAATTGGGATTATTCTCCCTGGAAAGACAGAGGCTGAAGGGTGACCTGATAGAAGTTTATAAAATTATGAGAGGTATAGATAGGGTGAACAGTTGGAAGATTTTTCCCAGGACAGAAATAATAATTACAAGGGAGCACAAGTTCAAGATAATGGGGGAAAGGTTCAGTGGAGATGTGCGGAGAGTTCTTTTTTACACAGGGAGTGGTGGGGGCCTGGAATGCACTGCCAAGTGAGGTGGTTGAGACAGTTACGTTAGCTACACTTAAGATTTATCTTGATAGACATGTGAACAAATAGGGAATAGAGGGATACAGGCTAGATAGATAAACATGATTAGCGCAGGCTTGGAGGGCAGAAGGGCCTGTTCCTGTGCTATACTGTTCTTTGTTTTTTGTTCCACCTTCTTTCATCAGGAAAAAGGTACAAAAGTCTGAGGGCATATACCAACTGACTCAAAAACAGCTTCTTCCATGCTACCATCAAACTTTTAAATGGACCAACCTCGCATTATCTTTCTCTACACTCTAGCCATGACTGTGACATTACATTCTGTATTCTCTCCTTTCCTTCCCTATGTACAGTATGTTTTGTTTGTTTTAACATGCAAGAAACAATACTATTCACTGTATACTAATACATGTGACAATAATAATAAATCAAATCAAAGAAAATCTGCTTTGGAAAGCCAGTTTCTGGTTCTACCTCAACAGCAACCACAAGCGGTGTGGAAATTATTACTGGATTCTTTTGTAGTTTTTAAAATTCTATAAGATGTTGAGACATTTCGTGGAGAACTAGCTTTGAAGGTAGTAAAGCAAAAATGTTTAAATAGGGTAAAGTTAGTGATACTGTGTATAGCCATTGTCATAGTTAGGTGCACTTCTAACTTATTCCATTGCTGTTAATATTTGTTGTTAAGTAACATTTATTTTATTTAAAATTGTCACAAAAAATCCAGGACATCATTCTCTAGATTTCAAATCTTTCCTCACGTTCCATCAAATTGCAAAATACAGTTGAGGACAGTTGTTTCAAGTTTCCCTTGTGGTATTTGGGATAACCCAGCATTTACCATCAAGTGTTTTCTTAACATCTTGGAACTCTGAATTTCTCCGCTCATCTATAGTTCCTAGCTTGTCATCGTTCAGCAAATATTCAAATCAATTTTGTTGCGTTAGGCCATTGCTGACCTACTACCTTTCTTCATGAAATCCCATCTATCACAGTTTTGGCCACTCACATCATCTATCAATGTCCCTTCACAACTTAATGCTGCCGCCTATGCTATTTACTGTGCCACCTAGCTTAGTGCCATCATCAGTCAGAGAAATAGGGTATTTCATTCTTTCACCAAGTCATTTATAAATACCATGAAAAGTTGTAGCCCAAGTATTGATCCCTGGGGGACACCACTAATCATGTCTGACCTATTATCCGTGGTCTCTGTTCACCAACCCCCCCCTTAACCAATTCCCTGTCCCATCTCACTCAGAAAATAATGATTCAGCTTATTTTTATACAGTTATTCTGGAATGAATGAATGTTTCTGTAGTGTAATGGCTATCACTTTCATCTAACACAGGAATGGTCCCTGGTTCAAATCCAGGCAAAAACAAGTTCAAAGCCATGTGGGCGGCACAGTGGTTCACACTGCAGGGACTCGGATTCAATTCTGGCCATGGCTGGTGTCAATGTGGAATCTGCACGTTCTCCCCTTGTCTGTGTGGGTTTTCTCAGAATGCTCCGGCTTCCAACCACAGTCCAAAGATGTGCAGGCTATGTGGATTAATCATGCTAAATTGCCCCTTTGTGTCAGGGGGTTAGCAGGGTAAATTTGTGGGGTTATGGGGATAGAACCTCGGTGGGACTGTTGTTGGTGCAAGCTTGATGGGCCGAACGGCTTTCTTCTGCATCTTGGGATTCTATGAATGATTTTGGACAAGTGCCTGACAGGGGAGTCAAACTAATTCAAATACAGTTATACTTGGTTCAAAAATGTTCTTAATTGGCCAATCTTATTGAATTTAAGGCAGGCAGACAATTATTTAAACACACTCTCTAATTAGAAGGGATGTGGGGTTTAAGGCTCACTTCTTCTGGGACTGACAATGCTCTCTTTTGTTCCATCAGCATGCCTACCAATTGTTTACACCTACTGCCGACTTTGTCATCTCTCTTAAAGAAATCTTCTTGTTGAAGGTATCTATCCTCTTTCCTTCTCTGCTCCAGCTGTTTCCCAGGTACATTGGGGAGCAAACAGGACTTAACTGCATTCTGCAATTAGTTGCACTTTTCCAAGTCTGCCGCGCACCTTGTGCAGCGTTCCATATTCCCAGTCGGAATGACACATAATGTCCCGTACCCACCATCCAATCCTAACTGAATATCGCTCATCATGCCATTTGGCCATAGATACATGGAGAAAAACACACATGCTGAAAATCTGAAATAAAAATAGAATAAGCAACTTCTCAAAATAAAGGAGGCACTGGTGAAGATTCCCATCAGAAGCATTAGTGGCACGTCACAAACGCTTAGCATTTTCGGTTCTCTTAAAAGGAACAGCAAAGGTTTTAGCTTCCTTCTTCAGAGTCAAATCTTTATTTCCAACCTATTTTTAAAAAATGTTTACCATCTCATTCATTCCATTTTGTCATTCCTTCAAATGAGCTCCTGCATTTTATATATGACAGAAATACAGAAATTTATTCCACACAATGCCTCACAAATTATCTGAAAACCATGCATCCTTAAAATCTCATGTTACCCATTCCTTTCAGGGTTTTGAAGAAAGAAAGAGAAGCAGAGAGAAAGAGAGGGAAAAAATGAAAAGCAGGGTGAAGCTTGCATTTGAATAGTAATAATTCTCACATCCTCAGGATGTTCAAAGTATTTCACAGCCATTCAATTATTTTTGAAGTGCAGTCACTAATGCAGGCAAATGCAGCAGCCAATTTTCACACTACCGACTCCCAAAATGGCCAATTAATCTATCTCCAGTGGTGCTTACTGAGGGATAAATATTGACCAGAATACGAGCAGGATTACACAGCTGTTCAAATGTTTTCTTTTATTCATTTGTGGGACATGGGCATCACTGGCTGGCCAGCATTTATTGCCCATCTTCAGTTGCCCTTGAGAAGGTGGTGGTGAGTTGCCCTCTTGAATTGCTGCAGTGCACGACCTTCCAGTCCACTTTGAGTTCAACTCTCTAAAAAGGAACTTGAATCCAAAACCTTCTGAATCAGAGACAAGATGGATATTGACGAGCCAAACTGATACATAAATAAACTTAAAGCTGGCTCCCTATGATATTAAGAATACAATTTGTGTGTACAGGTACAGATTCTCTGAAGGGGTTCGACATACTATATTGGGAGAACCACGAATGCTTCTGTCTACACCTGCCTGACTCTCTACTGATAGCAGAGGTACAATGTGTGCTTGCTGCCTTTTAGAACCCAGATGTTGGTAATAATCACATTTTAAGCTTGGGAAGATAAAAGCTGTTTATGCCTGCTATTTGCCATGCTACCTTGTACAAAGAACTGGTCATGGTTCTGTCACATCTCACACGAGTCTCCTGTGCAGTGTAAAATGAGGCCCCTGGAATACTTACACATAACAATTAGTTCCTAGCTGATTAGTTCCAAGCTCTTTACAGATGTTGTAATGATGCAATTTCACATATTTCATTAAAAACACAAATGGTATTTATTAATAAGAAAAATTGCACGGAGCCACCTGCTGCCCAAGGTCTCAATATGTCTTCTGCTTAAGAGAAGTCTCCACACCTTGGGTAGATTACACACTGTGTGTCGCAATCATTCCCCCAAGCCAAGTGACCCTAATTTTGCTGCGTTGCCCTTAAAGGGACAATCATTACAAATCACCACGTCCCTCCCCCTTTAACTCCTTTATACAATCTTCTGCTCTAAATTCTAATTAAACATTATATACAGAGATGGACAATTATAAATCGAGTCTTTGATGGGTTTTTTGTTTCTTTTAGAGCTGTATAATTCTGTAATCTGAGATGCTTCCACAGGGTTGACATTAACAGGGATTGCAATAATGGGTACCTCTTCTGCCACAGGCAGTTCATCACTTCTTGCCTCCATGGCGACATCAGTTATGTTGGTGGCACAGTGGCACAGTTGCTAGCACTGCTGCCTCACAATGCCAGGGACTCAGATTCGATTCCCAGCTTGGATGTCTGTCTGTGTGGCGTTTGCACATTATCCCACGTCAGTGTGAGTTTCCTCTGGGTGCTCTGGTTTCCGGCCACCGTCCAAAGATGTGCAGATTAGGTGGACTGGCCATGCTAAATTGCCCCTTAGTGTCAGGGACTAGCTAGGGTAAATGCTTGAGATTATGGGGATAGGGCCTGGCTGGGATTGTGGTGAAGCAGACTTGATGGGCCGAATGGCCTTTCTGCACTGTAGGGTTCTATGCCGATAACAGGTTGATCAAGTGCTTTGGTGTTTACATGTTTGAAAACATTTCTTGACGGTAACACTGACTACTGTAGACTTTAATTTCTGTGTTTCTTCTGAAGGTAATACATCATGTTCTGATTTGACGTATTTATTTCACAAAGGGAACCTTCATTTCTACTTGTCTTAACTTCAGCCAAACTGTTTTGGTTTCATTGTTGGTCAAGTCTGTCTCTGACAAAGTGTTGACTTTTTTCCATTCTGCCATTCTCTCATTGCCCTCCTTGTGGGGTTGTTTGCTGGCCTCTTTCTGGGGCTTTCACTGCCCTCCCTCAGAGGTTTCCATTACCTCATTTTGAGGGTTTCTGATGCCTCTTCCTTGAGGTCTTCATTGCCTTCTCTGAAGTATTTTGTTGCCTCTTCCTTGAGATCTTTGTTGCTTATGGACTTTTTTTTGAGAGTTGCCCTTTATCTGGGATCTTCTCCAATTTTCCTGTCCAGTGCCATTTGTTCCTTCATGTGGTTACCACTTTAAAGGTAATACCTCTTTAAATACATACTGCTTTAAGACTGTTTTTTTTTAAAACATAACTTTCAGCAGTTGTCAGTTCTCAGTGTTATCCCACACTTTTGAAGTTTCAGTGCAAATGTGGCTGCTATTTTTTGAAATTCTTAAACTTCAAGGGGACAATTTTCCCAAAAAGAAAGCAAGTGCCCTATTGGCAGGATAATGGGAGATTTTGGAGCATACTCAGTCTGTTGAATTTCCAGCACTCTGTGCATCACAACAGACTCTGTAAAGGTGGGGCTGTGGGGGGGAGGAGGGGCTAATGCCGCCCAAGAAGCCGGCAGCATAGTGCTGAGTGGGCCATTGCACATGCGCCCATCTGTCAGTAGGGAGATCGGTCCATGCGCACTGGCCTTCCCTGTCACTGGTCTCCTGATCACTAGCCTCCCAACATCTTCCCTGACAACTCCCCCATTCGCCATTTGCTGCTCCAGTAGTGCAGCGGGCTGGGAAAATACTTGCCAAATTTTAGTGAAAGAAAGCCTTTTTAGTGATCTCTATCTTTTTTTTATCTTCTAGCCATTTAGAGGGCCCTTTTTTTCTTCTTTTTGCTGAGTCAGCTTTTTTGGCAATTTCACTGGTACTTGAGGTCAGATGGGGCTGTCCTTATTAAACTGGTTAATTTGTTTTTTGAAATGGTCGAGGATTTCTCTTCTTTTTCAAACTTCAGGCCTTCTCAGTTTGAAGCCCATCAGTACAGCCACTGCTTCCATGGAACCCCCACAGGGTCTGCTGCGATCCAACACACCAGGAGCTTGTCAACTTCTGCCTCTTGATTTTCTCACACTTCAGGAGACCACACTCCTTGGGGCAGTTTTTTTTTTCCTTTTCACCCAAGACCTGCTTTCTGTGCTCCGGTTTCTCCTTCAAAACTTTCAGCAACTCTTTTTTTTAAACTTAAATTCATTTTCTAAAGCCACAGAACTTGCTTCTCGTTATCTCCCCTTGTTTTTTCTCCATACGTTTCTAAACTTTTGACTGTACCGACCAATTCAGGTTTGTTCTGCGTTTGTCTCTCAGGATTTGGCAATATCTCAACATCTCAAATAGGTCTGTTCACCCAAACGGCAGCATTCCTTTCATCAGTTAAAACTGGATACTCCCAGGTGAAGGGCTAGAGGCAGTGTCATGATAAGTTTATCCACATTGCCAGATGTAATGATAAACTTTCACAGATTTCCGTAGAAACACAAAACATATTTATTAATCAGAAAACTGTACAAGCAGCCACCTAGCTACCCTAGGTCCCTACATGTCCTCTGTCTTAGAGGACTCCACCACCCCAGCTGACTACCCACTCTCAATCCCAATTATTCCCCCAAACCAGGTGACCCTCATTCTGCTGTGTTGCCCTTAAAGGGATAATCACCACATATCACCACAGATATTTATAGATAATACAACATACGGCCCTATCAATGTAGTGGTTCCAGTCCCAGAATCCCTACAGTACGGAAGGAGGCCATTTGGCCTATCAAGCCTGCACTGACACCAATCTCAACCTATCCCCATAACCCCACATATATCCTGCTAATCCCCCTGAAACTAGGGTCAATTTAGCACAGCCAATCACTTAACCTGCACATCTTTGGACTGTGGGAGCACCTAGAGGAAACCCACACAGACATGGGGAGAATGTGCAAACTCCACACAGACAGTGACCCAAGCCAGGAATCGAACCTGGATCCCTGGCGCTGTGAGGCAGCAATGCTAACCACTGTGTCACCCAGTCATAAACGGTTCAGAAACTAAAGAAGATTACCAATCCTTTGGAAATAAGCAGAACCCTTTTTAGAGTCTTTTGTAGCATGCATTCTTTTCTAGAAGTGTTACTAATGGCATCACTTAGATGGTAAGATGTTGTGCCTCCATTTTGTAAATTTGACATTTGTCAGTGGTGAGTTGGCATGCTGCTCAGATGATACTTTTCACTATTGCTAACGTTGGCCTGAGTTCTCCGGCCATTCATTGGTCCTGCTGGCAGCGCACCCCCACCAATGTGTTTCTCGACGGTTTGGGGTGCCTTCAATGGGAAATTCCATGAACCAGAGAATCTCGCTGCCAGCGAACGGCATGCTGCTTTCCACCACGGAGAAAGAAGCAGCTGGGAGGCCGGAGAATCTCACCCGTTGTCTCATTTTTGATCATGTTGTTAATGTTGTCTCCCAGTGTTTGCAGTGTTGTTCATGGTCTTTTCTGTTTTGCTAGCTCTGGCGTAGGTCAAATACAGACTCTCTTCTTCCTCATTTGGTTACCGGTTTCAGTCTCAATTATCCAAGACCTTGGTGTCTTGGCTTCAATAACGGCTTTTGCTGGACTCCAGGTTTTCATGATTGGATCCTGCACGCTTTGTCCTTTCAATGGCTCAGGTAAGTATTTAGCATGTTTGTTAAAGCACTGACTGCCTCTTTCTTGAGTGAGTTGTTGTCTCACTTCCCCCAGTCACTCAGGGGATGTATTTTGCTTGGCAGGGAAGTCTTATATTTGCTGCCAATCATCAACTCTGCAGGTGATTTCACGTCAGCCTTGAGAGATGTGGATCAGAGTGACACTAAAGCAAGGTTTGGGTTTCCTTTATCTCCTGGCATTTTGCAGGGGTTCTTTTGACCATCTGAATGTTCCCTTCTATAAGCACCTGTCCTCAAGGTTAGTTTGTATTGACCTAATGATGTTGAACCCATACCAGCCAGCAAATTCCTGAACTTCCCTGGATATGAACTGAGTGCCATTCTTGTATCAATCTTTCAGGACAGCCTTGCTCAGCAAACATAGCACACACTGCTGAGAGGGTTGTTGTGATTCTGAAGTCATTCATCTTCTGGATAAAAACACATTTTGAGTAGTGTTCTGTGCCTGTGAGATGTCATTCATGACTGTGTGTGAATAAATCAGCTCCCACAGTACGCCAGGATCTGGGTGGTACTTCACTAGCTATCACCTCATCTACCTGCTCCCTGTTTTGGTACTTAACAGCATACGTTGCGAGTTGACATTTTTCCGATGGATTTCTCCCAAATACTTCCTAACTATCAGCACTGTGAGAATAACAGAGTGGTCCATGCCAGTCTCAGGCATGCTCCACATCGCAATCCTCCCACACTCAAGTCACTTTTTGGGGAGTTGGGAATTTTGGGCTGGTATTGGTGTGCGGGATCAAAACATAGGATCAAAAATTCTACGATTCTATGATTCTATACCAGTTAGCCTGGCTTCTGAGCACCTGGGTGTCAATTTGCAAGGATGCTCCAATCTCAGAGTGCACTGGGAGACCCCCTCCCTCACCCATGGGCATCGGGATCTCCCCCTCATCAGTAGCAAGTTCCCCCACTCCCTCCCCTACATGGGTCACCTGGCATCAGGGCCATGATGGGTCTCCCTGCATGAACCACAATGTGACACCCCCCTCCCAATCAGAACCCCCAACATGCTCCTCCCCCTATCATCAAGATTGTCTTCACATTCTATATCTGCATGGCTCCTCCCGTTAAAATCCCCCAGCGTAGCCCCCTCATCACAGACCCCTATCAGGCCCCAGCCCTTTGGCATTGACCCTGGTGCACTAGCAGTACATGACTGGCACAGACGGGCTTTCTTGTGGTCAGTGCCTGGCACCGTCCATGTGCCAGGTGGGCCCACAGGTGGGCACTACCAATGGGCACCATCTGGCCATGCCCACAACCAGCCAGGGGCTTCAGTGGCCTCCTACCTCTGCATGACTATCGTGCCAGGTCTCTGCTAGTGGAGACCAGTGGTAATTCTCACCATTATTGCACCGCGCCAAAGGCTGGTGAATTCCGTGTGCTGGAATTTGAACAGGTTATGCATATTTAAAAGCTACTTTAAAAATGCTAATCGGACTCATGGGCCAGGAGAATCGCAAACTGGTGCCAGGTGAGAAGCGGATTTTTAGGCTCACACCAATTCTCTGCAATCGGCCCGGTCTACTAACGGCACACTGAGGTCAGAGAATCGCCCCAGTGTCTTTTTATATGCTGTCCTGTACACAGCTGATCTGACTCTGAGCAAACACTTCTTCATTCCCATATGAGTCTTCATGCACCTTCCTGAAAAGTAATTCCTGCGGGATAATGTTACTCTGCACTCTCGTATCAATCTTTATCAGATTTATCATTGTGGGCTTCTCACTCACCCACATCCTGATCTGAATGTTGTGTTTGTTGCATTTCTCTGGGAATTGTCACATCCAGCCACTTCAGGCAGTGGAATGCTCTCAAATTCACCATCATTTTTCAAGGTTTCAATGTTTTGGTTTCTTCCATCCAACTCTGATGCTTCATTGCCCTCTTTACCTCTTTGCTCTGTACATCTTTGCCCAATGATTGGCTTTTTCACAAGCTTTGCAGTTTGATCCATAAGCAGGACATTTCCTGCTGTCTGCAAATTCATGTGGTCGTCCACAGCTCCTGCATGTCCTTCTCTCTTTCTGGTGTGCAGTCTTCTGTTGATGCTGCACAGTATCAATGCTGTCACTTTTCTCACAGCTTAAATATGATTTGGCTAGTCAGTGTCTTCATCTGTTGGCTCGTGGCTTTATATGTTGTGGCAATACCCACAGCCTACAATATTGTAAGCGCAATTCACACCTTCTATACTCCAGGATGTGCAGAACACCAAATTAGCTGAATCTATCAGCCTTTCACCTGTGTCCACAGATTTACATTTTCTAGCTGCATTTTATAATCGTGTCACCAATTAATAAAAAGGCTCACCTACTTCCCCTCTGAGACCTTGAAATTCATACCATTCGATCCAATAGTTTTATTCTGGATGGAAATGGGTGCTTAGTTTTTCCTATATTATGTCTTTTTATGTCTGCGTTTTTTGCTGTCCTCAGTAAGCTCCCCAGCTGTTAAAAAAAATGTGATCCAACATTTCCTGCTGAGAGAAAAATATGGCTAGTCCTTTCCACAAAACTACTGAATGTCAATCCGTACTTTTCTTTAAACTTTTCAAATATCTCTACAACACCATCAGCTAGCTGTGCATTTGTTGCTGTGCCAGTCGAAAGTACGTTTTTCATTTTTGCACAATTCATTCAGATTTTCTCCTGACACTAGTGTGGGTGAATTTTCCACAGGAGTGCTAAATAAAGTTGAAATACATTAAAATTTACTCACAGATGCTCACTGCCACCATGCTATCTGTTCCTGTCACTTTTTGGATCACACGTTAAGCTGGGAAAAATGAGTGCTCTTTGTGTTTAATACTTGCCATGCGGCCTTGTACAAAAGAAGGACCAGTTTGAATTGGTTCTGCTATATTACACATGAGGTTTTAGTGCGGCTGTGAAATGTGGTCCCCAGAACACTTAAGCATAACAATCAGTTCCTAGCTATTAGTTTCTAGATCTTTACAGATAATACAAATCCCCTGCATTTTTTCATAAGCAAGCACACAGAAGGACAGAATTTAGTAGCATGGGCATAAGGACTTGAACCATGGTCTTGGAACAGGGAAGATGCAGGAATGTTAAATAGTACAAAAAGGTTCAGGCCATTATGGGCCTTGGTGCCGTATCTGTAACAGCAGGAAACAAAAAAAATTTGCATTTATATCACACTTTTTCACAATCACCAGTTACCTCAAAGCACCTTACAGCCTATTAAGTACATTTGAAGTGTAACATAAGAAACCTAGCAGCCAATTTAAGCACAGGAAACTCCCACAAACAGCAATTCTATGATGATGAGATAATTCAATTCTGTGATGTTGATTGAGGGATGAATATTGGCCAAGAGACCAAAGATAACTGTCTTGCTCTTCTTCAAAAGAGCACTATGGCATCTTTTACATCCCCCTAATCAGGCAGATGAGGCCTTGGTATAACACCTCAGCCGACAATACAGCACTCCCGCAGTACTACATTGGAGTGTCAGCCTTGATTTTATTTTGTGCTCAATCGCCAGAGTGGGACTTGAACCTGAAAACATGTAATTCAGAGGCGTGTGTGCTACCAACTGAGAAATAGCTGACACTAAGTGACAAGTAATGTGTGGTCAATATCTAGTGAACCTTGAGTGAATTTAACTTCATAAAAATAGCAAAGTAAATGCTGTAACACATTATTCGAGGGATAACATTTAACAGCAGACACGTTGTGTCAAACTTATATCAAACTAGATTAGGCCACATTTAAGATTATTGTGCACAGTCCTGTTTCCAATGCTAAAAAAGACATAGAGGCATGAAGAATGGTAGAAAAGCAATCCATAAGGATGGCCCCAAAATTGAAAGCATATATATGTAAGCAAAATCTGAACGAGCTGGAGCTCTTTGCTCGAGAAAAGGGAAGGGTCAGGGGTGACCTAATCATGTTGGTAAAATTATGAAGGGGTTTGATAATGTATTCGTAAGTAAGCTGCAATCACTTGCAGTCAAGACCAGAACCAGAGGTCACAAATAAATTCAGTAGGAATTCAGAGCAAACGGTAAGAATGTGGAACTTGTTACTGCAAAGAGTGATTGAGGAGAGTAGCATAAATGCATAAAGTAACATAAAGGGAAGCTGGATAAGCACCAGGCAGAAAGGAATGGAAGGATATATGGGTTGTGTTAAATGTAGAGGGGGTGTAGGGGGGCAGCTCAGGTGGAAGGTCTACATGGAACTGTTGAGATGACTGGTTTGTTTCTGTGCAGTAGACTCTGTAATTCTGTATAATTCTATAAAATCTCAGGGTTTTGCAAGTTTCAATCACCAATGGAGTTCGGTAACCCTGGAGAAGACCACAATGATTGGTGAAGCTCTGAAGGAGGGAACAAAATGCTTGGAGCAACACTACCTTAGCATTCTGAAAGTGCAAATAAACTTACTTTTAAATTCATTCATTGGATGTGGGCCAGTATAAACAGCCAGTTTTTATTGCCCCTCTCTAACTATCCTTGAGAAGGCGGTGGTGGTCTTCATTGACCTCAGAACCTGCAGAGAAGCACTTCACTTCAAAATTATGAGGGACATAGACAGAATCGATGAGGAATAGTTGTTTCCCTTACTTGAAGGGTCAGTAACGAGGGGACATAGCTCCAAGGTAAGGGGGTAGGAGGTTTAGGGGGGATGTGAGGAAAAAGCTTTCCACCCAGAGGGTGGTGAGGGTCCAAAATGCACTGCCTGGGGGTTGCCTCAGATCCTTTAAAAAGTATCTGGGAGCACTTGGCACAACATAACATTCAGGGCTATAGGCCAAGAGCTGGTAGATGGGGTTAGCTGGGAGTTCAGATGTTTCTAATATGTCGGTGTGGGCTCGATGAGCCAAGGGGCCTCTTCTGCACTGTATGATTCTATGATTCTAAATTATATCAGAATGTTTGTGTTTATTTAACCACTTAGCCTTCAACAAAACAAATCTCAGTTTAAGAGAATAATGATATCTTTGGTTCTGTGTAGTATAGTGGTCCTACCTTTATAAAATACTGACTTACAGAAAGCAGCAGCTCTGGCCAAATAATAGTCCATAGTTCTGAAAGTGTGCATGTCCTACTTTGGAAATTCTTCCTTTCTACTTGTTCATACCTTCAGAATCATCAGGCTGATCTCTCACAGCAGCGCAAGCTTTGAATAACTTTATTCAAATCTTTAGTTAAAGAAAGCATTTTAAAATAAATCTTCTTTGCAAATTACCATGGATTCCTAAGCACTGTTGAATGCCTAGGGAACAGTTCTTTACTGCCAATAATAAAAAAAATCTCTTCAAAATACAATTTGAAGTGGTAATTACAGGAACATAGACTTCATGGACACAGAATTATATTGTTTTTCACACTTGATTTGATAGGCTCTTTCACTTAAACAAGATGACAATGATACTGAAGGCAACCAGCAAACACTATGTAAGAAAAATGACAATAAAACTTAGCACTTCTACTTCAAACATCTACTCCAGCTGATTGTGGCAAGCTCACAGTTTAACCTTCCTCTATTGAGCGGATGAGAGCTGTTTATGGTTCCTAGAAGTTTCAAGGGAAAGTATCTTAAATAAGGGTATAACAAAGAGTTGTTAGGGGCAGTGGAGGGTGCTTGTTCTGCTGAGGTTTGATTTCGCCCTCGGCTCCTTGGCCCCAACTGTTTGTTCTTCTTTGGAGAGCTGTAGTTGCAGTTTCCCATGCAATGCCTCTTGTGACATTTTGGGGCTTTTAACAACAAAGCTGGAAGAGATTTTGCTTTAAATTATGCAATAACATATAACATCATAACCATTTTGCTTTGGTTGTGATAGACAGGCTGAGAGCATCATTTTGTGCAAAGCCCCAAGGAAAAACTCTAAGAGAAATCATGAAAGAGGGTTCTTGACCAAGGGAGAAAAAAAGAGAAAGGTACCCTCAAATTAACTGTTATTTTGTTGAAAAGAATCTAGACAATCTTCAAGTGTCATAACCACAGAACGAGTGAGGAACAAGAAAGCTCCCTCCCCCAAAACCCGATATTTTTGCTATTCATTTGTGGGACGTGGGCATCACTGGCTGGGCCAGCATTTATTGCCTATTCCTAGTTGCCCAACTGCAGTTGACAGTCAACCAGATTGCTGTAGCTCTGGAATCACAGGCCAGACCAGGTAAAGATGACAGGTTTCCTTCCCTAAAGGACACTAGTGAACCAGATGGGTTTTTCCGACAATCGATAACGGTTTCTTTGTCATCAGTAGATTCTTAATTCCAGATATTTTTTATTCAATTCAAATTCCACTAGCTGCTGTGGGGGATTCAAACCTGGATCCCCAGAACATTAGCTGAATTTCTGGATTAATAGTCTAGCAATAATACCCCTCGGCCATCGCCTCCATTGACTAATAGAGTTGACCTGAAAAGGAAAATAACTAATCAACTACAGAAGGCATCGAGGCTGCTGAATACAAGTCTTCAACCCTTCCCTCCAGACAACCAACACTTCCACTGCAATCTATAGGCAATGATACCTTAAAGGAATGAACTGAAGTTCATCAATGTAAGTATTTTATTTATCCTTATCTGTATTTAATCTTTGTATGGATTCAGTAAGTAACTTTATTAGTTTCACTAAAGGGACTTATTGCATTAGTTTTGTAGTAAACAAACCTTTATCTTGTTTAAGAATAAAGCCTTTCTGCTGGATGTTTTTAAATTGAATCACTCGCAAATTAAAACAGGGCTACACACACACACACACACACAAATTGATAGTTCACAGATCTCTTTGAGGAAAGGCTCTTTACATGGTACTGACATACTAATCCTTGCACTCAAAGGGGAATGGTGACTCACAGTTAGCATTTTGAGGCAGTAGAGAACACTGAGGGATCTCACTGGTTAGTCATAAAGTCATAGAGCAATACAACACTGTAACAGGCCTTTCGTCCCAACCATGGTGCCCTCCCAGCTAGCCTGAATTGCCCACATTTGGCCCATATCCCTCTATTCCTTTCCCATCCATGTACTTACCCAAATGCTTTTTAAATGTTCCTACTGTACCTACCTCAACCACTTTCTCAGGCAGCTTATTTCATATACGTACCACCCTCTGCACAACGAAGTTGCCCTTCAGGTGCTTTTTAAATCTTTCCCCTCTCACCTGGAACCTATGGCCTCTAGTTTTCAATTCCCCTTCCTTAGGAAAAAGGCTATGTGCGTTCATCCTATCTATGCCCTTTTTGATTTTATATACCTCAACAAGGTCACCCTTTATTTTCCTACGTTCCAAGGACTAAAGTCCTAACCTGGCCAACTGCTCCCTATAACTCAGGCCCACTAGTCCTGACACCATCCTTGTAAATCTTCTTTGCACTCTTTCCAGTTTGTCAATGTCTTTCCTATAGCAGGGTGACCAATGCTGTTACACAATCAGGGAGACTGTGAGATTGCAGATCTGGCTCTGAAAAGTGTACAGCCTGCGAGTCAAGTACCAGTTAATGTGAACAGCTAACTTGCATTGATTCTTCCTATAAAGTGAGATTGTCCCCCACTGTTATATTCCAATATATGACATGAGTTAGATTGTTCCTATTTTCAGGCACAGGGGGAAGCAATTTACAACTCATCCATGCCCAGTCCCATAGAGACAGACAGCACAGTAACTCTATGCTGCCTTATCTTTACTAAGATTTCAGCCCAGCACCAAACATGCTGTCGATTGGCTGCAACAGGAAGCCTAGAAGTGTGCCTAGTACATCCTTCAGGTAGCCTGCACTTCTCAAATGCAGTTCACCTCTTTAAAAGGGGAGTTGCACTTAATACACATCAGTGGCTGGCTGCCCGTCTAGTAGCTGACCACAAGGAAAAACATAAATGGGGCAACAGGGAAGAGAAATATTTCCTAGATTTTCTGTGCAGCACTGGAGGCAACAGGTGGAAAGGAGGAGAGATGTAATCATTCTGCAGGAGGGCATCAACGAAAACTCTTACAAACAAATGGAGCAGGCGGCGAGGGTGGTCAATTCCCAAAGATTTGGCTACCGTTCCACAAGAAGTTCAATGACCTCACTTGGGTGGTCAAGGTCAGTGAATGCATCTTCACATGACATCTGCTATGTATCACACCACCAACCTCACACACTGCGCAAATGCACCACACACCCATCGCTCACTCACTCGCAATCGCCAGCAATCAGGACACAGGCCTAACATTCCGATATTCAGTGAGACCCTCACACACCTTCCAATGTTGCCGGCAGCCTCCCACCAATTGCAGCATTCACACCCGCCAGCCTCCCTCCACCACTGCTCACCCAGCATTAACCTTCCAGATGCTCAGGAAGTGTGGCTGGGTCAGCCACTGTAAGCTCATGAAGAAGGGTGAATTCACCAGGCATCTGATGAAGAAAAACCTTCACTTGATCTAATACTTGCAACCACCAGCACTGTCAAGTACCTTCAAGGTATTATAGAGTTAGTACACAGTGAGTCACAGGGCACAATTGGGCTGTAGCCAGGCCAGGGCATAAGTACCACTCCCCAGAGGAAGAGGCCTCAGATGGGTTATTGATACAGATGATACAGATGAGGATTTCGATGAGGCGATGTGCAGAAGAACGCTGACGAATTTGCATCCAGCGGTACTTCGATGCCTTAGCAAAGCTCAAAGACCATCCATTCCAACATGAAAGTAGTGACAAACTGCATACTCTCACTGGCAGACACAGTGGTGATGTAACTTCTACTGACCATTGCCTCAGGTTTGACTGTAGCACAGGCCATTGTCCTGAGCATTGCAAATACAATGGCCTCAATCATCACCCCCATTATACTGAGCACCATCTCCTTATGCTGCAGTAGATGCTCAGACAAAGGGTAAGAGATGTATGCTTGCTGGCATACACGCTCAGGCTCAAGGCTCAGTGGAAAGCCCTGTGCCAAGCTCAAGCCAGACACCAAGCTCCTTGGCAGTGACATTGGATTTTTTGACAGGCTTACCATTGCAGCAACATGTCTGTGTGTGTGCATGTTCATCTTCTGGCTTCCACTTCTACAGAACTCATATGTGACCTCGCCCTCCAGAGTCCTAGCATCTACTCCTTTCTCCCTGCCCTGGCTGCAGTCCATTCATGCCCAGTGACTCTCCTTGTGCAGGTCTCACCTCCATGCTTGCCTCTACTGTATGCATGATGTCAATATCCGAGTTGATGCTGTGAGCATGAGAGCGAATGATGGTGTTTCATCATTCTTTATCTCTGAAGACTTCACTCTCCTGTACCAGTGCATAACTAGGGAGCATCATTGGATATCTGAAAGGAACAAGGTACAAGGGGTAGAGTTGAGTGAAGGGAAGGGGAGAAAAGTAAGAAGAGTATTCTTATACCATCGGCAGCTAATAAATCAGAAGAGATTGTACACTGAGGAGGAAGTGGGATGTGAGAAGTGGGTTTAGGGAGGAACATTCTTCTCATCATCTATGGTTCCAGTCCCAACATTGGCCATTGCCTCAGTTGTGACTGTTCTATTAATGACCAGTATCCCCTTCTCCTCTAAGAGGATAAGAGGACACTGGGACAACAATCCCTTCCATTTTGGCAGTGCTGCCTCTAGTTTCACACCACATTTCCCTCTCTCTTGAAGGACAGTTTTTTTAGTAATAGTGAGTGTTCAAGTGAAGTGCCTGCTACAGTTGAATAGCTGGCAGTGTGTGCAAGCTGTGGAGATGTGGGGATGGGGCTTGCAGCATTGATTAGCGTGTGTCGGCGAATTGAAGCTCTGTATATAAATCTGAGTCATACGTGAGGGGAGAGTTAGTAGGTGAGGGATGTAGTGAATGGATCTCTGTGTGAGGCTAGTGTTACATTTGTAAGGATATGACATTTGAAGATACATTCACTGATATTGGTCACTCATGCAATGGCATTAAACTTCCTCTTACACTGTTGCATCCAGATCCTCGTGACTAGAAGGCTGCCATTGATCACAAAGGCTCCCATTGCCTTTGCAGTGTCTGTATGGAAGACCTCCTGTGGAAAGAGGACATCTTACCCTCTGTCCACCTGTCACACAAGACCTCCAGTGCTACAATTTAACCTCTGGAGCAGGTTCTCTATTTATTGGACTGGCTCCAAATCTCTTTCAACTCCAGAACTCTTCTCTAACCAGTTGCAGCAGCTATTGCAATCAGAATGGCCGTCACCTTTAAGTGATGCAGTCAGTATTTTTTCATTGAATCCCTACAGTGCAGAAGGAGGCAATTCCGCCCATCAAGTCTGCACTGACTCTTCAACAAAGCATCTTACCTAGGCCCTATCCCATAACCCCACATATTAACCTGCTAATCCTCCTAACCCATACATCTTGGAACACTAAAGGGCAATTTAGCATGGTCAATTCAGCTAGCCTGCACATTACGGACTGTGGGAGCACCCAGAGAAAACCCCCACAAACATGGGAAGAATGTGCAAACTCCACACAGACAGTGACCCAAGGCCAGATCCCTGGCACTGTGAGGCAGCAGTGCTCAAAGATTAAACAGCTGCATTCACACTCGCTGCGAGCAGGGGTTTAGGTGGAGCCGACTAGTTTTATGTGATGCTAGACTCGAACAAGCCTGAGTCTCTGCTCAGACCTGGAATAGCACACATAGAGCTGGGCCGCATGCCAGTATTACCATTAACACTGAACAGCACAGGTTGGTCGCATGCAGCAAACCCCATACTGTTTGTAGGCCTAATCCAATTTTTCCCCTTCAGCTTCAAGCCAGCTATCCGTGCACTTCTGTGCAGTACCAATAAACAAAATTAGGGAACACTGGGGAGAGGTTAGTCATGCCAACTGCATTCCCAACACCGCACCGAGTTGGCAGGAGCTGAGACATGGTGAGAATGGGAAGCCTGCTGACAATCCATAATTAATTCTACCATTGGATCAGATAATACCAGTGGTAGGGAAATTTAACATGAGGATTCTTTGTTTCCATGGTGACTAATGTAACATTGAGGAAAAGCAAACCTCACTATTTCTGGCCGAAACAGAAATATAACTGTGGATACAGGAAAAGATTTTCTACATGGCAAATAAATGAGCATTTCAACTCTCGGATGGTTAGGGAGGTCTTCATTCTTTCAGAGGACGGGGTGGATTTTGCTGGGCAGGTGCTCCCTGGGTCAATTTGTGCAGAATGCAGCGGACGTATGCACCACCTCCGTGCCAATTCTCCTTTTGGGTCTAATTTATACACACAACCAAGCTCACATAGAGCAAGGAGCAGGCAATCTGGCCATCGCTTGAGGCTTAAAAGTAGAAGCAACTTTAAAGGAGCAAGTGAAATAGAAACCCTTTGAAACAAAAGGAGTTTTGAACGTTTGACCAATTCTGATCTACCTAGAAGCTCAAATTTGTTGCTTCAAAGTTCTATGTAAAGGTATCGTCCCTTGTGCGCTTGTTAGAATGGCAGCAACATGATATGGAGAAATTGGACATTCCTGAAGGAACTGACAGTGCAGATTTCTTTTATTAATTTGTGCGATGTGGGCATTGCTGGCTGACCGGCATTTATTGCCCATCCCCAGTTGTCCTTGGAAAGCAGTTGTGACATTGCTGTGGCTCTGGAGTTACACGTAGGTCAGACCAGGTAAAGATGGCAGATTTCCTTCCCTAAAGGACACTAGTGAACCAGATGGGTTTCATGGTCATCAGTAGATTCTTAATTCTTAATTTATTGAATTCAAATTGCACTATCTGCCATGGCGGGATTCGAACTCGGATCCCCAGAACATTAGCTGAGTCTCTGGATTAATTGCCTCGAGATAATACTACAAAGCTATCACCTCCTAATGAAAGGTGGAGGAAAAAGAAAGCAATTTTGGCTAAGAAGAATAACAGCAGAGGCAAATGGTGAACATGATGATACAGAGGCTTTTCTTTTGATTCCAGGCAGGATTGAGTATCTGTATGAAGAGCGGGAAAGAGGCACTTTTGTATGGAGGCTTGGAGGAGGTATCAGTTTAAAGTTTATTTATTAGTGTCACAAGTAGACTTACATTAACACTGCAATGAAGTCACTGTGAAAATTCCCTAGTCGCCAAACTCTGGCACCTGTTCAGATACAGTAAGGGAGAATTTAGCATGGCCATTGCACCTAACAGCATGTCTTTGGACTGTGGGAGGAAACTGGAGAACCTGGAAGAAACTCATGCAGACATGGGGAAAATGTGCAAATTCCGCACAGTGACCAAGCTAGGGATTGAACCTAGGTCCCTAGTGCTGCGAAGTAGTAGTGCTAACCACTGCGCCACTATGCTGCCCAATTCCCTTGTCTCCAAACAAACTGCATTGTAAATGGTGGACTGGCTGGTCACATGGGGAATCAAGCAATTTCCTCACTGAATACTTCCAGAGCATTGTATTATTAATATCCTATTTTTTCATGTAAATTCTGAAAAATTCCAGACTATTTGGGAGAGTTACTTCACCCCTGCACTAACTGTATGAAATTGATAACACAGGGAGCAGCAGCAACACCATTTTATTCCAAAGGACTCTGACAACAGACACCTCTCCCCTGAAGATGGATGGCACTTAAATGATAACATTGGAAGCAGCAATCTCAGCTTTTTTTTCAGGGGCCGGACATAGCTCTGTTCCCTGAGCTACTAGAGTAAATCTGTGTGCAAATGTATCTGACATCCATCTCTGTGTAATCTTACGTATGCCCTCGCTGGCACAAAGTCAGGAAATTGTAGAGCAATGCTAACTGGGCATAGAATTGGGGCTGCTGGTGACAGAGGAAGGGGAAATGCCCATTTTGCACTCCATGGCACCTGTTTTCAAACACCTTTTGAATACTAAAAGAAAATCCATCCTATATTCCAGTGCCATTGGGTGTATATCCTGATAACAGACTTACTAGTTAAAGGCAAGGCATAACAGTATGTTCTTGCTGATGGTGAAAAAAGAATTTTTCAGCTTTATCAAATTTTTACATATGCCAGCACTGCAGGCAAGAACTTTCTATGATGGACACACTGCATGAATATTAACAGAATGGACCCTGAATTTCCCCTGCATTAAGTCCCCTATTATGCACAATTAAATTTCCCTGTAGACATTGCTCGGATTAAACTTCAGTATTATAATACTGCAATAGGGCTGATGATTATCTAATGATTTCTGACAGCCTCCCGTCCCAGCCTTGATTCAGTGTAGAATTCACTCTTGGTTGGTGCTCTACTCCCATAACTCAGTCTGGATTTTCATCACAGAGGTGGGGAGCAGGAGTCGGGAAAATTCCAGGCTTTGCTCAGCCTGTCTACCTTGGGAGAAAGTGCTCATGTCGGAGGGATCTTGATTGCCAGGGAGTGAGTGCAGGCTAGTGTCAAGCCAGCTGACCTGGGAGAAAATTTGGAGGCATCCATGCAGAGGTAAGCTGTGTAAAAAGCCCATCATGGTGCACTGGGACTCGGTGTTCCATTTAAAATAAAAGCACAAAGCGCTCCAGCCCTCACACTGCATACATTCTCAATCTCACACCACCACCGCCCCCCCAAATGCCAGATCCATATAACCTCATGCCCTTCCACCCACCCACTATGCTCCGAAACACCCTAAACCAAGCTATGTCCTTGCACCCATCTGTTTAAGCCCCTTACACCCCCATTGCCAATTTATGGCATTTCCATGCCCATTTGTTCGATACAAGTTATAGTGGGATAATGAACCCTATAGTCTTAGTAGGATATATAAAAAAACTTTCAAAAACTTAATGAATTCATACGTTTCTAGTATGTTAAAAAATCATTCTACTACAAGGTTACAGGTGCCAAACATCCAGATCCTTTAGATAATAAAAACTGCAAGTCCTTGAAATGCTTAATCTTATGGAAATGAACATTGTGAAATTGACAGCAGAGATCAGAGAGCCAGAACATTAATCATTCCTTTTCTCTAGGGGCAGCTATTTCAACAAGGGTATTGGATGTCCAGCTTCTGCAGAGAGCCCGGACACCCATACTTTTGTTGAAGCAGCTGTGCCCTTAAGAAAACATTGCTTGATTGACAGTTCAGGTTACTTAGTCTTTGTGGTCAATTTCACTATGTTTATTTACACAAGATTAAGTAGTTTTTGTACTGCTATTTTAAAAAGTCTGGATGACTGACATTTGTTTAATGTGGAACATTTTTTTAATACAGTAGCAAGTTATAAATAATTTTTTTAAAGCTTTTTCAGACACTTAACTTGTCATTATTGGATTAATTGGTCCTATACAGATTTTAGTGGGTCAATGGGCATGGAAGCACCATGGTTTGACCTTGTTGGTATGATGGGCTAAAGGGGGTGAGCAAAAAGGAATGGCTTGTCATAGGGGGCATGAAGGCACGAAGGGAGTGAATGGAATATCATAATTTGGCATGGGGGCATGAGAAGTCATATAGGATGGGTGGAAGGGCATATGGGGCATGAGGAGGACCTTTTGAACTCACCTTTTAAAAGGTCCATCACAGGAAAGAGATAGGGAATCTGGTGAACTGGTGCAATGACAATAATCTCTCCCTCAGTGTCAGCAAAATGAAGGAGATAGTCACCTACATCTGGAAGTGGAGGACATGCCTCTGTCTACATTAGGGGGGATGAAGTGGAAATGGTGGAAAGCTTCAAGTTTCTAGGTGTCAGGATCATCAACAACCTGTCCTGGCCCCTCCATGTCAGTGCTGTAGTTAACAAAGCCCACCAATGCCTCTACTTTCTCAGGAAGCTAAGGAAATTTGGTATTTTCACCAGAATTCTCACCAACCTTTACAGATGCACCTTAAAAAGCATTCTTTCCAGTTGTATCACAGCTTGGTATGGCTCCTACTCTGTCCAAAACTGCAAGAAACTGCAAAGAGTCATGAATGAAGTCCAGTCCATCATGCAAACCAGCCTCCTATCCATTGAGTCTGTCTACACTTCCTGTGCCTCAGAAAAGCAGCCATAATAATCAAGGACTCCATGCATGCCAGACATTCTCTCTTCCACCTTATTCCGTCGGGAAAAAGATACAAAAGTCTGAGGTCACGTCCCAACCAACTCAAGAACAGCTTCTTCCCTGCTGCCATTAGACTTTGGAACGGAACTACCTCGCATTAAAGTTGATCTTTGTCTACACCCTAGCTATGACTGTAATGCTACAATCTGCACCATCCCCTTTCCTTCTCTATGAAAGGTATGCTTTATCTATATAGCATGCAAGAAACAATACTTTTCACTGTATACTAATATATGTGACAATAATAAATCAAATCAAATCAAGTTTATGACTTCCCTAAGGGGTTGTGAACCATAATTTATTAAAAATCTGGCCCAACTCCATGAAAGTTGCAGAGGAGTAAGTTATGTCTATCGCTGCAATGGAGGTTAGGTCGTGAGTTCCAGATGTGGGTGTTTGATAGGAACTAGCCTGCACCCTTTAAAGGTACCTCCTGAAAACTTAAGAAATGGTGAAAATCCAGGTCCTTGTGTGCATGATCTAAACTGAGGCTCCAGTGAGTACTGACAAGAGGGCTGAAATTCAACATCATTGGAGGAAAAACAAAGTATAATGCAATTTTGAAAATATAGAATCTCTCAACAAAATATCAGAGCATTTAATCTCTAAATCATTTAGTCCTGCCTATCCAAATAGAATCCAATAAACTGGTAATTATGTTAGGTACACAGGTAATGAAGGTGATTATGATGAGCATAGGTTTAGGGAGTTGTAATGGAAATTCATTGTTAACTACACAAAGTTCTGGATTACCAAACAGCCAGTTTTAATTGGGTGAAATCCTGGAGCATTGACTGGTTAACGTTTCAGCGCTCCAGTTCCACCAAGATCAAAGCAAAGCATCAGTTTAGTGTGCAGGGCCACCTTAATATTCCCTGGCGAAAACACGGGAAGAAATCTAATGGCAGGATTTTCCTGCCCAGACACTGGCAGGCTATCGTCAGAGGCAGGATGGGAAAATTTGGAGAGCTGTTCAAAGTCAATGCCTCTCCAAACTTTCTTTTGCATTAACGATCTGCAGCCACATCATTAGGAATGCAAAAAGAGTAGGCCATTCAGCCTCTCATATCTGTTCCGCCATTCAATTAATCATGATTGATGTACCATTTCCATTTAATTGCCTTTGCTTTATATTATTTTATATTCTTACCTATTAAAAATCTGTCCCTCTCATATTAAAAACTTTAGTAGTAGCAGCAATTATTAGGGGGCGTATGTTTCAGATTTCCATTGCCTTTTGTCCTCAAATTTTGCTTCCCGATTTAATATGAGTGGTCTAGCTCTAATTTAAAATTACATCCTCTTATTCTGTATTCTCCCACCTGAGGAAATATTGTGTATATATATCTATCCGATTGTGTAAGTAATGTTCAGAGAGAAGACAAACTGAGTGAAAATTCATTTTACGAAAGGTATGCAGAACCATGATGAATATACAAATTATGAGTAAGAATAGGCCAATTGTCCCCTCAAACTTGCTCTGCAATTCAATAAGATCATGGCTGACCTGATTATAACAACAATTCCACATCCCTGCCTATCCCTAATAACCTTTCGTCCTCTTGTTAATCAAGAATTTATCTAGCTCTGCCTTAAAAATATTCAAAGACGCTGCTTCCAGTGCCTTTTGAGGAAGCGTTCCAGAAACTCTCAACCCTTTGAGAGAAAGAAAATCTTCCCGTCTTAAATTAGTGACCCCCTATTTTTGAAAAGTGACCTCTATTTCTAGATTCTCTGACAAGAGGAAACATCTGCTCCTCACCCAGCCTTTCAATATTCCTCAGGACTTTCAAGTTTTAGATCAAGTTGCCTCTTACTCTTCTAAACTCTAGAAGACTCAAACCTAACCTCTCCAACCTTTCCTCATCAGACAACTCACCTATTTCTGCCATTAGTGCAGTCAACCTTCTCTGAACTGTCCCTTACATTTTTAAGTCATTTGTTAGATAAGGAGACCAGTACTGTACAATATACTCCAAATATGGTCTTACAATGCCCTGTATAACTGAAACATAACTTCTCTACTTTTTTAATCAATTCCCTTCACAATAAACAATAACATTCTATTCGCTTTTTTAATTACTTGGACACTAGCCTTTTGTGATTCATGCACCAGGGAAACCAAATCCTTCTGTACTTCAGAACTCTGAAAGCACTCACCATTTAGATAATCACCTTTTTTATTCTTCCTGACAAAGTGGACAAGATCACTTTTGGCCACATCATATTCCATTTGCCAGATTTTTGCCCACTCACTTAACCTTTTGTAGCTCCCCTTACATCCTCTCCACAATTTACTTTCCTTCCTACTGTTGTGTTGTCATCAAATTTAGCTCCTGTCCCTTCGGTTCCTTCATCCAAATCATTTATACAGCAATGGGCAATAAATACAGGTCAGCCAATGACAACCATGTCTCAGAAATTAATAGAAAAAGTTAAGGCTCCAGAACTGATGCCTACGACACAGCACTCATCACATTCTATAACCAGAAAAAGACCCATTTATGTGTACTCTGTTTCCTGCTAGCTTTTCTCACCAATTATGTTATCCCTTAGACTATGAATTTTTATTTTCCGCAATAACATTTGAATATTAACATACAGTGCAGAATAAAAATCATTGTGTAAATGTATTTATCTAATTAATAGATATAAATCAAAGGTTTGCTCCCATTTAGATAAAGAAAAATGAATGTTTATAATAATGGGGTGGGGTTGGGGGGTTCTCAGATGCCCAGAAGCAAAGTTGGCATGGAGCTGACCTGTTCCACGCTAGCCTATCCTGCTGCCATAAACCCACTGCAGGCAGGTCAAATGGGGTAGTGTGAGACTTGTGCCCTTTCACTAGGCAGGGAGCCTTGCCCTTGGGAACTGTAGGATAATCGGATTGGCTAGGCAGCTCCATCAGTTCCAGAGATGCCCAGAATGCATTAGTGGGCACTGCAGAGACTGCAACCAGCAATCAGAAGGCGGCCCAATGGATCTCAGAAACAGGTAAGTCAGGGGTCTTGGGTACGGTGGGTGTGGGCAGATTAGGGAGTAGGGGAACAGAGAGGACTGAGAGTGGTGGGATTATGGCAGCAGGAGGGTAAGAGGAAATTGGGAGGGTTTCCATCTTAGGGGGGAAGCCACCAGACAGAAAGATAGAACCCTCCTTTTCTGCCCTTTGAAGACTTTTGATCAAAAATCCCACTGCCCAGTCTTGCCCAAGTGCCTAGACCAACTGTTTCATGGCATGGACAGCCCATTATTGGGGTCAACTGTCATGGAAGCAAGCCTCAATTGACCCTTGATTATCTACTTAAAGAATGACAGCAGACCGCTGATTTCGGCACTGCCTGGTAATTCTCCACCCACCCCCCGCCCCTCATATTATGGGGGTGAGCTCAGTGGCGGGTGAGAAGGTAGCAGGACAGGGCACCCATCCATTCCACCCCCCCCCTCCAACCCAATGAAAATATGCACAGTGGGGGCATGTAATTTTCAAGTATAAACCAAATTCCCTTTTGAAAGCTGTCACTGATTCTGTTTTTACCATCCTTTCAGGCAATTCATTCTTGAGCATAACAACTCACTGCACAAAACAAATTCTCATCCTCCCTCTGGCTCTAATTCCAATTATCTTACATCTGTGCCCTCTGGTTATCCAAGCATTCTGCGATGGAAACAGTTTCTCCCAACTTATTCTATCAAAGCTCTTCATGATTATGAAACATACTTGAAGCAAAGTATCGGTGCAGATTTAACATTTAACAGATGAATGGTTTGAGTATTTGATTTAAGATTAGCAATCTAAAACACAATTTAATGTATTCAGATATAGGACTTAGTGTTCTCAAGGAAAAAATGTAATTTTCTGTTCTGTACTGTGCAATGATATAGCATCAAAGAGCGTATGAACTAAATGGTCAGTATTATTTCATATCCATTTTGTACCCAAGTTTGCAAACTATGGCAGTCTAAAGTCCAAAGATGTGCGGATTAGGTTGATTGGCCATGCTAAAATTGCCCCTAAGTGTCCTGAGATGCGTGGGTTAGAGAGATTAGTGGGTAAAATATATGTAGGGATAAGGGGGTAGAGTCTGGGTGGGTTTGTGATCGGTACAGACTTGATGGGCTGAATGGCCTCTTTCTGTACTGTAGGGTTTCTGTGATTCTATGATTTTCTATGTTTCTATAAAACTATTTTGGGCCTCAAACTGTCTCTCACAGTGTGTGAAACGGTTTCCTCCATGCTTAACTACAGTTCTGACACGGATGAAGTGGTTTTGCATTGTGTTGGATGTATTCCCATTTTAAAACTTAAGCTCATGCCAGAGAAGGGTCAATGTCGATTGGAACCAGATACAATACCATCTTTACAATCACGGCTGAGTTCAAACGGGAGTAGGTTCCATTCTCAGGGATACTGCAGGAAAACGCAATGCAGTCTTCAGTAATCGGCACCCTTGTGTCTTAAACACAATACAACTGTGCAAAAAAACTCAAATGGTATTCCTAATATTATGCATAAATTATGATTCCTGTCACACATACATGTGTGTTTCATATACGTGGCTATATAAAAACTGGTATTACAACAGTTTCATATTAAATTAGCTCTCTGAAGTATGCCTTCCCCTGCAAGATCAGCATACATAACAGCAGATTCCCCAGGGTTATGGCAATATAAACAGGGAAACCTCTTCACTTGCCTAGGCCCAGTGTTAATTCAGTCACTGGTTCAGCAGCAGCAACCAACACAAAGGAAATGATAGATCGTTTGCTGTGAAACTAACACAAAGACTTTCTTCAAAATTTAAATATCAGCAGAGTTAAATCTTTAAAAGATGCAGCCATATCCTTTCCTTTGAGGTGCCCTGATATCAGTCTCACCTTGCTCAGTCTCCTTACTCTTCTGGCACTTTCTCTTCCTTTGAGCATCTCCCTTTGCTCTGTCACTCATCCAGGCCTGGCTGCACTACACAAGGCATTACCAGGTCCTGTTCTCAACTTTAGAAACTACTTACCGATCCAGGATCACCCTGCAATGCAGAGGTAAGCATAGAATCATAGAATTCTTACAGCACAGAAGGAGGTCATTCAGTCAATCAAGTCTGCATCTACCACAATCCCAGCCAGGCCCTATCCCCATTGCCCCATGGATTTACCCTAGCTAGTCCCCCTAACACTAAGGAGCAACTTAGCATGGCCAATCCATCTAACCTACACATCTTTTGGAAAATGGGAGGAAACTAGAGTACCTGGAGGAAACCCATGCAGAGAATGTGCAAACTCTGTGGACAGTGACACAAACTGGCAATCAAACTTGGGTCCCTGGCACTATGAGGAGGCAGCGCTAACCACTGTGCCACCGTGCTGCCCTCAGCTTCTTTTCTCCTTTGCCAACCATCTTCTTAAGCATCTCCTGCTCGTCTCCTTCACACTCATTTCAAACAAGAGCCACGAGGTCATGGATTTTATGTCACCAATACTAAGGCCATTTGATCAGCTATCTCTGTCACTTCCTTCCCTTCCCTAGTCCACTGAGCCAGATTTCCCCTGAGGCCCTCCATCTTCAGCTCAGATTTGAAACTTTCTTTAATTTCTTTCCTATCTCCTCTCATGACCTCTCTGAGCACAGCTTGTCTATAAGGCCCACCTCCTGTTTCCGTGAACCTATTCTTGCTAAATGACAGACTGCTCAACCTCCCCTCCTGGCTCCCAGATTAGTCAACATTGTTCATGTTTTGTCTGTTCAAGATCTGTCCCTCTCATCTTTAAATCTGCCATTATCAAACTTCCTCTCAAAAAAAAACCCTGGACCCTTCTATCCTTGCAAACCACCATTCCATCTCCAACCTCCTTTTCCCCTCCATAGTTCTTGAACTTGTTGTCACCTCACAAATTTCAGACAGCTTTCCTCTATATTTTCCAGAAGTCAATGTTCGAATCCTCCAATCCTAGCCTCCTGTTACATACTGAAATGGCTCTCATCTCCTCCCTTCTCTTCACATCTCTAAGTGACTGTGAGAAAGGGAAACTATCCATCCTCATCATTTTTGACCTGCCTTCACCTTTGACTGAGTTGACACTCATTCCTCCTCCAACACTCCCCACCATTGGCAAACTGGGCGGCACTGCATCCACCTGGGTCAATTCTTACCCAACTAATCATAGCCAGAGAATCGTCATCAATGGCTTCTCTTCCTATGCACACAGTTATCTCTATTGTCCCCCGAGGATTGATCCTTGGACACTCCCTATTTCTCATTTATATGCTGCACCTCAGTGACATCATCCAAAAACATGTCATTTTCCATACGCACACTGATGACATTGAGCTCTACCTCACTCCTACCTCCCTCAACCTCTCCAAATGGTCAGCCTGCTTATCCGATATTCAGTATGAGATGAGCAGAAACCTCCTTCAATCAAATACTGGGAAGACTGAAGGTATTGTCTTCAGATCCCAACTTCAACTCCACCCTCCCCACAGATTCCATCCCTCTGTCAGATTTGAACCAGGCAGCCATATTTGATGTTATATTATCAGCTATGTATCATTTAAAAACTCCTATTATGACCTCCACAATATCACTTACCTTTTTCCCCTCCCTCAGTTCTTCTGCTGCTGAAACTTTTGTCCGTACCTATGTTACCTTCAGTATTCTAATACACTCCTTGCCAGCTTCCCTCATTCTACCCTCCATAATCTTGGGATCATCCAAAAATCTATGGCAGTGTCCAGACTCACATCGAAAGCTGTTCACCCTCTACCCCTGTGCTCATTGACCCAAATTGGCTCCATTTCACTATAAAATTCTCATCTCTGCTTTCAAATCCCTCCGCAAATTCACCCTTCCCTGTCTCTGTTATGTTCTCCAGCCTCACTGCACTTTGAGGTTTCAGCACTCAGTATGGGCTAGGTTTTTGATTTGATCTGATTTATTATTGTCATGCGTATTAACACAGTGAAAAGTATTGTTTCTTGAGTGCTATGCAAACAAAGCATACTGCTCATAGAGAAGGAAAGAGAGAGTGCAAAATGTAGTGCTACAGTCATAGATGGGCGTAGAGAAAGATCAACTTATTGCAAAGTAGGTCCATTCAGAAGTCTGACAGCAGCAGGGAAGAAGCTGTTCTTGAGTTGGTTGATATGCGACCTCAGACTTTTGTATGATGGAAGAGAGAATGTCCAGGGTGCATGGAGCCCTTAATTATGCTTTGTCGAGGCAGTGGGAAGTGTAAACAGAGTCAATGGATGGGAGGTTGGTTTGCATGATGGATTGGGCTACATTCATGATCTTTTGTAGTTCCTTGTGGTCTTGGGCAGAACAGAAGCCATACCAAGCTGTGATACAATCAGCATCTGTAAAAGTGAGAGTCATAGCTGGCATGCCAAATTTCTTTAGTCTTCTGAGAAAGTAGAGGTGCTGGTGGGCTTTCTTAACTGTAGTGTCAACATGGGGGATCCAAAACAGGTTGTTGATGATCTGGACACCTAAAAACCTGAAGCTCTTGACTCTTTGTACTTCATCCCCATTGATGTAGACAGGGGCGTATTCTCCTTTACGCTTCCTGAAATCGATGGCAATCTCCTTTGTTTTGTTGAAATTGAGGGAGAGATTATTGTTGCTGCACCTGTTCACCAAATTCTCTATCTCATTCCCATACTCTGTCTCATCATTGTTTGAGATTCGACCCACTTCACTGGTGTCATCAGCAAACTTGAAAATCGAATTGGAGGGGAATTTGGCCGCACAGTCATAGGTGTATAGGGAGCATAGTAGGAGGCTGAGAACACAGCCTTTTGGGACACCAGTGCTGAGAATGATCATGGAGGAGGTGTTGTTGCCAATCCTTATTGATTGTGGTCTGTGAGTTAGGGAGTTCAGGATCCAGTTGCAGAGGGAGGAGCTGAGGTCCAGGCCTCAGCGTTTGGAGGGTTTTGTAGGAATAATGATGTTGAAGGCTGAGCTTTAGTCAATAAATAGGAGTCTGACATAGGTGTCATTGTTATCTAGGTGTTTCAGGGTTGAGTGCAGGGTCAGGGAGATGACGTCTGCTGTGGACCTGTCGCGGTGGTAGGCAAACTATAGTGGATGCAGTTGGTCCAGGATGCTGGAATTGATTCGTGCCGTGACTAGCCTTTCACTTCATAATGATGGATATCAGATCCACCGGCCGATAGTCATTAAGACACGCTGCTTGGTTTTACTTGGGTACCAGGATGATTGTCGTCTTCTTGAAGCAGGTAAGAACCTAACATTGATCAATAGTTCCACTTCCAAACACTAAGCCGTCCTTGGAGGGATTGGGACTATCTACAATAACCCCTACAGTCAATAAACTGTAAAGATAATTAAAGGCCACTGGGATCTCGAAATCCTCTCACTGGTACAATGCCACCAGCAAAGAATTAATTGTGTCATAAAACTAGCAAGAAAAAAATCCATCAGCATTCAGCAGTGCAGATTTTTTTTCCCCCAAACGGGTTGAAAGGGATTTTTGTGAAAAAGAAACATTACACTATTGGATAAAGCCAAGTATAAACTACTTCATATATATTTATGGCATCAGAGAATCAGAATTAATTTTGCATTTGTATTTCTGTCATAACATCTGTATTGTATTGTAGTGACAATTAGGTGCTAGGGGACTAATATAATTTAGATAATTGAATTACTGGTGAAATAGGTGCCTCACAAGAAGGAAACCTTTGTGATCATATACACGCTCCAAGAAAGTGAAAAATAGCACACGTGGGATAGTATTATCTGGACAGGAGCTGAATGATACTGATAGGAGTTTCATATGAGCTATTAGTGGTGGTTTGTGAACTCATGTTTCAGATTCGAAGCAACAATGGGGACATGTTTATGGCAGGAGATGAGTGCATATAAAACATTGGCTTTTCACCACCACCACCTCCATTCCCTGCCCTGACCCAGTCCCCACAATAAGTGGGCAAGCATTAGAATCAGCAGGCCACTCACCAATTTTAAATCAATAATTAGTGGACAATTGAACTTGCTACCATCTGATAGGTACCTCCAGCTTCTGTAACCAGTAATATTGCCTTGCTGTAAAGCAAAATCTCAGTCTGCCATCTTACCACCTAATTAGCAACATCACAGAAAAGGGGTCTCCTGGATTGATTATCTGGCCCCATCTATACTGTTTCTATTGGAACATCTGTACTATCATTTACAAGACTGATTCATCTTTGCGTGTTTATCTCATTGCATGAAATCAAGGCCACTGGAAAAGTGAATTATCCAGTGTCGGTTTTTGACCCTCTGACCTCCATGAAGGAAAATCTTACTGGATTTTGAATCAGGACTGTGTACCCGTGTGAAGCAATTTCTGTGGTCCCTGCTGTGTAAATCTTTTCTATATTCCTCTTTTACTTGTATGAGTGCAAAGAAAGCAACATTGCTACACTCCTCCCACATTTTGAGTGTGTGCAAATAAACTAAAGTTGTGTTAGTGAGCTTTGAGTTCATCCTAGCTTGAGTCACTGTGGGGTTATGAATAGAAAATTCTATCAGACCAAAATTGATGCCCACTGGGAGCTCAGGGGGGGCCATTCCAAAATGTTATCCATTCTTTTGTTTCGCTCCATGTGGCCTCCAAAAACCCATCCCCCTGGATCCCTCCCTAGACTCCCCCAACCCTATCCTGTTCAATACCCCTGATTTATCCGGGATTCATGTCTTTTCTGTATGACTTGCAGTTCCAGCAGCGGCTGCTACTGTGCTCTGAGGCTGCAGAGACGGATTGGCCAGCGGCTCTCAAAGGTGAGACTCCCTCCCACTGAAGGACGGAAGTCTCAGTCTCACCTCCTTCACACTATTGGCAGCGCGTTAGGGCTACAGGGTGTTCCTGTTCTGCAGCAATCAGCGCAGCGCTGACATGCCTCCCGAAATGGAGTAGGAGGGGAGGGGGAAGCATGGTGAGCAATATGCACCCCCCCCAATAAAATTTAGTCCAGTGTTTGACATGACCTACAGTGGACCAAGAAACACTGCTTATTAAAATGAATGATTTTTCTCAATGAGCAGAGCTGTGAATAAAACTTATGAATGAAGCGCAGAAAATTAACAAAAAATTGGCATGGAATAAATAGATGATATAACGAGAAGTGCCTATTTCTGCCACTGCACCATGGAATTTCTGGAAGTGTTTAATTCAGCAGGAAGTGTGCAAGCAGAGGGTAGAAAATCACAAGTTTGTCATTTCGCTCCCTTTCCACCCACTACTTCCTGTTACATTTCTGACTTTGTTTCTGTCACTGATACAGAATGTACAGGAGCATCATTGTACATTCAAATCTAATGCAAAATGGCTGTTAGTAGAAGGGCTTGTGAATTTCTCGCATCCTGGTAGACCTGACAGTAATAGTTTTACTTGCAAGTCACAATATGCTTTGCATATTGGTTAAATATTCTGCAAACTGAACATGAAAGGTTGGCCCATTTAAAATGAGCATTTAAGGACAACTATCTATTTCAGGATCTCTTAAAGCTGTACTCTTCACTCTTTGATGCCATACAACACTGGGAATGCATTCAGTGCTCCCCTTCGCTGAGCAATGAGAGATGAAGGAGAACACCATTGATATTGGATGGCAGCAGAGATCAACTGCCCACAGCCTTGATTAAAAGCAGGCAAAAACAAGTAGCCAGAAGGACTGTGGGTCTAGCGCTCATCCAAGAGATGTTCAGCAAACCTCCAAGCTGTTCCTGCTGATCTGGAATTGGCCCTTCTACAACAAGGTCTCGGCACTTCCTCTGGTGAAGTCAATGTCCAAACTGTGCTTGGTTACTGCACTCTCCTACAGAACTCAAAAATAAACCAAATCCTGCATGACAAATTTCTTTATGTGCCAGTGGTGTTTCAGTGAGAATGGTGACTTTTCTCAGCTTGGAAACTTCCAATGAGCCCATTGCTGTGATATTGGAAGACATTTAAATTAGATTTGCTATCTTTGAACAGCTAACTTATTCTCTCTAATTCTCAACTTAAAATCTTTAATTTTGACTGATTAGTTCACAAAAATCTTGGAAAAAAGGAGTAACATTTGGACAGGGGTTCTCTCAAAAAGATTCTAAGTTTCCAGCTTGTGGGGGAGTAGGGGAAATTCCCATCTTTTATCTCCAACAGTCTGAGCATGGCAGAATGCATCAGTAGGATTCACTCTAGAAACCAGGGAGCAGGGCCTATTCCCACCCAAGAGGCCAACAGCCTAGTGCTGAGTGGGCCAATGCGCATATGCCAATCTGTCAGCACCAAGATCGGCACATGCGCAATGTCCCCATTCCCCCACCCTGCACCCCCCCACAACATCGCCAGCATCCAATTGCTGGCCTTACCCACAACTCCCATCGCTGGCTTTTCCCCACCCCCACAATCTTTGGCCTCCCGGACCTTCTCGGGCCAGCTCCAATGTCCCCATCCTACTCCCAGCCAGCCCGATCTCCCTGGCCCCTCATCCCACCAATCCTGCTAACCAGCCCCCTACTAGCCCTCATCTCCCCCCTGTCAACAACAGTCCCGGCTCTCTGCCCACCCTGGTGACTAGGCCCACCTGTCTCCAGACTGCCCTGCCCCTCCCACCCCTACCCTGATCGCCAGACCCAATTGCCCTCATCCCTCCACCGCCAATCCTTTTGCAGAGTGGCAGGGTGACGTCCACCTGCACCAATCACATCCTCAATAGACCTCACTCCCAGTAGGCCCTGCCCCCTCTGGTCCCACTTCCTTGGCACTGTCAGGTGCCTGGCGGGCAGTGCCAGATTGGTACTACCCAAGGGTACCCCCTTACCTCCAACTCCCAGGATGGGGTGGGGTGGGGAGGGTGGGGGAACGACTCAATGGCCTCTGTTTCCTCCAGCGGGTTGGACATCTGATCTCCAGCAGCAGACAGCAGTCGCAAAGGCAGCTAGAGGGAACCATGCCTGGCTGTTGCGGCGGGGGGGGAAGGACGGAGAGAGAGAGACAGAGAGAGAGAGAGACAGAGAATGGGGTGGAGAGGAGGGGGGGTGGGAGACACACTAGAGAGCCTGGAAAATAGCGTACCAGGCCAAATTGAAAATGTTAATTTCCATGACATTTCCATATGATAATGCAGCGCAGAGTTGATGATGCTGAGATGTGCAGAAGCCACGGCACCCAGTGTGAATCCTGCAGAATGTCTCCCAGCCCACTGTGTAATTCAAACAGTGCAGTGGACTGGGAGAATTGTAGCCCCCCCCCCTCCCCGATGTTCGTGATCGTGCCTCTAGGTTGTATTAGGCTTCAAACTGGAGCTCGTTCAGATTTCTTGTGTGTTGTGTGGATGGGTAGTGGGGGAGGGAGAGTGCAGTATGAGAACTAAGTGATTCTTGAAGAGAGATGTGATCATCTCTAAACACATTTTTGAGAGAAACTATAAACAATCAAAATTAGAACTCCATTAGCATCTCAGAAGGTTAGAATAGCATCATATAATCCCTACATTGCAGAAAGAGGCCATTCAATCCATCGAGCCTGCACCAATAACAATGCCAACTAGGCCCTATCCCTGTAACCCCATGTATTTACCCTGCTAATCCCCCTGACACTAAGGGGCAAAGTAGTATGGCCAATCCACCTAAGCCACACATCTTTGGATTGTGGGAGGAAACTGGACCAGCCAGAGGAAACCCAAGCAGACATGGGGAGAACATGCTAACTTCACACAGGAACTCAGGCCCCTGATGCTGTGAAGCAGGAGTACTAACCACTGTGCCACTGTGCTGCCCTTACTCTGAATGAAAAGTCTGAAAATGTTTTGCAAATAAGTGATGGGATTACAAAACACTGGAAAAGTTAGGAACCTGCGAGAGAAATAATTTCAAGGAGGACAGAAAATTTGTTTATTAGTGCCTGCTCCCAAGTGAGCACATGCACCATGCACAAACTGAAACATTTTTAATCTCTACGCTAATATTGGTCACCCATTTCTGTACCTGCTTATTGACCAAGAGTCTGCATTGCGGCACAGCAATCCAAAAGGTACTGGACCAGTATAACAAATACCGATGGTGCTAGATCTATACATATACCACTTGCACATCATCAGAGCACATACAGCAATCATTACCGTGCACAGTTCTCATCTCCATATGACCAAAAGAATATCTTTATATCTATTAATGTACAAAAGCTTCTCAAAGAAGATATCAGAACTGAGAGGTTGGAATAGGCTGGAGTTGTTTTCTCCAGAAACGAAAAGGCTGAGCAGTGCCCTGAGAAAGGTTTTTAAAATTTGCTCATGATTCAAGTAGCATTCCAAAGATTATTTATTAACTTACATGTTCAGTTTTCTGAATTTAGACCTTAGCTGCTAATGCTCCCTCATTAGCAATTCTTAAGAACAGAGGAACATAGGGTCAGACGAAGGGCAGTCAGACCCTCAAGCCTGTTCTGCTATTCGCCCAGATCATGGCTGATTGTCTATTTCTGTACCATTTTCCCTCACTATTCCCATATCCCTTCATGCAATTAGCATCTAGAAACGTATTGATCTCTATCGTGAATTTACTCAACGACTGAGCTTTCCCATTCTCTATGGTAGAGAATAAAGATTCATTGGCCCCTTAGAAATTCCTCTCCATGTAGATCTAAATGGTTTTCCCCTTATTCTACCACAGTGGCCCCTGTAGTTATTGATCCTGGGGAAGCATCATTTCTGCATCTCCTATGTTTATCCCTTAAGAATTTTGTACATTTTAATGAGATTAGTCTCTCTTTGTCCTACTTAGGCTTTCATGCATTGTGCTATAGAGTCATAGAGGTTTACAGCATGAAAACAAACCCTTCGGCTCAACTTGTCCATGCCACTCTTTTTTTTACTATTAAGGTAGTCACAATTGCCTGCATTTGGCCCATATCCCTCGATGCCCATCTTACCCATGTTTAACTGCTTTATATAGGACCAAATTGTACCCACCCCTGTTCTACTCTGGCAGCTCACTCCAGACGCTCACCACCAAAAATTGCTCTTCTGGGCCCTTTTGGATCTCTCCCCTCTCACCTTAATCCTATGCCCTCAAGCTTTAGACTCCCCAACATTTGGGAAAAGATGTTGACAAGCTATCTTATCTATACCCTTCATATTTTATAGACCTCTATAAGATTGCCCCAAGCCACTCCAGGGGAAAAAGTCCCAGTCTATCCAGCTTCTCCTTATAACTCAAACCATCAAGTCCTAATAGCATGCTAGTAAATCTTTTCTGCACTCTTTCTAGTTTAATAAAATCCATTCTATAATAGGCTGACCAGAACCGTACACAGTGTTCCAAGTGTGGCCTTACCAATGTCTTGTACAACTTAACAATACATCCCAATGCCTGTATTCAATGTTCTGACCAATGAAACCAAGCATGCTGTGTGCCTTCTTCACCCATCACCCCTACCTCCCCGTCCACCTGTGACTCCACTTTCAAGGAGTCATGAACCTGTACTCCTACATCTCTTTGTTCTATAACTCTGCCCAATGCCTCACCATTAACTGAGTAAGTCCTGCCCTGGTTCAATCTACCAAAATGCATCATTTATCTAAACTCCATCTGCCATTCATCAACCTACTGGCTCAATTGATCAAGATCCCATTACAATAACATTCTTCACTGTCCACCATACCACCAATTTTAGTGTCATCTGCAAACATACTAACCATGCCTCCTAAATTATCATCCAAATCATGAATATAAATGATAAGTAATAGTGGATCCAGCACCAATCCCTGAGGCAAACTGCTGGTTACAGACTTCCAGTTTGAGAAACAACCCTCTATATCCATCCTCTGTCTTCTGTCATCAAACCAATTTTGTATCCAATTTGCTACCTCACATTGGATCCCATGAGATTTAATCTTATGCAACAACCTACCATGCGGTACCTTGTCAAAGCCTTGCTAAAGTCCACGTCATGTCATCAGGATCCTTCCCTCCTACTTCAAGTTTCTCTCCAGTCTGGAAGAGATGCCCTTAACTCTCGCAGCAGACAGGCAGCACAGTCTTCAGGCGCTCGCTGTCAGTTGTATGTAACAGTAATCTATCCCCCAGACTTTACAGTCCCATTCTACAACTACATTCCTTTTAAGTCCCCAGACTTGATGGCTGCCTGCATAATGGTGCCATTGTCAGTTTGCTCATCCACCCTGCAATCCCAGCTTTTGTCTACACAAGCTGCAAGAACCTCAAACTTGTTGGAGACAACTGCGAGAGCTAAAGCTCCTCCATTCTGCATTCTCATACCTACTTCACTTGCAGACATACCATGCCCACAGACCAAATCAGATGTACTTCACCTAAGAGGTGTGACGGCCCTCTGCAACAAAGTGTCCAGATCCCTGATGTGTCACAGGGTCTGAAGCTCAGGCTCCAACTCATCAACTCGGGCCCAAGGTAACTGAGCTGCAGACACCGTAGATTATGGTGGTGTGCACCATTCCCCACGTGCTCATTCCCCCTGTCATTCTGTAGTCCAAAGGAAATGCCAACTTCAGTCATGTCTGGGAGCAAGTGGGCTGTGCAGGACTCTTGGAGCTGGGTTTTATAGTCTTCAGCAGGGTCAGGAAAGTGGAACAGAAAGTGTGTGGCCCACTCACTCTCACCATTTCAGCGCATTGGATCCAGTATTGGCCAGCCCATTAGCAGCTAGCCAGCAGAATGCAGTCAGTTGGCATTATGAAAGGGGCTCCGCGCTCATTCAGGAAAGGGGTTAGGCCTTGAACCAGTAAATGGCTCCGACCATCAGTTTAAAGACTCCCTTACCTCAGTCTCTCCTTAATTGTTAGGTCAGCCTATTAAAAACTGAACAAATGAAGTATACCACTGCCAAACAGGGCCACTTTCAGCTGTGGACTTTGCTACTATATGCAGCTAGGGTGCTATTTTCAAGTCTTTTCATCCACCCTTGTGCTGCTTCCTCACACCTGACATAACTCACTTCCTGTGCGACTAATAAAAAATGGAGGGGGCAATGAAGATTGCAGTCTCCTGGCTTTTTAAGAAGCAATGGTTTTTGTTTCTTTCAGGAGGACGTGGGTTTCCATGGCAACTGCACGCCTTCGATATTATTGGAGCCTGGTAGGATGAGGTCAGATTGATGACCTGGCAACCGTCATGGCAGATCGCTGGGGGTGGGGGTATGTGAAGGGAGGCAGCCCTCAGAAGTCAGGAAAAAGTCTCACAGCCACATAATTGCCAGAAGACCGCAGTGAATTTACACAATCCTGCAAATCGCCAAACACTTCTGCAATCGCAGCAAGAGCCATAGAAATCAATCCACAACTAACTTGACAGTTGTTGATGATCCTTCTAAGTCAATAGTGGGGGTTTCTGCCTGCTGTTCCACATGGAACCTCAGAGGAGGTAACAGCACAGTGGGCAGCACAGTAGCACAGTGGTTAGCACTGCTGCTTCACAGCTCCAGGGACCTGGGTTCGATTCCCTGCTTGGGTCACTGTCTGTGTGGAGTTTGCACATTCTCCTCATGTCTGCATGGGTTTCCTCCCACAGTCCAAGGTTGATTGGCCATGCTAAAATTGCTCTTAGGGCAATTTTTGAGATGCGTGAGTTAGAGGGATTAGTGGGTGGAATATGGGGGTAGGGTCTGGGTGGGATTCTGGTCGGTGCGGACTTGATGGGCCGAATGGCCTCTTTCTGTACAGTAGGATTTCTATCTTCTATCGACCTGTTTAACTGTGCGAGGTTAAGAGTGGATAGGAGCTGGAGTGTTGAGCTCCAAAATGGCAGTGGCACTTAGATGTCCGGCACTAACTGATACCACAATCTGCCCACTCTAATACTCTGAACATGTGCTTCCTGCACACGCGGTAACACACTCGTCGAAATGGCATCCAGCGCATCCCACCTCAGGAGTGTGTGTGCCCGTGTGTCACAAACACATTTTGGAGACATAGCATCAAGAAGTCGGAAACAACACATCTGAATTTTGTAATCAACGCCTGTCATTCATGACCACACCGTCAGGTTTCAGTTATTAGAATCTGACTTACAACTGCAGGAGGTCCTCATGATTACTTTCTAGAATCGTAATTAGCTTGTGATGAATTGAACCTTTTGTTTCCTTTGTTGCCAATATACTGTCTCAGATGCTGTACAGAAATGAGAATTTAATGCCAGCAATTTAATTAGAATGAATTATAATGAGGCCACAGATCTGCAACCTTTCAATGCACCTCTGCATAAGGAAAGAAAATTAGACTGGGACCCAGATAAATCAGATCCAAGCCTTCTCCACCAGCTTCTGAGGGCTTTGCGCAGGCTAGAACCTCTGCCCACCCCCATTAAAAGGAACATGGCTAACAAAGGGGATTTATCAGCCTGGGAACTGTCCATCAGGTGAAGAGAGGTTATTGGTACTGCCAGTGAAGGTAGGTACACTGACTGCGACAAAGGTGTGTGCGTCCCAATGGATTGGGGATGAAAGGGGATAGGTGAAGTCCAGCTGAATTATAATCCATGCACCCCAATGGCTTTCTGGGCCCCTTTCAAGGGGGAGCAATCAAGCTATGTTTCGGAGTTGGCAGATTGGGCTGAGTCCTGAACCTCAAGCCTTAATCTGATTCTGGTACTTGCCAGATCCAATCCCCCAGTTATTTATTATTTAAATGGAGACTAACATGGCAAGCAGTGGATATTCCTGGCTGGCATGTAACAGTGTCCTTGCCCAGATCAAGGACCTATGTAATATCAGATCAAATATTAAAATTTATTTATTGGCCACAAGTTGAAATACATTAACACTGCAATGAAGTTACTGTGAAAATCCACACTCCGGCGCCTGTTCGGGTGCATTTAGGGGGAATTTAGCATGGCCAATGCATCTAACCTACACATCTATCCGACTGTGGGAAGAAACCAGGGCACCCAGAGGAAACCCATGCAGACACGGGGAGAAGGTGCAGACTCCGTGTGGACAGTGACCCAAGCCAGGAATTGAACCTGAATCCCTAGCGCAGTGAAGCAGCAGTGCTAATCATTGTTCTATACTGGCACAGAAAATGTAACAATTTCTACAACAGTAAAATTTGTAACTAACTCCATTAAAAAGCCATATATTCAGTGTTTTGTTATTACAGTTAGAAACAGTTCCATATATTCTGTTAAGGTCAACTATCTTTAAGAGCTACAAGAAAATATGGTAACCATTAAGCTGAGATCGAGCTAAGGAATGTAATTTAAATCTTGTGGGTTAAGATGTCACACTTCATTGTTGCTGCAATTTAAGGTGTAAAAATGCCAATGACGCCCACCAGCTCACAATCCTAAAGAGACAGTTTCATCAAAGAGCAACCGAGTGATCCGTACGATCATTTATGATGAGTATGTACTATTCTTCCTTGGAAAATTGCCTGCAGCTATATTTTGTTTGTACTGTTCCTGAGAAATCAGGAATCATTTTAGTCCGGCCATACCATCTGTCACTCCCCTGTCTGTCTCAAAGGTTTTGTTTTGCTTTTTGACAGATTCACATTACATGCGTTACTATGTTCAGATGAACAACCGACGAATGAATATTCACACTTTCGAGATCGAAGCACTCGAGGGGGGAATGCAATTTTCAGTGAACTGACTCACAGTGCACCTTTCAGGTGTCTTCCCCTTATTAAGGGATCTTTCTGAGGCCGGCAAAGAGCTCCTATGATTGGCAGGATCGCTGCAACAACTTCGAATGAAGAACAGAAGATATCATCCCAGTGGCTGCAAGTGATATTTAATACCTTCGCTCATCTGTCCTGATACTTCACTCAATATTCTGACACACATTAAATCTAGAAGTAGAAATATTTCCTTAATTACAGGAGGCGAGTCGATTTGATTAACTGTGCCATTTTAAAAAGCATGTCAATCATTTCTATAAAGTCAATGATTTCTTTAAAACATAGGACGCGATCTTATCGGCTGTTTACGCTGAGCTCCTGCAACAGTGATGTCAGAGAATTTGGTGGTCAGCCAAATCTCCATTCACTGAGACAGGATGGGAGAATCCCACTGGCGTGAACGGTAGCAAGATTCCAGCCAATCTGATGTTTAATGGACATTGCCCATAAACAAGTGTTAACGCATGTTTCTGATTTCTGAGGCACTGTCTTAGATCATTCATGAGACGTGGGCATCGCTGGCAAGGCCAGAATTTATTGACCATTCCTAGTTGCTCTTGAGTAGGTCATGGTGATCTCTTTTCCTGATTCATAGAATGAATCATAGAATCCCTACAATGCAGGAAGAGGCCATTCAACCCACTGAGTCTGCACTGACAACAATCCCACCCAGACCCTATCCCCGTAACCCCACGTTTTTACCCTGCCAATTCCCTACCACTAAGGGTAATTTGGCATGGTCAATCAACCTAACCCACAAATATTTGGACTGTGGGAGGAAACCAGAGCATCCGGGGAAACCCACCCAGACATGGCGAGAACGTGCAAATGTCACACAGTCACCCTAGACCAGAATTGAACCCGGATCCCTGGCACTGTGAGGCAGCAGTGCTGACCACTGAGCCACCATGCCATCCAAGTATCCACTTTCAGCATTAAGGCCCAATGACAGTGAAGGAATGGTGACATATTTCCAAGTCAGGAGAGTGTGTGACTTGGAAGAGAACTTGCAGGTGATTCTTTTGCCACCGCCCACTTACCTTATCCATTGAGGTGGTAGTGATCGTTAAAATGCCTTCAGCTCATCAACAGTGCGAGATCAGTTGAAGAAAGTCAAATGATCCTGTTGCATGTTCTTGGGGTTTTAGAGGACGATACTAGGCATCTAGGAAGCTGCATCCACACCCACAAACTAAAGAATTTTGCACACTCTTTAATGGAGATGATTGTGGTCTTGCCGTTAGCCGAAAGGCCATCTTGTTTTAGTGTATGCCCATCAAATTAATTGGATAACACCAGCCCTTCTTCAGAATCAAGGACCACAGGGGCAGAAGTCCTGCCCACCAAGAACTGCTAACCAATCAGGAGCCAGCAGCTCCAACTGAATGGCAGCATCACCAAGCTGGATGCTGCCAGTATGACTGATTTGAACTAGAAGATTGCCGAAAAGAGACGCATGCGCCGGAATTTTACCACCTTGCATTCCCCGGAATCGGAATGGGCAAGGCTCACAGAACGGAATTCTCCGCTGGCCTCGGGCGGGATTTTACAAGCCTCGCCCGGGTGAGGTTGTAAAATCCCTGCCATGGTGCCAAATAGATAATGTAGCCATTGGATTCTCTTTCAGGCCTGTGCTCACTAACACTTTTATAGTTTCTACTATAAATACATTATGTGATGGAATGAGCCCTAACTTCCTATCCAGTGCTCATTTGCGATATGTGGATGATAGGTTTATGATCTTTAAGTCTGCAGCTTCATGCAAGGATTTCCTTACAGACTATACTATGCTCCATCCCTCCGTTCCAATCATCCTCAGCTGATGAATCAGTGCTCCTCCATGTTGAATCTAATAGGAGGAGCACTGAGGGTGACAAGGACAAAGAGTGTACTCTGGGTGGAGGCATCAATATCCACCACCATGGGTGTATTGGTAGCATCACCACTGACTGAGCTGGCTGGTCCTAAAGGACAGAACTGCCAGGCTGGGACTGTGGCAGGTAGGGCAGGAACCAACAAGAGGGAAAAACCTACTTGTCCTCATCCCTCACCAATCTGTCAGCTGCAGATGCATTTCCCCATGACATGCAGGAGCGACCACTGCACTATCCTTGTGGAGAAGAAGTCCCATGTTCACATTGAGGATACCCTCCCATTGTGTTGTGTGGCACTATAATCATGCCAAATGGGATAGACTTCAAACAAACCTAGCAACTCAAGACTGGGCATCTACGAGGTGCTGTGGGCTAACAGCAGCAGCAGAATTGTACTCAACCACAATCTGCAGCTTCATGACCTGGCAGATCCCCAACTTTACATTTATCACCAAGGGGAATCAACCCTGGTTCAATGAAAAGTGCAGGAGGGCATGCCAGGAGAATGGTTTCATGGTCACCATTAGACTTTTAATTCCAGGTTTTTACTGAATTCAGTTGAATTGAATATATACGGGCTAAAAGTCCCTTTCTGAACTGCCTCAAACTGATGAGCTCCTAAAACCTCATTTCGAGCAAAATAAGAATTGCAAAATATGTTTCTACAGTCACAACAGTCCCTGTAATAATGCTGAACACAATTCTTTTGATATCTTAATTAAATTCTGGATCATAAATAAATAATGATTTTTTTTTTAAAATCATGTCCTGCTCATTATTGTATAATGATGATAATAGGAAAAATCATGTCCATTTTTATAATAATAAATGAAACATTTATCATTAAATTGTCAAAGGATCAGAGTGATTATTCCCATAGTGCCAGGTTTATTTCTATGACTCAAGAGTTTGTCACAACAATAATCTGTTCTTGCCACACTACCAGTTTCATTTATGTGATCACCTTTATTACTCACCACATCACATCCAAAAAATTATAGATCATATTAATGGATAACACGTTGGATAATGGATAACATGGTTAATGGATAACATGATTATCTACACACTATAGCACAAATATTAACCTGAGATTGCAAATTGCTTATTTTGAATACCACAACTTGAATGAACATATGAATATGAATGTATGAATGACCTTTGCCATTCTTTCCTTGCCTTTTGACAACAGATCAGTACATAAATCACACAAAGGGTACATCTTAAAGCAATTTGGACCCTGATCCATCTTGATTAGCAGCTGCCCACATAGTACATCCATCCAAAATATCTCCAGCTGAAAAGAACAACTTTAAAATGTGTTGAAACCTTGACATAGCAAGTCAAAAAATAATTAAAAGGACAGTATGTTTGAGCTCTTAATATGGCCTATAAAGAGACCCCAAGGTAAGTAGATGTAAGTCAACAGGGAAGGTTTATTCAATGTCATAACAGTAGCACTTTCCGTACAAGACTGCTATTGTAAGCGCCACCCGGGTGGAGCTTGTGCCCTGGACCACTTGACCCACTCTCTTGAAGGGACATATGCTCAACTACATACATAACAGACGTTAAATATTAAACGTCCACCTCAGGGATTTAGGTTCAGTTTCAGACCAGACCGCTGAGTTGCAAATTTGCTCTGGCTACTGGATTTAAGAGTTTGATGTGAAATTGGTTTGTACCATCTCAATCTAATCTCCCAAAGAGTGGAGATGCCAGTGTTGGACTTGAGGGGGTTGGGGGGGGTTGGGGGGAGAAGTAAGAAGTCTCACAACACAAGGTTAAAGTCCAACAGCTTTATTTGGAATCATGAGCTTTCAGAGCGTTGCTCCTTCATCAGAAGAGTGGAGGTTGGTTCACAAACACTGCATACATAGGCAAAGACACAATTGCTAGATAAGATTTTGCCTGCTTTCTTGCATCTTTATAGAAACTTGATGTCTGTACCAATATGCACGATCTTCTTGGAGATCCTCTCCAGTTTTAATCTGTTGGACTTCAACCTAGTGTTGTGACTATCATCAACACCACAAACCATAGGTTCAAAGTGGAGAGGATCTCCAAGAAGGTCGCACATATTGACACAGACATCAAGTTTCTACAAAGATGCAAGAAAGCAGGCAAGATATTATCTTGCAACTGTGTTTTCACCTACGGATGCAGTGTTTGTGAACTAACCTCCATTCACCTGATGAAGGAGCAGCACTCCAAAAGCTCATGATTCCAAGTAAACCTGTTGGACAATCTTGCGAAGGCATGGACCTATAGCGGAAAACTAAAATTAAAATTAGCTCACATTTTCGCTTGCAGAATGGCTGCTGTAGGAAAATGTAAAAGTCACATTGATGTGGATCTATGGAGAGGTCTTGTGGCTCAGTAGATGTCACCCCTGCCTCTGGGCTAGAAGCTCTGAGTTCAAGCCCCAATCTCTAGGACTTGGTGGCTGAGGAAGGAGCATTCATGACATGATCCAAACAGGTCAATAATCAACCTGTTAACCCTTTTCACTGTTCCTCAGTGTGTATGAAGGTACAAAACAAACAATATAGTTCTATTGTTACACTGTTAGGGCAGAACACAGCGATGATCCACAAAAGAGGAAATAATGGACAACTGTGGAGCTCTACTCCGGGGTGACTTACAAGAGCAGGAAGATGGAATTAAGCTAAGACAAATGGGTGAAGACTTCTTATCTTGGCTTGTTTCATCAAACATGTCAGTGCAAATAATATCCTCTCAATGCATCATCACTCTTAAAGGACTGTCCTACAAGCAAGGCAAAAATAATTAGTTGACGGAGGATAATTGGAGAACTGCAGCTTCCTTGGCATTTCTATTGCAGAGAGTCTTCTGAAGTACCATGGCTTTCTTTGGAAATGCTGTTCACTTTGGATTAAACTATGGCCTTGAACATGGAGGTGACAGGAGAGAGAATGCTGTCTCACCTTTGGTCTCAAACTGGGATGAAGTAAGAACATTGTTAAGCTGCACAAGGTGTCTTTCTTAATTAGCTCGTGTATTGTGAGCATTGCTAGTGAAGCCAGCAATTATTGCCCATTCCTGATTACCCTTGAGGAGGTGATGGTGAGCTGCCTTCTTGAACCACTCCATGCCTGATGAAGGAGCCGCACTCCAAAATCTCATGATTCCAAGTAATCCTGTTGGACAATGTGTTCTGAGGCTTCTTAATGTGCGCTCCCCGCCCCCCCCCACCGCCCCCCCGTCAAGTCCAACACTGGCATCTCCACTCTTTGGGAGATTAGATTGAGATGGTACAAACCAATTTCACATCAAACTCTTGAATCCAGTAGTCAGAGCAAATTTGCAACTCAGCAATCTGGTCTGAAACTGAACCTAAATCCCTGAGGTGGAGGTTTAATATTTAACATCTGTTATATATGTAGTTGGACATATGTCCCTTCAAGAGAGTGGGTCAAGTGACCCAGGGCATAAGGTCCACCCGGGTGGAGTTTGCTATAGCAGTCTTGTACTGACAGTGCTAATAAACCGTTCCTGTTGACTTACATCTACTTACCTTGGGGTCTCTTTATAGGCCATATTAACAGCTCAAACATACTATCCTCTTAATTTTTTTTTGACTTGCTACGCCAAAGTTTCACTTTGTTGTAGGTACACCTACAGTTTCGTTAGGGAGGGAGTTCTAGATCTTGGATCCAGTGACAGTAAAGGGATAGTGATATATTTCCAAGTAAGGATGGTACGTGACTTGGGGAGAGACTTACAGATGGTGATGTTTCCATATATCTGCTGCTCTTGTGCTTTTAGGGGAATTTAGAAGGTGCTATCAAAGTAGCCTTAGTGAGTTGTAGCTCATCTTGTAGATAGTACACTGCTGCCACTGTGCATTGGTGGAAGAGGTAGTGGGTGGTTAACGTGGTTGATGGGGTGCCAATCAAGCAAGCTGGTTTGTCCTGGATGAGTTGAGTTTCTTTAGTGTTGTTGAAGCTCTACCATCCAGGCAAGTGGAGAGTACTCCATTACATGTGCCTGGTAGATGATGGTCAGGCTTTGAAAAGTCAGGAGTTGTGTTTCTCTCCACTGAATTACAGCTTCAGACCTGCTCATACAACCACAGTATATATACTTATCCGCCGAAGCCTTAATATTGTCCAGGTCTTGCTTCATATGGACATGGACCGATTCAATGTCTGAGAAGTTGTGAATGGTGCTGAACATTGTGAAAATACCGGCGAACACCCCACTTCTGACCTTATAATGGATGGGAATTTCCAGTCTGGGTGGGGCAAGACTGTGAAATCCTACCCGTTGTATATAAGGTTCACAAAGGATTGTCAGCCCAGGATACTGAATGTGGCGTGTTCACAGAGATTAAATAAAGGGGTTTGGAATTCTGAACACGAGGTTATCTCCTCTCATTTCCTTCATTCCAACATTTCCCATTATATCTGCCTGCAGAAGACATTTGCCTATGACTAGGGCATTTGTAGGCAATACAATCCTGATGACATGGGGGGGTGGGGGGCAAAGAAATTCTGATGTTGGAGACAGCAGAGGGATCTTTTTGCTGGTATCAATTTATTTTGTTTTAATCCTTACTTCATAATTCACTCTTCACCCACACAGATACACATTGCCTCATCATGTGCAGTTGCGTTTCAAAGAATGAGTTATTACTAGCACTATTTCTCAAGATGAGGTGCTAACAATGCCCACTGATGAGTCATGGCCAAGCAGCTACAAGCATACTGCATCAATCACTATTAGAACAGTGTGTCCACTCTTCTACTCAGTTTACACAGAGTTTGAAGCACAGAGTATTAGTGAAGATGAGCAAGGATTGGTGCCCAGATGCAGCTTATTCATTGAGGCTCACACACAGAGAGTGAACATCACCTGCTGGCTTACAAATGCACTTTAAATCACTATGCTGTGTTGCCATTTGAAGATTGGGAATGGTGACAACTGTCTCAAATAATGGAGATGTCTCACAGATCAATGTCATATCCCATAACCACTAGCCACCCCACTAGGATGATTACCAATGTGCCATAGAAAATACAGAGTACATAAAAAATAGAAGCAGGAATAGGCCATTTGGCCCTTCAAGCCTTCACTATCATTCATTACAATCATACTTGATCATCCAACCCAATGGCCTGATCCTGCCATCCCTCTACATCCTTTGATCCCCTTCACCCCAAGAACTATATCCAACTCCATTAACACAATCCCTATGGCTCCTTTAATTAAAATGTCATATATTAATCAATTAATTATAATTGATTAATAATTAATCGATTATAGATGCACGGTTCCCTCGACCTCAGTGCTCCACATAAACAAGGAGCCAAGGCCAGACTACAAAGTCTGAGGACAACAAAATTCCATTATCAGCTCATTCTCTACAACAACTTACATTTATATAATAGATAATAGATACTGTGAATGCTGGAAATCTGAAATAAATCAAAAAATGCTGGAAAGATAGAGCAGGTTTGGCAGGATCTGTGGAGAGAGAAACAGTTAACATTTCAAGTGTGCACTGAAGAAGAATCAAATAAACTCAAAACATTAACTCTGTTTCTTTCTCCACAGATGCTGCCAGACTTGCCATGTCTTTCCAGCGTTTTCTGTTTTTATTTTCATTTATGCAAGATATTTCATAGAATCTCTACAATGCAGAAGGAGGTCATTCAGCCATCGAGTTTATTTATCCTGCTAATCTCCTAACACTAGGGCCAATCCACCTAACGTGCACATCTTTGGATTGTGGGAGGAAACCAGAGCACCCAGAAGAAACACACGCAGAACATGCAAACTTGACATAGACAGTGACGCGAGGCCAGAATTGAATCTGGGTTCCTGGCGCTGTGAGGCAGCAGTGCTAACCATTGTGCTACCATCCCGCCCGAATGGCTTAATGGAGTAAAATGCCCCAAGACATCCCCAAAATTTACCTATTGTTTTTAAGAAGAAGATACAAGGACAGACGACCAAATGTCTGGTAAAAGAAGTAGGTTTTATGTAGCAGAGAAGACAGAAGTTGAGCAGTGCAAGATTTTGTAGAGGGAAATTCAGAGCTTAGGGAGTAGGTGGCAAAAAGCACAACAGCTATTGCTGGAGCAAAGAAAGTGGGTGATGCATAAAGGAGCAGAACAATTTTTATGATTTCACTTTAGCTGGTGCACAGAAAAAATCTTCACCTGTGAAAATCGAAGTGTAAGCACAATAGTGGTTGAATGATTGACTGAGCATTTTGTTAAACATTGAATGATCATCCTTCCTTCCAAACATTGATTGCACTAACAAAGATTAATGGAGCTTCTGAATCTGCTCATCCAATGAACATTTTACTGTTCAAATGATAACAAATTTTGTTGAAAGAAAGATGTGAAATTCTCTTCTTAATAGAAGATACAGAATACACTGAAAGTTGTTGAACTGAATCTCAAACCAATACTAATTTAAAAAATGATTACAAATCAGAAATTGAAAACTTCTATCATTTTGATTTAACTGTGGGTAAGTGTAAAAGTAGTGCATGGTGAAAACCAGCTCATAGCAAAAAATGGATAAGAAAGACAAATTTCTGTCATTTCAACATGACCCAAACAATCTTGTTCAATTTTAAACAGTTGCCAAAATTTTTTTTATGCATTCATGGGACATGAGCATTGCTGGTTGGCCAATATTTATTGCCCATCCCTAGTTGCCTTTGGAGGGCAGTTGATTGTTAACCAGGTTGCTGTGGCTCTGGAGTCACATATAGGCCAGACTGGGTTAGGACAGCAGATTTTCTTTATTGAAGGAAAATAGGAAATAAGCTGGCAATGATATTTGCAGCCTGAATCATTGTTATTAGCTTCTCAGATATATATCACAGATGTTTTGTTCATCCAGGTAATGCAAGCTTGTGCAATTTTAATCTTAAATACAGCAAAAACCAAAAAAAAGCTTATATTTGTATAGCACCTGTAAAGTAATAAAAAAAATCACAGGACCATTGTAAAGCAACATTTGACAGCAAGTCATAAAAGTTCATACAAATTAAGAGCAGGAGTAGTAGGCCACTTGGATCTTCAGGCCTGCTCCGCCATTCAGCAAGATCATGGCTAATCTAATTGTAATCTCAATCTCACATTCCTGACAACCCCTGACAACATAGAATCCCTACAGTGCAGAAAGAAGCCACTCGGCCCATCAAGGATGCACAGACAACAGTCACACACAGGCCCTATCCCCCTAACCCCATGTTTCTCCCTGCAGATCTCCAGACACTAAGGAGTAATTTACCATGACCAATCAACCTAACCTGCACATCTTTGGAATGTGGGAGGAAATTGGAGCACCTGGAGGAAAAGGGAAGGAAACAGGCATGGGGAGAATGTGCAAACTCTACACACACAGTGACCTGAGGCCAGAATGGAACCCCTGCGCTGTGAGGCAGCAGTGCTAACTACTGTGCCGCCATTCCGCCCTTTCACCCCCTTGCTTACCAAGAATCTATCTATCATAGCCTTAAATATATTCAAAGACTCAACTTCCACTGCCTTTCGAGGAAGAGAATTCTAAAGGCTGACCACTCTCAAAGTGAAAAAAACAGATATTAAGGCAGATAACAAAAACTTAGTCAAGAAGATTTGTTTTATGGGCGTCAGAGAGGGAAGTCCACAGTTTTGGGGACAGTAGCTGAAGATACTGCAACTAATGGTGGAGCAATTAACATCAGGAATGCTGGAAAAATCCAGACTTATAGTTACGTAGGTATCATGGAAGCTTATGCGGCCAGGAAAAAATTACAGAGATTGGAAAAAGTGAGGCTGTGGAGAGATTCAAAAACAAGACTTTAAAGTCGAGGTATTGCTTCATCAGGAGATAATGTAGACCAGCGAGAACAGTGACAATAAATAAACCGGACTTGGCGTGAATAAGACACCATTGGCAGAATTTTGAATGATCTCATGTTTATGGGGAGTAAAAACATAGAAACATACAAAATAGGAGCAGGAGTGAGCCATTTGGCCCTTCAAGACTAATTCGCCACACTCGATCTCAATGCCATACTCCCACACTCTTCCATAGTCCTTGATGCTCTTAAAGTCTAGAAATCTATCTGTTTCCTTCTTAAGTATATTCAGTGACTTGGCCTTCATAGTCTTCTATAATAGAAAATGACAGAGGTTCACTGTCTTCTGAATGAAGATTTTTCTCCTCATCTCAGTCCTAAATGGCCTGCACTGTATTCTGAGACTGTGATTCCTTCAACCAGATGAAGCAGCATCCCTATATCTAGCCTGTCCTACCCTGTCAGAATGTTATATGTTTCAATTAGATCCCCTTTCATTCTTCTAAATTCCAGTGAATACAGAATAGAACATGGGAAGACAGCCAAGGTGCATTCCAAAAGTCAAGCCTATGGGTAACAAAGGCATGCCTGAGTGTTTCAGCAGCAGATGTGTTGATGCATGGATGAGATCCAGTGATGAAACCATAAGACATGGTACAAACAGACAATTTGGCCTATCGAGTATGCTCTGCCATTCAATGAGATCATGACTGATGAGTTCATAAATTCATAAGATATAGGAGCAGAATTAGGCCATTTGGTCCATTGAATATGATAATCCTCAACTCCCTTTTCCCGCCTTATCACCATAACCCTTGATTCCCTTACTGATTAAAAATTTGTCTATTTCAACCTTGAACATACTCAATGACCCAGCCTCTACAGCACTCTGGGGTACAGAATTCCACAGACTTACTACTCTCTGAGAGAAGAAATTCCTCCTCATCTCTGTCTTAAATGGGCGACCCCTTACTCTGAGATTATGTCCTTTGGTCTTAAACTCATCCACAAGGGGAAACAACCTCTCAGCATTTAACCTGTCAAGCCCCTTGAGAACCCTATATGTCTCAGTAAGGTTGTCTCTCAATCTTCTAAACTTCAATGAATACAGAGCCAACCTACTGAACCTCTCCTCATAAGAAAATCCCTCCATACCCAGGATCATCTTAGTGAACCTTCTCTGGACCTTTTCCAATACCAGTATATCTTTCTATAATGACTTCAATCAGGCCATTGAAGTTGACCTATTGGAAAGTGAACTCCCTGATTAAAGAGTCAATTGACGGGCCAATCAGGGAGCTTTTTACCTTGTATTTAATCAGGAGTGTCAGTTCTTCTGGCACTCCCGGAGGTAGACTGCCGACTGATAGCACTCTGTGCACTGCTGTTGGAATTGTAAATAAAGGGATTCTGGTGAATTGATATCTACCTCCTGAGACTTTATCCTTTAGATAAAGGGACCAGACTGTTCACAGTATTCCATGTGTGGCCTAACTAGTGCCATGTATAGTTTTAGGAAACCTTCCCCACTTTTATACTCCATTCCCTTCTAAATAAAGGCCAACTTTCCATTTGCCTTTCCTATTACCTGCTGAACTTGCATGCTAGCATTTTGTGATTTTTGCACGAGGACCCCCAAATTCTTCTCTGCTGCAGCTTTCTGCTGTCTTTCTCAATTTAGAGGATATTCAGCTCTTTTATTCTTCCTTCCACTTAGGACCCCCAATTCGCGAAGTGATGAGAAGTCTGTCTGTGAGCCTTCCCATCCGGATTTAATCACAGCAGTGGCTCCCCACACTATCCCCCTCCTCCACTCTCCCATCTGATCAAATACTCCCACCACCAATAAACTCACCATGATTGAGGGCATTAAATTCCACACCAAGTTAATTCACCCTCTTTATATATTAAGCAGGACTTTAATGTTTTATGATTATATTGGGGCATAGCAAAGGCCAACAACTGAGTTCCAATAGCTCCACTCCGGTACAAAGTTAAATGCACACAGGCAAATTGTTCCCGAATGGATTCCCACGCACGCCTAAAAATACAGAAGCAGGAGGGAGAATAACTGAAGTGATAAAATCAAAGCCTTGAGGTTACACATTCCTTTTCCTGATCTGTTGAGCGGTTGTCAATTCCTGCCAGGTTTTGTGATGAGTTTCATCGGTATTTGCCACTCTCTTGTAGAAAAACATTGCGTGCAATCAAGCTTCTGAACAAGAAAGGGAACAATTATTGAACAATTTGCCTATAAAAAGAACAGCAGCAGGTGTCAAATATAACAGTGGGTTACATTTTTACACCCCATTTACTAAAACAAAAACATCAGGTATTCATTCAAGGCAAAAGGGAAGAAATGGATTGCGGGGCCAAAGATAGTAGGATAAATGGACAAAAGCCTGGTCGAAGAGTTAAGAAAGAACATAAGAAATAGGAGCAGGAGTAGGCCATCTAGCCCTTCGAGCCTGCCCCACCATTCAACAAGATCATGGCTGAAGGGAGATCTGAAGGGAGTTCAAGGGAGATCTTTGTGTAGGAGACAACTGGAATAAAGTTGAGGAAAGGGCTTTGAGAGTATGGGTACAAGGTGCTGAATGTAGAACGAAACATGGTGAACAAGGATGCAGAAGGAGCTAGAAGACAAAGAGTTCAGGGATGCAGGCCTGGTGGTTGCAGTGCTAGAGGTTGCAGCAGAGACACAGGAGGGAAGACTCTTCAAGCAACTTAAGGATGAGAATTTTAACTTTGAGGAATTGGTGAGGGTAATGGGGCAGTTGAATATATAGGTCGGTAAGATAAAGGTTATATCAGCCATTCTGTTGCACAGTATACATGCAGAAAAATCTGGACCAGTTGATGTTCACGTTAGAGAAATTCACATGAATTTACTGCCTCGCCCGCTCTGGAATTGGGGTGGGTGAAGCTTGCAGAACGGAATTCTCCATTGGCCTCAGGGTGGGATTTTACAAGCCTCACCCATGGGAAGTCATAAAATCTTGGCCAACTGAGCCTGGAGATGACAAAAGCTTTGAGAAGGATTTCTCTGGCAACAGGTCAAAATAAGGGCAGAGGTCAGTGACATTCTCGAGATAAGAGTAGGCAGTCTTTTTGCTGAAGAAGAGAAAGGTAGATAGTGCAGCTTGGGGGTCAAAAAGGACCCTGATGTTTTGAAAAGCTTAGTTCAGGCTGGGACAATGTCTGAGGAGCAGTGATAAGAACATTGATTTTGTGTTGGGAGGTTCCATTTTCTCATTAGTTAATCCAACAATACAGAAGTAGTGGCGGGGTCCAGAGAGGTGGTGGAGAATTAAAGCTGCATGCCACCTGTAGATAAGTGAACACTGTTTCCTTGTTGATGGATGATCTAATCATGAGTAGACCATAAATGAGAACAGTTACAGTTCACATATGAAAGCAGAAACCATTGCTACAGATGCTCCGGCTATGATTTGGCAGATAAGTGCCAAACTAAGCTTAGGCAGTCCCAATGAGCTGCGTGAGTAAGGAAATCTGTTGGTGAAAGATGGTGTGGTCAGCCCTTTGAATGGCTGTAGACAGACTGAAAAGGTAAAGAAGGGTAATGCTGGACCATCATTATCACACAGAATATCCTTCATGAATTTAGTTCAAGTAGTTTTACTTCTTTGTGAGGCAGAAAACCGAAAATTCAAAGAGGATAATATAAGGCAGATGTGCATAATTGTACAAGAACTTGAGATGATAGAGAATTTGGAAAAGAACTGCATCAATGACAATGGAGTTGAGGATTGAATTCCGAGGTGGTTCATGGTGAGTGTTAAAGAAGGAGTTTCATTTCTCGAGGCTGTATCAGGTAGAAGGAAACAAATACAGTATGGGGGTGAGAGGGTGGTGCACAAGGATCAGGCATCTAGAAGGCAGGGAGCAGGGTGGAAAATGCATGGACAAGATGTGCTTAAAGAATGCATGATGGAGGGGACATTCTAATCTGTTATTCACTGAACAAGATAATCATAATAAGTTAAAAATGAGTGACGGGAAACTAGCTCAAAGGAAAGAGTTGCAAAATGAAAAAAGTTAATATTAAACCTGTTAATAGTTAAGCTTTTAAATATGAAAATGAACAATGGCTGCTAAACAAATAGTTGGTACATCTAAATCAGTACAAATGGTAAATGCAGCTGAACTGTTAATCTTGCTTTTGAATGTTCCTTTTGGTCAGCAATAGCAGAACGTAAACAGTCCCATTTACTGTAAGCTGTAATTCTTGTGAAAAGAAGACATGATTCCGCAACAACAACAGTTACAGAGAGAAAAATGGGAACGTGTCTTGAGAAAAGACGTCAAGAGGAAGGCGTGGGAACACTTTGACACATCTGGTGGTGACCGTCAAATCAAACTTGGTGGAAGGCATGTAGAACGTTCTCCTCGCACTGCGGAGGATGTACTAATGCCACTTTAAAGTGAAGCAACGCATTGCAGGTCAACAAGCAACCAACAAAGTATCGGAAAAACTAATCTCGGAAAAAGAAATCACTTAATTGTCAGGGGTGAGACTTTGCAGCTGCAACAGTGAGCGCTGAGTAATTTAACAGATGATCAAAAAGTGTAAGGAAGCCTTTGTAACAACTGGAAAAGGCAGGATGAAAGCAACAGATATTGAGTCATTCATAATTCCTGCAATTACATGAGGGAGGGAGGCCATTTGGTCCATGCATCTCATGCTTCTGTTGAACTACAATCCTAATTGCCTTTTGAATGAGTCCAGTCTTGTTCCCTTCACTGTGCTGTCTGGAAGATTATTCCTTGCGCAAATGAATACTTTCTGACATCAGTCCTAAATTTTCGCTTTACCAAATTATCCCAAGGTCCATTGCCTTCCAGTCACGGTTTAAATTGAATTGGGTTCCAAGCATGATTTTTATATTCCACCGGGTAACAGAGAGCAAGAAGCATCAAATTTGCTGAAGAGGCCGTGGTGCGTGATTACTGCAGGGACTGACTGTTACTGAACAAATAGAGTCCATAAGAGGAAAGTGTTTCAGCCCCACTACTCTAGTCTCAGGACTAATTTTTGTTCCATTAATGGAAATTGGGCATCGCTGGCTAGGCCAGCATTTATTTTCCATCCCTTGGAAGAATTGCTATCCACGTTGCAGGAACTAAAAAGTTCTGAATTCGGTTAAATGAGCAAAATATTCTGATGTTTTATCAAAGAGCACTTGTGACCTTTTCATCATTCCCTCTAAAGGGGTCCTCAAGCAGGAGATTAATTCCTCTCTCTCCTCAAGGCAATAGCAGTAAAATCCCTAGATCCCTAAAAGCATTTCTGTGATACAGAAAGTTAGATATCATGATAAGTGGGTAACTCAGTTCAAAAGCCTGTCAACCACAATGGAGGGAGAAGACACCGTATTCCCTGCTGCAATTTTAATGTGATCCCATTACTTACCTCCCTTTCTGGAAAGTTCTGTTTTATAATCCCTTCAATCACCATTCAAGAGAAGTAATCATACTGCACTTTTTCCCAAAAGCAATTTCCTAAACCTCTAACATACTTCATCTATTGATTTCGAAGTGAGAGACAATCTCATTGAAACATGTAACATTTTATGGTGTTTCACTGGGTAGGGGTCTGGATGTAAGATTTCCAATCTTGGAACAAAGGCCATTAATTTCCTGAGGAGTAATTTCTTGATGTTAAAAGCTGTGAACTTAGAAAGCCACGGATGATCATTTGCTGAGTATATTTAAGCCTGGGATTGACAGATTTTTGTCAACTGTGAGAGTTCATCATTGGGATTATGGAGCATCATTCACTGTTCTGATTGTCACCATCCTCCTCTGCTTGCTCTACAATGACATGCAAGCCATAATTCTGACCAATAGATCCACCACAGACACAATTCACAGCCAGACTGTAGTCAAGCAAGACTGTGTCATTGCACCAACACTCTTCTCAATTTTCCTTGTTGTAATGCTCCGTCTTACCGTCAGTAAGCTTTCCTCTGAGCGGAGGTAAGCTACAAAACAAACAGGAATCTGTTCAAACTCCACAACTAGCAAGTCAAATCCAAGATCACCTTATTCTCTGTCATTGAACTACAGTATGCAGACAATGCTTGCATCTACGCATGCTCTGAGGCCGAGTTTCAAGCCATTGTCAACATCTTTGCTGAAGTATACAAGAGCATCTATACACTAAATATCCAGAAGACAAATGTCCTCTACCAACCCGTCCCCACCACACAGCACTGCCCCATAGTTATCAAAATCCACAACAATGTAGACCACTTTCCACGCCTTGGGGATCTACTGTCAACAAGAACAGACATCGTTGACAAGGTTCAACACTGCGTTCTATGTACCAGTGCAGCTACAGTCACCTGAGGAAGAGAGTGTTTGAAGAGCAGGACCTCAGACCTAACAACAAGCTCATGGTCTACAGAGCAGTAGAAATACCCACCATCCTATATGGCTCAGAAACATGAACTATGTACAGCAGGCACCTCAAAACCCTAAAGAAATACCAATAATGCTTCCTCCACAAGATTCTTCAAATCTATTAGCAGGCTAGGTACAACAACATCAGCGCTCTCGCTCAGGGCAACAATCCCAGCATCAAAGCATTGACCATGTTTGATCAGCTCCACTGGGTTGGCCATATTATTCACATAGCTGCCACATAAGTCCAGAAACAAGCGCTCTCCATGGAGATTTGACAAGACAAATGAGCTCCAGGAAGACAGAGGAAGCACTTCAGGACACCCTCATAGCCTCCTTGAAGAAAATGACACCTCCATTAACACCTGGGAATCCACAGTCCAGAACCACCCGAAGTGAGGGAAAAATAATCCAGGAAGGAGCTGAACACTTTGCATTTCATCAGCGAGAACAAGCCAAAGTCAAGCACAACAGTGAAAGGAGTGCGTGGTAACCAGGGCATCTCACTCACCCACCCCACACACCCAGTCCTCCAACCACCATCTGTCCCTCCCACTGTGCACCCGACTCCTTAATCACCTGAGAACTTAATTTTTATGTGGAAACAAATCATCCTCAGCTCTGAACAACTGTCAGGAAGTAAAAGATATTCAATCCTGAGATCGATCGATCTTTGGATGCTTAAGGAATTAAGAGATAGGAAAATATTGCAGCAAAGTAAAGATCAGTCATGATGTTACTGAACGGTTGAGTAGACACCAAGAGCCAAATTATTTCAAATGGTCTCATAATCCTATACCGTGTATTGATCACACACTTTTTTTGGAGTTAGCAACTATTCAAACTCTGCAAAATAAGGAACATTTCCAAAACTGTTGCTTTTATAGGTAGTGGGCAGCATAGTGGCACAGTAGCGAGCACTGCTGCATGGGTTTCCTCTGAGTACTCTAGTTTCCCCCCACAGTCCAAAAATGTGTGGGTTAGGCTGATTGGCCATGATAAATTGACCCTTAGTGTCAGGGGGATTAGAAAGGAAATATGTGTAGTTAAGGGCATATGGCCTGGGTGGGATTATTGTCAGTGCAGGCTCGATGGGATGAATGGCCTCCTTCTGCACAGGTGGCATAATGGCACAGTGGTTAGCACTGATGCCTCACAGTGCCAGGGACCCGGATTCAATTCCTGGCTTGGGTCACTATCTGTGTGGAGTTTGCACATTCTCCCTGTCTCTTTGTGAGTTTCCTTCAGGTGTTCCAGTTTCCTCCCACAGTCCAAAGATGTGTGGGTTAGGTGGATTGGCCATGCTAAATTGCCCCCTCGTGTGAGGGGGACTAGCTGGGGTAAGTGCATAGCATTGTGGGGATACAGCTTGCGTGGGATTGTTGTCAGTGCAGACTCGATGGGCCAGATGGTCTCCTTCTGCACTGTAGGATTCTATGATTGTATGCATGGTAGGGATTCTATGATTCTATGGTAGTGTCACATCTATCAGATGAGTTACAAGCAGACTTTAACAGCTTAATGGGAAGAGCTGATTCTGTCATACCCTTTTAATTTGGTGTAAGTGGAATGCTACCAGTTAGTCTAGAAATCCAGTGCTGAGCTAGCGCTGTACTATTGGAGATTCTGTCTTTTGGATGAGACACTGAACTGAGACTCCGGTTGCCCTCACAGGTCCCATGGCAATTTTTTGTAGGAGCGTCGAAGAGTGATTCAGTTGTTATCTTTCAAGCAGCATCAATAAAACAGATTAACTGGTCAATATCACAATGGGTATATGGGTTCTTGCCATGCGCAAATTGCCTATCACGTTCCTGGTAACATAAGATTACACATCAAAAAGTACTTAATTGTCTATAAAGGACATAGAAGTTGCTATATGAATGCAAATTCTTTCCTTCAGTAAGCTACTTAGACAGGATTTTAAACTTTTTCAGAGAGCAGTAAATATGAATGCACCCAAAGGTAATTCTGCGATGTTTTACACAATGTGGTGGAATTGCAAAGTGATGCATTACCGTGGGTGCTTATTGTTACTCATACAAAAGGAGATATATTGTGTTATGCAAGTTGTTCATATTTGCTGGGCAGGACATTCTTGAATGATTCTGTATCTGTAATGTAATTGTTGGCAGGTAGGGATATAAAATGGGATATAGAATCCCTACAATGCAGGACGCCATTTGGCCCATTGAGTCTGTACCGACCATAATCCTACCTATTCCTGTAACCCCACATATTTACCCTGCTAATCCCCTGACACTAGGGTCAATTTACCATGGCCAATCCATCTAACCTGTATATCTTTGGACTGTGCGAGGAAACCAGAGCACCTGAAGGAAACACACACTGGCATGGGGAGAATGTAAAAACTCCACATAGTAACCCGAGGCCAGAATTGAACCTGGGACCCTGGCATGATGAGGCAGCAGTGTTAACCATTGTGCCACTGTGCCGCCCCCATGCCACTTTGCTGCCCCTTCACTCCATGTTCTCAGACTAGAGAGACTAACTAATTGAAACAGGGCTCTCTGTTGATGAAACATTCAAACATCAGTGAGTCATTTTATATATCATTGCAGCAATGGGGGAATGTTTTACCCTCTTCCTGCATTCATTTCTTAAGTGTTCCTGTTTAAGTTGACAACATCACCAAAGGAAGTGGAAGGGTAATGGAACCTAGCAGGTAAGGAAGATCCATACAGAAGCACAAATAGAATGAGAGAATATAAGCATATTACAGGTCTGTCAGCTGTTCCCTCTGCTAGTTCTTCAGCTCTCTGATCCTGCTGCATTCTCCTAACCAATGCTTTAAAGTGTATACTTCAAAGCAATAAACCAGAAAGGTTCAGTTCCTTGTAATTCTTTATGGTGCTTTATTTTTAATGAGGGTAGGAGATGAAGCTCTTTCAATGTTAAACAGGTCCAACCAGGTGCTGGAAAAATAAAAGATATGGCAAATAATCAACATCAGGCAACATGTGTCAGAACCTGGCCACAAAGGGCTACACTGAAACATCTGCATTTTTACTTTCCTTATAGAAGAAAACAAATTTAAATGTGATGCAAACAGATTACCATCACTTACTGCCTATCCTCACACAATGATCACTTCGGTGAAGTACCACATAGCATTAGGCACACCTGAAAATACCCATATTGGGAGTCATTGCTAGAAATGTTTTCATTTCCTATCTTGACAGCAAAAAGAAAAGAAAGATCTTTCCTCAAGATCTTATAACACGATAGTAGTCAGTGATTATTGGTGCCCGCAACACCAACATTGATCTGGAACTCTGTTTTATTCAATTCTATGTGTGTGGATACACACTCTTTAGTTCTATATGTTGATACGCACTCTTTAACTATATCTGCATATACACAGTAATTATATATGTGTACATATACTCTTTAATTACGTGTACGTACACATGTTTTGAGAGTATGGTACATACGTATTGAGAGTATGGTACATGTACTGAGAGTATGATACACATGTATTGAGACGCTCTTAAGCCCTGATTTTACCGGCAGGCCCATCTGAGCCTCGTAATAGTGTGCCTGAGGCCAACGGGGAATGCTATTCTGCCAGCCTTACCCACCCTGATTTCAGGGTGGCTGTGCCAGTAAAATCAGGGTCTTAGTATATGGTGTATACGCACTCTTCAGTTATATGCGCATATACATACTCTCAATATATAAGTGTATATACATTCCAACTACATGCTCGTATAGACAGGCTCTTATGCATGCATACACACACTCTTATATTTGCACGTATTGCCTTTAATTATATGTATGTATAACCACTGTTTACTTATATGTGCATATATGCACTTTTTTGTTATATGTGTGTATATACACTTTCTAGTTTTATGTATTTGCACTATCTAGTTATATCTGTGTATATACCCTCTTTAATTTAGTTATATGTGTGCAAAGAAGCTCTTTTATGCCTATTAATCAAACCTTAATGGAACTTACATTATCGGAAAAAAGATTCCAATGACTGCGAATTATCTGTATTATTTCAGCGATTCCTGTCTTTCCTTAACAATACACTGTGCAGTGGCAAATTATTCTGGTTACAGAAATGCTTTTATCTTAAAAAAAATTCTTGTTTTTGCATCTAAGCATCAACCTGCAACATTTCAATCAAGATATAAAATCACCATGAAATTTAAAACTTTTCAAGGATCAAGTAGATGGCACTGCTGCAGTGGAACAAATGTTGACTTCAAGCAGTAGTTAATATTAGTAGTGCAGTGAGGCAATGAGATTAATGAGACTGAGGAGTACGTGGACTCAAGAGATTCCCTTTAATACCTTGAAGATGATGCCAAATACCAAAACAAACAGATAACCTTTGAATATCTTCCAGGTACTACAGAGTGAAATTCAATAATGTAATCTTAATGAATCATTAACCTACGCACATACGCCACTGGTGTACTTTACTTCTGTTTGCTCATTTTACAATCTGCCACTGTGAAACTGACCTTCTGCTGAGCACCACAAAATGAACAAACAGAATCGTCTAATGATCCTGAGATCAAGTCTACAGAGGACTTCTGGTTTCTTTTCAGCAATGACTCATATGCCATAATTATCCTTTACAAACATGAGAAATGTTATTTGTGCGAGCAGGTTCTGGCATGGTATGTGCTTGATATGGGACACATGAAAGCTTTGGAGAGTTACCCACACCACCTTCCCAATTTCTTGGCTCTGTATTATTATTATTCAATTCCTCAACCAAAGGTCCAGGTTGGCCAATGCCAGAAAATTCCTGATTGGCAAAGTGGACACTGATTTTACCAGGAAGATGACGTAAATGCCAGAACAATAGTTAATTAACCATTGACGTTGTCAAAAATCAAAATCAAAAATCTTTGCAAAATTAACAAAAGCAGGAACAAATGGTCAACTTTGCAAATGCACACACATGCACCTTATTTTTATTTATTTGTCTCTCTCTTGTGTTAAAGGCTTTTCTGCACTCTACTTTCACAGGTGCTGAGTTTTCTTTGTTATGATGCCAGCTGATAACTGGACACATCGGCCGGAATTTTACCACCCTGCCAGCCACAGGAATTGGAGCGGGTGAGGGGTGGAGCATGGGAAGGTCCATTGACCTCAGGCGGGATTTTACATTTTTGGGACAAGCGAGGCCGTAAAATCCCATCAGATTCCAGAGTGAAGCCTGGCTTAATAAATCCCAACTTTGCTTTAGAAACTGTGGAGGAAAGTTACAGAACACATTCACACAAGTCTGCTAATGAACTTTAAACAGAAGGGTGGGATTTTTTGCCCCTGCCACACACCCCCCCAACCCCGTCGTGTGTTTTGCGGTGGAGGAGTGACTGGCCGTTGGCAGGGTCTTCTGGTCCTGCTGCTGTCAACTGAATTTCCTGTTGTTCACACCTTCGGCCGCCAGGGAATGGGAAATAGGGACACACCATCGGCAGAACTGGATAATCTAACTGGCAGAAACAGCTGGAAAATCCTTCCCAAAGAATAAAATACTTATTAAAACAAGAAAAAATGAATAAAATTTCACCAGACAAAAAAAATTGGAAAATACTGAATACAAACACAAGAAGATGATTATTAACCAGCAATATCTTTACAGACATATAAACCATGAAGAGTTATCACCAGCTTGACACAAAGGATCCTTGCTTGATACTGGCACATGTGCAAACAGTTTTCTTCCAATGAATTCAGGAGCATTCATGGGATACTTCTCACCCAGTCCATATCTCTCTCCAAAACACTGAAACTCAGTTTGAGTAGCAACACTGCTAAACTAATCACGTGACTGAGTCCTGTATGACTATTCAGTTAACCACTGACCCACCCTTCCTTCTCAGAGAGCTAGGAAATCCCTGTCTCCATTCTCTAACACACACACTGAACTGTTTCTTGTCTTTCCCTATATCCTCGGGTGTGATCTTCCAGCCTGTTCTGTTAACCACTGACGCACTGATTTTGTACCCTTCCCTTCTCAGAGAAATAGGAAACCCCTGTCTCCATTCTCTGACACACACACTGAACTCCTTCTTGTCTTTCCTTATATCCCTGGGTGTGATCTTCCAGCCCTTCACATCGGCGGGACCTCTGCTCCTGCCGACGCACAGCCCCGCCACATGATTCCCAGCAGCATGGGGTGGAATCAACGAGAAATCCTATTGACAGCAGTGGAACCAGAAGATCCCACCAGTGGTCAACGGCATACTGCCTTCCACTGTCAAGGAAAATGCTGCAGGGAGGCCAAAGAATCCTAGCTTCTGTCTCAGTATCACTTCATCATTGTCCTGTAGGCAAAAGCCCAGCTTTTTTTTCAACTTTGTGTTTTATTTACCAAAATCATTGAACATCTAATCCTTTTCAACACATTTCTTCAACTTCAGCGATTGTAAACCTTCATTACAGATATAAACTATATATATTATTAATATATACATTAAACTTAAAAGTTATGCATTGTTCCTAACATTGGTCAAATGGTTGCAATCGCAACAATAGCAGTTATTCAACCAGGGAATCATCATATTTGGATTCAATCCTCATCAGGTCACTACAGGAGTCCAGGAGGGTCACTGGATAGTGATCAGGGCTGGGAGTCTTGTTGAATTTTCTTTTGCCTAACCCAAGATTAACGTAGCCAGTTATACCCTCCCAATGTCAACAAAATGAAGGAGATTGTCATCGACTTCAGGAAGCGTAGAGGAGAACATGCTCCTGCCTACATCAACGGGGACAAAGTAGAAAGAGCCGAGGGCTTCAAGTTTTTATGTGCCCAGATCATCAACAGCCTATCCTGGTCCCTCCATGCCAACACTATAGTTAAGAAAGACCATCAACACTTCTGCTTTCTCAGAAGACTAAGGAAATTAGGCATGTCAGCTATGACCCTCACCATCTTTTACAGATGCACCATATACAGCATTCTTTCTGTTATATTACAGTTTGGTATGGCTCCAACTCTGCTCAAGACCATAAAAGTTCATGAATGTAGCCCAATCCACCATGCAAATCAGCCTCCCACCCATTGACTCTGTCTACATTTCCCGCTGCCTTGGCAAAGCAGCCAGCATAATTAAGGCCCCCCCACAATCTAAACATTCTCTCTTCCTCCTTCTTCCATTGGGGAAATGAGATGTAAGTCTGAGGTCATATACTAACCAAATCAAGAACAGCTTCTTCCCTGCTGTTTCCCTATCAGACTTCTGAATGGACTTACCTTGCATTAAGTTGATCCTTCTCTGCACCCTAGCTATGACTGTAACACTACATTCTGCATTCTCTCATTTCCCTCCCTTTGAACGGTATGCTTTGTCTGTATAGCACGCAAGGAACAATACTTTTCATTGTATGCTAATCCATGTGAAGATAATTAATAAGATCAAATTAAATCTTGTACAGGTCCAATTTGACCATGGTTAACACAGTGCAAATCCAGCAGGGCACCTTCCAGATTGGAAAGGTTTAGCTATTTATTAGATAAACTCATCACACCTTCCCACTGTTAATATCACCAACAACCCCCACGCCCCCCCCCCCCCCCCAACTTTACCACCACTCCCTTTGACTTTACAACACTAATAAAACTTTTTAAAAAATAGCTGAGTATCAGGTGAATTTATAGAAAAAGGAAAGCTGTGCAAAATCACGTGTTAATACATTTTTATTTAAATCTACCATTCCAAATGCTGGCAGTACATCCCCAGTGATAGCTTTCCTTCTCTTGCCCACAGTATTACCTCTGCGATCCCTAGCTCATCTGTATCCTTTCCTTCCTTACTGATTAGCTGCCCCTCAGTAATATCAATCATAGGCACAAGTTTAACTTTTGACCGTAAGTTGATGGCACTCACCTGTACCTGTCCATTAGTTCTCCCAAGCCAATGACCCTAACTTTCAGTCATTCAATGTCAAATCAGGAATGAACTAGAGCTTCTAAATGAAACTTTTTTTTTGTCTCTCACAAACTTGACCCACCGGCTCAGTTCCAAGCTGACTTTCAAAACCCACATTGTCTTCAATACAAACTATTTCCGTCTTCTCCGCATTGTCCGTTCTTGTCCCAAACGCAGTTCCTTGGCTGTTGAAACTTTTATTCGTGCTCCTGCTGTAGGCTGGAGTATCCTTTCTTCATTCACATTACACACACTCCAACTTGGCTGAAATGCAACTGGTCATATCCAGTCTTGCACTAATCCCCTTTCACTCATCATTCATTTCCTCATATCACTACACTCCCCTCCACTGTTTTCCAACTTTACCAGCCAAACAGGACACCACCATTCTCTCAAAAAAAAATTTAAATAATGATTATAACTATAAAAACAATGAAAGATCTACTAACAATTTATATGAATTAATACTCACATTGAACAATTCAATTATTGAAATGTCTAATTGAAATCTTGGCCTTAAAATATTGTCAAGTATCTTGTTCACCAATTTTTCTTTTGTCATTTAGTTTATGCATTAAATTCAAAATCAAGTAAGTTAAGACAAAAATGAAGGATTTTATTTTCCTTGTCAAATAATGAGGGTGTAAGTAATCTGGCTTCTTTCAAAGTTGCTGTTAGCCGCTGGCATCAAAACGCCTGTGGATGTGAAGTAAATGCTAGTTGGGAAGAGCAATTATAGAGATTCTTGAAACGACTCCTTGTTTTCTGAGTGGGTAGAGTACCACTCATTTTGATGTCTAACATCTAGGGGCCAATTATGCCATCCTGGAGCAGTGCTTTTCTCCTTGCTCATAAAGCTCTGAGTTGATGGCACACTCATGCAAGTTCAGCTCATTAACATATCATCATGGCACTCCCTGTACATGGGTCAATGACCTTAAAGCTTAAAGTGTTGCTTTAAAGTCAGTCTGCTGCTGAAGAGAGGAAGAAATGGCAATGGCCAGGATCTGTGTTGAAACTACTCTGTCCAATGAACCGGCTGGGTGCTGATGCAGAAGGAGGACATTCCTTTTCATAGCCTATGACCAGGCTCATGCAGCCTGGAAGCAAATGGCTGGAATAAATCGGTCTCACGCCTCAAAACTGGGAGCAAGAAGTGAAGTAGAACCCAGTTGCTCTCTGGCTGATCATTGGACTAAGTACTAACCACATTTTACATAGAAACATAGAAAGATAGAACACTACAGCACAGTACAGGCCCTTTGGCCCTCAATGTTGTGCCGAGCTATATCCAATCCCAAGGTTAAGCTTTCCCCTCCCTATAATTCTGGTGTGCTCCATGTGCCTGTCCAATAACCATTTGAACATTCCTAAAGTGTCCGACTCCACTATCACAGCAGGCAGTCTATTCCACATCCCAACCACTCTCTGAGTAAAGAATCTATCTCAGACATCCCTCCTATGTCTCCCACCATGAACTTTATAGTTATGTCCCCTAGTAACAGCTACATCCACCCGAGGAAATAGTCTCTGCACATCCACTCTATCAATCCCTCTCATCATCTTATAAACTTCTATTAAGTCACCTCTCATCCTCTTCCGCTCCAAAGAGAAAAGCTCCAGCTCCCTCACTATTTCTTCATAAGACCTACACTCCAAACCAGGCAGCATCCTGGTAAATCTCCTCTGCACTCCCTCCAATGCTTCCACATCCTTCTTACAATGAGGTGACCAGAACTGAACACAATATTCCAAAATTTTGAAACACAATATTTGCCTTACAAATGCACTCAAAAACATTTTGTGAGATTGGTGCAACTTCGCAGAGGGAAGACACACATCACTCTGGGAACTGGGAACAAATACATAGGTCTCACCGTCATTCAGACTCTCTGGATTACTGCTATGACATTGTTTTTTTGTTCCATGGACTCTTAAGAATGGCAGCAAACCTCCACTATATCGGCAACATACAGATTCACACAAAATATCCTTTGGTTTAATAACACACATCTTCTGTTTTGTTCCTTACTCCAACAACATCTTTCCTATCTGCATGCTGGAGGATGTCACACATAACAAATGTCATTCTGAATATTTGTGTTATCACATTAGCACTGCTGCCTCACAGCACCAGGAACCCAGGTTCAATTCCAGCCTTGGCTCACTGTCTGTGTGGAGTTTTTGCACGTTCTCCCCGTGTCTGTGTGGGTTTCTTCTGGGTGCTCCAGTTTCTTCCCATACCCAAAGGTGTGTGGATTAGGTTGATTAGCCATGCTAAATTGATCCTAGTGTCAGGGGGGTTAGCAGGGTAAGTATGTGGGGTTATGAGAATAGGGCTTGCGTGGCAATGTGGTCGGTGCAGACTCAATGGGCCAAATGGCCTCCTTCTGCACTGTAGGGTTTCTATTGTTCCATGGTAACTCCAGAGTCAACGCATAGTAGCTATCTCAGAAATGCTGGGCAGGTAGGAGAAGATCAAGTTCAGAATCCACTTCCGTCAATCTCATGGGTCATATTTTATTTCGGTTTTCATTTACGCCCCCCTTGCTCAGTTACTCTATCACGCATTGTCCTGTTCAGCAGTACTGAGGAAGAAAAGACAAACCTATTGAGTCTAATGTGTGAGCTGTGGGTCAGTTAGTAGCGCCCCATCTTTGAGGCAGAAGTTTGAGCGCTCGAGTCCCACTCCATGTCAGTGCAGAACTGAGGGAGTGTTACTCTATCAGAAACGCAGACTCCAAGATGAGTTGTTAAACTGAGATTCTGTCTGCTCTCTCAGGTGGATGTAAAAGATTCCCATCAAAATCAATCAGGGAAGGTGCCCTGATCAATATTATTCCTTCAATCACATTTCTAAAACAGATAATCATCTCGTTGTTGCCTCTAGTACCTAGATGCTGTCTTTCTACATTCATACAGTGACTACACTTCAAAAGCACTTTGGGACATCCTAAGGTCATGAAAAGCATCATATAAATGTAAGGCTTGTTGGCTGCAGAGTTTGTTTTAAGTGATGATTTTGCTACCTTCTTCTCCTTTTGGTTTCTAAAAGAAAGCAATGATAGAACCCAATTTGCAGATGAACCCTTCCCTCACAACTCCCTTTGTTACACACTGGTGGAGCGCACTGGCTCAGATACACCAACTAACATCAATTAATTCGTACATCACAAGAGGGAACATTTGGTGAAACACTGCACATGGGAGAAGATAATGGTAGACATATGGAATTGGAGAAGATGCCACCTGCTGGCCTGAGGCCAGAAAGTTATTTCTAGTGCCAGTTCAGCTGCTGACTCCAAAGCTTAACCTCACAAAGCCTATCTACAAGCACGGTTGGATAGTTTAGCCTCAAGGAGTTAACGCAGCCTTTGACAAATGCCAAGCAACCTGCACAGTTTTTGATCTCTATAGTAACGTTCAAAACCCATATCTGTACAACATAAGAACATAAGAAATAGGAGCAGGAGTAGGCCATCTGGCCCTTCGAGCCTGCCCCGCCATTCAATAAGATCATGGCTGATCTGTCGTGGCTCAGTTCCACACTCCCGCCCTCTCCCCATAACCCTTAATCCCCTCTCTTATCAAAAACCCATCAACCCGCGTCTTAAAAATATTTAGCGAGGTAGCCTCCACCACTTCAACGGGCAGAGAATTCCAGAGATTCACCACCCTTTGAGTGAAGAAGTTCTTCCTCAACTCTGTTCTAAACCGCCCCCCCTTTATCTTGAGGCTGTGCCCCCTAGTCCTACTGTCCTTTCTGAGCGGGAAGAGTCTCTCCACCTCTATCCTATCCATCCCATTCATCATCTTATACGTCTCAATGAGATCTCCCCTCATTCTTCTAAACTCTAACAAGTACAAGCCTAGTTTATTCAGCCTCTCCTCATAGCTCAACCCCCTCAACTCCGGCATCAGCCTAGTAAACCTTCTCTGCACTCTCTCCAAGGCCAAAATATCCTTGCATAAGTACAGCGCCCAAAACTGCACACAGTACTCCAGCTGCGGCCTCACCAATGCCCTATATAGCCGCAGCAAGACCTCCCTACTTTTATATTCAATCCCCCTCGCTATGAAGGCCAGCATCCCATTCGCCTTCCTGACCACCTGCTGCACCTGCAGGCTGGGTTTTTGCGACTCATGCACAAGGACCCCGAGGTCCCTCTGCACCGTCGCCTGCTGCAGTTTTTCTCCACGTAAGTAATAATCCTTCCTACCATTATTCCTACCAAAGTGGACCACCTCGCACTTGCCAACATTAAATTCCATTTGCCATTTCCTGGCCCATTCGCCCAGCCTATCTAAATCCTTCTGCAGACTCTCCACACCCTCCGCGCAATTTGCCGTTCCACCAATCTTGGTGTCATCAGCAAATTTCAACACCATACACTCGGTTCCCTCCTCCAGATCATCTATATAAATGGTAAATAGCTGAGGCCCCAGCACCGACCCCTGGGGCACTCCACTAGTCACCAACCGCCAATCCAAATAGCACCCATTGACCCCCACTCTCTGCCTCCTATTTGACAACCAGTCCTCTATCCACGCTAACACCCTACCCCCAACTCCATGTTCCCTGACCTTATGCAATAACCTCTTGTGAGGTACCTTGTCAAACGCCTTCTGAAAATCAAGAAAGACCACATCCACCGGCTCTCCTCTGTCCACCGCCCTAGACACATCCTCATAGAACTCCAGTAAATTTGTCAGGCACGACTTCCCCTTAACGAAACCGTGCTGCGTCTGCTCTATCAAGCAATTCCCCTCAAGATGCCTCGCTATTTCCTCCTTGATGACGGATTCTAACATTTTACCTACAACAGACGTCAAACTAACCGGCCTATAATTCCCCGCCTTTTGCCTGGCACCCTTCTTAAACAACAGCGTAACATTAGCCGCTTTCCAATCTTCCGGCACTTCCCCGGAATCCAGCGACGTCTGGAAAATGACCACCAAGGCATCCACTATCACCTCCGCCATTTCTTTCAGAATCCTCAGATGCATTCCATCCAGTCCTGGCGACTTGTCCACGATCAGCCCCTCCAGTCTGTCGAGTACCGCCTCTCTAGTAACAATACTGCATAATCATCTAATTAAGCTGTAGATTACGGGGGACAATATAGTCATTGTGTAGTCCTTTCAGTTGTGCTACTCAGTTCTTTCCACATAAACTTTGGTTGGGGCTCAGGAGATGCTGGGCTCTGATCTACAGCAGTAAGTCTTGTTTGGATGGCCCACGTTGAGGAATCAACTTGAAACATTCAGAATGCAAAATGAAGAATCACATGTCTTAGATGCCTCTTCAAATTATTCTATTTGGTGGCACAATGGTTAGCACAGATGCCTCATAGCTTCAGGGACCTGGCTTCAATTCCCAGCATAGGTCACTGTCTGTGTGGCATTTGCACATTCTCCCTGAGTCAGCGTAGGTTTCCTCCGGGTGCTCCAGTTTCCTCCCAAAGTCCAAAGATGTGCATGTTAGGTGCAATGGCCATGCTTAGTGTCCCAGGATGTCGGTGTAGTTCAGAGAGATTAGCAGGATAAATATGTAGGATTATGGGGATGGGGCCTGGTTGGGATTGTTGTCGGTGCAGACCCGATGGGCTGAATGGCCTCCTTCTGCACTGTAGTGTAGTGATTCTATTGTTCTGAATCTACAAATTGTGAGGGATGCCCAAATAGACAGGACAGATGTGAAATGATTGGGGAAATCCAACTTAAATGGCAGACAAGGTACAGTTTTATGAATGGTCTATTGCAAACACAGCAAAGTAGTAAAGTAGCACTGAAATCAGTGGAAATAAACAGACCAACCACTCATGGTCAAGGTTAATAAGTGTAGGGACAGTAGAGATAGGCCCTCAGCTCATAAGGTAGAGTGGGGTGTTGGGAAGAGGAGGAGGAATTTATGAATGAAACAGAAACAGTGATAATAAAACATGCAGTAAGGAAAATAGAATAACAGAAGATTCCATTAAATTTACTTTAAGGCTTTCTTGCCAGTTTTTTGATGAATGAATCAATAATGTCATTGAGCTTCACAGATCTTGTTAAAATCCTGATTGGTTAGCTCATGTTACTGAGGCTGAGTGAGTTACAGTGATACCCATTATATACAAAAATTCATAATCCAGTTCACCATGATCAATACTATAGAAAATTGCCTCGAGTATATAATGCTGAAAATTCCCATCTGGTATATCATAGTCACTTCTCTCAGACTTGTCAAATCATATTAGACAAATTTATGCAAATTCCTTCCAACTGATTGGCACATAGCTCGACTGTAGAAAATATAATTAACTTCTACATCTTTGTGATTGTTATTTTAACTTATTATTTTACATTCCACTGCTTTCTTTAAACTATAGCCTCATGGTACAACTCCACCAGCAGCGCTGCACCACCATTTACACATACATAACCTGATCTCAACTCCAGCTACCCATTCTCCTCACCCTCCTCCAATCCAGGATCACAATACATGGTGCCAACCTCAAAGTACCAACCTGTGCTGGGGCCTGTGCCAGGAAACATTGCCAGGACACTACCTGGCCTTGGCCCTCTCCACCAGGAGGCATATTTACCTTTATACCTCTGGGGGGAATCCTCATGACAGGGTTCACATCTGGGTGAACTTTTGTAAACCTCGCTGACAATACGACTGAGGCTCGATATATGGCGGGGGGTTCACTAATAAATGCTAATGTATTGAAACGTGTTTACGATGGGCGCAAACCTAATTATGACGGCAGCGAGAGGTGCTGAAAATCGGAAGCCACTATCTCACTGGCATGATCTGCGGAATCAAGCCCCCACCGCCATGCCCACGGATGGAAAGCACAGATTAGAGAGTCAGCCAATATGACTTCCCATTCTGCTCCTGACATACAGGCCAGAGTTCTACTGACGCACCCGCCCAAGGCACATAACATTCTGCCCGAGGCCAATGGTGAATGTCAGTAAAATTCCGGCTCTACAATCTGTCTACCACTGACCTTGGATCTCACCATCCACCAACACCATCCCCGTTGCCATTCCTCCTCCAGCTTAGCTCAAGCATTGCCAACTCTAAATGTGCTTGTACACTCCTCACAATTTTTAATGTCAATTTTCTTATTACCATATTGCTTCCTCTAAAGTACATCGTTCAGGCTGAAAACAGCAATAACTCAAAGTAACTGAATGATTACTGTGTTTCTACAGTTTCACTTCCCCAATTTCAACAGTGCTCATTCAAACTGCTACTTTTCATGTGGAATCATGCACAACACATGGGCTGGGATTTTCTAGCATCCTTCTCCCCATCCCAATCCTGCCGCATGCTTTCCAGTGGTGGGGGTGACATGTCATTGGCCGAAGGTGGGATCTTGTGGGCACACCGAAATCTATGGGGTTTTCTATATCTCACCAGCATCCCCCCACCCCAGCTCCAAGGATCCCATCAGCAGGAAGGGCTGGAAAGTCCCACCCATTGAATTATAGGTTACGATTCTATGGCCCCTCCCACCCAGTGGGATATTACAGTCCCGCCAAACCAATGACTCATTTTTCAATGCTCAATTAAATGGTTTCGATGACTTGCAGCATCCACCTGGCCACAGAATCTAACAGCACAGGAGACAATTTAGCCCATCATGTGTGTGCCAGTTTTTTGAATGAGCTATCCAATTAGTCTCTACCTCATCCCCACATCTACTCCCATTCTTACCCAAGTGCTCTGCGCTTTATACATCCAACTCTACTTTGAAACATTGGGCCCTATTTTACCATTTTAATTCGAAGTGCTGGGCAGACTTGAAACTGGGAATGTTTCAGATCCAAATTTGAGATCCGTTCTCAGGTGCCCCCATATGTACCCTGCCTGGAAAAATATCAGCAATTCTAAATCGCACTGCAGAAGCCCGTTGGCGGGGTTTAACGCACCCAAAACCCTGCAGGTCTGATCGGGGCCTCCAACCGTGCATGCGCAGAAAAAAAGGATAGAATTATGCTCTCCTGGCACATCCCTCCCAGGCCGGACAATGCCTCCCCGGGTGCCCGCAGACATTGCCCCGCCCCCACAACATTACTGACCCCCTTAATACCCAAAATCCCTGCCACCTAGAGCGATCGCAGGCCTCTCCGATCACAGGCAGAGTGATGCCCCCTCCTCCTTCCCCCCCCCACTGATCTCAAGCAGAGTGGTAGCAGACCCCCCCTTTCCCTCCACTGATCACAGGTAGAATGGCAGCGGTCCCGCCTTTCCTTCCACTGATCACAGGCAGAGTGGCAGCAGATCCCTCTTCTCCCCCCAAGTAATCTCAGATAGAGTGGCAGCAGGCCCCCCTTCCCCCTCACTGATCACAGGCAGAGTGGCAACAGACCACCCTTCCTCCCACTGATCTCAGACAGAGTGGCAGCAAACCCCCCCGCTTCCTCCCCCACCAACCAGAGAGCCATTGGACCCAACCCCCACCACCCCCACCCCAACATGTTCCCACACCCCACCCCCCACCGATCTCAAGCAGAGAGCCGTTGGACGCTTGACACCTACCTCCTCACTAACTGGAGCGCTCAAATCAGACTTATGTGGAGCATGTCTGTTTTGCGCCAATTCTGGATGGGCGAATGCATGCAAATGCATTGAAATGGCCGTCATACTTATTTCAGGCATGGTCCCAATTGTGGCCTTTTTCAGGCCTTGGTAAAGGGGGAACCAGCATGGAAGCGGGCATGAATCGCGCAACTTAAACCTCACTTTACCAAGTTTTGATGCCTGAAAACTGGCACAATGCGATGGAAGAATCGGGCCCATCATTTTGAATCTGCTTCTACCACACTATCAGGCACTGTATCCATTTATTCTGTTTCCCAAGTGCTGTATATTTTGGCTAAATATTAGAACTCAAAACCTCAAGTTAAATCTTCAGTAATATAAACAGCTGAAATGAAATTCTCCTCTTACAAACAGACGACATTCGAATAGCCAATGCTTGTTAGTATCCCCAATGACTGGAATTGTTCTGATTTCACTGGAAAGTAGCAAAGAATGGTGAACCCTACTTGGCCGTTCATCAACTGCAACGTTAACAATGGGCTACACATAATAGGGACCTTTTGTCAGCTTAAGATAAACTAGTATAACATTAGGATTCAACTTAATGTCCATAAAATACTTCAAGCACTCAAGCAGCACAAATTAACAATAAACACCATCACCAGAGAATATTCAATGCTCCCATTAATTTTTGTTGCCCACTGGTTTTCGACAAGTTTTCCTTTCATTCATTATTAATTCAAAGATTCAATTACTTGGTACTCTTGGTTATTGGAGCTTGGTTGGAATCATGCTATGAGCTTTCTTCTGGTTGGCACAATTCATTTTTCCTTCTTTTAAAATAAACATGCAGAATTTACAAATTTTTAAAGATGTTTCTCAAGCAATAAACTTTAGATAGAGATGATGGGGGACTGATTTGTAAGTTTGTGGATGATACTGCGATTTGTTAAGTCTGTAGGAGAGATGAAACTACTAGAAACATATTTCAAGGAATGAGGTGAATGAGGTTAATGGTGGTTAACATAGATAATCTACATGACCAATGGTAATAGAACTAAAACCTGGGATGAAAGAATGGCATCTTGGTCTGAGAATGACAACTCCCTAAAGATTTGTGAACAACACAGTGAAGCTATACCTGAAACACATAGGGTATGGGGTTCCATTCACAGGACAATCTATTGCTGAATAAAAGCATTTGTAGAGTGTCCAGGTTTGGTTTGTTAACACATTGAGTGATGGCTTTGGAAAAGGTTCAGAGGAGGGCATGAGAGTGCCAATTCAGAATACTCAGCTATCCAGTTAGATTTGAAAGTTTTGTATCTATATACTTTCAGAGAAGTGTAGATACAGGGATGTTTCAAGTGGTGTCTACAAAATAACGAAGGGAATAAATTGTGTCCACATTGAAAAATGGTTGGGAAGGATACAAATTGAGGAGGCCATTCAATTAAGTGACACAAGGGAAAGGTGGCTTAAATGGTAGGGGCTTTTTCTTTTCCCAGAGGCTGGCAGACTTATTGACCAAGTTCCCTAATTGTAGTGAGTGTCAATTCATTGTATACCTTCAAGGTAGAGATGGCTCAGTTTTCGGCTGGGACAGAGATTGCATCATATGATAGGTACCAAACCAAACAAGTCATGCTCAGCGTGATCTCCTGGAATAGTTTTGACCACCTTGAGGAATCAAAGAAAAGGTTTTCAGATTTCTTTCCAAATTGTCATTGTTTTATTTTACCCTCCAAGAGATTCCACAGCATTTAGGTAGTAAGGAGTCTTCCAATGTGTTGTGTAATTGTATGAGGCAAGCTAAATAAACCCACTAATTATTTCTTGTCAGTGTTTTTTGTGCATCATATCAAGCCTGGAACCTGTCTGAAAACTGTATTGTAAGGCTGACTGAAAGGAGGTTTTAAAAATAATTTTATTATGAACACTATTCACTTATTGACCAGGTAATGCAGAAGAAAAATGTCAGTCAATCCACCTTCTTCATGATTGGGTATAAAACATAAAACCTTGCTTGCCTGAAAACACAATACTTCCAGATAAAAAGATATTTTGGTTGCAGAGATGACACATCTCAAAATTTCTCCCACTGAGTAGCAGAGTTATTCCATACAGCAGAGGGTATCACAGTAAGAAGGGCAGTGATTTCATACTGTAGAGGATATCACAGTAAGAAGGGGAGTGATGTGATTTGAAGCAGAGCAATGGGCACTTTTTAAAAAAAGGGTTTGCTCCATTCTTAAAGTTACAAAGCCAATGCTCAGAGTAAACCAGGCAAATCCAAATCTATTGCTTGCTTGCTCCAAATACCAAATTCAAATTCCAATTGAATCCATTCAAGGTCCTCACAAGAGAGACAAACAAGACCCAAGCTGACAAGTTAAAGCAGTGCACTTCATCTTGGGCTTGATCTGAAGCTTGGTACTTTTTGGGCCTTGGTTTCACGACAGTCCTGAAAGAAAAAACCCTCTGATGGCACAGCACTCCCTCAGTACTGCGCTGCTGTGATAGCCTAAATTTGCCTCGGCAGTGGGGTTTAAACACACAATCTTCCAACTCAGAAGCAAGTGCACTACCAACTGAATCGTTGTTGACAGTTAAAGGATTAAGTTATGTAACTACTGAAAAAACAAACAGAATCAAAGCAAAATCTAATATACTGTTGAGTCATGGGTGATTTAACAATGTGCAACAGCTTGTACATTGTCATTCACTTTATCCGCAGCATTAATACAAAACCACAGGTTCAAAGGTCTTGATATGACATTATGATGTTTTAAATACACCTGCAGCTTAACACTTTATTGAACTTTCCATTCTGCATTTGTGCAAAACACAAAGGATGCAGCCTTTTGTTTTAAGTGAATAAAGTGGTGAGTGCCTGTTTTTCTATGTGATTAATGAACAACTAATGAAAAGTCACAGAAACAGGGCAATTTTCAACAACGCAATTCTGTTTGTTTCTATGTTCGAACACTATTCACAACCTAAAACAATGGCCATGATTCTCCCATCGCAACCCACAACTTTTCTGGTGGGTTGCGGTGGGAGATGTGCGTCACCAGCCTTATTCCGGGATTTGCGTATGCGCCAGGAACGCATGCACATCTCCCACAGCTGGTGAACAGTCACCAGTCAGACCACGCTGGAAACCAGCAGGAAGGTCGAGAAGTACTTTGAATCTGCTTTAAATATATTTTAAATATGTTTTCAGTCTAATTACTGGGAACTTTCCAGTCCCGAAAAAATCAACCACCCCGCCAAGAGTACTTTATTCCTGTGAGGTTTAGAATAGCTCCCCACATTCAGGGAATTAATGGGAGACCCTGCAGGAATGAAGGGGGGCAATCGGGGCCCCCCAGGGGGTCAGGCGGCAGGAGGGTGGTGCCCCCTGCACATGGGCACCATGCAGTGTCAGCCTGTGCCCCCAGCATTGCCCAAGGGGCACTTTAGCATTGCCCACCAGGCATCGGGCAGTGCCAGGGGGATGGGGCCTATTGTGGGTGGGGCCTAGGCTATTCGATGAGGGTGGATCAGTCTGGGGTGGAGGGAGGGCAGCGATTGGGGCAGACTGAGGCGGGGGTTGTCTGCCAGGGGGTGGGCCTTTTTCTGGGGGTGGGGTCTGACCCTGAGGGGGATCAGCGGGGGGAGGGGGTGGGGTCTGCCGAGATGAGGGGGTTGGGGGGAATCGCCACTGCTGGGTGCGGGGAGCTGGTCATCGAGGCACTCCAGGATGGGAGGGAGGTCAAAGCTGGCCCTGGAATTGTGGTGGGGGCTGCAATCGGGCTATGGGGAAGGAGCTGGAGGGACAATACTGTGTGGGTCCTGGACTGGCCAGGAGTTGAGCTGGCCAGTAAACGGGGAGTCTGACAGATTGTGGCCACTGTGCATGTGCAGTGTTCCAGGACTGTCAAACTCCAGTGCAAATAGGCTCCACCCACCAGGATTTTAATGATATTCATGACTGGGACCTCTGCAGTTTAGAGAATGCGGAGATTCAGGTCAGAAGCTGAACTGACAAAACATTTGGGATTTAGAACAGTTTTCCCGCCAATTCAGCACTTTTGGGAGAATCGCAGCCAATGATCCTTTAATACTTGACAAGAATCTAATGAGATACGGAAAGGTTACAAATGTTGCAAATTGACTAATACTACTTAGCTTACTTACACTTTGGTGAAAGTGGTTGGATATTGATTTCAAACTGTTTGGTTTAATAATGAGTCCTGTATGATGCTGCAGTTTCTCTAACAGACTTACATGATACATTTTTGGAGCAGATTTTCCACAGTTGGAACCACACGGAGTTCCCCCTTTTGGCACATAAGGATATTTCCAAACAGGGCAACCATCCATCCAGACCAGGAGGACGTGACAGAAGGGGTTGACTTTGTGGACGGGAATTTCTGGCTGCATTTGTCCCAAGGCCAGAAAATCCCGCTCAAGGTCAACAGACTTTTCCATGTTTCTGTCCCGCCTGTTACAATTCCTGTGGCAGGTGGGACAGGACATTCAGCCCACACATTCAGCTGAGGAGGAAGAGGTTTGACAACTACAGGAAATTTGCAAAAGCACGGCTTTTTTACATAAAAATGAGTGGATAATCTGATTTTAAAGTATTATTACAATCCCTATGGGGATTAATAACTTTTAAAAAGGGATATAAATTTCCCAGTCGCAAACACAGAGAATCACATGAGAAAACATTTACTGTGACAAACTAAAACTAACATCAACTAAACTGGGCAGCATGGTGGCACAGTGGTTAGCCTCAGAGTGCCAAGGACCTGGGTTCAATTCCCAGCTTAGGTCCCTGTCTGTGCAGAGTCTGCATATTCTCCCTGTGTCGGCTCAGAAGATTGAGTGAAGGGACTTCCTTTTCACTGGAAGATTCACCCTAGTGGAGCAGGAAGATCCTGTTAAAGCTGGCAGAAGCTTGGAACTTTAAACACAAAACTACAGGCAGAACTCTCCCATAGTCCCACTGTGGGGGTCAGGGGGTGGGGGGGGAGACAATTTCTGATAAGAATGTGATCGTTTTGGACTGAGAAGAAATTTCTTCAGTCAAAGGGCTGTCAATCTTGGAAGTGTCTACACCAAACAACTGCAGATGCATCGTTGTTGAATATATTTAAGGCTGACATTGACAGATCTTTTGGTCTCTCAAGGTATCAAGGGCAATATGGGGTGTGGGTGGCAAAGTGGACTTGAATCTTAAAATCTACCACATAGAAACAGACCACTGAGCATAACTGATCTCTGCTTTTGTATATGCTCCAAACAAACGTCCTCCCATCCTAATTCATCTGACCCCATCAGCATAACCCTTTAATTCCTTTCTCCCTCATCCATTTCCCTAGTTTTTCCAAAGGTGCTATTCACTTCAGGAATCCCACATTCTCTGGGTAAAAGAAATTCTCCTAGCATCTTCATTGGATTTATGAGTGACTACCTTATTTTTATGACCCCCATCAAATCTGTTCATGCTGTAATTTTAAAAGACCTCTTCTCACAAACAGAAGGCTAAGGGGTAAGCTGAGATAAAGAGCCTTGGTTTGTTCACTCTTTCTTGATAATTATAATTTCATCATTGCGAATCTTTTTTACAGCTTTTCCTGTGCCTTAATATCCTTTTATAATATGCAGACCAGAACTGTTCCCTGCATTCCAGGAAGTGAAGGATGATACTGGATACCAATCTTTACTCTATTTTATATTTATTCACAGAATGAGGTATTACAAACATATACTTCCTAACTCATCCACATACAGTCACAGTAAATGACTTTTTGTATGTGCTCAAGTAAATCCCCAATTAGTGCCCTTTATCTGCATATAACTAAACAAAATTTATACAATTAACATTGTTCACAGAATTCAAAGTGCTATCTAACCAAGGTTCCACATACAATTACACACAACACAGCTCCTCTTAAAATGTACATTCTTTGGCATTCTTATGGCCTTGTTATCATGATATGATCACTTTGATGATTTGTGAATCAATATCCCTTTGTTTCTATATCCCCTGGGACTTGTATTTTCCAAGTAGCATGTGGTTTCTTTATGCCACCTACCAAAATGCACCATCTGACTCTTACCCTATATTGAATCCATTTGCTATTTATGTGCACATTCTGCACATTTATTTTTGTCCTTACTGTACATGCATGTGAATACATGGGGTGTGGTAAATAAGTTTGGTGACTTACAGGCGCGATTGCCATGTGGAATTATGATGCTGTGACTATCATTGAGACCTGGTTCAAAGCGGACAGGGCTCATTGTTAAATATTCATGCATACAAGGTATTCAGGAAAGATGGGCAAGGAAGAAAATGAGAAGGTGTGTGCGGTATTGATTAAGGAGTTTATTTGCTGTGTCAAGTACAGAATCTATCTGGCTCAAGCCAAGGAACAAGGAGCTGCAGTTACATTGCTTGGTGCAGTTTTTTGACCACAACTAGTGGGAAGGCTGTAAAGGAACAAATCTGCAAGGAAACTACAGAGAGGTGAAAAATTCTAGGCTACTTATAAAAGGGTACTTCAGTTAACCAAAGATAGACTAAAACAGTATTAGTGTAAAGAGCAAAAAAAGTCAAGAATTCTTAGAGTGTGTTCAGGATTTTTTTCAGCAATATGTTTCCAATCCAACAAGAAAGGATACACTGCTAGACCTGGTTTGTGGAAATGATGTGGGACTCCACACTTGCCTGGATTGGTGCAGCGCCAACAATACTCAAGAAACTTGACACCATCCAGGACAAAGCAGCCCACTTGATTGGGACACATCCAGACACATCCATTTCCTCCACCATCGACATTCAGTAGCAGCAGTGCGTACTATGTACAAGATGCACTGCAGCAATTCACCAAAGATCTTTAGACAGCACCTTCCAAACCCAAGAACACTTCCATCTAAAAGGACAAGGGCAACAGACACATGGGAACACCACCACTTGCATGTTCCCCTCCAAGCCACTCACCATCCTGACTTGGAAATATATCGTCGTCACTTCACAGTCGCTGGGTTAAAATCCTGGAATTCCATCCCTAACGGCATTGTTGGTAAACGCACAGCACACGGACTACAGCATTTCAAAAAAGCAGTTCACTACCACCTTCTCCAGAGCAACTAAGGATGGGCAATAAATGCTGGCCAGCCAACGACAATTGACCCACAATTTGATAAAGAAAAATGTTGGTAGAAGAAGAGAGACAGTGAACATTGTACTTTGGAAAAAGACAAGGAACAGTCCAGAATAAGAATATATAATTGGGGGAAATGGGATAGGAATGTTCTTGAGTCGAATAAATTGGACTCAGATTGGCAGGAAAATGATAGCTGAACAACGGGCTACCTTCAAAGCAAAGCCGACTCAGGCAAAATCAAAGTATACGGTGGCACAGTGGTTAGCACAGCTGCCTCACAACACTAGAGACCCAGTTCAATTCCCAGCTCAGGTCACTGTCTATGTGGAGGTTGCATGTTCTCCCTGTGTCTGCATGGGCTTCCTTCGGGTGCTCCAGTTTCTTCCCAAAGATGCGCGGGTTAAGTGGACTGGCCAGGCTAAGTTGCCTCTTAGTATTGGGTAGATAGGGTACTAGATAGCGTAAATGCATGGGGCTAAGGGGTTAGGGCCAGGTAGGATTGTGTTTAATGCAGAATAGATGGGCTGAATTGCCTCCTCCTGCACTGTACAAATATATCAAAGTATATTCCCTCGAAAGGAAATAGTAGGGCAAACAAATCCAGAGCTCAGTGGATGACAAAGGCCTTAGAAATTAAGAGAAAGGCGAAAACGTCTGCTTATGACGTGTCAGGTAGAAAACATAATTGAGAAGCTAGTTTAATATAAAAGGTTTAGAGGGGAGGTGAAGAAAAAAGCAAGAGAAGCAAAGAAGTATGAAAGGGGACTTCCAGTGAACATAAAAGAGAATCCCAATGTCTTCTGTAGGCACATGAATATAAAAGAGTGGTAATGGGAGGAGTAGAGATAATGAGAGACCAAAAGGGAATTTACACATGAAGGGATAGCTGAGCTATAAAGTAAATTGTTTGCATCTGTCTTTGCCAAAGATGAGGTACTGGATAGGTTGTTTGTTCTTAAAGTTGATAAGGCCCCCAACAGGTTGAGATGCACCCAAGAATACTGCGAGAAGTGAGAGTGGAAATTGTGGAGACACTGGCCATAATCTTTCAGTCTGCTTTAGACTCAGGGGTGGGGTCAGAGGACTGGAGAATTGCAAACGTCGAATCATAGAATCCCTACAATGCAGAAGAAGACCATTCGACCCATCAAGCCTTCACCGACAACGTTCGCACGCTGTCCGATCCTCATAACCTCATATATTTACCCTGCTAATCCCCCTGAGACTAAGGGGGCAATCTAGCATGGCCAATCAACCTAACCTGCACATCTTTGGACATTACATACTTGTTCAAAAAAGGGTCTAAGGATAAGTCAAGCAACTACAGCGCAGTCAGTTTAACTTTGACCATAGGGAATCTTCTAGAAACAATAACTTGTGGCAGAATTAAAGGTCACATGAACAAATGCAAGTTAATTAAAGAAAGCCAGCATGGATTCCTTAAGAGAAAATTATGCTCAACTAACTAGCTGGAGTTTTTTGAAGAGGTAATAGGAGAGGGTTGATGAGGACAATGCTGTTGTCATAGTGTCCATGGACTTTCAAAATTCATTCGATACAGTGGCACATGACAGGCTTGTGGGCAAAGTTATAGCTCATGGAATAAAAGGGATAGTAGTAACATGGGTATAGAATTGGCTGAATGACAAGAAACAGAGAACATTGGTGAATGGATGTTTTTCAGGCTGGAGGAAGGTTCATAGTGAAGTTTCCCAGGGTTTAGTGTTGGGACTCCTTGCTTTTCCTAATGTATATTAATGACCTAGATCTTGGTGTACAGGGCATATTTCAAAGAATGATACAAAACTGTGAGGGGGAATAATGTAGAACGTCAAAAGAACATGGACAAGTTTGTGCTATAGGTTGACAGGTGGCAAATGAAGTTCAATGCAGAAAAATGTGAAATGATTCATTTTGGTAGAAAGAACATGGGGAGACAGTACAAAATAGGGGGTACAACTCTGAAGGCAGTACAGGAACAGAGGGACCTGGATGCTTACGCGCATAAATCATTGAAGGTGACAGGACAATTTGAGAGTGTAGTACATAGTTCACACAGCACCCTATGTTTAATTAATAGGAGCACAGAGTACAGAGCAAGGAGGTTAGATTGAACTTGTATAAGTCACTAGTTTGGCCTCAACTGAAGCATTGTGTCATGTTCTGGGCACTGCACTTTGGGATGGATATGAAGGCATTGGAGTGAGTACAGAAAAGATTCAAAAGGTCCCTGGGATGAGGAACTTCAGTGATGAAGTCAGATTTCTCTTCACCATGTAGCGGCAACTCTATACTCTGCATCCCTTCCTTTTACCCCATGTACTTCATGAGTGATATGTTTTGTCCATATAGCACGCAAGAAACAATACTTTCCACTGTATCCCTATACATGTGACAATTAAATTACCTTAGAGAAAAGAGTGAGAGAGGATTTGATAGAGATATTCAAAATCACAAGGAATCTGGACAGAACATATTGGGACAATCTGTTCCCACTCATGAAAAGATGGAGCATGAGAGGTTGCAGGTTTAAAGTAATTAGTAAAAGAAGTAAAAGTAGTAAGAGGAAAAGCTTTTTGCACACAGTGAGTAGTCAGGGTGTGAAATGCACAGCCTGAATGTGTGGTGGAGGCAGGTTCACTGGGGAAAAGGCACAGAATAGGAGCTGAGGCTAACATAGATCAGCCATGATCATATTGAATGGAGGGGCAGGCTTGAAGGCTGTGGTGGCTTATTCCTGCTTCTATTTCTTGTATTGAAACATTCAAAAGGGAATTAAACAGTTATCTGAAAAGGAAGAGTGAGCAGTGTAATGGGGAGAAAGTGGGAGAATGGCACTAGACAAGTTGCTCATTCAGAGAACCAGTGCAGACGTGATGAGCCAAATGGCCTACTTCTGTGCCATAACACTTATATAATTCTGTCTTATTTTGTCACAAAATTATCCCACTTCAACTCAGTGTCCCTGCAAAGATTTGAAAGTGTGCTTTCAATGTCAGAGTCTAAATTGCTTATGTAAATGCTGCTAATGCAGAATGCTGTGGAACACCATTTCCCATAATTCACAAGTCTGATTAAATATCTTTGAACCCATCCTCCACACATGTCTGAAGGATCATGTTATACTGAGCTCAGCAGACCACCACAATGATCTATATTCTTGCAGGAGGGTATCAAAGATGCCAGCCACCAACCTGTCCAGGCACAGGCAATTCCTCTTTCAAAGCTTGATGGCCTATTCAACGTTTGTTTTACAGAGCAGTTGCAACTGCTTGTACCTCTGTCAGGGGCTCCCATACAGGATTCAGTAGCCACCTCGTCAAGAGATTTCCCTTGTTTCCCAGGATCAAACCACACACATTGGGGGTTGGAGTGAACTGGCAGAGGATGAACGAGTCATAGCAGCTGCCAGGAAAGAGCTCATACATGGAGGAAGCTCTTGGAGTGATTGCAGACCAGTTGGACATTAAGGGAATGAAGTGCTTCCTGTTAGTGGATCTCACTTGCCTGGGTGCCTTGATGGCTACATGGGTGCAATTGATAATGCCCTGCAACCTGAGAAATCCAGCAATGGAGAGGAAACACAATGCCCTCTGTCCCTGTAGGACGTATCTGGCCTGAAATGAATGTGCTGACCATCTCTGGTATATTGGCATTAGTGACCTCCAAATGTAGGGGGGTGCTGCCATTTGCTCTGTGCCACTAAGGTCTGCTGCTGTTACTTGGAAGGAGCCAGAAGTGAAGTAGTCCACTATGACTTTGATAACGACTGGAAGAGTTATAGTGACCAGTGCTGCAAGGTCTTCAATGCAAGGTCACAGATGTCTGACCATCTGCCTGGGATACTGTAGTCTCCTGCAGCACTGGATCTTAGTCATCTACAGCAGTCAACCCTGTGTTGAGGGTTTGGTCTGTTGTACCTGCCTGCTGCTTGAGGTTTCACTTCCTGCAGAGGCTGTTGCCCCTCAAGTCACTGGGTTCATTGCCAAATGCGGCTTTCCTTTTGGGCAACGGCTGCCAAATGCCCCCTGCTCTCTACCCTTGCAATGTCATGGAGTGACGATCCCCTTCAATGCCCAAGTCTGAGAGTCCACTAAACCTGTCACCTGCATAGCATCAAGGGCACTTTCTTACCAAATTCCACAACCCCCTTTGCTCTACTGACCTTTGTATTGGGCTTGGTGGCGTCCTGTGCAGCCTTGAGGTGTTCCCACTTTGTACCCAGCTCTCTCCATCCATCGCCCTCCTTGTGAGCCAGGACAGCAGGAGTGTTTCCTACCAGCCCCCAAGTCTCTCCAACATTAGAAACCCACAAAGTTGCACCCATTACAGGACTGAATCATTATCTCCTCCACCCATCCTCATTCCACTAGGGTCATGGATTATACCCCCACTGGATTTGGAACCTATCTACAAGTCAGGGATTAGAGCCTTCCAGGAATAGACTCCTTCAGAGTCAGGGATAAGTCGTACAAACAGTGGGGATTTTGATTTCTCTGGCTAATTATGGACAACATCATCTGTGTAATAAAGGTGGCTGAGTTACAAAGACCATGTTCATGATTTTTCACAAGACTTGTCATAATAAAACAAATACATTGCCAAATTGAACAGTTTCTTGAATGACCCTCACCTACACTGCTGTTGAGACATGTTCCATTTGTGGGATAATTGAATTCTGCTTCAGTTTTATATTTCTATTAGGACTCTCCATCAAAAGCCATTGCAAATCTTGACCAACACTCAATGGAAGACTCTGGCTGAAGCCTAGGTCTGTGTGAATGAATATCACAAACTTAAACATATTTCCAAGGATTCTCCCATCATTGTTGGGAAAAATCAGCTCCCACATTCGGAGATCTGCTTTCAAACTCATGGAAGAAGAGGAAAATAAATTAACACACATGAGTTGTTGCGATCTGGAATGCACTGTGTGAAAGATTGGTGGAATGCTAACTTTCACAAGGAAATTGATATACACTTGAAAAGAAAACATTTTCAAGGTTTGGAAAAGGGTAGGAAGTGTGGCACAAGCTGGATTTTCTTTCAAATAAGGGCCAGCACAGGCCCTGTGCCCCGAATGGCCCGCTTCTGTGCTGTAAGATTCTAGGTTGTAATAGTACAGCCCCCTGGGACAACATAGGCTTGAGGCCATGTAGGTTTTTAGTAAATGCATAAATTATGAGTCACGCACTACCTGTCTGCAAACCAAATGATGTAGCCACTGTTGTACTGACTAATTTGTCACATTAATCATTAAGCTATTTCATTGACATCACTTTCCCCTTCATGACCTCCTGTTTAGCAGGTGCTTGGATAGCATTATTTTGCATTAACGAATGCAAGCACCAGACAACAAATTGTACAGCAACTGCAATGATCTTTAATAGACACAGGATGAAAGTACACCTAATAAATGTTGGACGCATGTGAACCTATTCTGTTGACAAGTGGTTGCCCTTAAAAGGGAGGATTAGAGACCAATGCTGGTAGTTACATGGGATGCATCAGCTTCCCTTTTATAGATAAGGCCTCAAAACTTTGCTTTAGTCATCAAAGTACAGCCAGTATCAGTGTTCACGTCATCTCACAAACACATGAAAGAACCAGCCAGTCCAAAGAACCTGGCCTGCATTGATAAGATGCTATAAATCTCATAATTCATAATATTTGTCCATCTACCACTAGCATTGGTAGAGATTAAAAATCAGATCTTAAAGGACATAAGCCAAATTAAGGAAGAAAGAAAATTGGGAAAATTCCTCCCCAACATCCTGAGATAATCTCAAGTAGACCACATTGACTATGATTTATGTTACATTTATATCGTTGTTCAGCATTAAACATAGAAGACCTGCCCCAATTCCCCTGAAGAGTAAACTCAAAAGCATTTGTGAACATTTTAAGTTATATTTGCAAAATACAACTATCACTAACAACCCCAGTACTACAGTTTTACAGCATACAACTGGAGCGGTTGAATCTAAATGGAACTGAGAAAGCATTAATAAGCATCCCTTAGGAAAAGAATAAAGTCCTGCAGCAAATAATCTGCTTCACAGTTATTGTCTTCTGCTTTCCTGACTTTAATGACAGGGTGGGGAGGAAGGCTGGAGAGGATGAAGAAGAGCTTAAAATCCCCGTTTCAGATTAGCAGTTCCAACCATGATTTCTAGAGGAGAACAATGAGAATATGTTTGCAACAAATACAACGTGATCCGTATTGCGGATTCATATGGTGAACTCTGAGCACACAACACAGTTATCAGGTTCAGCAGCCATGCACTGATGCATTGATCTGTTATCCGAGGTACAAGCAGTGGTAGAATAAATCTGTCAGCATCACTGCATAATAGAAAGAACCCCCAACCAAGGAAATGCTTTCACATTGGGTGAAACAAGGCAAGAAATTAAAACCGGAGTTTCGTTACTGAAAGTAAATTCTAAAATATATTTGAAAATTATTGGTTGTGACATTCAATTTATTATTTTTTTCTTTTCTGGTTGTATGTGTATTTTTTATACCTAGACTTAGATCAGGCCAAAGGATTGATTGCAACGAGGCCAGGAATAAACCACAGATATTTTAAATTGACAAGTTATTTCATAAGATATAATTCAATGAAGATTTTTCATTAGCCAAAGCTGAAACTCGAGCAAGCAATCTCACTGAATGACATATGTTTGAAAGGATCAGTCTGACTGCTCACGAGCTGGTCTCTCTCCCTCTCTCTCTCTCTCCCCCTATTATCAAACCCAAAGAGTCTTAGAAAACAAGATCAATTCAAGCTCCTCTTCACACACTTTCCTCTGATTCCCTACATCTCACCTTAGGAATTATATGTGGGAAATTAATGCAATAATTTATGCACAAAACCTAGATAATTAGTACTGCTGCCTCTGTGTCTTCTGACCCCTGCTTCAACCGTTCCTTGCAGCTCCCATTTGTCACCCCTCCCCACTAGCCCACATCCAGCAATCTCAGGTTTCCTTCCACCTACCAACCGGATCACATCCATGAAGCCTCTTCAATGAACCACCCAATCCTCCCTGTCCCACCTCCACAACATATGCGAGCAACACCCAGCTTTAACCAGGAGCTCTATCATTGATTTTATTGGTGCACGTTGTCGTTATTGGTGGCGTCTGTATCTTTTCCTGGCTTACCTAAAATTAGGTGTGGATGAAATAAAATTCCTCCAAATTATTGTTGAGAAAGTCAGGGCCATGTTTTGTCTCACATGGCTTAACCCTGACCTCCGTCAATTCTCCTGTCTCCCATCTCAATGTTAACTCTAAGGAACGAAACTCTGGCATTTCACTTGATCATAATCTGAGCCTTCTTCCACCTCCAAAGCATTAGATGTTTCTGCCTCAACATCTTCTTAAACTATGTCTACATCACCCTTGGGCTCAAGTTTTCCCTGCCTCCATACTGCACAAGCCACAGATTAAGCAGAAATATCTGTAAATCAGTATATGGAAAGGAAGAAGGAATTCAGGAAAACTACAATAATCAGGGAAGTGGTATTGAGGATGCAGCTGGGGGCTGAGAAATCCTTAGGTCCAGATGGGTTTCACTCTAAAGTCTTAGAAGACGTGTCGAGTGAGATGGTTGGTCCACTGGTTTTAATTTTCCAAAATTCCCTAGATCCAGAGAAGGTTCCATCAGATTTGAAATTAGCAAATATAACTTTATTCAAAAAGAGAGGGAGACAGAAAGCAGAAAACTACAGACCAGTTGGCCTAACATCTGTCATAGAGAAAACGTTAAAGCTAAGATACTATAGCAAGGCATTTCAAAAAGTTAAACACAATGAGACAGATTCAACATGATTTTGTGAAAGGGAAATCATCTTTAACCAATTCGTTGGCGTTGTCTGAAGGAGACACGCGTGCTGAATAAAGGGGAACCGATGGATGTACAGATTTCCAGCAGGCATTAAGGGGCCACATCAAAGGTTATTGTGAAAAATAAAAGCTCATGGTGTAGGCAGTAGCATATTGGCATGGTAAAAAGATTGGCTAGCGAACATGGAACAGAGTTGGGACAAATTTTTCTGGTTGGCAGGATGTAATGAGTGATATCCAGCAGGGATCAATGCTGGGGCCTCAACATTTGACAATTTATACGAATGACTTGTATAAAGAGACAGAAGGTATGGTTTCTAAATTTGCTGATATCACAAAGATAGGTAGGAAAGTAAATTGAAAAGAAGACATCAGGAGGCTACAAAGGGACATAGATAGATTAAGTGAATGGTCAAAGATCTGGCAAATGGAGTATGTCGTGGGCAAATGTAAAATTCACCAATTTGTAATGAAGAATAAAAACTAAACCTTTTATTATCTAAATACTGAGAGATTGCAGAGTTCTGAGGTGCAGGGTGACTGATGCCTTAGTGCAAGAATCAGAAAAGTCTGATATACAAGTACCTCCTCTTGTGGGAAAATCCAGAATCAGAGATCACTGTCTAAATAAGGGATCACTCATTTTTAAAATGGAGATTAGGAGAATTTTTCCCCCTCACAAGGTCACAAGTCTCTTGAACTCTCTTGTAATTGGAAAATCTAGCAAAATATCATTGATTATTGTGAGGGGAATTGATTGCAAAGATAGAGAGGTTATGTTCTAATTGCTTAGGGGATTGGTGAGACCACATCAGAAATATTGTGTACACTGTTGATCTCCTTATTTAAGGAAAAATGTAAATGCATTAGAAGCAGTTCAGATTAAATTGATCAGACTAACACCAGGAATGGTCAGGTTGTCTTAAAAGACAAGGTTGGATAGATTATAGGCTTGTGTCAACTAAAATTTAGAATACTAAGAAGTGATTTGATCAAAATCTTTAAAATCCTGAGGGGTATTGACAGGTTGGATGTGAACAGAATGTTTCCTCTTATGGGAGAATCCAGAACCAGGGATCGCTGCTTAAAAATAAGGGGTAGCTCATTTTTGAGATAGAGATTAGGAGAATTATTTTCTCTCAGAGGGCCACGAGTCTCTGGAACTGTCTTCCTCAAAAGGCAGTGGAAGCAGAGTCTTTGAATATATTTAAGGCAGATTCTTGATTAATGAGGACTGAAAGATAGACACAATGTAAGGTTGAGCTTACAATCAGATCAGCCATGATTTTATTGAACGGCAGAGCAGTCTTGAGGGAACAAGTGGCCTACTCTTGTTGCATGTAAGTTCACACCTTCTACACCCTCTTCCTCAACAAGTTTCCCTGGCTTCTTACAAGCCAAATGATAAATAAGATTTTCGTCATGTTGATTCCTTTCTGAATCATGCCCACAGTTTACCTGGCACTAACACTGTGTCATTTTTCATTCTCTGTTTTCTCTACCCAAAGTCTGGCAGTTATTATCTCAGACATTTTGTCCCTATCCTCCTTGCTGTAAACCCAAATACAGGATAACAAGAGCATGTGGAACACATTGCCCCAGAGAACAGATAAATATAAGTTCAGTCTTACTCATCTCCTCACTAGAAGTGCAGCTCAGCCACTTCCACCACAAGCTAGTGGAGAAGGAGGAGAAACAGCAGGATTCAAGGACACAAGGAGGCACTACTGAGAGCAATAGGTAGAGACCAATCGGATTCACAAATGTACACCAAGTGCTGGGATTTAAAGCCAGAGACCTTCTGATAATTTTCAAATTCAGAAATGGTGCATGAAGCTAAATTTTTTTTTTAAGTCATGATAAACACAAGTTATTTCTTTTACTGGTTAAGCTCTTTCATTTGAACTTGTTTGAGTTGAACTGAAGTATCGTTTGAGATATTCCAGTTTCACTTCAATGTATTGAGAAACAGTTGGACGCTTCATATCAGAATTGGACACTGAATATATCTTAAAAAACTTTGGCAGGATTTATGGCCTCACTCAGGCAAGACTGGAAATTCCCACCTGAGGTCAATGAAGATTTCCATTGTTGGACCCTCGCCCGCTCTGGTTCGGTGGCAGGTGAGGTGGTAGAGTTCCGGCTATGAAGGCATGTATATCTGAACCTCCTCCACAACACTCCAACACATGTATTTGCATCAGGGATTAACTACAAGAAAATATAAAAAGCTGCAATGTGGAAGTCTTTTGAAAAGAATAATGATTTCTCTTGCTGAAACGGGAGGTTTACCTCTTGTATCCTTCACCCACCCCCCCAACCCAAGAATAGCTACCATTTTGTTAAAGCATATTTGCCCTTGAGGGCATTATTTATAAATTTCATTGACTGCCATGTACACAAAAAAAACAAAAAGACAGATTTTTAGGCAACATTTCCACTGAATTAATTATATGTCACATAAGATGCAAATAGGCTTTTAGACACTCATCACCTATCATTACATTTTGCTCTCCATTGGCAGCAATCACAGCCTAATGTCTGTCAAGCATTTGCTTAACAGGATTAAGTGCCAAGTAATGTTGCTTCATTCCTCTGGGAGCAATTCTTAAATGTCTCCTGTCTGTTTAGCTTTCTGGCATTGACTGGGCCTTGCAAATGAAAGCTTCGTCACAGAATGGAATTCATATGTCATGACTCTCCAGGCTTTTAAAGCATAAGACCTTTTGTTATGAATTAAACAAGTAGATTTCCCTCAGTGTCGACAATTGTGCTGCACATTATTTGCTGGCGATGAGTTTTTCTTTTATTTAAAAGCATGGCATGGACAAGTGAGCAGCACTGCTGACAAGGTATCCAAACATTATTTTTCTGCTATCAGGCCCAGTTGGCTGTGGATCAAAGGTTGAAAGGGTTTCCAAAAGGGTGGGGGGAGGGAGGGGGGGATGGGGGAGAGAAAAAATGTAACAAAAGCCTGTTAAATTTGCAAAATATGACAGAAGAATTGAACAAAAGTTTCAGCCCAGATTTAATTTCCAAACAGATAGCTTGCATTTCACTTGAGAAACTGAATATAATTCAATCTAAGAGTTCAATCCTTAACCAGTGCAACTCCAGTCGAGAATAGGTGCTACAATGGACACAAAAGAAATTGTTCATTCATTCAATATTTACTTTTACCTCTGTTTAAGCATTAAAGGAAGTTTAATCTCCTTTGCCCTACAGATTAAACATTCAGCATTAACTATTTTCATTCTGACTGTTTATTAAACATAATTTTTGTTGCTTTGGGACAATGTTACCCATAAATAATAGAAAGTAAAGTGGCAAAATGAAGGGGGCAACTTAAAACAGTCAAGGAAACAGTGCGAGGAAAACTAATGAGATTAAAGGCTGACACATCCCCTGGACCTGATGAGCTGTGCCCTAGGGTCTTAAAAGAAGTGGCTGCAGAGATAGTGGACGCATTTGTTGTAATCTTTCAAAATCTCCCAGATTCTGGATATGTTTCACTGGATAGGAAAATTGCAGATGTAACACCTCTACTCAAGAAAAGAGGAAAACTATAGGCCAGTTGGTCTGACATCTATCATTGGGGAAATGTTAGAATTCATTACTAAAGGGGTGGCTACAGGATATTTAGAAAATTCTAATCAGACCGAGTCAATATGGTTTTGGGAGATGGAAACATTTTTTGACAGGTTAAGAATATAAGAGCATAGGAGTAGGAGTAGGCCATTCAGATCCTAATGCCTGCTCTGCCATTCAATAAGATTATGGCTGATCTGGTTTGATGGTGGCCTTAACTCCACTTTCCTGCCAAGACAACTGAAACCCTCCCCCCCCCCACACCACCTCCAATTTCCTCCTGGTTAGAATGGAGCCGGTGACAACTTTGTTTTGGATGTAATGTGACTAATGGCAACAAGATGCAAGGTTCAGCTGACCCAGTAAACCATGGAACCAATTGCAGAGTGATGTAATAGTCAGCTGACCAGCTGACACACTATAAATAAGAACCTGTGTAGAATTGTAGGGAGCTTGGATTGGCCCAGGGTGAGGCCCCAAATTTGGAGTAATGATGTTTCTTTATTAAACCCTTTCTTTGATTTATAAGTTGGAGTAAGTTTTGTTCTATTTTTATTTCTGCATTTGAAAAGCCGCTTCTAAGGAGACACTTTTTGGACCTGAGGAGGTATCCTTGGTCCTGCAGAGGCAGGCAACACAGCTCACAACAGGCAACTCATGCTCACAAAAGCACAGAACCATCTCCAAACACCTAATTATACTATCCCCTACTACAACTGCATTCCCCTACACCACAATACAATATCACTTCGCTCATCTTCCCTACACTCACCAATAACCAGGCCAAATCAACATGATATTGTGAGAGGAAAATCATGTTTAACAAATGGGAGCAGGAGTATGCAATTGCAAGGGCTGAGGCTCCTCCATTGATATCTTCTAGGCCCCCATATCTGCCTCACTCGCAGTCACACCTTCCTGTCCCTGACCACAAAAAATTCGAAGTACCTAGCCTAAGGGATGCAACTGTCTCCCAGAATAAAGTGGCCAGGTAGATTTTCTCTCTTGGATGCACTGCATTGTGCAACGATCCAAACCCAACTCATCAGCTCTGAGCCAAAGTTCCCCAAGCTGTAGATGCATACTACAGATGTGTTTGCTGTAGATCACACAAGCATCCACCAATCCCCACATGTCACAGGGCAGCATGGTGGCACTGTGATTAGTATGGCTGCTTCACAATGTCAGGGACCTGAGTTCGATTCCCGGTTTGGGCTGCTGTCTGTGTGGAGTTTCTCCCTGGGTCTGCGTGGGTTTAATAAATAAATAAACTTTAAACATCTGCTACACATCACCCGCCCTGCCACTTTTTCTGTTTAAATATATCAATCAGTGATTATCTGTCATTATATCAAATGGTTTAACTAATTAAGCTACAAATAAATACAATACTTCTATCTCCCAGTGCCAGTTTAAACCATTTGCCTAATGTGTGGAAAGAAAAACAATAAAATTCACCAACCAATCACCAGCCTGCACATCAAATTAATACTCCAGGCTTCAGTTCTCAAATCCACCAATCACCTTCGACATCCTCTCTCATCCACTCATTTTTGTAAAGGGTTAGAACGGTACCTCCTCCCACTGCACTAAACTCCCTCACCTACCAAGTTCCCAAGCTTACACTGACTCAAGCTGTTATCTTGGAGCTTGCTTACTTCATGTGGAAGACCATCTGTATTTATATTAACTAAGATTCTACAGAGCTGCGATGAACATTGCTGACAAGAGAAACCAGTTTGAACTAGCCACCTAATTAATCGGAGCTGCCTCTCCAGCTTGCTTATCCCTGACTAACACTGAAAAAATCTTAACTTTAACAGTAAATTGTAGCTAAAAGTTAAATCACTCAATTTTTGAAAGAGATTAGCTCCTAAAGTCCCTCACTTACCAAATTCCCAAGTTTATACTCAGTCCCAACTTGTACTTAGTAATGAGCTCCTATCTTTGTGTTTGCTAATTAGAGTTCTTTGAAGATGTAACAAGCCTGGTGGATAAGTGGAAACCAGTAGTTAGAGTGTATTTATTCCAAAAGGCATTCGATAAGGAACCAAATAAAAGACTACAACACAAAATAAGATCTCATGGTGTTAAGGGTGATCATTAGTATGGATAGAGGATTATAACTAATGGAAGAACAGTCAGGATAATTGAGTCAATTTCAAATTGCCAAATTGTAACTAATGGAGTGCCACAGGGATCAATTCTGGGGCTTTAACTATTTTTGATCTATAGTAACGGTTTGGGCGAAGGGACAGACTATATTGTAGCTGAGTCTGCTGATGATGCAAAGGTAGATAGAAAAGCTTAATGTGAGAAGAATACAAAGAGGATACAGATATATTAAATGAGTGAGCACAAGTTTGACAAATGGAATATAATGTGGGGAATGTGAGGTTTTCCACTTTGGGAGGAAGAGGAACAGAATATTATTTAAATGGAGAGAGACTTCAGAATATTGCAGTACAGAGGGATCTGGGTGTCCTCATACCTGAATCACAAAAAGTTAGCATGCAGCTACAACAAGTAATTAGGAAGATAAATGGAATGGTGGCCTTATTGCTTGGGGTGGGGTTGTAGAAAAATAGGGAAGTCTTACTACAACTGTATAGGGCATTGATGAGACTGCACCTGAAGTGTTGCATACAGTTTTGGTTTCCTTTCTTAAGGACGGATATACTGACATTGAAAGCAGTTGAGAGGACATTATCTAGGCTGATTCCTGGGGTCAAGGTATTATCTTATGAGGAAAGCTTGAGCAGGTAGGGCCAATATTCATTAGCATATAAAAGGATGAAACATAAAATATTCTGAAAGGACTTTACAGGATATATGCTGAGTAGATGTTTCTCCTCTACTTGATTAGAAACAATACGCAGGGCTATGGGGAAAAGTCAAAAGAATGGCACTAAGCTTGTTTAGGGAGCAAGTACAGACATTATGGGCCAAATGGCCTCCTTCTGCACAGCAGCAATTTTGCAATGTTGATGAATCAGAACTTCATCCCCCTCCAAGGGAATGTATCCTTCATCAGATATGGTGCCCAGAACTGAATGCAATATTCAAGTTGTGGTTTAACCAGAGCTTTTATACATCTGTACCATAACTCAACCCTTTGTAGTCAAGTCATTGAATCGTCGAATCTCTACAGTGCAGAAGGAGGCCATTCAGCCCATCAAGTCAGCACCAACCACAATCCCACCCAGGCACTTTCCCAAAACCCCTCATATATACACTACTAATCCCCTGATACTAGGGTAAATTTCACATGGCCAATCAACCTAACCCACACATCTTTGGACTGTGGGAGGAAACCAGAGAATCCTGAGGAAACGCACACAGACATAGAGAAAATGTGCAAACTCCACACAGACCGTGACCCAAGCCGGGAATTGAACCCAGGTCCCTGGTGCTGTGAGACAGCAGTGCTAACCACTATGGAACCGTCCCTTTAATATCCCAATTTGTTTATTTTTTGTAGCTGTTCACTAACTTCCAGTCATTTATGTATAATAGGCCTCTAAATCTCTCAGTCCGTCCACAGTTCCTAGTTTTGCACCAATTATAAAATACTTTGATCTCTTTCTTAGCTGCAAAGTGACTGTCCCCACATGTCAGAATATTCTTTCTATACCCATCATTTTCCATGTGGGGTGTAATCATGCTGTCATATGGATGATACTGAAACCAATCTGCCATTCATTCCTTTCAAGTCTAAGAAGAAGTATCTGCTGTGTGCTGTTTATATTAAGCTAGCTTGCTTCAGTCTGCAATAATCCAAAGTGGAACTAGTGCACGTGGATAAGACAGCACTTAAGGCCAAAATCAACAGCGGACAATGATTTGATTCTCCAGCAATAAGCTCCTCTCTCACCCGGCAGCACATTGCTAAGGTTCTGATACTCAATGTCCAGCATTCCCCTGTCATCTCTCATTTCAAAGCACTGCATCTGTAGCAAGCGACAGCACTGATCATCTTGATATGGGATAACAACTGGATTCGTGCCAAAAGGCAAATTAGCAATTTCCCTTTACAGTGTATTCTGCTAGTTTCTAAGTGGAAGCTCAAAAGTTCCAAGCTTCTACTGACATATTCATTTGGACATGTGGCAACTAATTCAAAGTGGTCAGTATTATTCCGATTATTGATCTGTACAGAATAGCACTTTAGGTTAGGAGTATTCTATTGCAATAGACATTCTGCATACCCTAGAATGTAAATATACATCTTAATCAGAGCCCAGAGCGCAACTCACTTGTAACTGTCATTAAATGAGTTTTCTGATCATGGGTTATAAGATCTGGGTTAAAAGTGATTTCTAAAGCTCTTGACCATAGAATCCCTAAAGGGCAGAAGGAGGCCATGTGGCCCATCGGGTGTGCTCTGACCACAATCCCACCCGTATTTCCCCATCTTCACCATTGATCCTTCATATATGCCATGGCCACTGGTTCTACCTTCCAATTAGTGTTACATTGTGGGAATTTTATACTCTGTATTCTGTACTTAGGTAAAATTGTCCCGTCTCACAATCACTTCAAGAATATCCTTTACTAGCCTGGATTCCAGGTGAGCTTTTGTTAACATGTCCAGCACAGTGAGTAGTATAAGCTTCTTGATAATTATTTTTTAACTATTACAAGCGAACCATGCCTCGATAGTTTTTCTCTCATCCTCAATTAGCAGCCGTGTATCACACAATTAAACCTTGTAAGGTTTAAGTATCACGTTTATTGTACAAAAGGTGAACTAACACCAATACAACATGCAAATACTTACAGTCAAGGTTACACTACCTCGCTTCTCCAAAAGAAAAGGTCAGAATCCCTGTACTAAGTAATTATTTTCACACAAAGGGTAACAGAACTCTGAAATTCTCTCCCCCAAAAGGCTGTGGCTGCTGGGTCAATTATAACTGTCAAGACTGATATAGACGGTTCAGTAAGGGTGTCAAGGGATATGGAGCAAAGAGCAGTAAATAGAGTTGAGATGGAAATCAGTCATAATTTAATTGAATAATGGAGCAGACTTGAGGAATTGAATGGCCCATTCCTGTTCCTAACGCTCCTATTCTTTTCAATTAAAATTCTATCTACAAAATGCATCTTTCTTCTGTTATTTCTCACCACCATAGAAGACTAGTGAGCTTTATTTAACCCTTCAAAGCACAAACTCAGCTTCTATTTAATTCAGCTCAATTACATATATATTCTGCAACAGTTGTAGATTTGATGCTTGCTGGTGCTTCATGCCAAAGTCATTGTTATTTCCCCACTGAACCTCTGACTTTAATTCGACTCCTTCCTATGACCATCTTCTATTCCTGATTTCCTGTTTAATGTTATGTTTTATGTACTCTATTTTTTCTGTAGTTAGGTCTCTGTGACTGAGCATCCATTCATGTGTGCATTTTGGCTTCTCACCAGACTCAAGCCCATCAACCTATTTCATCTTTTGGTTCTTCATTTTTAAGCTCTTTACCTCCCATGACTCTCTTCTGCCATCTTGTCTCTTTTCATTTCTCCCCTCTCAGATATCTGTCCTCACAATTCCCTAACCTAACTCTTCAGAACATCTCCAATTTCCTGATCTCTTCCCATCATCCCAGATTTGACTCCCTGTTAGACAGGCCTACAGCTTCCCTCTGTGGCTTCCATGGCAATTTCTGACAGGCTCATTGAGACACTTGGTGCTGGTTCATTATGAGCAGCATTCCCAATTGCCCCATCCCACTCTCCCGTCAACATCCCCATCCAGTGCGTCTGTTACAGACTAACTTTGTCAATCTTCCAACTCATTCCTCCCACTGCTTATCTTGTGGGCTCTAGAGGCAGATCAGCTCTCACCAGCCCCCTCCACATGTCCCTCCTAATTATCTGTTCACTTGTGAACAAGGCTATTGCCATTCATGTACCCATTGTGGATAAACGCATCATGGCCTGAGCTGAAATCTGGCTGACGGGTGATGACAAATTCTCCCTGGCCTGCCCAACTGACTACATCTTCCAATACTTACCTGTCAAGAATCTGATGGTGCTTCTGTGCTACTTATCACAAAACCACCTCTCATTCCAACGGCACTTTCTCCTTTGAGAATCTCAGCTTGTTCCTCCCCACTCACCTCTCTTTTAAAATCATGGTTCCCTCCCTTCCCAAATACAACAAGAATTTCATAACCAAGATTCCTCACTTTTTTCCTCCCTCAGCCTTTGCACCTAACACCCTCCATTTTCTGCATTTCTGCAGCTCCTGATTTACTCGACTGCACCCTCACTTCCACCTTTGTCAAAGTCCTTAATAAAACCATTATTCTCTCTCTCTCCCTCTCTCTGCATTCTGGCCACTCCTCTTGATAGGACCTCAAACTCTATCCCCTTAATTCCAGGAAACACAGCCTTGAAAAGATATGGCACTATTGATTTAGCCTTCCTATTCCAAATCCAGATCATCCTGGAATGGAAGGATAACCACTGGCTTCTTTTCCTTACCACAGTCATTTTAAACCCGTCTCCCCAGCCCAGTCAACTCTCACCTCTAACAACTGTGAGAGGCTCATGGACAGTAGTGTCATGGAGATTGAGACAATCTGATCAGCTGTCTATCCCGGGAGATATTTCAGGAAGTTTTGCCACATTTTCTGAAATGTTCCCCCTGCTCCAGCCCTGAATTTACCTCTTTCTCTAGTTTCTCTCCCATCTACCTTTATGGCCTTTTTGCACTTATTTTGATCATGAGACTCATTTTTATTGCCTCACTCCTATTCACACATGTCACAGGGTGGCACGGTGTGACAGTGGCAAGCACTGCTGCTTCACAATGCTCGAGACCCAGTTCAATTCCCAGCTTGGCTCACTGTCTGTGTGGAATTTGCATAATTGTCACCATGTCTGCGTGGATTTCTTCTGGGTTCTCCGAATTCCTCCCACAGTCCAAAGATGTGCAGGTTAGGAGCACTGGCCATGCCATATTCTCCCTCTGTGTAGCTGAACAGGCATCAGACTCGAGGATTTTCACAGTAACTTCATTGCAGTGTTAATGTAAGTCCACCTGTGACTAATGAATAAACTTTACTTCAACTAATCTGTTGATCAGCCAACACACTCCTGATTGCCATGTTCACCCTCCTGGCCTGAGTGTTGGCCAATATTCTAAATGATTCTCTCTCTTCGGATGGTGTCCCTCTTTCATTTGAAAATCTGCCATCATCAGCCCTCTCGTCAAAAAAATTAACCCAATTCCTCCATCCTTATACACCACTACTCCATCTCCAATTTCCTTCCCTCTCCAAACTCCTTCAACATGTTGTCGCCTCCCAAATCCATTCCCATCATTCCCAAAACTTTTGTGTTTAAATCCTTCCAATCAGATTTCCACCCTGGCATAGAACTGTCACAAACGACATCCTATGTGACTGTGACAGAAGTGGGTTTTCTCTCCTCGTCCTTCTAGTCCTGTCTGCAACCTTTGATACGTGTTGACCACACCATGCCTCTCAATTGTCGCTCAGCTGGGTGGAACTGCTCTCGCGTGGTCCCATTCTTACCTATCTAATCATAAAATCAGAGAATCACTTGCAATGATTTCTTTCCTGCTCCCACACTAGTACCTCCGATGCCTCCCAAGGATTAATTCTTGATGTCCTCCTATTTCTCATCCACATTCTGCCCCTCAGCAGCATCATCTGAAGACACAGCATTAGATTTCGCACATATGCTGATCACATCCAGCTCTATCTCACTGCCGCTTCTCTTGTCGCCTCCACTCTTGCTAAGTTATCAGGTTACTTCAGTATTCGATGAACAGAAATTTTCTCTCATTAAATATTGGGAAGACTGAAGCTTTTGTTTTTGGTCCCAACTCCAAAATCCATTCCATAGCTACCAACTGGGCAGCATGGTGACACAGTGATTGGCACTGCTGCCTCATAGCACCGGGGACCTAGGTTCATTTCTGGCCTTGGTCACTGTCTGTGCGGAGTTTGCACTTTCTCTCCATGTCTGCATGGGTTTGTTTGGGTGTTCCAGTTTCCTCCCACAGTCCAAAAATGTACAGATTAGGTTGATTGACCATGTTAAAATTGACTCTAGTGCCGGGGGATTAGTAGGGTAAATACGTGGGGTTACGGGAAAAGAGCCTGGTTGGAGCTGTGGTCAGTACAGACTTGATGGGCTGAATGGCCTCTTTCTGTAATGTAGGGATTCTCAGAACTCCATTCCTCTGTCTGGCGTCAGGCTGTGATTAAGCCAGCATTTCCACAAACTTCATGTCATCGTTGACCTCAAGACTTCATATTTATTACATCACTAAGGCCATCTATTTCCACTCCCATAACATCATTTGATTTTGTCCTGCCTCAGCTCATTTGCTGAAATCCTCTTGCCCTCACTACCCCTGAGCTTAACTCTTCCAATGCACTCTTGGCTACCCTCGATAAAATTGAGGTCAATACAACCTCTGCTGCCAGTGCCTTAACCTAAATTTAGCCCCGTTCCCTTTGCAACATTTGTATGGATGTTAGCTGAAACATGCATTAACTTGAAGGTGTATTTTAAACTCCTTCGGCGAGATTTTCCAGCCTCCACCTGCGGGAGGTGGCACGTAGTTTGCTAGCAGCAGGATTCTCCGATCCCACCACTATCAATGGGAATTCCCAGTGATGTCATCCCTACGCCGGTGGGAAACCCGGAGGCAGAGGTGTGCTGCCTGCGCAATTGGAGAATCCCGGGGCCGGGAACAGCCAGGGAATTCCAGCCGTTATATGGTGATATCTACATGATAACTGAGAATCAAATGACTGTGGATTTTCTGAGTTAACTAGACCTTCTTTGCAAATGAATGCCCCTCTCAATTTTGCATTCTCTTTGTACAATTAGAATATTAAAACTGATGTTGCACTGTGCAAAATGATCTACCTTTTGTTTCAATAGAATTCTATTACAATTCCAGTCCCACTTTAAGAATGCATTTTTAGGCAATTCTTTCGTCATTAATGGACATTAAACGGCATGATTTAAAAGCTTGAAGGCAATTTGAATTTGAGTCTGTGTATATTTATGCACCCACAATGGGGACCTTTAAGAGGTGTGAAGCACTAGATAACAAAATTGCACACAGCATCCTTTATACAAACATTTCTGTTGCAAGCTTTTGTGAAATAAGTGTGAATGATGCATCAGCACTGTGAGCACCAAAAAAATCACAAGTGAATTAATACATCTGCAACACATATTTGATTAAAAAAATTGAGTCACACTTCGATGCGTGGGATCCTGTCAAAAGGGGTGATTATTGCAGGTTATTAAAATGTAGACTCTTTAATGGTACAGAGTGAGAGGTAACTATAAAACCAGGATAATGAGTAAGAACATTGAGAAAAATGAGTAGACTGTAACAACTGTGGGAAAATTAAATTTGACAGAAGATATCTTGCCAAACACAATCATTCATTATACAAAAAGCCATCAGTTGTTATTGAGGACATTTCTAAATTCACAAGCTAATCATTTCTATGTAACTGTCAAGCCTTTGCATGGTCCAAAAAAATACTTCCATTTACCCAGTGCTTTTCACAAGCTGAAATACTTCACCATCAATTAACTACTTTGAGTATAATTTCTGTTGTAATGTAGGAAACACAACAGCAAATTTGTACACAGCAAACTTCCACAGGCAACAATGAGGTAATGAACAGATAATGTGTTTTGGTGAATTTGGTTGAGGAATAAATACTGGTCTGGAAAAACAATGCATAATCAGAATCACAGAATTCCTACTGTGGTAAGGAGTCTATTCACCCCATCAAGACTGCACCAACTCTCTGATAGAGCACCTTACCCAGACCCACCCCATCCTAGTAACCCTATTAATCCATCCAACTACACATCTTGGGACAGTAAGGGGCAATTTAGCATGGCCAATCCACCCAATGTGCACATCTTTGGACTGAAAACCGGAGCACCCGAAGGAAATCCATGCAGACACAGGATAAAAGTGTAAACTCCACCCAGTGGTCCGAGGCCAGAATTGAACCCAGGTCCGTGGTGCTGTGAGGCAGCAGTGCTAACCACTGTGCCACCATGCTGCCCCAGCTACATCATAGAACTGTGAACATTCCATGAGGAATTCACTCTCAGGAATACTTTCTCCTTCCTCAGTCTGGTTCTGAATCAATTGTAGGCAGCTATAACCACAGCAAAACATTAGTCAACTATTTACAAATGAAACCCCACCACCCATTCCTCCAGTCTCCCACCATGCCGCAGTTTGATCTTGCCATTCTTGTTTCCCATTGTCTTGCTCTCTCTCATATTTATTGCAAAGCATCGTAACGACTCACTAATCTTGCCATCAACAAATCATTCATCTCAACAACAATTTGTCTTTATTGTAGCAAAATATCCCAAGGCATTCACATGAACATTATCAATAAAAACATTGATACTACGCCACAGAAAGTTGCACGAAGAGGTAAGTTTTAAGGAGCATCTTAAAGGAGAAAAGAGAGCGGGGGGCGGGGGGAGAAGTTTAAGGAAGGAAACACAGAGTTTATGACCAAGAGTGCTGAATGGCTGAAGCAATTAAATTTGGGGAAGCACAAGATGTGAGGCCTGGAGGAGCAAACAGATCTTTCCTGCTTGTAAGACTAGGGAGGGATGGTGCCATGGAGGAATTTGAAACTGATTTTAAAATTGGGCTTGGAAAAGGAGTCAGTTTAGGTCAGCAAGCACGGAGGTGCTAAGTGAACAGAATGTGTTGCAAATTGAGATATGAGACACAGAAGTTTTAAGTTCAGTGAAGATAGAAGGTGGGAAGCCTACCTGGAGCGTGCAGCAATAGTCAAGTCTGGGGGTAACTAAAGTGTGCAAGAAGCAGTAGTAGCAGAATCAGAACCTGGTGATGTTACAGGGGTGGGAATTAGGCAGTCTGGGTGATGAAGCAGATATATGGTGTGAAGATCAACTCGGGGTCAAGCAAAGCACAAAACACCAAGATTTTAACTGTTCAAACAGTGTCAAGAAAATGGCTGGAAACAGTAGGCAAGGAACAGTTTGAGGTAGGAATGAAAGACAATAGTTTCAGTGCTCCCAAAATACAGATGTATTGGAGCTGCGTGCAAATTGTTTGGTGTATATAAATATATATAGACATTTCAAAAGGAATTTGTGAGAAGTGCTTTGAGACTTTGCTCAGATACATGATAAATTGTTACTTAAAAGCAAGTATTTAATCTCAACATAATGTTTCAATTACAGAATGCTTGAAGGAACAGAAAGGGACTCCAAGTTGCCTTTGGACGATAAGTAATACCTATCAATGGAAGACGGGTAAATAATCGCATGTTGTCATTTATATGACACCAGATCCATCTTTAATGCTATTTAAAATAGTTGATAATGCTGTGGTATTCCTTTCTATTAGTTACAATAAATTTGGGGAACAAAAATAATGCAGTCAATATGTATCCCATTTAAGCATCGCCAACTTATCCATTCTCTTCTGAATAGAATTCAGAACAAGACACGGAAAAAAAGTACAAGGACACACAATGGCTGAAATTTTTCTGGGTGGCGGCACACTGGTTAGCACTGCTGCCTCACAGTGCTAGGGACCTGAAGTTTGATTTCCAGCTTGGGTCACTGTCTGTGCGGAGTCTGCATGTTCTCCCAGTGTCTGCATTGGCCATGCTAAATTTTCCCTCAGTGTATCCAAAAAGGCTCTGGAGTCTGGCGACTGGGGGATTTTCACAGTAACTTCATTGTGGTATTAATGAAAGCTTGTTTGTGACACTAAACAATAAACTTAAATATAACGGGTGTTGCCAGGTGGTCAGGGTTACTAGAAATGCAGAGATAGTTTGGCACAGCACAGTCAGTAGAGTAGACACAGTACTCTGCAGCAAAGGGCAGGAGTCCAGATGACTATGTTGCCTGTCGCATGCCAGGGTTCAGCATATCTCTCTGGGCAACAGAGAAACTTGCAGAGGAAGGGGGAGAATGATGTGGGTACCAATCATACAGGTAGAATTAGAAAAGTGGTTCTGCTAAGGGAGTATGAGCACTGAGGGGTTAAAGTAAAAAGCAGAGCTTCAAAGGTGACAACCTTTGGATTACAACCTAAGCTATGAGCAAATTGGTGTGGGGTAAATCAAATTAGAAAGGTAAAAGTGTGGCTCAAAGGTTTTTGTGAGAGAAATGGGCTTTGATTCTTGGGGTGCTGGCACCAGTACAGGGGAAAGTTGGAGCTGTACCACTGGGGTAGTCTTCACCTGAACCATGCTGGAATTAGTGTTCTGCTGAGTCGTATAACTAGGGTGATAGAGAGGGCTTCAAATTAAATAATGGGGGCAAGGGATCAAATTTAGAAAGATGTGATAAATTAAATGGAGAAGACAAGGCAAGACAGCAAGGTAGGAATAAAAGAAGTGATGATCAGAGCATGGCAGCAAGGGACAGAGTACAAACCTAAGAGTTCAATAGCACAGAAGGTTAGAGGTTCCAAAAATAGTAAAAAGGCAGAACTTTTTTTTTCAGGCTGAGTGCATATGGGGTTGCCTGAAAGCAGATTCCCAAGTCACATCTGCATCCAAATCTGCCCAGTTTCAGCACTCAGAATGAAAATGGTAAAATCTTAATCTGCAGCTAACTAAAGAAGTTAGAGATGGTAGCAAACTGAAGTAAAAAGCTACAGTTCCACAAAGGTGACTGGCAGATCAGAGGAATGGACAGAATATAAAGAAGGCAAAGAATGGTTAAAAGAATAATAAGGAAGGAGAAATTAGAATACAAAAGAGATCTAGCTAGAAATATAAATACAGGTTGTACAAGTTTCTACAGGCATTTAAAAAAAGAAATGAATAATTAATATTGGTCCTCTGGAGACTGAGAATGGGGAATTAATCATGGAAATAAGGAAATAGCAGCTGAGTTGAAATGCTACTTTGTTCTATCTTCATTGTAGAGCATACAAATAACATCCCAAAAAATAATTGTGAATCAGGAGGTGAAAGGGAGGGAGAAACTTAAAATAATTACAATCACCAGAGAAAGGATACTGAGAAAACTACTGGAACTGAAAGCTTACAGTTCCAGGTCCTAATAGATTTCATCCTAGGGTCTTAAAAGAAATGACTGCTGAAATAGTAGGTGCATTGGTTTTAATTTCCAAAATTCCATAGATTCTTGAAAGGTCTCATCAGATTGGAAAATAGTGAATCTGATTTCTCTATTCAAGAAGGGAGCAAGACAAAAAGTTGAAACTATAGGCCAGTTAACTTAACATCTGTCACAGAGAACTTGCTGCAATCTTATCATTAAGAAGGTGATAGTGGGGCAGGTAGAAAATCTCAATGCGATCAGGCACAGTGAACATGGTTTTGTTTGATTTAGTTATCGGAGTTCTTTGAGGAAATAATAAGCAATATGGATAAAGAGGAAAATGTGGGTGTGCTGTACTTGAATTTCCAGAAGACATTTGACAAGGTGGACACCAAGGATTACTGCACAAAATAAAAGCTCATGGTGTAGGAGGAATATATTAGCATGGATGGAGGATCGGATAGTGAACAGGGAACAGGGAGTAGGAATAAAGGGGTCATTTTCTGGTTGGCAAGATGTGAAAATGGAGTGTCACGGTGATCAGTGCTGGAACCTCAAGTATTTATATCAATGACTTGGATGAAGGAACTGAATAGATGATTGCTGATAACACAATGATAGGTAGGAGAGTAAGTTGTGAAGAGGACATAAGAATATAGATAGGTTTATAATCGGCATAAGGACACAAGAACATAGGAAGCATCCATCAATGTTCTAACACCCTCCATGAAGCTTGGAGCTGGCTTTGCTGCCATCATCTTGGCAGGACTGTGACCAAGTGCTATGGATCTGTTTAAATGCATTGAATTGCTCAGATGACCCTGGGATGGGTAAATCAGACACACAGCACCACTGGAATAGCATTATTCACATGAAAAGTTTGTTTTAAGTGTCTAACAATTCCAGTCTAGAATGTGCCTAAGGGGCTGACGGGATCAATTCTGGTTTTCCCACCGAAAATGATACTTAGCCAAATTGTGGGAAGATTCTAGCCCAAACTCAAACTGGACAAGCAAAAATTTAAAGCTTATTTATTAGTATCACATGTTGACTTACATTACACCGCAATAAAGTTACTGTGAAAATCCCCTAATCACCACACTCAAGTACCTGTTCGGATACACTGATGGAGAATTTAGCATGGCCAATGCACCTAACCTGTACATCTTTCTGATTCTGGGTGGAAGCCGGAGCACCCGGAGGAAACTTACGCAGACACGGGGAGAACATACAGGCTCTGCACAGATAGTGACTCAAGCCAGGAATTGAACCCGGGTCCCTGGTACTGTGAGGCAGCAGTACCACCATGTTCCTGGAATACAGAACGGTCAGGACAGTTTTGACTAAGGGGACTTCGAAAGGAACTGATAGGGGTGGCATTACCCCTTTAAATAGCTCAGAACAAACTATCTTCACCGAAATAACTTTTTGTACTGAACAGAGGGAAATGACAAGTGCCTCTTCCTCTTCTCACAGATTAAGGCTTTCACAGAAAAATTCCCAAGGATGGAAATTGCAGAGGTCCAGACCATAATCTTCCAGTCCCCCTTAAGTTTGGGGTGGATGTGAAATACCTGGAGAACTGCAAATGTTTCACCATTATTCTGAAACTATATGAAGATAAATCCAGTAACTACAGGCCAGTCAGTTTAACCAGTTTAGCTTTTAAGTTTAAAGGAATGCTTTTATAACTGACAGTCAGGGCAAAATTAAAAGGCACTTAAATAAGTGTGGATTAATTAAGGAGAGCCAGCATGAATTTTGTAAAGGCAATTTGCTTGTCAGATTGATGAGGGTAATGTGGTTGATACATTTTACATTTCATCTCTCAAAGGATACTGAATCTATGGAATTGTTACCGCAGAGGTCCGTACAGACTGGGTCACTAAGTATGTTCATCTGAGAAAGACAGATTTTTAATCAGTAAAGGAATCCAAGGTTATGGGGGTAAGGCGGGAAAATGGAGTTGAGAATTTTCATATCAGATTAGTCATGATCAAATTCAATTACGGAGCAGATGCAATAGGCCGAAAGATCTGATTCTGCTCCTACATCTTATAATCTTAAGTGAGTGGGCACAACTTTGGCAAATGGAGCATAATGTGGGAAAATGTGAACTTGTCCACTTTGGCAGGAAAAATAAAAAAGTAGCATATTAGAGTCATAGAATCCCTACAGCACAGAAAGAGGCCATTCAGCCCATCGAGTCTGTACCAACCACAATCCCACCCAGGTCCTACCCCCCTATCCCTACATATTTATCCACCAATCCCTCTAACCTACGCATCTCAGGACACTAAGGGGCAATTTTAGCATGGCCAATCAACCTACCCGCACATCTTTGGACTGTGGGAGGAAACCAGAGCACCTGGAGAAACCCAAGCAGACGCGGGGAGAATGTGCAAACTCCACACAGACAGGGACCCAAGCCCAGAATCGAACCCAGGTCCCTGGAGCTGTGAAGAAGCAGTGCTACCGTGCCACCCATATTATTTAAATGGAGACAGGTTGCTGTACTCTGAGATACAGAGGGATCTGGGTGTCCTGATACAGGAATCAGGAGAAGTTAATATGGAGGTACAGCAAATGATTAGGAAGGTACATGGAATGTTGTCATTTATTGCAAGGGGAATGGAATATAAAAGTAAGGATGTTTTGCTATAGTTGTACAATGCATTGGAAAGACCATATCTAGACAACTGTGTACAGTTTTGGTCGCCTTGGAATTCACTTGACAGATTCCTGGGATGGGGTTGATTATCTTATAAAGCAAGGTGGGACAAGTTGGGCCTGTATCCATTGAAGTTTAAAAGGCTGATAGATAATCTTATTGAAACATCTAAGATCCTGAGGGGACTTGACAGGGTGGATACTGAAAGGATGATTCCCCGTGGGGGAGAGGTTAGAACAGGGAGCACAGTTTGAAAATAGTGAGTTTCCCATTTACATAGAGTTAAGAATAATTTTTTCTTCTCAGAGGGTCATGAATCTTCAGAACTCCCTTCCCCAAAAGCAGTGCAGGCAGGGACAATGCCAAAATTTAAGGTTAGAGTACATAATCAAGTGGGGGGGTGGGGGGGGAGGTGAAAAGTTATCGGGAGTCACTCATTACATGGAGTTGAGGTTACAATCAGATCAGCCATGATCTTAGTGAATGGCAGAACAGGCTGGAGGAGCTGAGTGGCCCACTCCTGCTTGTAATTCATATATTTGTATGTTCATGCAGCATGGAAAGGGACCATTGAAAAATCTTCCAATTATTCACAACTAGTGCATTTTCTTAATAGCCCTGCAATTTCTTTCCTTCACAAGTAAACATCAAACTTCATTTGCAAAGTTACTATTAAATCTGCTTCCACCATCCTTTCAGCTGGTACATTCTAAATCATTCTGAATAATTTTGTTGCCACATGCCTAAATTTGTGATGTCTGGTTACTCACTCTCCTGACATTGGGAACAGTTTCTCCCTTAATTATTCTAACAACGTCCCTCAGCGTTTTGAACTCCACTGTCACATCTCACATAATTGCCAAGATCTTTCTTTAAATCTCTAAGGCTGTAAAGAACTGACGCTAGATTGTTCCGAACAGAAGGTGCAGAGGGGATAACCATGTCATTTATTCTGAATTTGAGAGTTTGGTTCAGTATTATTTTTACTGACGTTCCACAACTGAAGCACAAACTGGATTTGCTCGCTACAACCTGTTTTCATTTGTTTCACAGGGCTCAAGGTAATTGAATCCTCCATGGGTGAGCAGAGAGCAGTAACTGAAGGTGCAGCCTGTGGATCCCAGCTCATTGATGACATGAACTGAGAGTCTATTCACTGGCGATTGGGAGTTTCGATTCAGCCCAAAATCCTAAAAATCAAACCATCCATTTGGATGTCCTGCCATTTATTTTGGACTGCACAACTTTTTCAACAAGATATAGGATCCAGTCATTAGAGTGATTGAGATTTACATTATACAATGGCTATAACAGAGTTGTAGTTTTTGTCACTCTTTTAAAAACTCAAACGTTTTCAATAGGACTCTTTTTAACTGAAGAAAGTCTTGTTTAATAATCTCTTTCTGTTGTCAATTTGCCTGCATATGCCTTTAAAAATTCATTCTGAGAGTATGGGGTGTGTTAGCAAAGGTAGTATTTATTGCCCATCTCTCGATGTCCTTGAAGAGGAGGTGTTGAATCACCTTCTTAATTCACTGCTGCCAGTGTGGTGAAGGTGGTCTCATGCTGTTGTTGGGCGAGGAGATGCAGTATTTTGACAACAATGCAAATCACTTTCCTGTGCAGTATGCAAATGCTCACAGTGCTCTTCGAATGGCCAATCAGCAGCCCCATGTAACATTGCATAAATGTACCCAAAATATTTGGGTGGTTTTATTGTCAAATGTTTCATCTCTTCAGCTTCTGAAGGAAAAGTCCATTTCCCAAAGCCGAGATCTGTCATCTTGTGATTTTTCTCAACTTGGGGAAGTGAGCACAGCAGCATAAATCCTTCAGAAAATCCATGAGCTGCAGTCATTTTCACTTTGTAACAGTTTGTTCATTCACAGGGCTAGTAGAACACATTAATAACATGACACCTTTCAACGCACGAAACAGTCACACTTCTATCTCCACAGAGTGCAGGTAACACAAGACAGGAAACATCCCACTCTCATTCTGATGTTGATTGACCAATATCACAACACCATTGGGAAATTATTAAATTAAGAACCATCTCTCCCTTAGGTCTGCTTCTGCCCTGACTTTCCTTAGGCCCTGAGCATCTGTAATGCATTGTACCTCCAATGTGACTAGCTGCACAGTTGTAAGTCTGTAGGAGTTCTCAGAAAGGAATCAGTATCAAATTGATAATAAAAATAATTATTCCTATACCTAAAAGGAGCTACGGCAAAATCTCAATAAATCATTTTGCCAATCCACTTATTAAATGTTACTTATAGCAGCTGTTTATTAAATTGCCCTCCCCATTCTGTCCTCCTCACCTTTTTCTTTTGTCCTCACTTTCCCTTTTTCCTTTATTCTCCTTTTTCTACCCACATTTCTTTACTTCCCTTGTTCTGTCCATACCTCCCCTCTATCCAGGCTGACTACAATTATATCATTGGCTCCAGTGCTGCAATTTATTGCATGCTCCGTCAGTATTCTAACATCATTTGATTCTCTCTCTTGATCCTTAATCCTGCTCTACTTTTCCCACTCTTCTAAAGCAACTCAACTCTCCTCATCCTAAATCTGGTGATTGTCCCTTTAAGGATCAAACAGTCATATGACTCAGGGAGCCAATCAGGAGCAGGATAGAGAATCACCCTGGAAACACCAGCCTCTGTACTCAGAGTCACCGCGGGAGCTAATTGGCTGCAAACTTCTGTATAGTTTTAACCTGTAAAAGAATTAGTTATGTTTTCTCTAAACTCGTGAAGGAGCATCATTGCACTCAGTCTCTACATTGAGGTATTTTTCCAATTTAATAGAATGGGCAGCACCAGGGACAATAAGTTTAAACTTTTTGAAGAGCAGAAAAAGATTGAGTCTTCCCTCTCCAAGGAATAGCGAGCTCTGAATGCATTGCTGCCTGCTGACTTTGTTGCCTTCAGTAGAGAGCTGGTCTTGATCTTGCCTGGATTAGAGTTTGCATTATAATTATGATTTTTAAGATCGCATTTGATCGTATGATTTTCTGCATTGGTTAAGCAGAGAGGAATTTTCTGAAGCTTTTTTTCCATTACTGTTCCTTTTTTGATTTCCTTCAACGGAAGGTTGCGTGGTTACTGAAGTAGGTTGAAAGAGCTAATAATAGTTAATCTCCAACCATCAGCATGTTGGGGGCAGACTTGATAAACCAAGTAGTCTTTTCCTGTCAATTTAATATGTTTGTGCATCTGTTTCTCTATTCAACTGTGCCGTTGCAGTCTCCTGGCCGCTAATCTGTTATACCTATCTCATCTTCCTCCTTTAACCTGATCCTTCCCTTCTCCACTAACCTGATCCTTCTTGCCCTAAACTGTACACCCCACTTTATCTTTCCCCTTTGATTATTTAAATGCAAAACTTTTCAGTCCAACCTGTGCCAATTTACACCTAGCCTCCCTCAGCTTGGAACAGGAGCATCTGCTTTAAAATTGTGTTCAATATTTCACAATCTGATCATAATAATACCTTATCCACAGCAAAATAGACTATACTTGCTTAATCTCCAACATTTACATCATTGCTTTGCAGTACTCCTTAAATAATTGTTAAATTTATAGGTTTGCAATGAATTATATCATAATGGCTTCACTCTGCTTCTAACATTATTATAGATTTTGTTCACTGAGGCATTTTGCTCTTTAGCTGAACTTATATCATAACTCCTTTACTGGAACTGAGCTCAATCTTGACTTTGCCATTGTGTATAATGAGTGATAATGGGCCCATTTGCAGCTCTCCCTAGAAGTCAATAGAAATAAAACTGGGAAAGCTGTTGAATGGGCTGCCAGTTCACTATCACTCAGCTCACACTTACATACCAAGTCAAAATTAACACTATCATGAATATGTACAGAAAATAAATCACATTGGTCATCAGATTTCTGTTTGGAACTGCTTTGGCTGAAAAGGAGAGAAGCGAGAGAGGGAGAGGAAAAAATGGTGATCACCCAATTTCCCTTGCTGTGTTCAATTTGGTAAACGCTCTCCAGCAATCCATCCTCCAATAAACTCTTTATTCCTCTGACTGTATTATGCTGTGCATCTTCTGTCCCTTTACCTGATTTGTAGCCATGACTGCAGCTGCCTAGATCCTGCACACTGCAATTTCCTCCCTAAGCCTCTCACTATACCACCTGCAAATTCTTGAAGAGTTTCTTTAAATCCCATTGCATTGATCAAACTGTTAGTCACTCCGCCAGACAGCTTCAAAGGCTTGGTATCCATGTTTTCTTTATCTCTCCTTGGAATATTTTTCTATGTTAAGAGTGCTATTCACACACAAATTGCGATTAATAATTATTCATAGCTTGAACAATGAAATTAGTTTACACACTGAAGATGAAAGTAAAGATACAATCTTCTGTAATGCAATCTTACCAAGTAGTGGATGTCATCTGGTCATTAACTGAGAAGTTCGGAACAAGCAAAGGAATTCTCATTTGCAAAGTGAGAAAAGTACGCCTCTGGAGAGAGAATGTGCTTGTCAAAAAGGTGAAAAGTACACAGGGAACAAAAAGATGCTAGACATGACAATATGTTTCAAGGGAGAGAGTACAAGATAGACAGCAAAGAAAAGCCAAAGGTACAACTGACGTCAAGGAATATATATGAATAAGGTAAAAGACAATGGGACCATGATGAACAGGCAAAGGATAATAGGCAATAGATGATTTTCCTGAATCGGGAGCTTAAGTAAAAGGCCAAACAACGAATAACAAAGACATCATAGAACACATGGATCAGGGAGGAAGGAGAAAGAGAAATAGGTACTGAGGTGGATATGGGGGCAACAGATTTTCTTACACATATACAGAGATGGCTTGTGTCCAGATTCCTGAAGAGAGAGAGGTAAAATCTCTGAGACTATAATTCTAGGAGAGAAAGAAAGGTTTTGATTTTCCTGGTGTTTGATTTGATTTGATTTATTATTGTCACATAAATTGTTGTTTCTTCTGTGCTATATGGACAGAGTGTACCTTTGCACCACGGTGGTACAATGGCACAGTGGTTAGCACTGCTGCCTCACAGTGGGAGGGTCCTGGGTTCGATTCACTGCTTGGGTCACTGTCTGTGTGGAGTTTGTACATTCTCCTTGTGTCTACATGGGTTTCTTCCAGGTCTCCAGTTTCCTCCCACAGTCTGAAAATGTGCAGGTTAGGTGCACTGGCCATGCTAAATTTTCCCTCTGTACCTGTACAGGCACTGGAGCGTGGTGATTAATAACTTCATAACAATACAAATGTATGTCCACTTGTGACATAAAAATAAACTTTGTTTTACTTTGCATAAAGAAGAAAGGAGAGAGTGCAGAATGTTACAGTCATAGCTAGGGTATAGAGAAAGACCAACTTAATGCGAGATAGGTCCATTCAAAAGTCTAATGGCAGCAGAAAAGAAGCTGTTCTTGAATCAGATGGTATGTGTCCTCAGACTTTTGTAACATTTTCCCGACGGAAGAAGGAGGAAGAGAGTATGTCGGGGGTGCATGGGGTCCTTACTTACGATGGCTGCATTGCCGAGGCAATGGGAAGTGTAGACAGAGCCAATGGATGGGAAGCTGGTTTGAGTGATGGATTGGACTACATGCACGACCTTTGTAGTTTCTTGCGGGCTTAGACAATGCAGGAGCCATACCAAGCTGTGATACTACTAGAAAGAATGCTTTCTATGGTGCATCTGTAAAGGTTGGAGAGAGTCATAGCAGACGTACCAAATTTCCTTTGCCTCCTGAGAAAGTAGAGGCATTGGTGGGCTTTCTTAACTATAGTTTTGCATGGGGGGATCAGAACAGATTGTTGATGATCTGGACATCTAAAAAACTTGAAGCTCTCAACCATTTCTACTTCTTCCTCATTGAAGTAGACAGGATATAGACTTTAATGTGAGAGAAGGACAGAGATTCGGCTGACTTTTCATTCTCAGATTGGGACTGCATGACCTCAGGAACATCTCCAGGTCCCTGCATCACTTTTAATGAGAAGGCTAGTCAGAGACCAGGCTTGCAGTGGTGAGGCATGGAGTAGACAGAAGAGCAGTAAAGCAGCAGAGATTTAAAGGCAGCTATTTATTGTAGCCAGTCTCGAGGGAAATAGAAGAAGCAGGTCAGTGACAGAGCAGGTGAATAGGCACCCCTACTAGATTGACCCTAGATTTAGCATTGCCTCCCTCGAGGTTCTATCGGGGACATGGCATCACTGTGTGCCATTTCATTCTGGAGTGTGGCAGGAGAAAGCTAGTCAGGTAAACCAAGGAGGCCTGGCTGGATAAGTGAGTGGCTGCAGCTAATGAGAAGGACCTGAATACGGCCACACTTCACTGTGGAGGAGTGATAAGCATACAACATAAGCTCAGTCTAGCAGTGGGATGCCAGACTTTGTCTAATACCCATGGAGGAGGCCGCCCCTGACATAATTAGGCTGACAAGGCATGAGGGAGAGGGTGATGCTAAGATGAGAGTTGGAAGGGTGAAATTATCAGATCATTTCCAGATGACATGGATGGAGATCCCTCCTCCCCAATCGCCTTCATTTTAAAATATTGGACCTGGTAGGCTGCTCCAACTCTACAGAAACATCTGCCGGCAGAGGTGATTTAACTTAATCATCTTAAGTCTGCCACAGGGACAAATGTGGAGAGGGAGCCATGACAGGCCACGGCAACATCCTCCTGGTCATCTGCCAAGAAGCTGCAGTCACACCAGTTGAACATACCCACCACCAGCACAGAGACACCCACCATGGGAATATCAAACCATCTGAGCATGGATGGCATTGGTTGAGCAGCACTTGAGCAAGAGGCGAAGGCAGCTGTGGGCAGTCCCCATTTGAAGATGAAGAACAAACACAGCCAAGCTCAGTTGGGTGCAGATAGAAGCATTGGGAGTTATAGACAAAGCTGGTATTCCTGAACCAACAACAGGAGATGCATGTGTCCAAATGTTGGAGATCCCACATACTATGCAAAGTGATGGGAGCAGAATGGAGGAGTCCATTTATCATAGGAATGCTGTAATGTCGCATTTATGAGCATATGAGGCCCTCCACTGAAAGCACAGCCAACCTCCCAAGGAGTCACACATGTATAATTGGGGCAGTGCACTGATGCATAGAATGACTGTCACATTCTATAGATTTTTTTATTCATTCGTGGGGCATGGGTATCGCTGGCTGGCCAGCATTTATTACCCATCCCTAGTTGCTCAACAACAGTTGAGAATCAACCACATTGCCATGGCTCTGGCGTCACATGCAGGCCAGACTGGGTAAGGACGGCACATTTCCTTCCCTAAAGAACATTAGTGAACCAGATGGGTTTTCCAACAATCAATAATAGTTTCATGGTCATCGGTAGATTCTTAATTCCAGATTTTTTTAGTGAATTCAAATTCCACCATCAGCCATGGCAGGATTTGAACATATGTCCCCAGAACATTAACTGAGTTTCTGGATTAACAATATCACTAGGCCATTGTCTAGTGAACAATTAGTGACACTAATGACACAAAGATTCATGGAGTGTATACTTAGTGCACTCCAGCTGGTGGGAAGCCCAAAATGCTCAAGGGCTCCATCAGAGGGCTGAGGGTCTCCAAGACAAAATTGAGGAGGGGGAGGTGGGGGGAAGTGCCTCACAGAGCCCTGTAATCAGAATCCATCACTTTGGTCTGACTGAGGACTATACAGGAAGGTTGTGTGACAGAGGCTGACTCTGCACTGATGCCAGCAGAGCAGACTGTAGAGGTGCACCCATTGGCTGCTTCCACCTCATCCCCAACCTCATAGGGAACACCCTGTAGGAGTGGTCACAAGTGATGGCCATCTTGCCAGTAACATCACAAAAAACTGACAGTTAGTTATAGGGGAGACACAGAGGGGTTGCAAAGCGATATGGACAGTTGATGAGTGGGCAACAAAATGGCAGATGGAGTTTAATAAATGGAAGTGTGAAGTTATTCACTTTAGTTCGAAGAAAAACGAAGCAGAATATTTTTTAAAAGGTGAGAAACTTGTAAGTGTTGATGTTTAAAGAGACTTGGGTGTGCTTATACAAGGAATGTAGAATGTTAACATACAGATGCAATTAGAAAGGCAAATTGCATTTTGGCCTTTATTGCAAGGGGATTGATGTACAAGAATAAAGAGGTCTTGATATAGCTGTGCAGAGTTTTGGTGAGGCCACATCTGAAATAATGTTGTCCTATGATGAGAGGCTGAGTAAGCTGGGTTTATACTCCCGAGTTAGAAGAATACATGGTGATCTCTACAAAATTCTGAAGAGGCTTGATAGGGCAGACACAGAGATTATTTCTACTGATAGGGGAATCTGAAACATGGGCACAGTCTCAGGATAGGACTGAAATGCAAAGAAATGACTTCATTCAAAAGGATTGGGACTTTTTGGAATTCTCCATCCCAGAGAGTTGTGGATGTTCCATCATTGATTATATTTAAGGCTGGGATAGACGGATCTTTCACCTGCGAGGTAATTAAGGGATATGAGGAACAGATGGGAAAATAGTATTGAAGCCCAAGTTCAGCCATGATTGGGCAACTTTGTGACACAGTGAATAGCACTGCTGCCTCACAGCACCAGGGACCCAGGTTCAATACCGGCCTTGGCTCACTGTCTGTGTAGAGTTTATATGTTCTTCCTGTATCTGAGTGGGTTTCCTCTGGTGTTCCGGTTTCCTCCCACAGTCTCAGGAAATGCAGGCTATGTGTATTGGCCATGGTGGGGCAATCTCAAAAACTCATTATATTTCCGACTCAGGGTACAGTCTTTCTAATTTGCTGATGGCTGCAGTCACATGGTAGAGAAAATGCTCCTATTTCAAGTTTCAACTTATTCAAAATCAACAAAGAAAGTGATGCAGTTACTGCAATGTAGTCATGAAGGGATTAGCCTTCAAATTGTACTATGATGATATGGATTGGCCATGATGCCCATTAGTGGGGCAAATATATGAGGCTATGGGAATGGGGCCTGGGTGGGATGCTCTGTCAGAGAATCAGTGCAGATTCAATGGGCCAAATGGCAAGCTTCTACACTGTAGGGATTCTATGATTTTATAGAATGGCAGGGCAAGTTTGATAGACCATGTGGCCTACTCCTGCTCCTATTTCTTATGCTCTTACATTGTGTGGCAAAGAACAAACCCACCATTTTTGTACAACTTACCACTTCCCATTTCCACTTTCAAAATCATAGCATGTCAGAAGCGCACTGGGAATCAACCATCTCTCCCAGCAATGTACTTTTGCAGATCTACAGACCTCTTCCTACTCCTACATTGTCCTGCAAAGCATTCTGTCCATTATTTTGCCTAGCAACTGCAGAAAAGGCCACTTCTTGGAGGTGGAAGTGTGAAGGTAAATTTATAGGCTCATCTCAAATTTTGTTGCTAACAAGTGTTTGCAAATAAATTATCCCAATTCACAGCTGGAAACAAGCTGCAGGTTGCAGACTTTATTTATATGGACTTATTTATTTCTTTATGTACACTGGAAGATCTCTTTGCTGTGTGTTATGAAGCAAATCCAACAATTAATTTTCTCAAAAACTAATTACATTTCCAGCTCAGGGTACAATCGTTCCAACTTGCTGACGGTTGCAGCAACAAGGTAGAGAAAACGCTCCTATTTCATGTCTCAACTTATTCAAAATCAACAAAGAAAGTGATGCAGTTACTGCAATATAGTCCTAAAGGGATTAGCCTTCAAATTGTACTTATAATGATGTGAATAAAGTTCAGCCCTTGTGTTTAATTTTAAGTTTCTTAAAACACTGAGATACTACTGATTTCCAAAATGCCCTGTGCAACATGCTGGAAGTGGGGTGAAATCTCACTGCTGGCCATTATCTACAGGGCTACTTTATTAAAATCCATTCCAATGGAGTTTGGCTTTGTATGCAAACTCACCCGTGATGTTCTCAATTCCTCAGTTGAATCCCATTCAGCATCAAGTACCTAGATTCACACCTTAAATATGATGAGTTACAGGAGAAATGCCAACATGCCAGTCAATACCTTTAAAGTAACAGGAGAATATATATGGGGGGGGGGGGGGGGGGCAGAATATTGGGGATGATGGGGTGGTGCAGTGTGGAACTGGATGTGGCAAGCAAGAAAAAAACCTGTTGAAAGGAACATTTATTTCTCAATACTATCAAATTTAAATATCTAACATTTTAGGCAGGAATAACATAATCCTTGAAAGGTAAACATTACAACTTTTTTAAAAAAGCTGATGGCCAGAATGATGGCATTTTCAGGATTGATTAAAAATTGTGCTTGGCTATTCCTACACTATTTGTTCCATTATGTTAATGATGGCTTTGCAGTAAGGTGGTTTTGTTACTGGATTATTTGCTCCACTGCGTTAGCAATGGTTTTGTAGTGAGATGGCTTTGTTACTGGATTATTTGCTCCACTGTGTTAGCAATGGTTTTGCAGTGCAGTGATTTGTTACTGGATTAATATTTCAGAGAATGTAAATTGCAGTCTCTCATGTAAATTTGAATTCAGCCCTGGAAAACTGACCATGAATGTTGTGCTTTCCTGAGAAAGTCTAGACTTGTTAAGATGTCAAACCTATGTTTGACCAGTCCCTCTCCAATGTGGTTGACTCTGGACTGTCCTCTGAAGTGTCCTAGCCATTCAATTGTGTCATAACTTTCTCATATCCATTCAGGACAGGCATTGTCTGCCAACCTTGCCAGCAACACCCACATCCCAAGGTTTTTTTTCCCCCAAGAAAATGTGCAGGCAGCATTTTCCCAAGCCTTCAATGTTCTGATGGTCTATTACTGAGAAAAATATATGGAAGCAGATAAGGGTGACTCACTTACTGAATCTCCCTCTTTTCTCCCTGCATGAGTAGCCAACCACTACTCACTACCTTCAAGATCAGAAACACACCCAGATTTACATCTGGCATGAAGTCCAAATGATGAAAGACTGCCTCCTGGAGGTGTTCTCATGTAAAACTTTAAAACATGCAGGAATAGGATCATTGACCTGATACCCATATAACATTACAGCTTTTCCATTGCAGCACATTGTGTCCGTTTGAAAGCCCCGGGAGAATTATACTGTGACTCTAGCCTGTGTAGGTGAGATGTTGTGGCATAGAAGTAATCATTATTGCAAAGCTACTCTGTTTAAAAAAAAAACAAGCACCTCTTAACAGCCCCTTTAAAGCATATCCATTTTCTATCTATAGGAGCTTATTCTGATCCATGTAAAACAGGGAATATTTCTTAAGGGCATTTATTGTTGATCGTGTAGTATTTCAATCAATATAAACAACACTCAGACAACAGATCAATGGTCATATCTTCCACCTTTGTAGTTGCTGCCTAATTAATGATCGCTTAGAAAGGTCAGTGTATTATTTATTCGCTGTATAAACCACATGGTTAGATGCTGCTTCAGTCGCCCCATTGCTATTATTGCATTGCTTCACACGGCTTTTGGGTTGTTTATAAATTACATTTATTGAGATTACACACTGTCTCCATTGTGATAATGGTGCCCCAGCCTTTTATCATACTGTGTACTACAGCACACCATGGCAAGGAGTTCTCAAGTTCGCTCGACTTGTTTCCACGGCGCTGATACCACAGATCTCGGGTCGTAAAATCAGATTGATGAACAGATTGTTTTTTGTCAGTTAATGGTGAAAATGTTGTAAGACATGCTGTCTGCTGTTGGCTCCAGCATACAGATTGGTTCCTCGACGTTCAGGCTTCATAACGCCATGCAATATTCAGTGCCAAGCACATGCATACTAACAATAAACTACTATTAACCCATTCAATGCAGTCTGGTACTTTAATGATTTTTTTTCGCGTTTGCTTTGGCTTCTATTAAATTCTCACAAGCCTCCACTATTATTGTTAGGGGGAGAATGAGCCTCAACTTGTACAGGATACGTTATGTATTTACACCCACACCCATGTATGTCAAACAGATTTCAGCCCGAGTTCCCAAAACATGGCCAACAGTCCCATTCGCAGCATTTGCTGACAGAGGTTTCATTTGCCCCTTTCCCCAAGTGAGCAGCTCTGAAGAAATGGTCAAACCGCCCCAGTCTACAATGCAGCGAGCAACCGAGGGACGACATCTGACCTCGCATTGAATGAAGTGCGGTGTAGAATGGTGAGTGAGACCAGAGCTGATCGGGGAGAATGGATTTCATACCGGTACACCCTCACTCTGAAATCACTTGTAGCCTCGCAGCCTAAACAGGACTTTGGACATTTGAAGAAGGGAGGATATTTTAGCCAGGCCACCCTCCCCTAAGACGCCAAATTCAGGAATCGAGTCAGTTGGCTGATGGCAGGACTTTGAAACTCCAAACTATTTGTTCTAAGTGATGACCCGTGAGTCTGCACCCATTCCCCTGAACGTTCCAGCCCCTGAGGGTGGCTGACACAAAGTCGATATGAGTAATCATTCCTTCATTGGGATCCAACAACCTGAACATTAGATCAGAAAGAGTGATTAAATCTGTCAGAGCCATCTATCTCCCTCTTCACCAGAAAGTGGGCTACAACAATGGAATGGGTAAATCCCGAGGATGCAGACATGCCCTTGCATTGATTAAGACCGCTGTGTGTAACTTTATTTGCAACCTAGTTGTTTAATTGTCCCTCTCGCACGGAGATGAATTGTTGAACTTCCGACTATTTATCTTTGCCCAGACTGAAACTCCTTCGCCATCTCATTCAATGCGAGGATTATGTCTCTGTGTCACAGCAACTGTCCGCAAATAGAGGTCTGAATGAGATATGTCTAAAACCGTCAGCAACAACCAAACCAAACTGCCTCGGGAAACTCTTGGAACCTATTTGCCTCCCTCTGACCATTGAAACTTGCTTCCCTCACCAAGTCCCAGCACTCTCTTTCCAATCCGATCCTATTAAAGCTGGTCCCGGGGCTGTTCGATGCAGACTGACAGATTGAAGTGTTTAAGTACCGATTGAAGCTAGAGAAATTATTGACAGAGATAATGCCAGAAATAAGGAATGCCAATCGCCTGCAAGACCCTTACTCATCAAACCCAGTGATTCCACTAAGTGTACGCTTACAGTTACAATTAATCGAGATAGCATCGTGTGTTGTTGATAAATATTAGTGTTTCAGTTGACAGGAGTCATTTAAACATGCATAATGACAGTTTGATATTCACTTGCAAACACTGTCTCTGTCTTTGTCTCACATTTACTCTCCCTGACTCTTGTCTCTCACACTCATTCACTCTGTCTCTCTCTCTCTCACACACACACTCTCTGCCTCTGTTTCTCACATACACTCTCTGTCTCTCACACACTCTGCCTCTGTCTCTCATTCACTCTCTCACACACACACTCGCTCTTTCACACACACACACACACTTTCACACACTCACTCACACACACATTCACACTTTCCCACATACACACTCTCTCTCACACACACACACACATACACAATCTCAAACACTGACAGACATGGTGATCTTACCTTAAAAAGTCTCAATATATTGGCCACCATAATGGAGACTGAACTTGCAGAGGCTCCTATAACTCCCACGATCTTGTCGGGTTTAGTGATGATGGGTGGCTCTCCACTAGCACATCTCACATCCGTGGTATCTTTCTCGATCAGGGCTTGCACGAAAGTCAGGGACTGTTCCAAGGCGTAAGTGTCCCTGGAGCAGGTGTCGAGGATACGGACCCCCAGGGTGATGTTGGCCAGGAGCTCAGGGTCACGGTTCAGTTGGTCCACGGCGTGCAGCATCGCCTCCATCCTGTGGATGCCTTTCTCCTTCTTGATCTCTCCACAGGGGGCCCCGGACTGGCCCCGGGAGTGGACAGGGAACAGCCCCCCGAGGATAATGTCCCCCTCCAGCCGGATGGAGTGGGCATGTTCCTGGGCTGCGCTCCTCTGTAGGGCGACGAGGAGCCAGTAAGACTCTGCGGCGATCAGGAACAGGAGGCGGCAGGAGGCGAGCCGGATTGCACTCAGCCTCATCTTCCCCGGGCTGCCTGGCTGGCTGCCTTTCTGCTGCGGGCTCGCTGACTCGGGCTAGCGGGAGCTGCGGGGGCACATGCTGCCCAGATAGATGGCACGGGGGGAGAAACATTGGCTAGCAGCTCCTGGGGCAGGTGGGGTAAGGTGAGTGGCCAGCATCTCGCACATTGCTCACAGCTCCCTCCCTCTGAGTGTCTGGTCCAGGCGGAGTTTACACTGATACAGAGAGGATAGCCTTAACCCCTCTCCCTCTGTCTGGGTGTCTGGTCCAGGCGGAGTTCACACCGATACAGGGAGGATAGCCCTACCCCCTCTCCCTCTGAGTGTCTGGTCCAGGCGGAGTTCACACTGATACAGAGAGGGCAGTCTTACCTCCTCTCTCTCTCTCCCTTCCTCCCTCTGGGTGTCTGGTCCAGGCGGAGTTCACACTGATACACAGAGGGCAGCCTTCCCCCCTCTTTCTCTCCCTCTGGGTGTCTGGTCCAGGCGGAGTTCTCACTGGTACAGAGGGCAGCCTTCCCCCCCGCCCTCTCCCTCTGTCTCGGTCTGTCTGAGCTTTGCACGATTCTCCCAGTTCCTCGCCGTCAGTTCTCTTTGCCAGGATGAAATATTTGCTTCTCACTCGCCAGCCCTCTCTGTGACAGTGCCCTGTTGAGGTGCAATGAGGAGATAATGAATGAATGAGGGAGGGAAGAGAGAGAGAAAAAAAATACCGAAGTTCACCTGTGACACAGTTAACCGCTTGTGCTCCGGTTTAGTGTCTCTCCAGCTCAGCAGCAAGGAGAGATGCCCAGTACAGCACTGCCCCGCAGCATCCCAGTCACTCAGTGCTCAGATATCCATGGGGATGTGTGCACGACTCTCACGATCTCTTTGTCACATTCAGGCCAGCCACACTTTCCAACTTTCCACTCCAGCATTGACACATCAATACTCGCTCCCATATTTACAAAGAGGGACACAGTATGGGACAAGCAGCAGCTCCTGTGGTTCCTCGTCAGCGCAGCCACTGAAATCTGGAGGATGCAACTCATTCCTCCAATATCAGCATTCCAGCACTTCCACGTCAGGCATGGATCTCTATATCAGACTGCTGCTTCACACTCTCTACTCCCCAAATCCCGCTGTCAGCAACTCCGATCCTAATCTCCCAGGAGCAGGAATGGGCCATTCCGTCCCTGAAACCTGCTCTGCCATTCATTCCCACATCACAGAATTGACAGTACAAGAAACAGGACATTCGGCCCGACGGATCCGTGCCACCCCCTCACTAAAGCACCTACACTTAGCCGCAGATTCTCACTCCCCCTCATCAATTCTATTTCGCTCTTAAATGCATCGTCCCAATTACCCCACCGGATCCACAATCTGAACATACTCGGGGTTTCCCCGGACTTATATTATCGGATTTATTGGTAACTATCTTATATTTATGGTCCTTAGTTTTGGATTCCCCTGCAAGTGGAAATATCTGTGCCCTGTCAAAGCCCCTTCTTGGAACCCTGATCAGGTCACCTCCCAGCCCGCTTTATTCTGGAGAAAATAACCCCAACCTGCTCAGCCTTTCACCCCTGGAGTATCTTCCTTATGACTTTTTGTTTATTTTGTATCTTCCCTTGTGCTTCTATATTTGGTTTTTGTAACATGGAGACCAGGAACTGAATATTCCAAGTGTGGTCTCGGAACAGGAAGAGGCCATTCAGCCCATCGAGCCTGCCCTATTGTCTAACCTGTACAGTACAGGTTTAACACGGTTTTTCAAATCCACTTCTTCAGAAATTAAATGCAGGGTTTTGTATTTTATGGATTAATGCTGCGCTGCTATATTTAATGATCTATAATTTTCCCCCACATGCCTTTCTACTGCTTGATTCCTTTGAGGATTCTTTACTTTCCAAGGAATATGTTGCCTCCTTATCTCTCCAATCTAAAAGCAACATGTCACACTTACCTGCATTGAAATTCGTTGGGTATTTGCACATCTATTCTATAATTTTTCTATTAACTGAACTCCTCAGCTCTCTATCAGCTATAAGCTTTGAAATCACACCTCAGATTCCAGATTCCAGCTATTTATGTAAACGATGAACGACAGCCGCCTCACACCAGTTCCTGTGAAACACCACTTCACACTTTCCACCAGTTTGTCTAAACCCCTTTGACGCCGACTCCCTGTTTTCAGTTTGTTAACCAGTGAGCCACTTGCCTTCCGATTGCACAGTTTTCAGCCTCAATCATGAGCCTACTCTATGGTAACTTATTGAAGGCTTTTTGAAAATCCAAGTACATCACATCTGCCACATTAATCTTGTCCATTATTTCAATTCCTTCTTCGAAAGGATTCTGGGAGATCGGAGCATCTACCTTCCATTTGGAATCTGTGCTAACTATTCTTTATTAGATTTTTAGGATCCAGCTGTTCATCATTTAAATGTCTGAGCAAAGATTCCATTATCTTTCTGAATACAGATGTTCAGCTAATTGGTCTGTAGCTCTTTACATCTGTTCCATCTCCCATTCTAAATATCACAATAATATTAAAGAATCGTTGATGCGTATTTTAAACTGGATTGTCCCCATCTTGTTTCCATATTCTGCAACACCCTTGCTTAACAAAACTCTACCAGTCTTGAAACTTTCAATTCAATGAAGTAGTGCACAGAACAACTTCCAACTTTTCACTACCCGTTTTGCAAAGAAGTGCTTTCTGTTAACAGACCAGCTGTAATTTTAAACTGATGGCCCTTTGTTCTGGACTCCCCCCATCAGAGGAAACAGTTCCTAGAGCTGTGTTGTTAAATTTTTCAGTCACCCTGAACATCTCAATTGGCTAATTTCTTACTTGAGTGATTCCAACTTTCGTCTATGTAACCCGTCCTCACAATTTAACATCTTCATAACTCTGGAATTATTCTGATGACTGAATCGTACACGCTTTGAGGGTTAGAAATCCAGTGCCCAGAGGGAACATAGCACTGCAGATGGGGTCTATCCATAGCTTTCTATAACTGTCGCACAGATTGCACCTCTTTCTTGGTTCACTAAAATCAGTGAACAGACAGACTTGATAAAAAAGGAGTCTTTCTACTCCCTTTTGTGCACCTGCCCCCCCGCCCCACCCAGCAGACGTTAAGCTCACCTTGGGATTGGGTTGCTGTTAGTTATAAAATCACAGAATGGATGCAGGACAGGAGCCCATTGTGCCTGCACCAGCTCACTGCAACAGCAATTCACCCAGACCCACTCCCCTGCCTTTTCCCATTACCCTGCAAACAGCTTCTCTCCACATCATTACCCAATTCTTTTCTGAATGCTTCAATTGAATCAGCCCTCCCTCATTCCCAAGCAGCACATTCCAGATCCTAATGACCCTTGCTGTCTAAAATTGTTTTTTTCTCAGGTCATCATTGCTACTTTGGTTAATCACCTAAAACCTCTGTCATCTGGGTCTGGATTCTTCTGCCAGTGGGACCAGTTTCTCCCTATCTAATCTGTCCAACACCTCATGATTTCAAACATCTCTGTCAAATCTTCTCTAAGTCTCCTTTTCTCCAAATGGACCAGACCAACCTCTTTAATCTATTAATGGAAGTCCTGAATCTGCCTGTTATAGGGTGTGGTTGGCCAGGCTAGGACTTTATTCCTTGGAACGTAGGAGAATGAAGGGTGACCTTACTGACTTGTATAAAATCATGAGAGGCATAGATTGGATGAATGAACTTTTTTTCCCAGGGAAGGGGAATTGAAAACTAAAGGGCATAGGTTTAGGGTGAGAGGGGAGAGATTTAAAAAGAACCCAAGGGGCAACATTTTCACACAGAGGGTGGTGCACATATGGAATGAGCTGCCAGTGAAAGTGGTTGGAGAAGGTACAAAAGCAACATTTAAAAAGCATTTGGATAAATACATGGATGGGAAAGGATTAGAGGGATATGGGCCAAATGTGGGCAATTGGGACTAGCTGGGAGAGCAACATGGTCGGCATGGATTGGTCGAGCTGAAGACCCTGTTTCCATGTTGTATTGCTCTATGACTCTATGGTCGCTGGAGCCTTTCCTGTGAATCTTTTTTGCACCCTCTTTAATGCCTTCACATCCTTTCTAAATTTTGCTACCCTGAACTGGATGCAGTACTCTAATCAAGGCTGAACCAATGTTTTATATAGGTTTGAACAAAGAACAAAATCAGCCCGGGAAACAGGCCCTTCGGCCCAACAAGCCCACGCCGCCATCTCAACACCACCAGTCCCCCTCTCCACCCATGACCCCTGTCTAATGTTTTATGGCCATCCAGATTGAGGGAAACTGATTCAGGGACAATTTATTCCTGCCAATCAGCCTAACAGCACATCTTTGGGGTGTGGGAGGAAACCGGAGCACCCGGAGAAAACCCATGCAAGCACAGGGAGAATGCGCAAACTCCCACAGACACCGGCCCAAATCCATGTTTCTGCACAGCAATCAGCGATAGTCACTGAGCTGTCGTCTTGCCCACTATCTTGTCCAGTTTAGGCACACACTAATGACATGAAGCACTAGGCCAATCTCAAACAATCAAGAGCAGCCCCAGTACGACCCATCGCGTGTATGCCCCTTGTTACACACGAGGTGGACCGACTTAAAACCTAACTTCCTTGATTTTGTACCTTATTTCTAAAACCCAGCATCCCATATGCTTCATTAATAGTTTCTCAACATCCACTTAAACATCCAGGCCCCTCTGCTCATGCAAACCCATCCAAAATAAATCATTTTACACATTTCTGCATTCAATCTCATCTACCACTTATCCACCTATCCCATCAGACTTTCTATATTCTCCTGAAGTCCTCACTACCATCCTCACTGTTCAGGTTTTGTGTACTCCACTGTACACTCAAGTGTACGGGCCTGATTTTACTATTTTCATTCTAAGTGTTGAATCTGGGCGCATTTCAGATCCAACTTGGGAATCTGCTTTCAACCGCCCCCAGATGCAGTCAACCTGAAAAAAAAAATCACGAGACTGAATTGCGCTGTGGGCGGGGCTTATTGCGCCTGATACAGTTGGAGCTCTGAACTGCACATGCATAGTTAGAGAAAATATGAAAAAGCGCACCCATGTCAGATCGCTCCTGGGCTGCAGAAAGCGGAGAAAGCGGCTCGGGAGCGAAAAGCGAGAGCAATGACCCCAATAGACATCACTGTCCCTCTTATTCACCCCCCATCCCCCTGCTACCCAGACCAATCATTACCTCCTGTCCTCTTCCCCCCAACCGATCGCCCACAGAGTGGCAGCAAATCCCCCTGCCCCACCCCCACCCCCGTCCTCCCCCCCCCACCCGTGAGTGATCGGGCCTCCTCCCCGCCCCCCACCAGAGATATGTCTTACCCGCTTCCCTCTCCCCTCCCCCCAAGAGAATGATGTGGCCTCACTCCCTCTTCCCCCAAGAGAATGATCTGACCTCACTCCCCTCCCCCTCCGAGGTATCTCTGAACCACCTCCCTCCTCCTGCCTAACCAGACAACAATCAGGCCTCCCTCTTCCTCCCCCCCCCACCAGAGAATGATCTGACCTGCCTCCCTCCTCCTCACCACCAATCTGAGTCAGAGAGCTGTTGGAAGCTCTGAACTCGCCTCTTCAGCAGCTGGAGCGCCTGATTCAGACTTTTATTCAGCATGTCCATTTCGGCACGATTCCAGATCGGCGAATGGGGGGAAATGCTGATAAAGTTGGGCTGGCAGTTCTTTAATTCAATTGGAATGCATGCAAATGCAGTTAAATCGCCATTGGTCCCGTTTCAGGTACAAATCAGATCGTGGCCATTCCCAGGTCTCGCTAAAGTAGCCATCTGCGCAGACGCGGGTGTGGATCACATTAATGGCCTCCCACCCGACTTTACCACGTTTTTGCGCCCATTTGGTAAAATCGGGCCCTAGGTCTTTAATATAGGTCTTTAATATATGTCAAGGAAAACAGTGATCCCAGCATTGACTACTGGGGAATCTCACTACGTAACTTCCTCCAATCCAAGAAATAACCATTTAAACCAATTGCATATCCATGCAGCTATTGTCCCTGTTATTCCATGGCCTGTAACATGGCTATAGCAGCCTGTTACTTGGCACATGATGAATGCCTTTTGGAAGCCCATGTATACAACAGCAAGCACATAGCCCTTATCAACCATCTGTAATGTCATCAAAAAACTCAAACAAGTTAGCTAAATATAATTTTGCCTTAACAAATCTGTGATGGCTTTTGTTAATTAATCAACATTTGTCAAAGCGGCCCAAATTATAATTTCCAGCAGTTTCCCACAAATGCGGTTAAACCAGCTAGCTTGTAATTATTGGCCAGCCCTCTTGTTATTATTGGGTTTATTCATACACCCAGTTTTGATTTGCAATTCTCTAGACCTGTCGTACCACCCAAGTTGTCCCAGTTCTCATTAAACCCAACATGAAAAAGCTTACAAAAGAAAATTGTGAATGCAAAGCGCACACTAGGCCACCAGCACCTAGACTAGACTGGCACTTCAGTGCAGCACTGAGACCATGTTGAGTCGTGGGACTTCTGCCATTTGGATGAGGTGCTAAAGGCATCAACACATGCTGACCTGAAGTTGAATGAGAGCTGACTGTTTGCAAAGAGACTGTGCACTAGAGCCAAGACCAATCTTGTCTTCATCCAATGCCCACATCTTCTGCCAGGGGTCATTGTAGAACAATTAGGAGGGGAATCCTGGATGATATCCAATCTGCCCTCACCAATAGTTTGTACTGAGGCTAATGGAAGTCCCATCTTGTCACTGTGGCAAGAAGAAATTTACATTGCACAAACTAGAAATTGTCTTTATGGTGTCTTAATCCCATAGCAAAATATTGCATTTGAAACATATAAACCTAGCTGTGTATAAAGTCAGACATTGTGCCATGTGCATATGTGCAAGCGTACATGTATTCAGCAATGACCCAGTCACAATGATTTATTCAATATTGGACAACTAATTTGCAAACCGAGGCAAATATGAGCTAGAATTAGAAAACTCAAAAATCTATGTACTTTTACCACTAGAACTAATTTCCTTATTTCATTGAATTCCTACAGTGCAGAAGGAGGCCATTTGGCCCATTGAACTCTGCACCAACTTTCTGACAGAGCATCTCACCCAGGTCCACCTTCACCTTACCCTATCACTCCACATATGTAATCCCTCTAATTTACACATTTTGGGACAGTCAGGGGAATTTACCATGGCCAATCCCCACCTAACATACACATCTTTGACTGTGGGAGAAAACCAGAGCACCCAGAGGAAACCCACACAGACACAAAAATAGTGCGGTGTGTTTACCATCTGGGGGAAAGCAACTCATTTTATAATGATGATTACAATGGAACATAGTATTGCAGCTGAGAAACCACTTGTGATTGGGCAATGGAAAATGAGAATGTAAAACAGCTGCCTTACTGTAAACTTGTTCACTAATATCCCTCAGGAATAGAAACTTGCCACCCTACTTGATGGGGCCTACACAAGACTTCAGTCCCGCAGCTTCTTCAGGACAGATCAGAATGGGAGAAGCACTGCTTTGCCAGCAGTGCCCATATCCTCAAGAACAAACAAAATACAGCAAGATTCAATGCACCACTTTTAAAATTTGGAACTTTATAGCATACCATTTTGCCAATTTTTAGCCATGTTGCTTATACTGGCATCTAAAATTTTGACGTTTATAGGCCTTTTTATTATTTCTTTTGTCCTAAAAGGAAAATAATTATACCTCAAACATGTGAAGCAGATGTAACCATTAAAGTGTGTGCATATCTATGTGAAAAAGGCATGTCTTGTGCATGCTTTTATCACACTGCAGATGCTAAACTTGGTACAATTGCAAACCACCAGTACAAATCTGGAGTCAGAGTCAAATCCATCTCCTGAGCAAATCAGAGAGACTCTTGAAGAGGGCAATGTTATGGTTTGACACTGCAAGAAGTGCAAATCCATTGAGGTGTGAATCTCAGCTTTCAAAATGCCCAGGTGATAAAAAGGACAATTTATAAACCCACCCGACCTTCATTTAAATGTTCGGCTAGCAGACAATCTTCCCTTTCTGTTATCCAGTAACTCACATTTGTGATTGGGGGAATATTCAGTATCCAGGCATACACAGAATTTTCTCTTCCAAACAGAACAATTAAAATTCTAATCAAGGAGGTGCCAAACAGTATAAATAAATTTAGTGGAACTCAGATTGCAGCTACTGGGCTCAAATGTACAGATGCAGCAGAAATCCATGTACAAACCGAGAACACATATCAACTGAATCAAGAACAGCTTCTTCCCTGCTGCTATCAGACTTTTGAACGGACCTACCATATATTAAGTTGATCTTTCTCTACCCTAGTGACTGCAACACTACTTTCTGCACCCTCTCTTTTCCTTCTCCCCATGTACTCTGTGAACAGTATGTTTTGTCTGTAAAGCGCACAAGAAACAATACTTTTCACTGTTTCCCAATCCATATGACAATAATAAATTAAATCAAATCAGAAAACATCTTAGCTCTAAATTAAACATGGCAAACATTCCAAATTTGCAAAGTTCCTTGACCAAACAATTTATCTAATCTAAGCCACTGCATATAATCCACACATATAAAAATTAAACTTTTTGATTAACTGAACCAAAGCCTGACCTTAATAACAAATTGAGAGATTGTACATTACAATGACTTGGCACTTCTGACTGGTTGTGAGCTAAATCATGAGAGATTCACAGCCTAAATAAATAAAGCAGACGCATACACATACAGATTCATTAAAAATGATTACGGCCCAAATTTTGAAGTCAGTAGCAAACACACAGCACTAGCCATCATAGAGTCATAGAGTCATAGAGATTTGCAGCACAGAAACAGGCCCTTTGCCCCAACTATGTCACCCTTTTTTTTAAACCACAAAGTTATTTCCAATTGCCTGCATTTGGCCCGAATCCCTCCATACCCATCTCACCTCTGTAACTGTCTAAATGCTTTTTAAAAGACAAAATTGTACCCACCTTTACTACAACTTCGGACAGCTCATTCTAGATACCCAATTTTTTCACCCTCTTCTGTGAAAAAAATTGCATGTCTGGACCATTATGGATCTCTCCCCTCTCACCTCAAAAATATGCCCCCGAACTTTAGGAAAAGATTTTGACTATCTACCTTATCTATGCCCCTCATTATTTTATAGACCTCTAAAAGAACACCCCAAGGCTCCTACACTCCAGGGAAAAAAGTTCCAGGCTATCCAGCCTCTCCTTATATCTCCTTAACCCTCTCTACAGGGATTTTAGAACCTATGTGAACAAGGTAAACGATGGTGTGTCTCCTTAACCCATTACATTTGATGAATCTTGACTGATACACATAGCAGAGCATTCAATGTTAAATCACATACAAAAAATGAAAGAGGAAGATAAAGAAAGATGGGATTAAGAGATAAGAGAAACAGAGAAAAAGAGAAAAATGTTTTAAGGACATTTACATTTGTAATTTCTTAAAAACCTCCATCAATAATTAAGACATGAAGGAATGAAACTCCAACATTTTAAATATGATTTTCAGTGCCAGATAGTTTGTTTGGCAGTTATTAATTCTTAATTCACTGTTAAAAACTCACTAACATTAGAATGGATAAATCTTCACTTTATCTGGTATGTGTGCTACATACTTATCAGGTAAATATCCAACTTTGTATCAACCACGCATTTCAAAAGGTTGAGTCTCTGGAAAACATATTTGGTCCAAATCTTCCAGCCAGCAGCAACGCCATTGTGATTGCCACTTATCACAATTAAACATTGACCCTGATGATTATTTTCTCTCTGCAACCATGCTGTCCTGACCCAGAGTGAGGAGGGAGCCATCGTCAAAGGGATCCTGGAAGAGGGATGGGCCAGGGGAGGAAGTGATGACCCTTGGCCTCTTCTAATGTCATCAGTTCTGGTAAGTCCCCTTCATTTCAGCATGCTTGCAGTGTTATGGTAAGTTTTTTTTTCCAAGTAGTTTTGGTTAACATAGTCAAATGTTCAAGACATTTAATCGTAATGAGTTTGTGGTAGGGGGTGCGCATTGTCACACAGTGGAGTATTGTCAATGATATGGGGGGTGAGCATCGTCAGGACGGCATACAGTAAGAGGTGAGCTTAACAGGTGTGTTGGGGCTTGGGAGTGGGTGGTTAGTGGTGAGCATTGTGGGGAGGGGTTGGTGTAAGATGAGCATTGTGGGGAGGGGGCACTGTAGGATGAGCATTGTGGAGGGTGGTGTAGGGTAGGCATGATTGGGACAGTTGGTGTGGGGGTGAGCACAGTTGGGGGGGTGTAGGGGTGTGTGGGGCTGAGTGTGGCTGGGAGGGGGTGGTGTGGGGGTGAGTGTGGTTGCGAAGGGGTGGGAGAGGGTGGTGCGGGGGTGAGTGTGGCTGGGAAGGGGTGGGAGGGGGTGGTGCGGGGGTGAGTGTGGGGATGAGTGTGACTGGGAGGGGGTAGAAGGGGATGGTGTGAGGGTGAGTGAGGGGGTGAGTGCGGCTGGGAGGGGGTGGTGTAGGGGTGTGTGGGGCTGAGTGTGGCTGGGAGGGGGTGGTGTGGGGGTGAGTGTGACTGGGAGGTGGTAGAAGGGGATGGTGTGAGGGTGAGTGAGGGGGTGAGTGTGGCTGGAGGGGTTGGTGGGTTGTCATGGCAGCATTACCATGGCAGCAGATGGGGGCTGGCCAGCATTTTTAGAAGCTGATTGAGGAGATGGGAATTGTTCGGTGTAGGGGGTGGGGGAAGAACATTGTCAGTTAGGACAGCTAGTTTCACTGCAACTCCTACAATAAAATCCAAGTTATTGGGTTACTGGTCACAGTGTGTTCTGCTCTCCTATATCAACTATGGAGATGCCGGCATTGGACTGGGGTGGTCACAATAAGAAGTCTCTCAACATCAGGTAAAGTCCAACAGGTTTATTTGGAATCACGAGCTTTTGGAGCACTGCTCCGTCATCAGGTGAATGATCTGATGAAGGGGTTGTACTCTGAAAGCTTGTGATTCCAAACAAACCTGTTTGACTTCAACCTAGTGTTGTGAGATTTCTTGTTGCACTTATCTAAAATGACGGGTTAATCAAGTGATACAGTTTTCTCAAATTTGATATTATTTATTTCCTTTCATGGGTCAATGAAAGCAATGATTGAAATATTCACAGACCGTATTAATTTTATTTAATTAGAATTTTATTTATTAGTGACATGTAAGGCTTGCATTAACAGTGTAATTAAGTTACTGTGAAATTCCCTTGTCCATCACACTCAAACACCTGTTTGTGTCAATGCACCTAACCAGCACATCTTTCAGACTGTGGGAGGAAACAGGAGTACCCGGAGGAAACCCACACACGGGGAGAATGTGCAAACTTCACACAGACAGTGACTCAAGTTGGGAATCAAACCCAGGCCCCTGATGCTGTGAGGCAGCAGTGCTAATCACTGTACCACCTATGTCTAGCACAGTTGTTGATTAATATGAATATCGGGAAATCCTAGGTAATATATAATTTAGGCAGGACACAGTGCTGTAGGACTGTGCTATTAAAAGGATGGGGAGTGTCTGGTCTTTCTTTAAGGTAGCAGTTTGTAACAGACAAGACATGTCATCAGTTTTCCAAATGCCAAGAATTTCCACCTACTCCAAGAAGATAGAAAAGTGGGAAAGGTAGAATCTTGAAGAATTCCAGAAGGGTGGGAAGAGGAGCTATTGCTGGAGATGCTCGGATTATAATTGGATGGTTGTGTTGTACTAGACTAGGGCTGAGCTACTGTGTTAGACAGTTGAAGAGAGGTGTTGGAGGAGAATGATTTACTGAGCCATGTTGAAGGCTGCAGAGCAGGACAAGGAGGATGAGTGGGGTTAGTGCAGCACAAACCCAGAGGCTATCAGTTCTGACTTTGAGAGGGAACTTTGTTAGTGCTTTGCTGGGGGCATATTCCCGATTGGAGCAATTCATATATGGAGTTTCAGAAAAGATAGAAACAAACTTGAGGAGACAATATGTTCAAAGTCTTTGAAGAAGGGAAATTGAATTGAGTGTTTACAAGGACAGAAAGGTTAGGAGTGAGTTTTTGAGGAGGGTGTGATACAGTTTTGAAATGGAAAGGTTAGTACCCAAGGGAGGGAAATCGTTTACCATATCAGAACATGAGACCCAGGATAGCAGGAATTGAGTCTTTTGGATAAGATGAGCCCAGAGAGCACATTAAGGAACATGAATAGCAAGTTATAGAAAGTTAAATAGGGAAAGTTATAGCTGAGGGGTTGATCATGGGATAGCTTTGTAGGCTAGGAAAAATGAGCAAGCAGCAAAACAAATGGTCTCAAATTTAGTGACTGAAAATCTCAAATTCCTTGTGCTGCTTGTTAGATGTGAGACTTGAAGGAGAAAGGAGTTTCAACGACAATGATGGCAGTGGGGGAATGATTGCTCCTGCAATATGCTACTGGAGTAGCAAATAGTTTTGGCAGAGGAGGATAATGCTGGGGATGGTTGGAGATATGCAGATGGATGGCTAAACCATTGTGCAGCAGATAGTCAGTGCCTTTGAATGTGCTGTAAATTCAGTATTCTATTACTGCAGACAGGCACGCCATAGTACTCCAAAGGCAGTTGGTGGTTGACCAGCAATCACATTGACTGATGGATTGTGGCAGAGAAGTCCTGTAGCTAATAACTGATTCTTCACAACTAAGATGGCCTCAAAGGCCAAACTGCTAATGGATAGAGCAGTACTGGTTAGAAAGCTTTCAGCACTCTGTACCAGTTCACTGCATGGTTATACTCAGTGAAATTCCAGACCCATCAAGCCTTCCACATATATACTTGCCTCACTAAACTTAAGTAAGTAAATTTAAATCCAAAAAAAGCAAGTGCACTCCATATTAGAAAACTAGAATCCTTAAACATTGTGATGATTTAAGCATGTATCAGATAGGAACCTCATGCCAATTCTACAATTATACTGGTGCAAATACAATGGGCCGAACGGCCTCTCCTGCACCATAACAATTCTGTGATTATTTATAGGTACTTGTCGCTTATACTTTACTTGCTTGTTTAAGTGTGCTGGTCTTTTTGCACGCTTGACTCTCAGAAGCAGTGACAAGTCTCATGGTGCACATTGCCAGTTTTGTTTTGTAACCTTTCCTTTGATTTTAGCACATTGCAATGCACATGTTAGTCACTTTAAAAATAAACAATTCCTCAATGGAAATCACTAGAGGAACATGATGACAGAAACTGGTGTCCCTTTTTTTCAAAATGCTGCAGATTTCTAGCAGGTGGATTTTGGTCCCTTGTGGCTTTATTGGGGTGAAAACATTAGCACACGCAGCACAATGTAAATTCATAGCATAATGCAAGTTCACAAGAAGTATTGAAAGGAAATCATGATAAGATTTACAGAGCATAATCTAATAAAAAAGATAAAATAATTGTTTTAATGTGGTTGATTATTTTGGAAGTAGTGCCGGGTGCCTTCTCTCAGAATCGTGATCCAACTGCTGACATGATAGCAGAAGCTAAGGAAAAGGTGAAAATACGACTCTCTTTCGCCTTTAGGGGAGATGGATGCCTTCTGTTTGGTGTTTTTCAAAAGCAGTATAATTGAGGTTTGGGCTCAACAGTTTTGAACATGGATGACTTGAGTGGTGCATTGAGAATCCTCACAATAAAATCAGTATAACTTGGGAGTGTAAATTGGGAATGAAGGCCTCAAGTAGCCCAAGGCAAAGAAAAGGTGTGATTACAGTTATGGAGGTGGAGTAAGTTTTGAGTTTTCTGCTTTGTGCCGCTGTTAGGTCCTACCTTGACCTGAGAGATTCTATTGCTGCCCTGGTTTCTGCTGAAGCTTCACAATAATGGAATCTCGCGGAGAGCCTCAGAGGCGTGTGCAGCTGCTGTCCTTACCTGTCTTTCATGCACCATTTCACATACATATACACTTCCATGGTACCAGTAAATGAGAACTGGTTTTCAGTAATTGTAATGGCACAGTGTTAGCTTGTTGAGTTCCTCTTTTATTTCAGAGTCACATTAAATTAATTTGATTGCATCACTTGCATTTCCTCCCAATTTTTGCCTGCTATCTGGCAAGCCACCTTTTCATTTAGGACTTGAAGCTGAGCAATGTGTGGCTCCAGAAAGGATACTGTGATTGCAGGGCAGCTGTGTGTAGGAGGAGGTGGGGACCAAATGCATGTGGCTTCCAGATGGGTGCACCATTAGGAGGGCAAGCTGAGCATCCCAGGTAACAATGAGCTCCCCTGCTTTTGCCAGGGACACATTATGTTGCCCTCCTCATTCTCCAAAGAGATAATTGCTCTACATCTTATTCCTCCCACAGTTCCAAACAACACTAACATTGTACAGGGCACAGCACCCCACGATCATTCTAGCAAGTACATAAAGAAGGGCACCTCTGTTGCAGGTCTCGGGCAGAAATTCAGCATCCTGATCCTCTGCTCAATACCAATTGTCTTGGTCATGTGGCTTTGATTGGAGACACCTTGGGCTTCATTTCATGGGGTTCTCATGGGCATCACCCGCCACATTTTAAGTGGTTGAAGCTAGTGTCCAAGAAGCCAACCAGTAAGTCAGTTCTGCAGTGTGAAGAATGCACAGGAAGTGGGTTTATTTCCTTGGGAATGTTGCACACACCACCAGAACAGTCTTAATGGGTTGCAGACCAGCTTTACAACGGTGGAGTTGAATACAGTTTATGAACACTCCTGGTTGATCGGATTGTCACAGGTCTACAGTCACTGACAGCCTGCGATCATTGGAAACCACAAGCCTGAAAGCCCACTCACCCCAATTCCATCATCGGTGATAAAGTGTACATAAGCCTACCCTGGCAAACATATCATTGTAATGTGTTGTGAAATCCTGCAAATCTCTCTTGCAGATTCCTGGACAGAGGCTATGGTTACATGGCCACCAGGTCACTTGGCAGTAGGTCTCCTTCCAACATCACAACCTGATGGGATACACTGAACACTGACTTTCAGATGTGTCCAGGAACTCAATCTTCTGTCTATAAAACATTGTATTTCTCCTGTGGAGCAGCAGGTCCATGAGGAGAAGGTTAATGATCCACTAGGTACTATGGGTGGTAAGACAACAAGATATTGGAGCAGGAATAGGCCATTCGGCCCATCAAGTCTGCTCTGCCATTCAATCATGGCTGATAAGTTTCCCAACCACATTCTTTCGTTTTTTTTTTCTCCGTAACCCTTGAGCCCTTTACCAATCAAGAACTTATCTATCTCTGTCTTAAATGCACTCAATGACCAGACCTCCACAGCTTTGTGTGGCAATGAATTCCATAGATTCACCACCCTCTGGCTGAAGAAATTCCTCCTCAACTCAATTCTAAAGGGTCGTCCCTTTTCACTGAGGCTGTGCCCTCGGGTTCTGGTCTCAGGTGGTGGTCTCCTGCTGCTGAGCTCTTGCAGCTCCTGCCCACCCTTGTCTTTATGCGAGAAGACCCACAAGTGGTACTGATGCTCATCTATAAGAAACAGAAAGCGGGGATCAAAAGCCCAGACCTGCATGATGGATATCATCTCCCAGGTGGTGAAAATGCTCTCAGGACAAGTACTGTGAGAAAAAGACTCTCACTTACGCAAGAATGCAGGCACAAGGTCTCAACACTCACAGGAATTTTACCTGCCATTTCTCCAGCTCCATCAAATGACACTGTGTTCTCACTTTGTGACACATTTCAGGTTAAAGTTGAAAATCACAGTTAAAATAGCTGCTAATGACTTCAAATACGTAAATTGACAGCCCATTGCTTGCACACAGCTGAATGAAGTGTAGTTAAATGCAGATATCCACATGTTAGAGCAGGCTATTAATCTCAGCACTTTACCTCTCCATGTCTCAGAATGGTTTTTTGAATCTGAATGGGCAAGGCGATACACTGGGTGAGATTTTCTAACTCCCCCCTCCCCACACGCCATATTTTTCAGCTGCAGAGGCAACTCGCTAGCCGCATCTTCCAGTCCTGTCAATGTCTATGGCATTTTGCAAGGCCCACCTGTTCTGGCGTCGACCTGCTTTCAGCAGGACTGGAAAATCCTCCCATTACAGTTTCCTGCCCTGTTCATACAGGTTCTCAATTCAGTATATCCAACAGCATAATTTGCTTTCCAATCACTACAAGTGCACAGAATCATTACAGCACAGAAGGAGATTATTCAGCCCATCATGTCTGTACCAGCTCTATATAAGAACAATTCACCAATTGCCACGCCTTCACTTTCGCCCTGTAACCTTGCACATTCTTCCTTTTCAGATAATAACCCAATGCTCTCTTGAACGCCCTGATTGAACCTGCCTTCACCACACAACCAGGGAACACATCCACTTATTAACCACTCTCTGCATGATGGTGACATTATACACTGTCCACAGTAGCAGTGTATGACATTAACCTGCAGAACCAATCACTCACTTTTACTTCTCTACATGAGAACGTTGTGAACTTAATGTTTCTTTATTGTGACTCAGAAATCATATATTCAAACCTCCAGCTAAAGCACAAAATTGCCTCCATCTGTTCCTCAAGAGCCATGTTATAAGTTTGCCATCATTTAGAATTAAACTAAGCTTTGCAGGCTGACGTGAGTTTACACAAATAAAAAAAAATCATTTTCTTCACAATGGCCTCCAGTTACAGTTGATCAGCTATCAATTTTTAAAAAGCGTGCATGCCTCGGCCAAAGTCATCTGTTTCTCTGGACTGATCGGAATTTCTCCTGGCTGCTTCATGGGGAAGATCTGTTTCAGTGTTGCTAAAAACCTGCAATGCATCCTCACTGACTTTTCAAAAAAGAAATTCTATGTGTTACATCCACTGTCATTAACCTTCATAAAATGTAATATTTTCAAAATTAATACACTTAAAATGTGCAAGGTCAATAGTTTATAGACTACGTCAAGAAGGCCATTACCCAAGTGTCACTACCTGTCAGTGTATTTGATCCAGTGACAACATTGCTTTATTCTGATTTGGCATACAGGCCCCAGGCTGACAGTCCAGGGCACATGCTGATCCTTTGAAGGATGTCTGCTAAGTTATGTATAAATGTTTCACACAGCTCCATGCATTTGTCTGCAGTTAAAGGTTCCATAGGTTGCATAAATCAAATAATAAATACATTAAAAATCGCACATTTTAAAAACACTGTGCCTGTTACAGGTTATTAAGGTTAATTCAACTCAAAGACACCTGGTTTACTAATGTCATTGTCTCCCTATTTATTACATCCATTGCATTTCAAAATGATTCCAGCCTTGTACAATTACTAAAGCTGACTCCTGCTATAGTGAAGATTCACTGCATCCATTTTTAATAGAGGAATTCATGGGAGATACATGATTTTAATTATTAGAATCATAACTTTGGAATTGGGCCAAAATTAATTTAAGTTAATTTAAAAACACAAATTAATAATAGCCATTATCTTTTAAGGTGGCAATATGGAATATTTAATTGAAACACACTTCTCCACTAATGGAATACACATCCTGAATAGGAGCATTATGTAATTGCAGTCCTTGTTTAAATTAGTGTTTTTTTGTTGTGTTATAGATCATCACCTTCAGAGCTTGAACCTGAATGTTTTGCATAAATTTAACAAATATGCAATTATTGCAGATTGCTCCTGATTGACAGACTTCCCATTGGGGACATACAGCACCACTAACCTTGTGTATTTTTTCAAAACCTTGGTTTGGTTGGCATGTTGCAAAAGTGACCTGTAATTTAGCTGAAACATGAGTTAACAAATCCACAGTTTACATGCATCCCTTGCACTGAGCTCACAAATGTTATCATTCCAGATGCTGACCATTTAAATCCTATGAACAAAAGCTTGCTAATGAGCTGGGACTTAATCAAGGTAAGAGTGACCTATAATGCTATAGTCGAGCATTCATGACAAAGAACAATTTCAGTGACTGGAAATATAAAAAGAAATGCATGTCTATTTTGTTAAGCATTAACCATTTTGTGGTTTTAAAACTATTTAATGTTATGCTTACACTGCCACCTAAAGCCTCAATTTGGAGCAAAGCAAGCAATTTAAAATACATTAAATACATTTCCTCACATTCACTCAAAATAAAGTTAATCTATAATGGAGGCTATGATCTCTCATAATGTTTATGTATATTGCTAATAGTAGTAATCATATTGGGAGTACTGAATAGCATGAATGGAAATATGGTGAGCAGAAAAACCTAAAGGGAACGTTGATAGAAGTAAAATTATGAATGATTTTGATGGACTAAATAACAGAAGAGTAGGTATGTAACCAGGGAATGCAGATTTAAGGTATTTGACAGAGGTGACATGAGGAAACTTTTCTCAAATAAACGTGGCATGTCATGATCTGGAGTGCACTGCCTGAAAGGGTGGTGAAAGCAGATTCAATTGTAACTTTCAAAAGAGAATTGAATAAGAACTTTTTACAGGGCAATGGGGCAAGGCAAAAAGCAGGCAAAATCCAAGTGGGCTGATGGTAGACCTTCTGCACTGTAACAGTCCATAATTCTTAAAGTGACACGTTTAAATTCCATCTAATTTAATTGCGTCTTATTACCATCAAGGTTGAAATAGTTGATTTGTATAACTTTACACACTTTGGGAGAAGATTTTCACCTTTGCTTCTTAGGCATTCGCATCTAGTCTTCAGTGACCTTTCTTAATGAATTTACTTGGATGTTGAATCTTGCAAAATATTGGAACTCCCTCTCCACAGGACTGGGTATGTGCCACGTGACCTCAGTGGTTCAAGGGCAATTAGGGATGGGCAACTAGTGTTGGTTTTGCCAGCAGCACTCATACTGCATGGATGAATAAACATTTTTAAAAACCAAATACAATCAGGGTTGAAACACTGCACTGTTACCAAACTTCTGTTCTCCAGTCACAGTACATTTCCAAAGATCATTGCCATTTACAATTATTAATGCTGTCCCCTACAATCCACCAAGATCGGTGCATTCCTCTAATTCTGGTCTCTGCCACATCTCCGTTTTTCATCACCCCACCAGTGGCAACTGTGCCTCAGCTCTAAGCTCTGGAATTCCTTTCTTTAAGTGAGAAAACAAAATGCCCTCAAAGGGTTGAATGTCATTGAAACTTTCTTCCTCACATGGTCACAGAGGCAGAACTTTGAATATTTTTAAAAGCAGAGGTAGATTCTTGACAATCAAGGGGGTGAAAGGTTATTGAGAATATGTAAGAATGTGGAATCATAGTTATAATCAGATCAGCTATGATCTTACTGAACAGTGCAGTAGATTCGAAAGGCAAAATGGCCTAATCTTGCCCTTATTTTGTATCTATGTTTTATCCTGCACCCTTTGTTAAGATGTTCCATGAAATCCATCTCTTTGTCTAAACTTTTAGCTGCTTGCCCTAGTATCTCCTCATTTGGCTTCATGTCCCATTTGTGTGATAATGCTCCTGTGAAGTACGTTGGAACATTTTACTACAGTAAAGCTGCAATAAGAGCACAAGTTTTGTTATTCCCCAAGAATGACAAACAAGACAGTCTTACAGACTGCTCTAGTAATCTCCACATTTGTCATTTTGATCGGAATAATGAGTGATGCATCAAACTATGACTTACCTCCACTATATTGGTGTCTGACCACGTATCATCTTACACTATTTTATTAGATTTATCAGATACAAATCATTTCATACAGTTTTATACAATAAAGTTCAAACAGATTGATGCATGTAAGAGACAATTTGTCAAATTTAGTTTGCCTTACATCAAATCACTTTGGGCTTCAGGTGATAACTATCATCTTGTCGAGAAGAGGTTGGCTTAAGCTGCTTTTTTTTAATAATTGGAAGTTTGAGATGGCAGTTCTGTTTGAGGTCAGGTTATCTATTAGAATATGTCCCAACAGAATGTGCACAAAAATCAAGTAAAAACTACAATTCCTTAACAAAGAATTGAATTTATACAGCGTCTATAAGGTGAAGACAAGATTAGGAGAAGGGTGAGCAAAAATGTAATCAATGTGAAGGTTATAAAAAGGTTAGATAGAGGTAGGGGATGTTCATGGAATCCCAGCAGTGAAAAACACGGCCACTAATGATGGAAAAATATGGGAGGGAAGGGTGAAAAAGTGGCTGCAATCAGAAGGAGAGTGCTTTGTTTCAAGGTTACAGCGAGAAGGAGCTTACAAAAACATGGAAGGATTTTGAGTTGTTGGAAAAGCAGAAGTTTTAGCCTGGATTTTATACTAGAAAAGGCAAGTGTTTTACCATTCACTTAACATGAATTCCCTTCCTTAAGATGAGAAAAAAAACTCTCTCAGAGGGTTGAATATCTTTGGAACTCTCTTCCTTACATGGTATCAGAGGCAGAACTTCTGAATCCTTTTAAAGGTAGTGGTAGCTATTCTGTGTGGGCCTGTCAGAGGATATTTCTGATCTGATGTAATACTCTCTTCGAGGAATCCAGGGCATCAAGGCAAGCAACAGCAAAGCATTTCAACTCATTAGATTTAAAGGACTCTCACTGAGGCATGCAGAATCCAAACAAGGAATTTTAAAATATGGCATAAAATATTAATTAATAAATCTGAAAATGGAAGATAATCTCATTGGTGCCATGAAACCATCATTGAATGTTGTAAAAAAAAAACTTTTGGTTCAATAATGTTCTCACCTGGTCTCACTGACATGCGACTCAAGACCACAGCCACAGCTTGTTAACTCTTTGCTGCCCTCTGAAATGATCAAGCAAGCCCCTCAGTTGTAGGATACCAATACAGAAAAGTCAAAAATAAATAAAGCCAGATAGACCAGCTATCATCAACTTAGGCATCCGAGACCTACAGAGTCCTCCTTATTAACATCTAGGGGCTAGTGGGACAGCTGTCTCATAGACTAGTCAAGCAACAGCCTGACATAGTTAGATTCACAGCCAATGTTCCCGTCACCACCATCCCTAGCTATACCCTGTCCCATCAGCAGGACAGACCAGCAGAGATGGCAACAGTGGTACACTGAGGAAGTTACCCCTCAACAATACCGGTGGAAACATGGAGATAAGATGCTGAATCAAGAACAAGAACAAAGAACAACACAGCATGGGAAACAGGCCCTTCGGCCCAACGAGCCCGTGCTGCCATTTTAACATTGTGAGTGCCCTCCTCTACCTATAACCTTTGTCTACACCTATTGGGGAAGATTGAGGGAAGACCAATTTAGGGACAATTTGTTACACCAATCAGCCAAAGAGCATGTTTTTGGGGTGTGGGAGGAAACCAGAGCACCCAGAGAAAACCCACGCAATCACGGGGAGAATGTGCAGACTCCCGCAGACACCGGCCCAAATCCATGTATCTGCACAGCAAACAGTGATAGTCACTGAGCTGTCATGTTGCCCGTCAGATGGTCCAGTTTAAGCGTACACTAACAACATGAAACAACAGGTAAAGATCAATCTTATGTTTTGAATGCAAATGAACATCTTCCAACTTGACCATGAACTCACTGCCTCCTGAAAACCAGTTGAAAGGTTAATCAGTGCAGTAGCCTCTGTGCCATTGCACTCTCCAAAGATTAATATGCTACAGGAACAGAGAATTCAATACATTCATGTCATTTTCAAAGCAGCATTTAATTATCTCTGTGGTTATATTCAGAGGCAACACAGAGAGTCAGAGTGGGGATGGTACCCAGACTTCGGGGGGGGGGGTGCAAAATGGGGCCCACATTAGTAGAGCTGCAAGAGGGAACCAGGCTCCAGCCTTCAGAATGTAGGAGCCTATTCAAGATAAACTGGTCAGCAGGAGATTCTGGTGCAGCAGGGTCAGAGGGTGTCGGGGTCGGAGGGAAGCAGGATCAGAGGGCAGGAGGATCAGAGGGCAGCAGCGTCAGATGGCAGCAGGGTCGGACAGCAGCAGGGTCAGAGGGCAGCAAGGTCAGAGGGCAGCAAGGTCAGAGGGCAGCAAGGTTGGAGGACAGCATGAAATCTTCATTCAAGCTGGAGATCTTTATGCTCAAGGATAACAAAATGGGCTAGCTAGCTGAAGCCCATAAGATATCAGAGTTGAATTAGGCCATTCAGCCCATGGAGTCTGCTCTGCCATTCGATCATGGCTAATAAGTTTTTCAACCCCATTCCCCCACTTTTGCCCCATAACCTTTGATCCCCTTACCTATTAAGAACCTATCTATCTCTTCTTAAATATACTCAATGACTTGGCCACATTGTGAGTTTGGCTTTTCTGTAGTGGTATCTTACAACTGAGAGGCTTGTCTGGCCATTTCAGAGGGCAGCTAAGAGTTAACAGACACTTAACGTTGCTGTGGGCCACCTCTGTGGCAATTAATTCCACAGATTCACCACCCTCTGGCTGAAAAAATTCCTCCTCATCTCAGTTCTAAAGTGTCATCCCCTTACTCTGAGGCTGTGTCCTCCTAGTCTCTCCTACTAATGGAAACATCTTCATCATGTCCACTCTATCCAGGCCTTTCGGTATTCTATAAGTTTCAATAAGATCCCCCTTATCCTTCTATACTCCATCAAGTACAGACCAGGGTCCCCAAAAGCTCCTCATACACCAAGCCTTGCATTCCCAGGATCATTCTCCTGAACCACCTCTGGACCCTCTCCAAGGCCAGCACATCCTTCCTTCGAAACCGGGCCCAAAATTCCTTGCAATATCCCAAATGTGGTCTAACCAGAGCCTCAGCAGTAAATCCTTGCTTTTGTATTCTGGTCCTCTTGAAATGAATGCTAACATTGCATTTGCCTTCCTAACTACCAACTCAATCTGCAAGTTAACCTTAAGAGAATACGAGATCATATCGCACATTTAAAATTATTGCTCGCCCCCCCCCATCCCCAACAACTGGAAATCCCGCCCCGTCACAGTGACATATCTTTGAAAGTTGCTGTGAATCGGAGATGATGGTGTAAGGCATTCCTCAATCATAATTAAAGTGTAAAGGAAACACATCTCTCAAAAAGCAATTGGCACAATGATTTTTCCCTGGGAGTAATATTTACATCAAAAAAGGTGCGAGTGGGTTTAGAAATTGTTGTTCAGCCAATCTATGAGGGCAACTGCACAAACGCATGTCTGCATTCTGCAGAGCTGTGAATAGGAAGGAGACAAAACGCCGGCTGAGCAAAGAGAGTGTTATCTGGTCAGACTTGGTGCACTTTTCAGGACACAGGTTTATTCCCGCTGCGTCTCGGAACCCAAATACATCAGCTGGAAATCGCAGCATACATGCGGGGTGCTGCAATCTGCCACTATCATAGCTTTTTTCCCCGTTAAAGGTCAAAAAGACTCAGAAAGTGCCGGCTTTAGGCAGACCAGCAGCTTTTCTTTACCTGTTCGCGGAGCTTGCTACGCCATTGCCGGATCCGGAGATGGGGAGAGGAGCTGGCCGTGGTGCTGAAGAGCCGTTTCAATACACCACGTTTCCCAGTCCGGGTCCAGCACCTCTCCACTAAACAGACAGCTTCACACACCCGAACAACACTCAGTCAGGCAGGGGGCTGCACATGGTGGTGGGCGGGAGGTGGGGGGGGGGTGGGGGTTGCAGAATAGAGAAGCCCTCTGGAGCAGAAATAAGAGTCGAAGAAGAGTTAGAAAAGACTGTCTGCTAAAAACTGCACGTTACATAGGCTCCTCGCAATGTACACAGTGGTTTTGCTGTGTGTGTGTGTGTGTGTGTGTGTGGTCCATCCGTGAGGATAAGGTGGAAAATGCCACTGATCTTGGGCAGAATAAAAGTGTTACCTTCAGGAACACTAGACATTCAGAATGATATATCACAGGGGAGTCCCGATAGGAATACTTTATTAACAATTCAGTTGGTCAAATGAAGTTCAAGAGTGAAGTGATTCTGACAGGGATTGTCCATGCATTAATCGTGATGAAACATCTTACTGTTTAAACAGGAAGGACGGTGGTGCCAGTGCTGAGCACTGTGATTCATTGCAGGAATAATATGGGAAAAGATGAAAAGACAATCATCGCTTCAAATTAACTTAAACAGCATTATAATTAGCGGAAGACCATTGCCATCAGGAATCATTAAAAGCATGTTAGCTTTATGAATGGGTGGTATGAAATTGAGATTTTGAAATTAAATTGCTACATCCATCAACGCCAGGATGTCTATTATGAACTTTTCCAGAACTTTAGTTTCGACAGTATTTGTTCTGCTTGGTAAGATGTTGCCAGTACATTCGGAGTACAGCTTTGCTAGGAGTTTGACATTAAATTGTATGTTCATTTTCTTTCGATCACTCAAGTTATATTCTTCTTTTCAGTCGGTGTCAATGAAAACCGGCTCCTTTCTCGGAACATTACCGAATGCAACAAACTAGCCATTGACTTGCTAACAAGTTGGATGAACAGGGTATGGAATTTGCTTATACAGGTAACTCTCGCCAACGTGACAATGTTCTGTGCATATTAACCATAATGGGACCAATATCTGGAGATCGAAGGCAGAAGAGTCTTGTGTTTCACGCAATTTAATAAAATACTGATTTTTTTAAAAGTCAGCCTTGTCTCAATGGTAACTGGCTCGCCTTAAGAATCGGCAAATTGTAGATTCACATCCCACCCCAAACATCTGAACATAACAACTAGGTTGAAAAGTCAGTGCAATGCTGGCCCAGTGCTTCACTGTGGGAGATATTCTTCCAGATTAGATGTTAAACTGAAGCCAGAGGCCCTCTCTGTCCTCTCAACTGGAAATAAACGATTCTATTTCTACTGTTGGAATAAGAACAGGACACGCAAAATGTTTATCCCTTAACCAACACCATTAAAATAGATTATGTGGTCATTATCTCATTACTGTTGGTGGGACCCCACTGTGCAAAGATTGGCTGTCGTATTCCTTCATCACAACAGTGACTACACCTCGAAAGTCCTTCGCTGACCGGGAAGCTCTTTGGAACATTTGAGAATGTAAAGGACGCTTTATCAATGCAAAATCTTCCTCCTAAATATATAACGCTGACAGTCAGAACGAGCAATTGTCAAAGCTAAATCAATTGAATGCCTCCCCGAAATAGATTGGTGAGCACATCTTTTCACCAAGCTCCCTCTTGTGGACAAACAACTAACAGCAAAAGCGCCAGATACTTTTCCAGAAAAGAACTTCATTCAGATAGGCATTAAAAGCTAGTTTGTACGAGTAGTCATTGAATCTAATCACTATGAGCATACGAAATATTGAACAGAGAAAGATTAGCTGCGTGTGCTATCAGGGCTAAAACACATCATATTTGTGAGGCATAACATTTTTTTAGGAAGCCATGTTTTGTGTTTCTAATGGCCCCTTCCCAAAGGACAGCTCCAATGATCACTTCTCACAATTTTCTTTAGGCTGGTGGATCTATAATTCTCTGGCTATGATTTGGCACTTCGTTTTTGAAAATGGATCGAGATGTGTTGGCCCCCAGTTTAACCTGGACTCCAATGAACTCCCATCATTTCAATCACACTTAGACAAACATTATTAGCTGGACCTGGAGCCCTATCCACTGAGATTTTCTAATCTAGACAAGAAGATATTACTACCTATTTCAATATTAATTATGTAATTCAATACTGAGCACCTCTCATTTGATATGTAAACATTTCTGCAGTCATATAGACTGTCCACTTAGAGATTCAGTTTGAATTTCTGCTCCTATATCATTTGGTTGCCCTTTCTGACTCTTAATAGTATTCGGACTTTGAATAGCTGATGACGTTCTGCTATTACCACCATAATTTAGCACCACCTCCTTTTTCTTGAGATCTCTTAGCTAATCCAACGACAGTTTTTGTAATCTTTAATTGCATGTAACACATTCCCTGTTCTCCCATGATTTAAATGCCTTCCCTTGTTCCTCATTTTGTTCAGATAAATATTGCTTAATCTCCCAGTAACATAATTTTGTCAGGTTTTGAGGACTCTTTCAACCCGTAACAGTTATGGGAGTGGATTGGAAAAAAGTTGAGTTGTGAGACTATAATAAAAAAAGGAGAAAACAATTTTATTAAGTGTTCAGAAAAAACTTCAACAATAAAGCAACGACGTACAGCCTAATGCAAGCTATTAGCTTTCTGTATTACCACTGAATGGGTGGAGCCCAATTACTTCTGGAGCTTTTCTTCCTCAGACTCTTTGTTTCTCTCTCTCATTTCTCGTGTTCTTGTTTCTAATCTATATTTCTCCACCACACAGAAATTAACTCAGTGTCTTTTTTATTCTGCCTCTTATCTAATTAACACCACTCTCACCCTCAATCGTCTTCAGCCCTATGTTTAAGAATACAATCCTTGACCATCCAGGTGTATTTCACATCATTATATAAATTGTTTTTTATATCCACCTTTGTTCAACAGTTTCTTATCTCAAAGTCTGATCTCCTCGAGGGGCCTAAACATTCCCATCTTGTATTTTTACTTACACAAGCAATTCCCAAAGTCGGACCCAATGACAGCCTCAAGGTTTTAGCTTTTTGCTGCAATTAAGTTTTTTTTAACAAAACTTTATGGTGCCACTACTTTGACATCTTCGCCACACTGTGCCCTATTTCTAGGTTTTCCCACTTTACTATGCTACCAAGTCAAATTCCAGTAAAATTAGATACTATCTAGTTAGTAAGTTAATAATCTTTAAGCATCTTAGAGAAAGTATCTTAAACTATCAGGATGTATGCAGTAAGTAGTCTCACAACATGAGGTTAAAGTCCAACAGGTATATTTGGAATCACGAGTTTTCAGAGTGCTGCTCCTTCATCAGGTGAGTCAGGTGCCCATGCCTAGTTGCCCCAAGAAGCTGGATTTCTCTTTGAACTTCTGGATGTAGCAGTTTGACAGAACCACAGTGCAGAAGGAGGCCATTCAGCCCATCAAGTCTGCACTAACTGTTCAACGGAGCATCTTACCCAACCCCTGGTGCTGTGAGGCAGCAGTGCTAACCAGTGCGCCACCATTGTCATGATAAAACTGAATCACTTGTTAGAACTTGTCAGAGCTGTGGGGAACTGGAGTCACAGATGCAGACCTGAGAAGTGCAATAATCTTCAATCCCTAAAGGCCACATGTGAAATAGTTGGGTTTTTTCAAACAATCGGAAAATTTCAACATCACTTTTTTGAAAAGATGAATTGGTATCAGATTTCCACACCGGGATTGCAACTCACAGAAAAACATTATTTCAGGCATTAAAGTTTTGAGGAGGGAATCCACCAAACCCCTGGTGACACAGTGGTTAGCATTACTGCCTCACAGTACCAGTGACCTGGGTTCAATCCCAGCCTTGGGTGACTGTGTGGAATTTATACATTCTCCCAGGTGGGCATAGCTGGCAAGGTGGATGCTCCAGTTTCCTCCCACAGACTAAAGATATGCAGGTTAGGAGGATTGGCCTCCTCGGTTGTCCTTACGTGTAGGTTAGGGTGATTAGCGAGGTAAATACATGAGGTTACAGGAATAGATCCTGGGCAAGATGCTCCTTCGGAGAGACTCAGCGTGTCAGATTGCCTCTTTGTGCAGCGTAGGGATAATATGATATCAAGATAAAAGACAACCTCCTCAATTTTGAAGGTGAACATGAAGATTTTAGAAATATAATCAATCCGAAGCAGCAACAATGACATATTCTGAGACAATACACAGCACGGATGATTCAGGGCAGTTCTTGATGGTAATTAGTGTTGCAAAGTCTAAATTAGTTAACTTGTGGATTGCTTGCCTAACATCCAGTTGCCAAATCTCCAATGCTGATTGAGCAGAAATTTCTTTCAATTCAATGTTGGGAAGAAAATATGAACTCTGTTCCCTAGTCAATGACTCCATTCCTCTCCCTATGGGCTGTTTGAGGCCAGACCTAACTTTTTACAATCCCAGAAGAACACCTGACCACATCTCCACTTACCAGGAAGGCCACTTAATTCCACCACCATCACATTGCCCAGTTCAATTCATCAACAACTCAAACCCTTGACCATTCTAATGTTTCCCCTATTCTGGCCTATGTAAACCTGGTGTCACCCAAAATTTAGCTGCCAATGTCCTCATTCACACCAAGTCCCATTCACCCATCACCCGTGTTATGACTTATATTCGCTCACTGTTTTGCAACACCTCAATTTTAAAATTCTCATCCTTGTTTTCCAATTGCTCTGTGGCCTGTCTTGCTCTATCTCTAATCTGATCCGGCCCCAAGACATCTGTGCTCCTTGAATTCTAAGCTAAGCAGCCCGATTTTGATTGCTGCACCGCAGAAGGTGGTGCTTTCAGCTGCCTGAGCCAATCACACAGGTTCAGATCTAATCTATAGAATGGCTGTGAAGTCAATCTGTTAAAATGAGCAGCAGCTACATTTAGAAAACTGCAATGTTCAGCTGTTGACAATATCCAAATAAATTCGAATACACTGCTTTTAATCAAGACACTCATCTGGTGATAAAATACTGAGAGTTATTTGTTTATAGTAATTGCTTTAGATTTTTAAAGAGATTTTCCAGCTGAGAGCAGTAAAATGTGCCACCTAGTGATTTCCATTCTGCAATGCTCTACCACAGACTCTTGAAGCTTGTGTTTCCTTTGGATGCTCTGGTTTCCTCCCACAATCCAAAGATGTGCAGGGTAGGTGGATTGTCCTTGCTAAATTGCCCCGTAGTGTCCCAAGATGTATAGGTTAGGAGAATTAATGAGCTACCAATGTGGGGTTATGGGGGCAGAGGAGGGGGGGGGGTGCAGGGGCTAGGCTTGGGTAAGATGCTTTGTCCATGTGCCAGTACAGACTCGATGGCCAAATGGCCTCCTTCTGCACCATAGAGATTCTAAGACTGTTAAGTTAGTTCAACGACACTGATCTCATCCCAGACATTCAGGGGTCTAAGTCATTCGTAAGAAGGTGCTTAGACTAATTTAAAATCAATTTTCAATAGTGCCAGGTTAATAAGTCATTATTTAACACACCACAGAATACATACATGTGAAAGGCTGTGTGTTACAGCATGAGGAACCAGATGCGACTGCCCAAATCAGACCCCCGCCGCTAAGAGACTCTCAGCTCATTGGACTAAGCTGCAAATCCCTTGGAATGAAAGAAAGTACAATGGGTCATCCAGAGTAACCGGTATAACCCGTGCCAGAGAAAGTTTGATTCAACTTCAGTAACTGGGCATGCCAAAATACAGAAATCCAATGTCAAGTTTTTTGTTGAATTTGCGATTCCTGTGATAACTTTTAATAGAGAGAAGGCAGCCCAAAATCTTCAAAATCATCCAACTGGAGAAATAAGCAGTATAATTTCAGCAGCGCATCTGAGACAAATCCATAAATTGCAAGATAAAAACAAACATAATGATCTTTTAAGGTGTAAGAATGTCACAGACGACAATCAAGAAATGTTCAGGCCCTGCTTCCCCGGATTTCCCCTGCCACAAATCAGGCTCATTAATAGATACAAAATCTTCTAATATAATCACATGGCTACTCACCAGTAGTCACTTCCTTCAATTTCAGGTAAATAATGACCCTGAACACCTCAGTCAGCATTAGGATTACACTTCAACACCAGAAAAATCTTCACACCTGATTGCAGAGGTTGCAGTACATTCTGTGTACCTGTCACCATTATTGCCTCTACCATCAAATCCTCCCACCCCCAAGTCTGCTCCGCATTGTCCTTATGAACACTGGCTCACCTGATCCTCTCTCAATCCAGGTCTTTTTTGTTTAGTCCAAGATTAAAATTTGCCCATGGAGTGGAGGAATGTGATGATGTGCAGGTGTGCTGCCCAAGTACTTGTGTGCAAACTGCCTTTGTCCTTGATCTCTGTGATATACAATTGGTAGTATAACTTAGACCTGCTGGCTTGTCTCACTCTTACACATCTTGCACTGAGATCAGTAACAATCTACCAGTATCCTAAACCATCAACTTGCAGGTTCATACCTGAAATAAATCCTTGATCTGTGGGTAGTGTGGTGGCACAGCACTGCTGCCTCACAGCACCAGGGACCCAGGTTTGATTCCAACTTGGGTCACTGTGTGGAGTTTGCACGTTCTCCCCATGTCTACGGGGAGAATCCTTTGAGTGCTCCCGTTTCCTCCCACAGTCTGAAAGCTGGTAAGGTGCATTGGCCATGCTAAATTCACCTTCTGAGCACCCACACAGGTGCTGGAGTGTGGCGATTAGAGGATTTTCACAGGTAACTTTATTGCAGTGTTAATGTAAGTTTACTTGTGACACTAATAAATAGATTTTTAAAAAACTTTTAAAATATCACCTTTTTTTGGAACAAATTATTCTCCAAATAAGATGAAGAGGATTTATTGGATTCTAGCCCCTGATAACAGCCCTGGAAGAGTTCAATGAAAACAAGGAAAATAGAATAAATTTGCTATCATAATTCATATTCAGGGTTTTCATTTAAAAATTCACTATTCGACAATATTATTTTCAGTTAATAATTTAGCTTGTAAGCTTTTTTTAAAAACCTGCACGACGTAATATTTTTCTGCAACCATGTTAAAACATCATGGCAAGAACATTTTTACCACTCTATGTAGCTAAATAGTTAAAGGTGTGTGCATTTTAGAAGATTGCTGCTTAGGGTCTTCAGGTTTGATTCAATAAAAATATACCATGCATACAAATCCACAATTAACAACTTTTACTTTTTTACAGAGAAAACTATTGATAGAGAGATCAATTTAAGAACCATAGTATCCTATATTTTGTCAATAATATCATTTATCCATGACCAGCAGCGAACAGCAGCACTAAAGTGAGCAACATGCAGGTAGACCAAGCTGGTGATCTCACTCAGACGGGTCACAAAATGGTTGCTTTGCGAAGTGGGAATATGCATCAAAAACAAGGTACATATTTTAAGGTTGACTTTTAAATACATTCCTGTTTCGTGATGAGACAAGATAGTGGATTTCAGTACAAAACATTTTCTAGACAGGTAAACTTGACCTAAAATCACAAAACTTGGTCAGAAAGCCTTGTCACGTGTTCAGTTTGACTGCTTGACTGACTACCTTAGTCAGATCCCTGGTCAATTTTGCAGTTAGATTTCCCTGGTCTATGGATTCAATATGTGGAGATGCCATTGCTGGACTGAGGTAAACGCAGTAAGAAGTCTCACAACACCAGGTTAAAGTCCAACAGGTTTATTAGGTAGCAAAAGCCACTAGCTTTCGGAGCACTGCTCCTTCGTCAGATGAGTGGGGAGTTTTGATCACAAACAGGGCATATAATACTAATTAGAATATGCGTCTTTACAACTAATCAAGTTTTAAAGGTGCAGACAATGTGAGTGGAGATAGCATTAAGTACAGGTTAAAGAGATGTGTATTGTCTCCAGACAGGACAGTAAGTGAGGTGTTGCAAGCCCAGGCAAGTCATGGGGGTTACAAATAGTGTGACATGAACCAAGATCCCAGTTGAGTCCGTTCTCATGTGTGCGGAACTTGTCTATCACTTTCAGCTCAGCGACTCTGCGTGTCATGTGTCGTGAAGGCCGCCTTGAAGAACGTTTACCCAAAGATCAGAGGCTGAATGCCCGTGACCGCTGAAGTGTTCGCCAACAGGAAGAGTACAGTCTTGTCTGGAGATTGTCGAGTGGTGTTCGTTCATCCGTTGTCATAGCGTCTGCATGGTCTCCCCAATGTACCGTGCCTCAGGACATCCTTTCCTGCAGCGTATCAGGTAGACAATGTTGGCCGAGTTGCAAGAGTATTTACCGTGTACCTGGTGGGCGATGTTCTCAAGTGAAATGATGGCATCCATGTCAATGATCCAGCATGTTTTGTAGAGGTTGCTGTGACAGGATTGTGTGGTGTCGTGGACACTGTTCTCCTGAAGGCTGGGTAGTTTGCTGTGGACAGTGGTCTGTTTGAGGTTGTGAGGTTGTTTGAAGGCAAGAAGTGGGGGTGTGGGGATGGTGGTGGCAAGATGTTTGTCTTCATCAATGACATGTTGAAGACTCTGGAGAAGATGTCATAGCTTCTCCACTCTGAGGAAGTACTGGATGACGAAGGATACTCTGTCCAATGTGTCCTGTGTTTATCTTCTGAGGAGGTCAGTGCAGTTTTCCGCTATGGTGCATCGGAACTGTCGATCGATGAGTCGAGCACCATATCTTGTTCTTATGAGAGCATCTTACAGCGTCTGGAGATGTCTGTTGTGATCCTCCTCTTCTGAGCAGATCCTATGTATACAGAGGGCTTGTCCATAGGGGATGGCTTCTTTAACGTGTTTAGGGTGGAAGCTGGAGAACTGGAGCATTGTGAGGTTATCTGTGGGCTTGCAGTACAGTGAGGTGCTGAGATGGCCATTCTTAATGAAGATGTGTGTGTCCAAGAATGCAATCAATCCCATTGTACAAAGTACCCCCAGCTTTTGTCCTGACTCTACAGACTTCCTACAGAAACTCAGCTCACGTGGAGCAGTTGAACCAGGGAGACTTTCAGATCAGAGGTACTGTCCTATCAGGATTACTGAATAAATTGTGAATGTTCTTGGATTATTCTTCTATGTACAGGAGACCTCCCCAAGTGTTTTGAGCTAAAGGGGAGAAAGCAGTGATAGCTGAACAGAAATAAAACAAGGGAGAGTATGATGAGCTGGGGGTGCAGGAGTCAAAGATGGGAGAGTAGGGGTTTGAGACATACACTGTAGTCACAAAGCAGAGGCACCGTGACAGGGAATTTTAGGAGGCGAGGGCGTAGTGCCTGAAAGAGCAGGCTGCCAATGATAGAGCGTAGGAAACAAGGGGTAGCCTGGCAATGGAGGAGTGGTGGCTGTGTGGGGTAAGTGGTCGGAACAAGTGGGCTGGGGTAGCCTATCTTGAAGTGAAGAGCAGGCTCCAGCATTTTTAGAAACATAGAAAATAGAAAATAGAAGTAGGCCATTCGGCCCTTCAACCTCCTCCACCTTTCATTTTGATCATGGCTGATCATCAAATTCAATATTCTGATCGCTCTTCCCCCCAAATCCCTTGATCTCTTCAGCCCTAAGGCTGAATTTCTTCTTGAAATCAGACAAGATTTTGGCATCAACTACATTCTGTGGTAGTGAATTCCACACATTCATCGCCTTCTGGGTGAAGAAATTTCTCCTCATCTCAGTTCTAAAACATTTACTCCTTATCCTCAAACTATATAAAGGTCTGAATTTTTGCTTCAACATGGCCTATAAGGAGACATTATTTACAGGTCAATTAAAACCTATTAATGTATTCTTACAAAGGATACGGAGATAGGTATGTGTCTAAAATGGAGGTGTCCAGTGTAGAAAACAGAGAAAGACAGCAGGTCCAAAGAGATTTAAATATATTTCACCATATCTGAGTCTGGACTCCGCTGACTCGGGGTGGTGGGGAAATGGGATTCAATACTTGCATACTTCATTTTTTGCAATTTACATTCCAAATCAATCACTGTATAAATAAGCTGCTAACTTGATCATTTAATACTCTAAATTATCTCAAAATTGCTAATTGATTATTAAAACATCTTTCTATAAAATCGCTAGGAACCATTTGACATCTAAACTTGTTAAACTGTTACCAATGTTCAATTCTTTCCCTTCAATGTTCTCTCTACTTCCTCCCCATAAGGTAGAAGACAATGTCCACTCTTCATTCAAAAGTGGACATTACCCAGTGAGTATTTGTAAACGAGCTAATAATGAAGACATTGCAATAAAGCCTTATCCTCAATTACTATCTACACAAACACTAACAGGGGGATGACTGTATAACAATCAGCAGCTGAAACCATGCTCAATTTACACTTGCCCAACAGAGTCCACAACCTCTGTTAATATCAGCTGCTTCGGCTAGGACAAGCCATTCAAACCAAACACGCCATTATACTTTGAAGAACTCTCTTATCAATTTAATTCAATAACTTGTAACAAAACAATAAAAATGCCACACTGGCATTGCCAGAATCATGGTCATCTGTGCAAAAATACAGTTCCCATCTCAACATCTCTCCCTCAATGTCAACAAAACAAAGGGGGTCGTCATCAACTTGAGAGAGCATAGTGGAGGATATGCTCCTGTCTACAACACTGGGAATGAAGTATAAATGGTCGATAGCTTCAAGTTTTTAATTGTCCAGATCACCAACAACCTGTCCATGCAGACGTTATAGTTAAGAAAGCCCACCAATGCCTCTAGTTTCTCAGGAGACTAAGGAAATTAAGTATGTCCATTACAACTCTCAGTAACCTCTGCAGACGCACCATAGAAAACATTCTTTCTGGTTGTATCACAGCTTGGTATGGTTCCTGCTCTGCCCAAGACCACAATAAACTACAAAGGGTCATGACTGATGCCCTGCCCATCACTCAAACCAACCTCCCATTCATTGACTCTATCTACACTTCCCGGTGCCTTGGAAAAGCAGCCAACATAATCAAGGACCCCACACACTCTGAACATTCTCTCTTCCACCTTCTTCCAAAAGACACAAAAGTTTGAGAACATGTACCAACTGACTCAAAAACAGATTCTTTCCTGCTGCCATCAGACTTTTGAATGGACCTAACGCGCATTAAGTTGATCTTTCTCTACACCCTAGCTACGACTGTCACATTACATTCTGCACTCTCTCCTTTCCTTCTCTATGTACCGTATGCTGTGTCTGTATAGCACGCAAGAAACAATATTTTTCACTGTATACTAATATATGTGACAACAATAAATCTAATCAGATCAAAATGTAATCTTTATATTGAGTTTATCATTTGTATTATTTAACTATTGTGATATAAATGAATTACTTAACAAATTCAATCTATACCAGGCAAGCCAATATGAGAAATCTGATTTCAGGATAAAATTAAACTCTTTTCACGAGAGATCTTTGAAGTCTCTGGATTTACAGTGGAGGTTTCATACTCCACCTTTGTTGAATCTACTGCACCACCCCCCCCAGGTTTTGTGTTTTGGTACAATGAATATGAGTAAGCCATTTACCCTTTGGCTCATGGATACCTTTCATTTTATTGTATTTTAAGATGGAGAAGTGGCTGACAGAATTTATTTGTGTAGCTCGATGTTTTTACAAACTAACCTCAAGGGTATTGGGTTCCAAGCACCAACCACCTGCCAGCCGCCGAAATGGACAGTGACCAGCAGTAGGATGAGTGTGGCAGCAATAAAACCAAATAATGCTGGAAAGGCTCAACAGGTCTGGCAACATCTGTGGAGAGAGAAAAACAGAACTAATAGCCGCAATTCACCCATTGTGACCCGTAACTTTTCTGTCAGGTTGCAGTGCGAGATGCGCATCTGTGGCCTTGAGCTAGGAATTTGCACGTACGTCAGGAACACATGCATCTTCCAAAGCCGACAGTCTCCAGTCAGACCAAGCTGGAAACCAGTGGAAAGGGAGGTAAGCCATTTAAATCTTTTTTGCATGTATTTGAAATATGTTTATCAGCTCATTATCGGGACTTTTCAGGTCAGGTCCCAATTGAATCTCCCACCCTGCCAGAAGTACTTTATTCTGGCGGGGTTTGGACCAGCTGCCCACGTCCGTAGAACTAGCAGGAGACCCCACCGGAATGAAGGGGGGGACAATCAGGGGCCCCAAAGGGTTGAGCGGTGGAGGGGGTGGTGTCCCTGGGCATGGACACTCTGGCAATGCCAGCCTGTGCCCCTGGCACTGCCCAATGAGCAAAGTGTTCTTGCCCAGGAGGCACTTGGCACTGCCCATTGGGCATCAGGCAATGCCAAGGGGTGGGGCCTATTGTGGGTAGTGCCTATTGTGGGCACGGCCTTGGGGTGATCAGTGAGGATGGGAAGATCCCACTGCCACCACTCTGCAGACAGGATCAGTCTGGGATGCAGGAAGGGCAGCGCTTGGGCTAGAGGGAGTGGTCTTCCGGGGGAAGGGGGGCTGCCCCAGTGGGATCAGCTCGGTGGGGGGGTGGGGGGGGTGGTGCTGCTGGGGTGAGGGGGTGGGGGGATCACCACTGCTGGGGAGAGTGAGCTGTACATCTGGGTGCTCTAGGGCAGGGGAGTGTCAGGACTGGCCTGGGAATTGCTGTTGGGGCTGTGATTGGGCATTGAGGGAGGGGGGTCTGGAGAGGCAGCACTGTAGGGGTCCTGGGCAGGCCAGCAATCAGGCCATCAGGGTTTTCAATGAGAATCACGACTGGGCCCTCTGCAGTGCACAAAGTGCAGGGATTTCGGTGAGAAGCTGAACTGATAGAACTGTTTTCCCACCAATTCAGCACCTTTGGGAGAATTGCAGCCGATGTTTCAGATCCGTATTGATTCTTCTTCAGAGCTCCCAGACTTTTCCAGCACTTTGTTCTCTTTATTTCTGATTTCCAGCATCAGTTATTTTGCTTTTATTTGAGTGTGACAGCAGTGGCCCAAGCACTGAGTGACATTTCTCCCTCTCAGGAGATGCAATTCAAAGCATTTGGGGCCCAGGGAACTTGCTGGAGCTGTTAACTCATCAACACAGCATCAGGTTGGAACCAGGTAACAGGAGTTGAGACAATATAAATGCCAGTTCGAGAAAGGGGCTGGAACTCTATGTACTGTGGGGATAGTTTGACTGGGCAAGTGCAGTCTTGCTGCTTGCAGTGGTATGGACATGGAGTTGTATTCCATATTCTGCCGCACCCTTTTCCAACAAAAGCTCAATTTAGGGAGTAAAGTGCACATGGGGAAAAGAAATGCAACTAATCTTCCCGCACCTTATGTGAATAATGTGGTCACAGGGTCATAGATCAAATCAAAACCAAAAATGCCACCTAATTTTCATGACTAACTAGAGGAAATGACTTGATAACCAACTTTGTCATTTTGTTATCAAGCTATATGTGATTAAAACCAGGAGAGGAATTGATTTTCTATCTCTCGCACCTACCTTTGGCCATTTTCGTTGTCAGAAAAGAACAGGACAGTCTGTATTTTGTTTGAATTTACTAATGTTTAGAATTGCAGGACCACAAAGCATTCCATGCAAGCATAAGGATTACTTTGGTCCAACTGGCTGGACCCAGTTTTGTGTGCAAATCTTCCTCCCTCCAGTTGTACAAGTTTAAGATGTCATATCAGGGTATTTCATTAATTTCTTGGATTTCTGCGTTTGTGAACTAAAATAATAATTGTGAACAACAGTCTTTTGGAACTGCCAGGGATCTTTATTTGTAGAATCAGAACATTACAGTACAGCAACATGTAATTTGGCCTGTCCTATAGTTTTAGATTTAACGTTGGCCCTCCTAAGCGCTGTTCAAAAGACGAGCTAGATTTGGAAGGTGTATGTTCTGGAAAATAATCCAAGCGATCTTAAGGTTATAATTAGAAAGCTTACGTAGGATTCCACAATGCCTAGTTTTAATGTACCACGTGCGCCTCCTCGTATGATTTCATCTCTTCGTAAAATCCTATCCTCTAGTCACTCTTTCATCAGGGATTCTGATTGTAATCTTGAATATGCTGTTTAAAAAAAAATCAAATTATTTTTAAAAGGAGGCCTGCTGTAGACAGCGGGCAGCGTTGGGAGCAGGCAGCGTAGTGAGCTGTAAGAGCTTAGGGTCAAAGGGCTTGGGAGAAAAGAGCCAGTTAAGTTTAAATTCTTAACTGTGTTCAGTAATTACTAAGAGACTGTGATGTGCTGTTTCTGTATGATGTGGGAGCTGGTGGACCCCAAGGTCCTTCCCATGTCTGCAGTAAGTGCTGGTTGCTGGAAGAGCTCCAGCTCAAAGTAGATGAGCTGGCCTCTGAGCTTCAGACACTGAGGCTCATCAGGGGGAGGGAGTGTACCATAGATAATGGGGTGCAAGAGAGATCCACACCCCCTAGACTGGCTCACTCTAAGGGTCAGGAACAAGACGGTGCTGCTGGGGGGAGGAAGGGTGGGAGGAAGGAGGGGGGAGTGGGGAGGAAGGAGGGGGGGGATCCAAAGGCCTTAGCCTCTCAATCTGCACAACAGGTTTGAGGTTCTTGCTCCCAGTGTGGACAAGGACAAGGGCTGTAAGGTTGACGAGCAAACTGCCCACGGTATAGTGGGGCAGACACAGGACAAAGAGGAAAATGTAAAAAGGAATGTAGTGGTAATTGGGGATAGTGTAGTTAGGGGTATAGACACTGGCCTTTGTGACAGGGATAAAGAATAGAGAAGGGTGTGTTGTCTGCCTGGTGCTCGGGTCCAGGATGTCTCATCTGGGCTGCAGAGGAACCTGGAGTGGGAGGGTGAGAATCCGGTCGTTGTGGTACATGTGGGTGCCAACGATATAGGCAAAATGGAACTAAGGATTTGCAGAGGGAGTATGAAAAGCTGGGAATGAAGTTAAAAAGCAGAACCGACAAGGTGGTTATCTCTGGATTACTACCTGAACCGCATGCAGATGGGCACAGGGCGAATAGGATTAAAGAGATGAATGGGTGGCTCAGGGATTGGTGTGGGAGGAATGGGTTTGAATTTACGGGGCATTGGCACCAGTATTGGGGTAGGTGGGACCTGTTCAGATGGGACGGTCTTGGTCTGAGCCGTGCTGGGACCAGAGTCGTGGCGAATTGTATAACTAGGACTGTAGGTAGGGCTTTAAACTAATTGGGGGGGGGGGGGGGGGGGGGGGGGGGAGGGGGGAGGGTGCAGGGGTAGGAGAAATTACAATGTCTAAAGTAAGAGAGGGTACAGGTACGGGAAAAGGATAAGGATGTCCCAATAATAAAGGGAGTAGGGGCCATGAGAAAGGTTGGTAGCATTCCTTCAAATAGGGTACAGATAAAGGCTGGGATAAAGACACTTTATTTGAATGCACGAAGCATTTGGAACAAAGTGAATGAGCTGGTGGCGCAGATCAGCACAAATGGATATGATCTGGTGGCCATTACAGAAACGTGGTTGCAGGGTGACAGGGACTGGGAGCTGAATGTCCAGGGGTATCAAGTGTTTAGGAAGGATAGACGGGAGGAAAAAGGGGGAGGGGTGGCTCTGCTGATTAAGGATAATATCAGGGCGGTAGTAAGGGAAGATATAGGCTCGAGCAGAACGTGGAATCGTTGTGGGTGGAGATAAGGAACAGTAAGGGGAGGAAGACGCTAGTGGGTGTGGTCTATAGGCCCCCAAATAATAACTTGGAGGTGGGGCTGGCTATAAACAAGCAAATAAATGATGCGTACAGAAATGGAATGGCGATAATTATGGGGGATTTCAATCTACACATTGATTGGTTGACCCATGTCGGACGCGGTGGGCTTGAGGAAGAGTTCTTGGAATGCTGCCGAGATAGTTTCCTTGAACAGTGTGTGATGGAACCGACGAGGGAGCGAGCTATCTTAGATCTGGTGTTATGTAATGAGGCAGGTAGAATTAGGGACCTTGTTGTGAGGGATCCGCTTGGGACGAGCGATCATTGTATGGTTGAGTTTTGATGCAGATGGAGGATGAGGAAGTAGGGTCCCGGACCTGTGTCCTCTGTTTGAACAGAGGGGAGTACCATAGCATGAGAGAGGAATTGGCAAATGTAGATTGGAGGCACAGATTGGTCGGTAGGACTGCTGAGGAACAGTGGAGGAGCTTTAAGGAGATCTTTCTCGGTGCTCAGCAGAAATTTATTCCAATGGTAAAGAAGGATCGTAGGAGAAGGGATAATCAGCCGTGGTTATCGAAGGAATTAAAGGAAAGTATTGAATTAAAAGCTGATGCGTTTAGACTGGCTAAAAGTAGTGGACGAGTAGAAGATTGGGAGAGGTTTAAAAATCAACAAAGATTGACAAAGAAGATGATAAAGAAAGGAAGGATAGACTATGAAGCTGAACCAGCACTAAATATAAAAAAGGATAGTAAGGGCTTTTATAAATATATAAAGAGGAGGAGGCTGGCTAGGGTGAATGTTGAACCCTTAGAGGATGAGGGGGGGATTTAGTGGTGGGGGATGAGGAAATGGCTGAGGCCTTAAATAAGTTTTTTGCCTTGGTCTTCACGGAGGAGGACGCGAATAGTTTGCCGGGTATTAAAGATAGATGGATGGTAGGAGTTGAGGGCCTGAATCCGATTACTGTCACTAGAGAGGTAGCGCTTGATTGACTAGCGGAACTGATGGTGGACAAGTCCCCAGGACCGGATGGAATGCATCCCGGGGTTCTAAAGGAAATGGCAGAGGTGATAGTAAATGCCTTAGTGATTATTTTCCAAACCTCGCTGGATTCCAGGGAAGTGCCGGAAGAATTGGAAAACGGCTAATGTTACGCCGCTGTTTAAAAGGGTAGCAGGCAAAAGGCAGGTAATTATAGGCCCGTTAGTTTAACATCTGTTGTGGGAAAAATGCTTGAATCCATCATCAAAGAAGAAATAGCGAGGCACCTTGAGAAGAATTGTTTGATTGAGCAGACGCAGCACAGATTCATTAAGGGGAAGTCGTGTCTGACGAATTTATTGGAATTCTATGAGGATGTGACTAGTGCGGTAGACAGAGGGGAACCGGTGGATGTGGTGTTTCTCGATTTCCAAAAGGCGTTTGATAAGGTGCCGCGCAAAAGGTTGCTTCAGAAGGTTAGGGGGCATGGAGTTGATGGTAAAGTGCTAGCGTGAATAGAGGATTGGTTGTCTAATAGGAGGCAGAGAGTTGGCATCAATGGGCGCTATTCTAATTGGCGGTGGGTGACTAGTGGAGTGCCCCAGGGATCGGTGCTGGGGCCTCAACTATTTACCATTTATATAGATGATCTGGAGGAGGGGGCTGAGTGAAGGGTGTTGAAATTTGCTGATGACACGAAGTGGAAAAGCAAATTGTGCGGAGGATGTGGAAAGTCTGCAGAGGGATCTAGATAGGCTAAGTGAGTAGGCGAGGACCTGGCAGATAGAGTACAATGTTAGCAAGTGTGAGGTTATCCACTTTGGCAGGAATAATAGTAGGAGGGATTACTATTTAAAGGGCGAAAAGCTGCAGCATGCTACGGTGCAGAGGGACCTGGGGGTCCTTGTGCATGAGTCGCAAAAACCCAGCCTGCAGGTGCAGCAGGTGATCAGGAAGGCAAATGGGATGCTGGCCTTTATAGAGAGGGGGATTGAATATAAAAGCAGGGAGGTCTTGCTGCAACTGTACAGGGCACTGGTGAGGCCACAGCTGGAATACTGTGTGCAGTTTTGGTCGCCGCACTTGTGCAAGGATATTTTGGCCTTGGAGGGAGTGCAGAGGTTGTTCACTAGGCTGATACCGGAGATGAAGGGGTTGGACTATGAAGAGAGGCTGAATAGACTGGGTTTGTACTTGTTGGAGTTTAGAAGGATGAGGAGGGATCTTATAGAGACGTATAAGATAATGAAGGGGATGGATAGGGTAGAGGTAGAGAGATTCTTCCCGCTCAGAAAGGACAGCAGGACTAGAGGCCACAGCTTCAAGATAAGGTGGGGGGGGTGGGTAGTTTAGAACAGAGTTGAGGGGGAACTTCTTCACTCAAAGGGTGGTGAATCTCTGGAATTCTCTGCCCGTTGAAGTGGTGGAGGCTACCTCACTAAATATATTTAAGACATGGGTAGATAGGTTTTTGGTAAGCATGGGAATTAAGGGTTATGGGGAGAAAGCGGGAAAGTGGAACTGATCCACTTCAGATCAGCCATGATCTTATTGAATGGCGGGGCAGGCTCTAAGGGCTAGATGGCCTACTCCTGCTCCTATTTCTTATGTTTATGTTCTTATTTTTATAATTTTTTTTGGTAAAGTGGGCTGGGAGACTTTGTTAATTTCATCACTGTGCTACAAGCGAGTACTTTTATTTGTTGCAGTATTTTGGATTTATGTCACTGCTTCTAATTGGATTTCAAATGTTCAGTATTAACAAGCCATTATACTGATTAATAAGCACAAACAGAAGAATGGCTTTAAATTTTCTGGCAGTCTGAGTAAGGTGGCTTTAAGGATGTTCAGCAAATTTGACCTCATTTTCTAGGCTTCAACTGAGGTAAGGGATGGGTGGGAGGAGGAGGAGAGAGGACTTCCTTCTGAGGGATAGTCATAATGGTTGGCGCTATTGAGGAGTAAAAATCCATTACTTTTTTGATTGGGTAAGGTATCTATCAACATCTAGAATACATCAAACCCACTGCCTTCATTTTCGTCAAATAGCATTTCTCCCAACGGAACACTAGTCATATTGATTTTTGCTAAGAATGCATAAAGCTACTCAAGGCTCTGATGTTATAAGCACGTACAAATCTAAACTGATGAGATCCAGAGATCCATTTTCTCCTCTCAGAAGCAAAAGCTCTTTAAAACGTAACTCGTCTGCTAGCTCTTGATGGTTAGATTTTGTTGCATGTTCTCCAGGGAGTCTACCTGAGAAGAACCAAGTGAACTCACTAAGCAGCACAGGAAAGCCAATTGCTATATGGAACGTATAAGTTGCACTGGGGCTATGGTGATGCTTCTGGCTCAAAGTTCCATTCGGTGTATATTTTAGATAATGCCAGAAGAAATTCTAACAAGCCGACTTACTATTTACCTGTTGTGCAAGTGTACATCGTATTAGTCTCAACCTTGTCATGAGGGTGTGCTTATCGAAGATGTGGTTTGATTTTTTTTAAACTGGTCAGATTTTAAAAACTGGAGCCCTAGGCACAGGCTGAGCTGCTACAACCACACAATTACAAATTCTATAAATCATAGCATATCATAGAATCTAGAGTAGCAGAAGGAAGCCATTCGGCCCATCAAGTCTGTACCAACAACAATTCCACCCAGGCCCCATCCCCGTAATCCTACATATTTATCCCACTAATCCCTCTAACCTATGCATCCTGGGACACTAAAAGACAATTTACCATGGCCAATGGGCACATCTTTGGACAGAGAGAAAATCCAGGTAGACACAATGAGAATGTGCAAATTCCAGTCACCAAAGGACAGAATTGAACCCTGGTGCTGTGAGGCAGTAGTGTTAACCACTATGCCTAAACTGGGACAGCACGGTGGCAAAGAACAGCTAAGTTAAATGGTCTCTATATTAAACCACCATATCAAGATTAATGAAGGCACAGCTAACCATAAATACAATTTCTTTTATGGGGTCAGTTTAACTTAGTTGGCTGGACAGTTAGTTAGTGATGCAGAGTGAAGCCAACAGCATGGGTTCAATTCCTGTACTGGTTGAGGTTATGAAGGCCCCACCCATTCAACTGTGCATGAGGTGTGGTGATCCTCAGGTTAAATCACCATTACTCAGCTGACCCCTCAAAAAAGAAAGCAGCCTATGATCACCTGTGAGTATGGCAACTTCACCTTCTTTCATGAACTGTAAAATCCTTAAGCCTATCCATTTACTCTGCCACCTGCACTGGACTCAGATAGATGTGTGCGTACGAAATGTATTACTTTATTAGCCACTCAGGAACAGTTCCAAAAAAGGTACTGTCCTTTGTTTAACCCAAGAAAGCCAAGCTAGATAACTCTCCACACCTCACTATTTAAACATTGGGGCACTTTCAGAATTGAAAAAGCATATTCTCTCAATTCTTGAAATAAATCCTCTTACAATCAAACAAGGAAAATACAGGGGTCATTTACCCTCCCTCCACTTACCATATTGTCTGTTCCAGCACCTTTATTTACCAGCTGAGGGCAATGGAGGTTGTGTTGGAGGAAGTTGCTTTATTTCACAATTATCTATCAAACTAGCCAGTGAATCTCTAGCAACAGCTTTGCTCCCTCCACATCATTAACTTCAGACCTCGAGATATTCATGCCCTACGTCATCTGCAGAAATGAGGATCAGTTTCCAAATTTACAGACATTCAACTTGACCTTTCCCTTAGTTAGCCCCAGCCTCTGTCCAGTCATGTGGTGTAGACCTGACACCCAATTTTAGATGAATCATAAATCAATTCAATGGAAATTGTGCACATTGTTTTGAGGGCATCTGAACCACTATTTTGCCAGATGAAAATCTTCCCCCAATATTTGAGTTTGAGCGTAAATGAGTAACTTGAGCGAGACAGGATCATTCAAGAAATTACAGATCAATTAGTTTAACATTGGTGGTACAGAATGTTTGGGATATCCAGGAAACAAGAACATAACAAAGCAAAGCATTAAGGTGGATTTCAGAAAGGAAGATTTTGCTTGACAGACCCAAGTTCTTTAGAAATGGTGAATGGGAGAAATATCATAAATGTGTTATGTAGTGGCATTTGGAAAGCATTTTACAAAACAGTAATAGGAGACACAGGAATTTAACAGGTATGGAATTAAAAGTTGTTGCAAATTGGATTAAATCAGATTTTTGAAATTAACTTTTGCAATACTGGTGTACTGGCAAGGCTGTTTAATTGCCTAGCTGTGGTTGCTTTGAGTAGTGCTGAGTAGCTTTTTGATACAACCAGGTTATTGGAAATTCAGAACACTTAAGCATCTTGGTGTGGGACTGCGGACACCCGAAGATCAGACTGGGTAAGGGGATGTTTCAAAATGCCAATTCTCAAACTGCTGTAGTGAAATTTAAACTTGTGCTCTCTGGATAATTTGTCCAGCAACAGAACCATAACAAATTTTAGATCATAAGTAGAAAACAGTGAAAGCCTAGGGCAACTTTTGAATGGTTGGAAATGGATAGCTGTATCTTTCTCAGTTCACTTCTTTCCTTCTTACAGCAACAATTTGAATACAGGGACAGGGGGATTGAAGTTCAAGACAAAATATGATTCTCGAACATGAAAAGGCCAAGGAAATAGACTAATCTTCAATAGCAATTTGAGGACTACTTACAAGTCATGTTGATAGGTAGTTCTTCTGACCCCTTTGTGAAAATACGAAAACTCATTATAATGGGGTTTGAGGGGAGAAAAGTAAATGCCATCTAATACAATTAATTCTTCAGTTTAAAGTCCAAAACATTCTTCATCTGTAAAGTTTATTTTTTAGTGTCACAAGTTGGGCTTACATTAACACTGCAATGAAGTTACTGTGAAATCCCCCCAGTCGCCACACTCTGGCGCCTGTTCAGATCAATGCACCCAACTAGCACGTCTTTCAGACTTTGGGAGGAAACCCACGTGGGCATCAGGAGAATGTATGAACTCCACAGAGACCCAAGCCAGGAATCGAACCCAGGTCCCTGACACTGTGAGGCAGCAGTGCTAACCACTGTACCACATAACTACAAAACAAAAATTAATTCTTCAATCTATAACAAGAGAGACACTGTGCACACAGCTTCTAGTTTGAATGGCTTTATTTACTGTTGTACTTAAATGTGGCTGTCAGTACAATATTCTATTGCTAGTCACTGCCATCCAGAGGAATTTAGGCAATGTTTCAGTCTACTTTTTGAAAAATATTTAGGACAAACTGTCATAAGATACGATCACAGAGTAAAATGAGGTGGAAGAATTAAGTCAGGGATGGTATTTGCTTGCTCTGCAATGACAACTACTCCCATTGCTGCACCAGCAGTTTCTTCATTCTGACTTCCTCAGTATACCTTTTGCTCCTACATAGTGCTCCAGAATAAAGTTCATCTACATTCAAGTTACCTATAGCAGCAAGTAATATTCAGTACAATTAAAAGCACATTCCTTCATATATACACACAACAAAGATTGTGAATTTCTAAAGAAAATATATCCAGAGAAAATTGCACACTAAATTGGATGTCTCTTCTTAAATGAGCAACATAACTGATGAATTCAATTTTTATGAAACTATTTTCTTTCCTCCAATATTTTGGCACTAAAACGAGTCGCTTAAGCCCAGACAAACTGATTTATTTCAGCCATGTTTCCTGTTCTTATCCACATAGCAAACTGTGCTGCCACCTGTAACATTTTCTAAAACTTTTGACGAGTATGTTTTCAAAGGGGTTGAGAAGGGAGGACTTCTTGTAACTGAAGCCAAAGGTTAATTGCTTCAGTGATTTGATCCATCCTTACTTGGTAGCTCTCCCTAGAAATCAAACAGCTAAATAAAAACTGCTCTGTAAGAAGGGGCATCAATCATGTTTAGAAGCATCGGTGATTTTGATTCTGTAATCCTAAAATCAGGTTCTGCAGCTTACATTTTTTTGTTAAATGGCCTCACATGTATTCAGTAGCATTCGAGGTTCTAGATCACACAAACTTGTGTGACAGGATTACTTAAGTGACCTTGTAGCCTAAAGGTTTTAGAGCTTTTTGACAGTTTAAAAAAAAAATCAATTCTTGGTTCCAATAGTTTGTATAAACTAAATATTTTTTTTTGGAAGGGAAGAGAATGGACATATTTTCTTTTCATGTCATGTGTTTTGTTTTAGTTTTTTGTTCTCTTCTCCCCAAGATGTCAACACTCCCTGGGGAAAGCCCTTCCGGTACTTCTCCGTAGAAGCCATTATTCACAAGTTACCGTCAAGCTATCAGACTGTAGAGGACATCACATCCAAGCCTGAACTTATTCTCACCCAGAGTCCACATAATTCTGCATAACAATCAACAGTAAGAGTGTCTGACTTTTCCACTCCAAAACAGTGCTGAAGCCAACTATAACATTCCTATGACAAACCTCAGGAGCAAATTTCTATATCACCCCGGCTTAAGCAGGCCACCTGTTAGTTGATAATAGGATATCTGTGACCAAATTTAAGCTTATGCTGCCAGGTAACCAAGATAGCTTTATGAATCTCCAACACGGGGAAAAAACAAGACGCTGCTGAGGAAGCAAGACACTTTAAAATGGAAAAAACTGAGTGGAACACTTCAAATTCTTAGCTACGAAAGTAATAAACTATTGTCAGCTTTCTATTAAATAATGGTAACTTATCTAATTTCCTTGGAATAAGAGTTTTATCATCAACATGCACGTGATCCGCTATAACGTTAGGTGAGTCATTATAGATAAAATATCAAATGAAAAATGAGCTATAACGAAGCAGCAAACTGTAATGGAATGAAATGACTGCCATTATTCATCCAACTCACAAACAGCTATGAGAAACAAATTTTTTAACTTCAATAATTCATCTTCAACTAAATTTCCTTTAACACACTAATTTAATATTGTGTTTGTGACAACTAAATGCAACTGTTTCCTCAAAAATATAGTTTTGCTGAGACCTCCGATTGGAGCACATCACTTAAACTGTATAGTATTTGCACCACAAATTATTCTATCTGTAAAACAGTTGAAATGTAGAATTTTGCTTTGAGATCATTGGCGTCAAATAGCAGTCACTACATTTACTTAGTGCAAAGCTTTAGTAAGACTAATTTTGTGCTTCATTTTGGAAAATATCCATTTTGCTGTTACTAAGATATTATGATCATATCATGCTTTTAAAGTTCACTAAATTAATTTTAAAAAGTTGCAACTTAATACAACATATCTAAGCACCACGCAACAGGATATCTACAGTGCTATATTGCCCAACAACCACTCATTGTATTGCCAATGGAATTCAGAAGCACTTCAACAATTCTATCCTTATTCACATATAGCCCAAAAAAATGCACACTGAGCGCAAGTAAACAGTTATACAATAGCTAGAGTGATACATGTTTAGCTGAAGGATCTTACTGCTAACTTTTGAAAAGGGTGGGTGGAAAGATGGTCATACATGGGTCAATATTCATATACCTAAAATATGTCCTACTCTTAATAGAATGACTATGGAAGTTGCTCAATTAAGACAAGACTTTTCCATCCCTTCGTTGGTGTGGTGTAATTCCAGTTAAGGCAAGGTTAGTGATTGGTAATTTGACAGGTGCATCCAATTTAGATTGTTAGCCCAGTGTCATTTGCTAGCCTGAGAACACAAATACACTGTAGCAGTTGGGTCCTTACTGACATTAAAACAATTCTGTTTTATAAAACCGCCTTCGAACTTCACAGTAAATATGATTTCGCAAAACTTGACAAAAACAATCAATTTGAATGACTTTACACACACCTAATGACACCACTTTCAGAAAGGTGATAAACTAATTTGTGGAAACTAGAAAGTCTTATCCTCTCTGTCCACTTGGGGCAAGATTCCTCCAGAACCACCTCGTACCTTTTGAAATTCAAGGAAACTACAGACAGAACCTTTGTAATTCAAAAAAGTGCGTGGGACAACACAGAGCTCTACATGATTTCTCTTGATTTGTCAATGGTCTTTGACTTCAGCAACTGCAAATCCCTTTGGAAAGTCCTCTGAAGATCTGGATGGATTATCATCCTGCAAGTCTGCATATCAGAATGACAGCAATCATCCTTTGGATGGAGACCAGTTCCTTTCATATCTGGACAAGTGTCAAGCAGGGCAATGTAATTACCCCAACTCTCTTCTTCATCTACCTCATTCAACCCCACAAGCGGTCATGAAGTTTTTCAACCTCAACAAGCCGAGAGGTAAGACTAAAGTGACTCTCCAATATATTCACAACTTACAATACATTGACAATTTAACTGCATAATTGTGGCCCAAACTCCAAGCAACATTCAGACCATCTTCAACTCTGCACACAAAAGATGCCTGCCCTCCTTATATAAGTATCTTTTATTCCTGTTGTAGTTATTGATGGGGAGATTTTAGGAGTCCTTATAATAGTTCTCATGTGAACAGCTATCTTTTTCAGAAGGTCACCACCAAAGAGGAGATCCAGCACTCAGTCAATTGTGCAGCCTTCCAAAAATTCAGGTCTTCAACAACAGACTTTTCCACCCTTCATTGGTGTGCCAGTAAAGGCAAGGTTAGCAATCAGGGGGTTAACAGATGAATCTAATTTAGATTGTTAGCCTGGTGTTACACTTTGGCCTTTGAACATGGGTACACTGGAGCATTGGATCTTTGTTAACATTAAAAATTACATTTGTATAGAAAAAAGCATTTGGGAACTTCACACCAGATAAGGTTTTGCACAACTTGGCAAAAAATCAATCTGAATGACTTCACACTTTAGTCATGCTACACAGCTGCATTAGTGAGAATGCAAAGCTGCTTCACAATGCAGAATGTGTGCTGTTGAATTTTAAGCAGGCTCCCACAGACAGATTCCTCCCGTTTATTTCAAGTATCTGACTGAATTTAAGACCTTGTTGTGCCTCAATTTACTGAAAATTGGTAATGCAAAAATAAGTTATTTTACAATCAATATTCAATACTACAGTTTTTCAGAACTTAAATAAAAAGAGAAAAGTTCAGTTATTCACAGTAAGAGATTCTGTCATTTGCTGGAGGTGTGCATCGATTCCTATACTTAACAGTCATCCTGTCACACTGAGTTGAATGCTGACAAAAATGGCTGTTGCTTTTAATGCAGCCTAGCCACCCAAAAACAAAGGCTGCCCATCAACAAATGGGTTGTATGCAGAAGAAAACAATTTGTTGTTTTGCCAACAGTAATAACCATTATATTTCAAGACTCAACACCATTTGGTCATTTTAAAGATTGTTATGGACCAATAATTATAACCAATATGGAAAACAATCAATTAAAGTACAATTTGCATCAAAAACGTTAACAGATTATAGAGTTGAGGGCAATATATGGTGTTACAGTGTTTGCATATTCTTGCTATTGCTCACTTTTGCAATAGAAATCTTTCAATTTTCTGAGGGCATCCCAAAATAAATTTACACTTTAACTGACTGTATTGGTCTTTTAAGCTGTACTAACACACATCTTTCTTTAAATTGGTTCCACAATTTAAAATACATTAACAAAGTAATGGTTAAAAAAACATCATTCATCTTCTTAAATCCATTGTTTTCTCCTGTGCATGACTATCAAAACATCCATACTTTTAGTGAACATGTTAAAACAAAAAATCAGTATGCGATGTAAGCATTAGACATAAATTACAAATTTTTCTTGCTATCAGAATATAACTGTTATTGTTTCTAACATCCACTAAAAGCATGGTGCAGTTAATCATATTCTCTCAATCTTTTTATAGTTATGTAAAAGTCTTGGACGTGACAGTCACGCATGCAAAAATCTGCATCACACTTTAAAAAATATGAAAAGGCCTCAAATTGACCTCAGGAATGCACAGCAATTAAAACGTTTTGAAAAACTCTGATGGGAGCATCGCTGGCTAGGCCAGCATTTATTGCCCATTCCTAACCACCCTTGAGAAGGTGGTGAGTTGTCCTCTTAAACGACTGCAGTCATGTGCTGTAAGGAGAAGAGTTCTAGGATTTTGATCTGGTGATCTAGTTTCAAATCAAGGTGGTATGTGGTTTGGAAGAAAAGTTGCAGATGATGGCACTCCCATGCATCTGCTGCCCTTGTCCTTTTAAGTGGTAACAGTCACAGGCTTGGAAGGTGTTGTCAAAGGACCTTAGTGGATTGCTGCATGCATCCTGTAGATGGTATGCACTGGTGCCACTATGCATCAATGCTGGAGGGAATGAATGTTGAAGGTGGTGGATGGGGTGTCAATCAAGTGGGGTGCTCTGTCCTGGATGTTGAATTTGAGTATTGTTTGAACTGAACTCATGTAGAGAAATGGAGAGTATTCCATTTATCTTTGACTGTGCCTTATAGATGGTTGACAGAGACTTTGGGGATTCAGGTGGTGAGTTACTCTCCACAGAATTCCAACCTCTGACCTGCTGATATACACCTATTTATTTGGCGAGTCCAGTTCGATCACTGGTCTTTTTTCTGGTCAATATGTGAACTTAAAAGGGATGGTATAGGTTATGCAAAACAGAGTCTTTGCAGTAGAACAATACAATGTGTCCTGTATGTTGTAGCGCTCCTTCCTGTTCCAAACAATGTTGCTCTGGCCTCCACTGGGCACAGGAGATCTGCTAGGCATTAATAACAAATATCCAACACACTAGTAGCAGATTTTTAACTGTCATAATTTTTGATAACCTTGTTCTACTGTTCCCATACAAGATTTGGAGATTAGTTGTAATTTTTGTCGACTCTCATGAATGCAGAGCACATTTCCACCAAAGCGTCAGAAAGAAACTTGTCATTCAATATCTGTACAGCATAGTACTGGTTGCTGCACAGTCAGTCTGCAGTGTTGTACCATTTTACATTTGGTACATAAAAAGGGTCTTGGTAATTTGAATGCAATTATCTCTCCTTTTAAGTGTCATTTCACAGAATTGCTCCTAATTCATGTCCATGGTACTTTGGTTTCCTGTTTTTCCACAGCTGATATTTACTCAGATGACTCTGTGTCTTGGCCACAAAATTTAATCTTCACATGACAAGAATCTCAAAACGTCCATTTGTTAACCTGTTATCTGGAAGTATCTGGGAAAGAATGGGATTTAAAAACAAAGACAAGTTTAATGCACTGATATTTGTTGCAGTGTTGGTTAAGTGGTGAAATTAACAATGTCAGATTGTTTAATCCTTTCAACTTTCACACTGTCAGCAATGAAGGCTTAATTTAAAAAATGGTTTTCCTAACTTTTTCAAATGCTGCATCTCTACTTCGTAAATTTATTTCCTGGCTATCTCATTTGCAATCGAGCCAGCAAATGCAATATTCATTTTAAATCATCACAGTAATTTTCTGCTTATATGACCTCCACATTCATACTGAATCTTCTGTAATACAACTATTTTTCTCTATCTAGTCTACTTACTTGTCCAGGAAGATATCAAACAGGGAAGAATTCAACAATCCTTTTAGCTCGATAGAAAAGGTGGCTGACATCACCTTCGAATCAGTAACCAATAAATGCTGCCCTGTGAAGAATAGCTTAAGGAATTTAAACTGGATAACTGGGGCTAAGTCTCTCTATGCCTGGCGAGGAGCACAGCCTACCAACTTGGGATGCAAAAACCTAAGAATATTTCTTGATTTCACGCACTATTGAACCTTTCTTGAACTCTACACATCTCATTAAATTACTCCCTCCTGGGTTTATTATTAGTGTCTCAAAATAGTTTAAATTACTGTGTCTATTGTTCTAATTCAATGATCTAGAAAGGATCATTGGCTTGTTGTTAAAGACAATTCAAAAGAGTATAGAAAGAGGAGCAAGAGTAGGGCATTTGACCTCTTATGCCTGAAATTTAATGCTGATCTTTTTTACCTCACTACACCTTCCCACACTATGTCCACAGCCCTCGAATCCCTTCAAAAAGACCAAAATATACATCAATCTCTGACTTGAGTACACTCACAAAAAGCATCCTTCACTCTATGCAAGAATTTACTTGCCAATGGATTTAAATAGGGAAACAAGAAAAAAAAGTTAGTGTTAAATACAAAAGCTTTCTTTTAAATCGACAATACCAAAGCAAAACTAAGAGGCTAAGTTAAACCTATGTTTATATTAAACCTATGTTTTCACAAGAACTACCAAAGGTCGTGAATGTAGCCCAATCCATCACACAAATCAGCATCCCATCCATTGACATGGTCTACAATTCCCACTGCCTCGGCAAAGCAGCCAGCATAATTAAGGACCCCACGCACCCCAAACATTCTCTCTTCCATCTTTTTCCTTTGGGAAAAGGATTCGAAAATCTGAGGTCACATACCAACCAACTCAAGAACAGCTTCCTTCCTGCTGCTGTCAGATGTTTGAATGGACTTACCTTGCATTAAGTTGATCTTTCTCTACACCCTAGCTATGACTGTAACACTATATTCTGCACTCTCTCGTTTCCTTCTCTATGAATGTTTGTCTGTATAGCACGCAAGAAACAATACTTTTCACTGTATGTTAACATACGTGACAATAATAAATCAAATCAAATGTTACTGGGTTGGAAATTAATGACATTAGGTCAAAAGTCTGATGCACAATTAATAAACACAGAGTAAAATCAGGTTAAGCACAAGACAAAATAGCGTTCCACCCCACTGTCTGAGTTCCCGCTCGGATGAATAAGGTAAAAATTGCCCCATCAGGGTTTAAAACTTTGAACTACAAGTTTAGCTTTTAGTTTTTAAAACCACAAAACAAAAGACATTACTGCACTCTTACCAAAGAGAAGGGCCTTGGATCGGGTGCTGCGGCCGACATTTTTATTTCCTTCCTGTGTCACAACTGCGTTTTTGTGCGTCTTCTTGTGATGCTCCAGATATGTCTTTTTGGCAAATGCTTTTCCGCACTTAGTGCACTTGTGCAGTGAGAAGTGTTTGGTAAATTTTACTTCCATGCTAGGCTCTGCTCCATCAGTTTTCCTGCCAACCACAGCTGAGTATGGGAGAGAGGAAGTGGAAGTACCATCGTGTTTCTTGGTGTGCTTTGTTTCATCTCTCTTGGGGCCTTTCCTCGGCACTCTGTTCAGGACAAATTCAATTGGTTTCTTCACTGCCCGGCTCTCTAGATTGGCGGCGATTTTGCCAAGGTAACGGGTTGACTTCTTGTGCACCACAGTTATATGTCGGACCACGTCCCTCTTGCGACGTGTCTCGTAGGTGCAAAGGGGGCACTTGTAGAACTTGACATAAATATTGTTGCCATCTGTGTGCAGCTCGATGTGCTTTGTCAGGTTCTGCTTGGAGGTAAACTGTCTCTTGCACAGCTTACAGTAAAGCTGCTTGAAGTCAAATCCCATTGAGAGCTTGGGCTTTCTGGGCTTGGAGTGGCCAGCTGCTGCAGTCAGACTTGAAGTCTTTGGGCTGTCATTCTCTTGCTTCACTTTGTTTTTCGGTATTGGAGTGACTTTGGTCTCACTCATTTGGTTTGAGGCTTTGGACTCGCTCTGAGGAGAGGGCTTGTTGGTAGGCAGCGAGGCCTCCGCATTGCCTGTGCAGTAGGCACTAGCTTCAGTCACTTCCAAGCAACGTGCCACAGCTGTGCCCTGCTCCGGAGATTTGGACAGACTCTCTCCCAGATTTATTTTGTGCACAATCAACATGTGGCGTTTCAGCATGACCTGTGAGCTGTACTTTCTTTTGCACAAAAGACACTTGCATGCTGTCAGGTTGTACTCGGCCTTTGAGGAAGACTTGCGCCTGCGGGGTGCAGAAGCTACCAAATGCTCAGGGAATGACTCTTCCAAGCTGAGTGGCTGTCCAGGTTTGGTGGCAATGTCAGGAGTGATGCAGTCCCTCCTCAGACCTCTGTGCACCTCATCGAAATGCCTACGCACATTTGCTTTTGTGGCAAAGAACTTGTGGCAGACAGGGCAGTTCCTGCCTACGGTGACCACGCCAATGCCCTTGGACCGCCTTCTAGTGTTGGAGAGGGGGGACTGGTGCCCCACACGGTTCTTGGTTTCAATATACTTCTTCAGCTCTTCCATCCTCTTCTTATGCACTTTTCTAATGTGCCGCCGTACACTACGCCGGGAATTGAACGTTTTTGCACAAAGGCAGCAGACCAAGTGGGGAGCAAGACTGGAACCATTGGAGATCTCCATCTCTGGAAGGAGGGGTTCTGGGCTATGTTCTAATTTTTGTGCTTCTACTTCTTTCTTTATAAACTCTGAAGGGGCTGATCCTGCATGATCCAACTCTTCCGCTGGTACAATCTCAGGAATCTTTTCAATGTCTGCCTCTTGTATTGGCAATGGGCTGGAGGTTTGTGGACTGTATGTCTCTACATTGATGACTGTTTCATCGATTCTAGTTACATGTTGATACACTGCATTCTGGTTTGTTTCAATTGGTTCTAGTTTGATTATGTAGTCTTGCTTATCAACCCGAGGGTAAATTGCTTCCAGAAGTTCCCGTATAGTGCGGCTCTGTTTATCATTTGCATCTGGGAAATCTAAAGTGGTGAAAAGAGTTTACTTGTATGGACTGCATAAAACAACACTCTAAAACATCTTAAAAGAAATTCAAAAATTGAATTTACAAAATCAAATTAGAATCATTTTAGTGGAATGGTGCAGATTATTCAAAGAATTGAGTTGTAGCTTTAACTTATCAATCAACAAAGGTACTGAGTTTCTGTGGATTATGAACATCTGTACATATACTAGCCAATCTATCTCCATTTAAACTGAATGCACTGATGCACAGTAACGGCAGTGTGTACTATCTACAAGATACACTGCACAAACTCACCAAGGCTCCTTAGACACCATCTTCTAAACCCACAAACATTACCATCTAGAAGGAGAAGGCAGCAGACACATGGGAACATCACCACCTGCAAATTCCCCTCCAAGTCATTACGTCACTGTTTCTGCATTGTTGCCAGGTCAAAAGCCCGGAACTCCCTCTTTCCATGATGGAGGTACACTTGAGTTTCCTGTGGCAACTTATTAAATGCTTTTTGGAAATTCAAATATGCTAAATCTACTGGTTCTCCTTTATCCACCAGACTTATTATATCCACAAAGAACTCTAATAAAATTGTGAAACAGGATTTTGTTTCACAGAACCATGCTGACTCTGTCTAATTGTATTATAATTGTGATATAATATAAGTGTTTAGTTACTAGACATGGTTTCTCAGCAGTTAGCACTGCTGCTTCATAGCACGAGGGACCCAGGTTCAATTCAGAACTCAGGTGACTGTATGGATTTTGCACATTCTCCCTGAGTCTGCGTGGGTTTCCTCCAGGTGCTCTGGTTTCCCCCCTCAGTCCGAAGATACGCCAGTTAGGTTGACTGGCCATACAAAATTGACCCATCGTACAGGATTTTAGGATCTCACTCAGGCAAAGCTCGTAAAATCCCACTTGAGGCCGACAGAGAATTCCGTTCTGCAAGCCTCATCCGCCCCGATTCCAGGGTGGATGAGGCAGCAAAATTCTGGCCTTAGTATTATGGGATTAGCAGGGTAATTACATGGGATTGTGGAGATCCTGGGTGGGATTATTATCTGTGCGGGTTCAATGGCTGAATGGCCTAATTCTGCACTGTAGGGATTCTATGATTCTACTATGCCCTGAATAGCGATTCCAGTAATTTCCCCAATATTGTTAGGTTAACTGACCCATAGTCTCTCCTACTGTTTGTCTTTCTCCATTATTAAAATTGAGCTGTTCCACTGACTTTTTCCAATCCAGAAACCTTTCCAGATTCCTATGGACTTTCAAAAGATTGAAACCAATGCTTCCACCATCCCTACAGCCACTTATTTTAAAACCGTAATAGGGCAAAAAGCCCAGGAGACTTGTCAACCTTTAATTCCATGAGCTTTCTTGGTGCTTCTTCTCCATTGATGTATTTGCATTTATTTGGCACCTGATCACAATCTCAGAAATGTGCCACAATCAGTGAATTATTTGTGAAGTAAACAGATAACTGTTGTCCTTTCTTGCCCTATTTTGGCAACATGCGAACCAAATTGCACAAAGCAACGTCTACAACATAAACACAATGAAGGATCTGTTCATCTTTTCTCTGGTGTTGTTGACTGAAGGAAAGATGTTTGGATACAATATAATCCCTTACACTTCTCTGAATAATGCATGGAATCTATAGCCTCAAACTGAACTGGCTACTAAAGCCTCAAGTAAATGTGTCATCTAAAAGAGAATACCCACTTGAAATGCAGCAGTCACTGCAGGATGAGAATCATGATGTGGAGTTGCCAGTGTTGGACTGGGGTAGGCACAGTAAGTAATCTCATGACACCAGGTTAAAGTCCAACAGATTTATTTAGTAGCACAAGCTTTCGGAGTATTGCACCTTCATCCAGTGAGAGTAGTACAGAAGTGAGAGATTACCTCAGTTCATCAAGATGTAGAATCGGTTTCAGTGGGAACAGGAAATAGCAAAGGTAAGAAATCACTTGTGGATCTAGTTTACAGGTCCCCTTACAGTAGCTGCACTGTAGGATAGAGTATATAGGAAGAAATAATGGGGTGATGGGGCTTGCAAGAAAGTACTGCAAAAGTCATTCATGATTTTAATCTTGATGCAGATCAGGCAAATCAGTTTGGCAAAGGTAATCTCGAAGATGAGTTCATAGAGTATATTTGGGATAATTTCTCGGAGCAGTACATTCTAGTGCCAACCAGGGAGCAGGCATTTTTAGACCTGGTAATATGCAAGTAAACCAGATGAATTAATAACTTCATAGTAAAGGAGTCTCCAGGAACAGAGATGATGGCATGATAGAATTTCATATTCAGCTTGAGGACGAGAAGTGGGTGCTTATGATTAACTTCTTAAACTTAATTACATAGGAATGAAGACAGAGTTGGCCAAAATGAACTGGGGAGCAAGTTAAAATGGAGGACAGTAGAGGAGCAGTAGTAGACATTTAATGAGATACTTCATGACTCCCAGCAAATATATTTTTTTCCATTAAGAAAGTAAGTCTCTGTTAAGGATGTACCAACCATAGCTAACTAAGAAAGTTAAAGCAAACATACAATGCTGCCAAGAATAGTGGTAGGTCAGAATATTAGCCAGATTTTTTAAAGGAATGACTGAAAAAGAAGAAATTAGACTACTAGTTAGAAATATAAAACAGATAGCAAATGTTTCTACAGCTATCTTAAAAGAAAAAGAGTAAAGTGAGTGTTAGCCCTTCAGAGAGTGAAGCTGGAGAATTAATAATGGAAAGCAAGGAAATGACAAAAGCATCGTACAGCTGTTTTCTGTCTGGTTTTCACTGTGGGAGACAAGAAATTTCAAGAGTATATGAAAATCAAGAGGTAAAGGGAGGGAGGAACTTCAAACAACATATATTCAAAGGAAAAGTCCTGGGTAAACTGTTAGAATTAAAGGCTGACAAATCCCCGGGACCGGAATGCCTACATTCTACAGGGATCTGGAACGTTGACTATTTGTGACAGATATTAATGACCTGGATGAAGGGACCAAATATTTGGTTGCTAAATTTGGTGATGCTACAAAGATAGCTAAGAATAGAACAAAATCTTTTTAGGCTCTTTATGTGGATAGGCAAAAAACTGGCAGATGGAGAATGTGGAAAAATGTGAAGTTTTCCATTTTGGCAGAAAGAATAGAAAGGTGCCCTATTTAAAAGTGGAGATTTCAGAAATTGGTGGTAGAGAGGGATCTGGGTGTCACATCAATCACAAAATGTTAATATGTAGTTAGGCACATAGAATGCTGGCATTTACTGCAAGGAAAAATTAATTATAAAAGTCGGATGGTGTTATTACACCTGTACAGGGCGTTGGTGTGACCGCATCTGGAGTGCTATGTATAGTTTTGGTCTCCTTAGACTGGATCTAATTGAATTAGAAGCTGTTTGGATAAAGTTGACTCAAATGATGCCTTGGATAGGGAGATCATCTTATGACAAAGATCAAGTAGGTTGGGCCTATATTCATTGGACATTAAAAGAATGAGATGTGATCTTATTAAAACATATAAGATCCTGAGAGGACTTGACAGGGTGGCTGCTGAGTGGATATTTCCCCTTGTGGGGGTGTCTAGAACCAAGGGACACGATTTAAAAATTAGGCGTCTCCCATTTAAGACCGAGATGAAGAGAATTTTCAACTTTCAAAGGGTTGTTAGTCTATGGAATTCTCTTCTGCAGATAGCAGTGCAGGCTGGCTCACTAAATATATTCAAAGCTAAGTTAGATAATTTTTGATATACTTGGGTGTCAAGGATAATGAGAAACTGACCCGTAAAATGGAGTTGAGGCCACAATCAAATCTGCCATGATCTTATCTTGTGGGCAGAATGGTCTACTCCTACTTCTTGTGTTCTAGTCACTTAATATTGCTAGATTTTCTACTCCGGTGCATGTGTTCTGACTCAGGGTGAGGTGCTACTACATGAGCCAAACAATGCATCTCACTACACAAAAATATTCTGGAGCTGTAAAAAACAAATTGTGAATATTAGACTAATAGAACTTTGCACTCACTCGCATTCAAAATAAAGGGTTAAAGATTCCCATTGGCATTCACAGTTTGAATCTACTGTGAATTTTAAACTACTTTCAGGTAATAATTTGCATCACCTGCAAGTAATTATATGACTAGCCTTTAAGAAGGCAGGTGCAACTTTGGACAATAATCCTGAAGCTACACCAAGCAGTAAATATTTCTAACATGTTATCCCAACCAATCAAGAACAGCTTTCTTTTGCTGGTAAGCTTATTAAATTGCAGCTGATCTGGAACGTATAACTTTGCTCATCATCATCTTCAAGTTCTCAGCCCAAAAGGCAAGTCCAATGCACACCACCAGATCTCCCCCAGACGTGGAGCAAGGGTGCAGGTCTCAAACCCACCCAGCCAGAATGCAAATCAAATCCCACACAGCTGGCATCAATCTGATCCACATCGGCCATCCAGCCAACTGGCTCCCCCAGGAAGTCCAAACGGTGGTGGCAACATACAACTTTCACATCTAGATTATATTCTAGAACTATGAATAGCAATGGCAGAGGCTCTAATTTCTTTCCATCACATGGCTGACCAGGAATCTCTCCCGCCTTACCACATGTCACTGGTATATGTTGAAAGGATTTACAAGTTAATATTCAATCTGTTTGACCGTGTTATGAAAGAACTTTCCGTGGCCATCAAGTCCTGGAGTGGGACTTGAACCGGAGCTCCTGGCTGAGATAGGAATAGTATTCAGTGTGCCACAAGACCTCCTGCTTTATTCATACAAGCATATAAAATTGATCGGGAGAAAGAGAACAATTGGTCCATCAGTTTGCCTCAGACCAAGGAGAGCTGTGGCATTCTGACTAAATATCTCCTTGTTCTCCACAGTCATGTAATCACCAGGGAGGTTTTTAAATAAAAAGTGAAAAGCCTAGGACCAGGATGGAAACATTCTCAATTTTTCCCCACTTCCCTCAGGCATCGAATCGGGTAGCTGAAACCATGGGGCAGTCAGGGAAAGACTAACCCCAAAAGGACCCCAACTCACCTTCTTATTATTTTAAAAGAGGCAGGTCAAGAGTAGGCAAACAATTTGTTCTTAGTGGGTGGATCAGACATTAAATTATTTTAACGGGATTGCAACTTGCAGTTCAACAGAATTATTTTTTTAAATACAGAGTTCAGGATTTTCAGGTCTTGGGAATTCTCACAGGTAAACGGAGATGGGAAAACACAACATGAATGAGATAAAGGTCTTCATTGCAGTGTTAATGGACCAAAAGCAATCATTTTTCCCGGCCCAACAAGCTTACTTCCATGTAAATGAACCCCCGCGTGAAACACTGGGAAATCTTCATTTCAACATTTCCTATCCTCAAACCCACACTCTACCCAGACCCAAGGAAACATCAGAGACGATGATTCAGATCATTCTTATATGTTCACATTTTTTTAAGATTGAGGTTAAAAGTAGTGGAGGATCTGGCAGAGTACCAATGGTTCCAGCGTAGAACTGGCATATGGCTTAAAGTAACAGTATTCCAGTAGATTCTGCCGTAAGAGGGTTAAGTAGAAAATACGGCACAAAAACAGGCGTTAAGGCTTTATTTCTGTCTTCTCTTATGTTTTCTCATTTAAATTTACCATTGTAACTATCTGTTCTCTTCTCCCTCAAATGGTTTCTCCTTAAGCGCATCTAGATTATTTATTTCAATAAACCCAGGAGTAAGTCCCACACTCTTACCACTCTTTGGATAAGTAAGCTTCTCCATTGGCGTTCTTGCTAACTATTTTATATTGATGACCTCTAATTATATTCTCCTCAACAAAGGGGGAATAGTCTCTCTATCCACTCTTAAAAAACACCTTTCACAGTTTTGAAAACCTATATTCAGTCATCCCTCAGGCTTCTTTTTCCATGAAAAAAAGTCTCAGCCTGTCAATCCCTTCCTGACATGTACACCCATGCACACGGTATCATCCTTGTATATCTTCTAGGCACCCTCTGTGGTGCCTCTATATTCAATAGTGACCAGAACTCGAAGTGTGGTCTAAGGTTCAGTACAGGTTTAGCAAAACTGCACTACTTTCTAATGCTATCTCTCTAGGAATTAAACCTAGTCTTGGTCTATTTTTAATCGTGTTGCCAACTCTTTTGAGATACTTTTGTGTATTTGCATTCAGAGATACTTTCGTTCACTACCCCACATCGACTTGCACCTTGCAGATTAAGTGTCCTCACTATTCTTCCGATAAAAATTATTTGTGCTGAACTTGACCTTCCAATTATTTGCCCATTCTGCGAGCGTACTAAATTTGTTGCAGTGCTCATCACCCAATGTGGCATCATCCGCAAAATTAGAAATTGTGCTTGTGATTCGAAAGTCCAAATTGGCATTGTGAATTGTGAATAGCAGGTCACATTTAGATTAATGTTAGACACTTTGGAAGAGGTAATGAAGCTGCTGAAGACAATAGCATAGAAACTTGAGGCTGTAAAAATGGACTAAATTGCTTCAACACATGTAATACCAGAACTGCTTACAACTCAGCAAGTAACAGTTTTGTGAGGAAATTACCTTGACTAGGAACACAGTAGCTGGAATCAGGCTTGCTAGCATAAATAATGAAAGAAAGTTCCCACTACACTGTACTTCCATATCATTGGCTACTTTCAGGTATCTGCAGAAGGCATCACTTGGATCAGTCAGCAACATTTACCACTGCATCACTGAATTAAGTGCTACCCATGGCCCAATTGGTAGCACACTCATCACGGGTCAGAATATTGTATGCTTCAGCTCCAAAGAATTCAGCACATGATCTAGGCTGACATCCCGGTACAGTCCTGAGGCAGTGCTGCACTGTTCAGGGTACTGCCTTTCAATGAGACATTAGCCTGAGGTGCCCGATCTAGGTTTAAGTGAAAGACCCTTAGGCACTATTTCAAAGAGTTAATCCCTTAAACAAAATTCCTCAAATTGATTATCTGATTCTCATTGTTGTTTATGAGACTTTGCAGTGTCCAAACTGGCTGTATTTCAAAAGGTACTTAACCACTGCAGTGTCGTCAGGCCATACGGATGACAGCAACCCAAGTCCATGAACAGGTTATTGCAGCAGAGACAGACCAAGTGTTCTCACTCAGATGGCAATATCAAAGATTAAGACACCATTGATTACACTGTGTGACCATTCATATACCTACAGGTTAAGAGTAACCAAAAAGGGTTACTCTAGCCCTCAGGTGGAAAATGACCAGCAGCCACAATTATGCAAATGAATGCTCATTTTTCAGAAAATCCTTGTGACACTCAAAAAAATTCAAGAATTTTGTAATTGTTCCAGTTGGAGGCTGTGCTGCCTGAAAGGCACTCCTACACAAACATTTATCATTTTTGTCATTTTGCAATGCTGCAATTTTACACCTTACTTTGTGTTTTAACAAAACATTTGTTTTCTGGTCAGCCTGCAGTTATGTTCCTGCCATAATTCCGTTTTTCTCACAACATGCGCAATTGCTTAATCTGCCCGTGAACCTATGTACTTACAGTCAGTTTTGTAAATTAAAAATGTCACTAAGCCGTTAACTGTAAGTGAAAGTGACAGGCTTTTTTGAAAAAAACATTTTTTTTGATGACAATCCCACTGACCATAAATAGCACTTTTCATATTTACGCACTGCTGAAAGCTTTGATATAAAACATTATTTCAGCATTTTGTTTATTTTGGAGTGCACTGAAGAGATCCAGTAATTCCACAGGCATAGTCAACGTAAAATGGCATTCTATATTAAAGGCACCAAAATCTGATGGATCAGACTATCCAGGGGATTCTTAACTGTAAAGATAGTGTAAATACAGGTTGATACACATTAACATTTCTTAATCATTCACCATTTAAGTTCAAGTGCTGCATGAATTGGTTGCAAGTGCAGTGATCCTGTGTGCCAATGCCTCACACTACTTCCATTGATCTAATTTACCAAATGCCTTGAAGGAGCAGGATTAAGTTTTAGGCCTGGGTTAGCCACCACACTCACTGGAACCTATATTGGAGGACTCCACATAGCAAGTGGCACAACTCTGCATCTTCTGCTCTTCTGTCCCAGACCTGAAGAAGAAAACACTCTCCAGACAGCTGCATTCGAATTGTGATGACATTTGGCCAACCAGGATACAACTGCTACTGATCACTCTGGCAAGTCCAATGGCGCCTTTGGTTGATTAGGATGTCCTCCTGGTACTATCCAATATTGATTATTAGTCCAACATGCATACATTTTATCTGTTGTCTGGTTTGCTTTGGGAAAGAGAGGCTCACCTGCATTAACTAACTGCCAAAGTCAGTGGCATTTGACTGTCGGGTTAACTGGGTGTGCAGGTACCAGAAGGTGGGCACAGAATACAATTAGAAAATTGTCTTTGTTCAGAGCAAGGTAAACACAACAAATGCAATGGATTGAAAGGAGCAGAGAATGGATTACATTACAGCAAACTGAGGACGTAAAAATTTCACACTGAATATTGCTCAGGTGGAACTATCTTATCCGCACATAGGAACAAAAAGTTTACCAGTTACGTACAAAAACTATGAAGTCATGAGAAGTTTGAGGAGTTCCTCAATTAAACAATTTTTTTAAAATTGCAAATTCCCCTCCATTCTTCCTCTTTCACAAATCATTCACAAGAATGCACTTAATTTCAAAATCATGAAATGGACTGGGCCTTATTATTAGAATTATAGAATCATACAGTGCTGAAGAGGCCCTTTGACCCATTGAGTCTGCACCATCACATGAGAAACACCTGAACTCCCATCCACCGGCATTTGGCCCATAGCCTTGAATGTTATGACATGCCAAGTGCAGGTACTTTTTAAAGGATGTGCGGCAACATGCCTCTACCATCCTGCCAGGCAGCACATTCCAGTCTGTCACTAACCTCTGGGTAAGGAAGTTCTTCCTCTCATCTCCCCTAAATTTTCTGCTCATCACCTTGAATCCTTGTCCCCTTGCAACTGACCCTTCAACTAAAGAGAACAGCTGCTCCTTATCCACTCTGTCCATGTCCCTCATTTAGACTGTGATCTGGCAACGTAAGCTACAATTCAAGTGGGAAAATTCCTGTATCTTCCTGATTTAGTTACAAAGCTAAATTTAAACAAGAAAGAAAACAAACCAAAATGACAAATGGTTCAGAGTATAGTCACCCAAGCCTCTATTTGGGAATCCAATGTTCAAACCAGTTTGAATGTTTTACCTGCACTCAACTAAACCATTTGTCTCCATTGTTTACTAAACAAGTTTGGTCTACAAGTTGGACCAGCATACGCGCAGCATATTTTACAATACTGTTGCAACTCTGAGGTTTGAGTTTGCAATAGTTATCATTAACAATCTTGACAGATAAAATAGGTTACAAGGGAAGAGAGTTCGGATTGTTTCAATCAGTTTCTTGTTTGGAATTGGATCTGAATAAAGTAAATTCTACATTTTTATTATTGCCAACAAAGGAAGCCAAACAGTAAGTTTCTATAATTTGATTTTTGCAAGATATGTGAAAATAAGTTCTTGCAAAAATAACTTCCAGGAAATGACTGCATATGACAATAAAAATGTCAGGGAAAAAGATGAATCTTACAGCAGGTTGATAGAATCTTTGTTTGAAAAATACAATAAACATGGGTGATACCAAGTAGCGAAAACATTGTGACAGACAACACTCATTAAGCAGCATTTGATTGCCGCACAGCAGAGCGCAAGAAAAATTCCCAATTGAGTCCCGTCACTTTTCGAACCACAAAACATATGCACAGAATTTGGCAGGAATGGAATATAGATGTTATAGTAACAACTACAATATAGCCCCACAAACAACAGAAATATAATTTAACTCCAACTGCGTATATGTTAGCACAAATTTCAGTTCTGGGATAGCTTCTACGCATAAGTTCCACAGCTGTTAAAAGTTTACAGTGCATGTAACAATTCACGATAAACCATGACGTATACCAGATCAAAAACAGTACTGTGCTCTTAATCACCATTCTGTATCAAAGGGATCACATGCAGCTTTCCAGAGTAACTGAAAAATCACAGATTTTGAGTAATCCAAGCAGAGTTAGAGAAATATATAAATGCTGCTTACTTTATAAGAGGGCCACCAATCCCGAAATACTTCATACACATAGAACCAATCCCTATGAAATGAACTCACATAATATGGTCACCAGTAAAGTATAATGATGGATTTGATATTGAATAAGATTTTCATAGATTTGTTCAAATATTCAAGCTCTACTGTTTTAAAACAGAAGTAGCAACACAATGTATGACTGTATTAAGGGGACATATGAACATAGGAATTACGAGTAGGCCACCTGGCCCCTATTCCGCCGTTCAATAAGATCACGGCTGATCTGATGATAGTCTCAATCCCTAATTCTGTCTACATCCCATATCCTTTTATCCCCTTTTTAATCAAGAATCTAAGTAGCTCTGCCTTAAATATATTCAAAGATTATGCTTCCGCTGTCTTGTGAGGAACAGGAGTGTCGGAGATTCTCAACCTCATGAGAAAAAGATTCCCTTATCACCATCTTAAATGAATGATCCCTTATTTTTAAGCAGTGACCCTTAGTTCTAAATTCTCCAAGATGAAACTTCCACCCAGTCATTAACGCTCAGGATCTTAGCTGGAGAGACTGCATCAATATGTCACAATCTTGAGAACAAAAGATAGACAATTTGATGCGAGGAGGGGGGGAAGTGGATCATCCTTCCACCAACTCCAGCATGATGCCACCATGAAACATCCTCCTCTGTCAACATTTCGCAGGGATCCCTCCATCTGTGATACGCTAGTCTACTCTTCCATTGTATGCAATTTCTTATCCACTTCCCACAACCTTCCCTTGTAATCGCAGAAGGTAGGATATGTACCCTTTTACCGCCTCACTATTCAAAGCCCCAAACACTTTTTTCCGGTTAAGCATTTCATTTGCACTTCCTTCAAGGTCTACTTCGACACTCCAAATGAGGTCTCTTCCATATCAGGGAGAACAAACCCAGACTGGATGACTGCTTTGCAGAACACTTCCATTCGGTGTGCAAGCCTGACCAAACCTTCTTGTTGCTTACCATTTTAACTCAGCACCTTGCTCTCATGCCCACGTGTCCGTCCTTGGCCTGCAATGCTCCAGTGAAGCCCAACACAAGCTGGAGGAGCAGCATCTTATCTTCCAATTAGGCAAGTTACAGCCCACAGGACTCAACATCAAGTTCAACAACTTTAGACAGAGCTTTCTCCACCATCATAAACCCTTTGTTAAAAAAATTCCCATACGTTTATCGCCTCAATGCAAAATCACCCCCAACGCAGGCAACCAGACCACCTCTCTCTTACTCTTAAAGTTGTCTCTTCTTGTTGTAATCTTTCTCAACTACAATTTAGCATCCAACACATTTTCCCTCTCTCCCTCCCCTTGGAATTTTTCTCTCATTGGAATATGTCTATTATGATGAATTATGATGATGAAATATCTCTTTAAATGTCTGCCACTGAACCTCTGTTGGTCTATCCCTGAAGCACGTTTGCCAGTTCATTTTATAAATCTCTGCCTTCATGCTCTTGTAATTGCCCTTATTTAAGTTTAAAATACTAATCTTGGAAATATTCTTCTCTCCCTTAAAATGATTGATTTTACATTTTGTTTATGATAACAGGAGTACACCACTTAGCCCCCTGAGCTTGCTCCAGGATTCAATAAGATACAGATCCACTCTGATCTTAACTTCATTTTCCAGTCTTTGTTCCCTATCCTCATACCCTCAGCTAACAAGAATATATCAATCACAACCTTATCAAATTCTTTAAACATTTTACACAGCTTGCTCAATTGTCTATACACCAGGGAATTCAAGCCAAGTTTACACAACCCATCATCATAATTCAGGACTTTGACTCCCATCCCCCGGACATTCTGATGAATCTGCAATTTTTCGATCTGTAACTAGCTGAATGTCTGTTAAACACCATTAAGTTCAACCACTGTAAGTCGATCATGTGATTAATTAGACACCATTGGCTTTCCTTCAGATTGGTTGTCAGTTGTAAATCCCTGGCTTATCGTCAAAAGGAACTAAACATAAAATGACTGGCTTTTCTTGTGTTTAAAAATATTTTGCTACCGTTAATAGAGAAAGACATGCAGCAGAAAGAGAGGAAGAGGGAGACAGAAGGGAAAAAAGACAGATTGCTGAACTACAAAAATTGCACTGTTTTGTCCTTCAATCTTGGTTTATGTTAAGAACAAACCTTTCAAGTCATATTACATTAGAAAAATGCACAAATCGCTACAGGCCTGTTACTGCAGGTGAGGTTGTAGGCTTAACACAAAGTGATAACTTGGAGCTTGGTCCCATTTCTAATATGTACTGTGTATTTTTACTTCTCCTTCAATGGATTTTGAGACTTGGCCAGCCAGTGGTCACCATGTTTGCTGCTTCGCTTATTGAACTGACTATGGTCCTAAAACATACTTAACGTTGAGACATGAATTCATGTCATTTCAGGTGGCACAGGAGAGAGGTTGAAAATGAACTATATCTAAATCAGCCTGACAATGAATTCCAACTGGCAATCTTCATAGATGACAGAGACATTAATATCCTAGCTTTGAGGGGGTAGACGCAAATAACTGTGCCGGCTCGGTGGCACAGTGGTTAGCACTGCTGGCTCACAGCTCCAGGGACATGAGTTCAATTCCCAGCTTGGGTCAATGTGTGTGTGGAGTGACTGTGACTGTGTGCGTTTCCTCCGGGTGCTCCGGTTTCCTCTCACAGACCAAGATGTGAGAGTTAGGTGCATTGGCCAGGCTAAATTCCCCCTTAGTGTCCCAGGATGCATAGATCAGAGGGATTAGCCAGGTAAACATGTGGGGTTATGGGGATAAAGCCAAAAAGTGAGATTGTTGCTGGTGCAGACTCAATAGGTCGAATGGCCTCCTTCTGCAATGTAGGGTTTTTATGAAACTGTTTGGGATTGCCAGTCTGTATATCAGGAAATTTAACCTTGCTCTGTACAGGTGTAAACATTATACCAGGAATTTTTGTCAGGTCAAATTCTGCATTTGAACCCTATATTGATTGACATATGTTTTATTGAGATAGTACCCGTTTGATCACACCTTCTCCCTACTGTTTTCAAAGTCCAATTCTGAGGTTCCGTATTTGGTGGCAGAATTTAATGCATTCGACACAGGTTCAACCTACCAGCTGCAGAACCAGTGGGGAAATCATTGTCACACCTGAGCGGAAGCCAAATTGGGTTTACTAGCATTGGGCCTTCTCCCAGAATTCAGGACCCTGGAGATGGAAATCCAGCACTGAGAGAGCTGCTGGTAATTCACCTAGGGACAGGATGAGGATTGCTGATGGACCCAGATTATTGGGAGGAGGGGGCAGGGGAAACTTTTCAGTGACCGCCCCCCCCCCCCACCCAAAACCAACTCGAACTGGGGGCCACATGTGGCCCATCAGGTTTCTGAGTGTAGCCCAGGAGACATTTTATTTATCACTGCTCACGGGAAGAGTTGCCATATTCCACTGGTTTCCATTTGCATAGTTTGTTTCCTACCAGTGTTACTAAAGTGATTTACATGTAAAGCACGGGCAAGTGAAATGAGGTGCATGCTAATTACACATGTCTACTGAGGGAGCTGTGCACTCCATCTGCATCCAATCAAAGCATAATTATTTCTTTTGTTTTTAACAAAATGTTGATGGTTTTAATATATGATAAAGCATTTTCTATAGCTCGTGAAGAAATATTTGGCGTTCATTAAATCTATTCAACCTTATTCATGGGTTCTGGCAAGCGAACATGCCCAATTTCAATCTTGCAGCCCACTGAGATGAAGGAGGGCCACTTACTACCCTTGGTTGCCTATCACTGCTCTTGAGGAACGGGAAGGCCATGTCTTTTGCATGTAATCTCTGAGCCACTGCCAAACTTGAGTGGCCTCTGAAATAATGGTGCCAAAATGGTTTAATAATGAGCCTGATTTACCCTTAATGACCAATCAATTTGCAACCACAGGCCTATTTCTATCTCCATTGGGAAGTTTTGCTGCCAGCAGGGGATTGATATATGGTCTGCCCAGCCCCTGCATTAAATCCAGCTCCAAGTTTCTTAAGTGAACACTTGTCGTATTCATGCAGTCCATAAGATGAAGAATTGCGAGCACTTTTTGAATGTCTAGCTTCATGTATGATCTTTTCCTCACAGGCATGTGTCCTAATCATGAGAATTATTTAAGTTCAGAGCTGTTTGGTTATTTTGATAGTAAAATTTACAACAATATTTATAATGTGGATTTTCCTTTAATCAATTAACCTGCTTCATAGTTTACACCCCAATATGTATGACAATTTGCTATGTCACCACGAGGAGGTCAGGAATTTTATTTTTTTTTATTTCATTCTCAAAGTAACAAAGCCAAAGTGCAAAGTTGATCAGGCAATCCTGAATCCATCTCCTTGCTTGCTCCAAATTCACACTAAATCCAATTCATGGTCTCTACAAGGGAGACAAAGATCCAAGCTGACAAGAGAAGCCTTTGCACCTGATCTTGGGCTTGATCTGATGTTTGATCTAAGCCAAAAGGCTGACTGCCAAGGTATTAATTCATCAGCAAGATGTAGCTTCACTCCTCATTCCAAATTCCTTACATGATCAGGTTTTCTGCAAACACACTTGTACTTTCGTTCATTGGGTCTAAAAGTTTTTACACAATAAGAAAAAGTAATTTATGGTAACCTAAAGCATAGGAATATTAAAGAATGCAATAATAAAACTAAAAAATAAAATTAATGTTACATTAAGGCAAACTGGTTTAAGCATAATTTTTGCTGTCGTTTATTGGTATCAACAGATTGGATAGCATTGTCACTGGACATATTTAAATATGCTTCCACTAAAATGGCACAGTGGAATACTGCATCGGTCTCTGAACTAAAGCCAAGCTAACGGAATGAATACCCTCTGTCTACTTGCTGTCACAATTCTATACCAAACAGCAGTGCAGTCTCAATTCAGTGTGCTGTTGGCACAGGCACAAAGCATGATGATGTCAAATCTGCAATGTCACTCTGAGAAACTGAAGGATAGCTAGTGGGAAAATGGAAAATATTATATGAAGCAGAATAGAGGGTGGATCAGGAATGCACCACTGGGGCCTCGGTACAACACGTCACCCTAAAGGCAGCACGTCTGACAATGCAGTGCTTCCTTGGTACTGCACTGGAGTGTCAGCCTTGGTTTCTATGTCAAGCTTTCGACTGTGTCATGGCCACAGGACACGAAGGAAAATATGTGTGTCTGCATAATCCTGGCTACTTAATGAAATTGTATACTTTTAAAAAGAGGATAAATTGTTCAACAGATAAAATAGCTGCAGCTGACCACACAATGGTACTTCTGGAGATGTCTGAGCAATTGGAAAATGGACAACTCAGTCCATGTTATTCAGTCAGTAAAAGTTACAGCTGAAAAAGAAGCATGACAACTTCTTAGCTAGACTGCAGGACACTGGAATCTCTGCACAAATTATTCAGCTGCTGAAATCAAGTGTGACTGGCATCACAAATCTCAGTGGCTGCAACATTTCATCATCAACTCCTCACAGACAAGTAAAGGACTGATTTTTAAAAAATGTATTTTTTTTAATAGAAACTTACTTTTGGACTCAATTCTCATTTCTAATCTGTGTGAATATACATGCATGTGTCTCATTATTTTTCTCACGTTTAGTGACTAATAAACTCACTCTACTCTAGAAAGCCTGGTCAAATCTGCATCTTTTAAAAAAATAAATTTGTTGGGACTTGGAAGAATCATTTTTGAAGTAATCTTGTTGTGACCATTGAAGGGCTTGAAGAAAGAAAAGGATCCAGTCCGTCCCTCCTCAGCCTGGGTCATAACTGTTCAGCATAAATCCGAAATTTAACAAGCTGAGGGATCTCATTCAGAATAACAAATTTGGGGAAACTTGCTCTTGGGGACTGGTCGTAACAATTGTGAACCATTTTATCACGTTGTGTGCGTGTATAAACTAATCCTCTTTTTTTAAACCTTATCTCAAGTTTGCTGTGGGATTATTAATAGAGGATTGGATCACTCCAAAACTGAAGGGTCAGGAAAAATATGCCACCACTGATAAAGAGAGAAATCAAAAATACCTTTCAGTTTATGGTTGGCTGCTGAGGGGATCAATCTTTAAATGAATCCCCCTCCTGTCCATAACAAGTGGGACTTCAGCCTGAACCTTATGATTAAGAAGCAAGTGTATTGCCTACTTTTTTATTACTGGGACAGGAAAGAGGATATATCAGGGGTGTAATGCTGAGAAAAAGGTTGGGGCAGAAGAGAGAGAGGATCAGATGCAACAGTGAGACAGAAAGAGTGAATCGGAAGAGAGGGTGAGGCATGAGAGGGTGCATCATGGTTGCAGCACTGAAACAGAGAGGAGAATTTTTTTCTCCTTAGTTAGACATTTGACATTGATTTGGAACACAACTCCACCGAATCTCAAACATAAAAAGTCAATCTGGTTACCTCATACCACCAAGAATCATTACTGCAGTAAAGATTATCTCGTCTGTCACTATCAATCGGACAACAGGCACGACAACTTAATGAAATTTGAAACTCTACACATAGGATACATATTCTCCAAGTGGAGATCAATGCTGGCTTTTAAAGCACAGCCAGAGACAAAAGGAATAAGTTTGTATGTTTCAAGAATACAGAGCCAGTCCAAACTGTTCTGAATAATACGCAAATCTAGATCCTGGTGCAAAAGAATAAATTCTAAAACTTACGTTCATCCATCTTTGGGCTTGGGAAGCAGTAAAATTCCTTATGTGTGATAAGATTGGGCAGTCCTCTAAATAGGCTTCGACACAGTTTGCATTCAAAGATAGTGTCTACTTCTCTCAGCAGAACATGTTTCAGTTGTGTCGTTCCTGTGTGCAAAAAAATCACATACATTCAACAGAAATGTACCAAAATAAAAATTCTTAAAGTAAAGATTTTCATAATTGGATATTTCCATGATTACAATTATATATTGTTTTCTAAACTTTTTCAAAAAGCTGCACAAAATTTTTTAAAAATTCCTTCAGTTGAATTAGGATTTTATTAGATACAAAATTGAACACAGCATATATGGAAAACAGTTTCATAGTGAAACTGTTAAGCTACAATGGCCTTCACTCTCTCGATTTGCATGTCAGCTTGCAACAAAATACTAAGTGCTTAAAAAGCCATTAACGTTTAAAATGTGCACACAAGACAATGTAAAGTGAAGAAAATGATAGAAGTAAAATGACGTAATCCACTGTGTGACACTGATCTGTTCAATTTCATTTCTATTCATGTTGCAGGTAATAAAATGACGTCAACACTTGAGTTTTGGGTTGCACAAGGCCTTTCAATCCATGTTTCTGTTCTTGCTTTGCGGGGATGGGGGTGCACACACTCAAAATACTGTGGCTTGAATTTTCTGTTCAGCGCTGCCTGCCTGAAGCTTGGTACTGCAGAAATGCCCCTCATAATTCTTGTTAGAAACTTGATGGGAGATTTTGGTGGTGTTCATCAAAACCTTATTGTACTGAACTGATCAACAATTATTAAAATCTGAATTGTGGCACAATGATCTCAAGATTTGCTTTCACTTGTAAGAAGACTTCTTTTGGCAAAATGTCACTATACCCATTTCATTTTTGAATCGCCATTATTATGTATTCCTGTCAAAGTGGAACTAATGCTGCCAACAGTTGGTTTTGCATTGGTGCACATTCCCATCTTAAAAATTGTACACCAGATGTCATATCAGAATGCAGGTGAATGCCAACACAGGCATGAAAGCGCAGAATGAAAACATCATTAATAGTCCTGCTGGCAAGAGGTAACACTAAATTCATGTGACCACTGTTCCCATAAACACATATTACAAACAATGAGAATGTTATGGATTTAAGAGTGAAGAATTAACACCATATAAGTAGTTATGAAAACTTATTCTGTCAGCCAGAAATACTATCTCAACACAGACTATAAAAAAAACCTGTAAATAACCTGAGTACAATGAGATTATGGTAACAGTCAGAAAGGGAATAGTCATTTCAGTTGTAAAGTCATCATTCACTGGAGTCTGATAAAATCTACCTGCTTGACTTCACTTACTGTTTTAAGCCATTAAAGTAAGGACGTAAGATTAATTTTCCAATTAAATCTATATTGACTCATCTTAAGCAGTGAATTATGGAAGTACGGACTCATTGTACAGACTATGGTATAAAATTGCACAACAGAACTGTCAGTAAGCCATTACTCTGTACCTGTCCGAAAACACTCAATGATTTGCTGAATTCCTGATTTTGAAGTTGGAAGCTGTTGTTGTAACAAAGGAGGGTCTCCTGGCTCCTGTGTGTATGCTGTAAAGTTGATATATAAGAAGCAAAGGAAAGTGATACTGGGACATTGAAATACAGTTACCACTTCTTAAACACACACACACACACACACACACACAACAGGATCAAATCTACTTCACATCCAGGGTAAAAGTACACTGTATGATATAAATAACAAACTTACGAATGCATTTCGACGAAGTTCCTTTGTCCATGATTTCAAAATAAGGTTTGCACCTAATTTCATCCATTCAGCAAACAGGTAGACGAATTTGCTACAAACCCAATACCATGCTTGTTTATCGCACAGCAAAATTTCACACTTGTAGGGAGTTCAACATTAAAATGCACTAGTCTCATAGATAACAAAATGGTACAATGCTAATAGATATCCCACTGTGTTTCACACAGCAAATTAGATGCCACGCTGCTTCAAAATAACAGGAATGTAATATTATGCAACACAAAGTACTGTGCTGCTGCTGGGGTGAAACTGTTTCAGCTGGACTGTTTCTTTAAGGCCATCAAATCTAAATGCTGTAAGTAAACACAGCTGGAGGTCAACCAGAGTCTAATTGCTATTTGCTAAAGGAAGTTCAGATTGGAAAGTACTTACAAATTTCTGCCCCCATATCAGGATGGCAGACAGAATGAAAGGATTACATTTTGAATTATTTTAGCATTTATTGATAACACTTAAATCATTTCTAATAGTGAATTTATTTTAGCTTGTTTCAGATATGTATCAAGGATGTTACTGCTAAGTGGTTAACGTTCAAAGAAAGCAAAATAATCAAACAAATAATAGTACAGCAAACCACTGTAACAACAACAAAGAAAATGTTGCATTGAGAAGGGAAAGAGAAAGCAATAAAGGTAAAAATGAATAATTGTAATATTTGGACACTACAGTGAATTGAATTACTTCTCGACATCTTAATGGGAATCACATAAAATTAACATTTGTGGATTGGTGTCTTCCACCAAGTGCCACTTCCATTTGACAACGATAAAGACAGGACTGCACTATTTGCCCCAGAACTACTTCCCGGTGGGTCTCCAAGACACAAGCACATCATGTACTGTATCGTGGAATACATGCCTATTTAAAACTACCTTTTGCTTTAATGGTCAGTTAATGGGGCCTATATCTCATTTAGCGTTTTAGCATCATTTCCCATCGGTCTGTCAGGGCTGTGTTAAATAACAATGCTATCTTTGAGCAGCTTCTCCCACTTCCCAATCCACGTGCTCAGCCTCTCCTGCTCCCTCATCTTTTAACTTGCTGGCTCTCCCATTCCCTCACCCTCCAATTTGTAGCCTCTCCCACTCCCACACCCTCCAATGTGCAGCCCCTCCCCCACCTGACCCTCTAACTTGCAGCATCTCCCACTCCCTCACCTGTTGCTATTGAAATGTAACCAATGATAACACTGGATCTGTTGTAGAGACCAATGATAACATGCTGCAAGGGTCAGCTGACCCAGCAAACTACGCAACCAATGATAAAACGATGTGGTGGTCAGCTGCTGGGGATTGTGGAGGCTTGTAATGGTTCAAGGTGAGGTCTCGAGTGTTGGAGTAATGATGTTTTTTATTAAACCTTTTTCTTCGATTTACAAGTTGGAGTATATTTTATTTCATTTTATTGCCGATAACTGAAGAGTCCCTTCTGCTGGATCAACAGTGGCCTCTTCTTCCCTCACCTTGCAAATTGCAGCCTCACCTTCCAACCTGCTCTGCTTCCCGACTCTCCCCCTCACCGATTCCTGCTCTCGCAAAACCTCCTAATTGCCATTTCCCTCTCCTAAACCAGCTCAAGATCCCAAAGCTGGAGCTCCGGGGCTGAAAAGTGCGAAACCTGATGATGCAGCAGTGTCAAGCTAGGGCTTTTATAATCTGAATGTTTTTTAAAAATTATCAAAGTGCCTCCTCCTGCATCTCAGCACTCATTTGCAGAACCTGATTTTAAAACATGAATTGTAACATCCCCAGCTCAGTACCTGCATACCATAAGGATTCTCACTTTCACAACCTGAAGCTCCTATATTGGATCAGGTCTGGATCCTGAACAGAAATGCAGGTTGGGCGTGAGGGAGGGCAGGCGAGGGGGAAGGTTGGGAAACGCGAGGGGGGTCAGGGAGAGGGAGAGTCTGCTACAGCCAAGAGGGTCAGAAGTTCAATGTGTCGTGAGCAAAAGGATCAGGAAGCAGGATCAGCAGCAAGTGGAAGAAATCACAAGTAGAAAGTTACCATATTTTTAAACTTATTTTGTTTTCAAGATTATTTAATTTACCAATAAGACTTCAGCAACGTAAAATATATCAACTTGCATGTTGTAATCTATTTTTGTTTGGCAAGGAAGTTCTTACAGAATCTATATCTTTTACACTGGTTTTAATGGGAAAACACGATTCACTCAAATTGCTTCACTTAAAAGTTGTGATTTTCAGGGACGCAACTAAAAAAGTTTGAAGTGGACTTACCATACAATCCTGTTTCCAGCATCATCAGCATGTTACAAAGAAAAGGGGAGGGAAAGAGGAAATCGGATTAGACTAAAAATGCTGAACTTGATGATTTCTATTGCTTCTTAAATAAATTTGTGAAGCTGATTTGCAAAGCCATTTTACCATACCTGGTTCACAGCAGCCATGGTGGTGGTGCTCTGTCTGACAACATTTATCTCTCTGCAGTGATTTCTGAATTCGTGACCTATTTTCTTCCATATCAGTTTCATTCCGGCTATTATTCTAGACACAAAAAATGAATAAACATTACAAACCACAATTTTTTTTCACATATAGATATTCAAATTCATTATAGTACCACTCAGATTTGATGTTTCTTAAAGTTCTAACTTCAAGAAAATAAAGGTTTGGTGGACCAAACAGCCAGATTACCAAGTGCATAAAAACACGCTCAGTGTAGCAATAAGCCACATACCAATAAGTCCCAGCTTTCAATTTAAGCTCGGATGACAATTGGAGAATTCTACGTGAAAAGTGCGCATGTGGGTTCACGGGCAGAAAGTGGGCGCGGGTGCTTGGGAAAATTAAGAGTGGGTTTCAGAAGTTTGTGGAGAATGGGGTGTTAGTCAGGAAAGCAATGAAGCAAGCAAGTCTAAAATTGAAAAGAACACATGACAGTTTCAACAACAGCTGGACTGAGGTAGGGGCAGAAGAGTTACGGTATGGAGGTGGGAATTGAGAGGTCTTTGCAGTGTAAGTATATCAATTGAGGCTGAAGCCAAATAGAAAGTCTAGTTCAACAAGAGGCTGGAAGGTAAGATCCGACTGGTGACAACGGTACAGCATTTGTGACAGTAACTGACGATACTTTGAATAGCTTCTTTCAGCATGGTGCCCTGACCAGTCCACCTATCCAACTTACAGTCTCTCTCATCCACACAATTAGCAGCATGCCTTGTACCTGTTGGACAAAGTCACGGACTGAAGCTCCTCCATCACTACATGCTAGTTTTCCATACCTGCCTAACTCTCAGTCACACCCTCCTGTCCCCGACCACTAACCAACTCTTAAGGTCTGCTGAATCTACAGAGTGGAACTGCATCTTGGAACAAGAAGGGTCTCTGTAATTTTCCCCTTCCACGATCCCACACAATGTCCAGAACCAAAACTCCAGCTCAGCATCTCAAGGTGCCTTAGCTGCAGAAACTTACAGCAGATATAGCCATCAGGGGTTGTGGTGCATTCCACAGATTCCCACATTCTTCAGTCACGGTTCATCACCTAACACATTTACCCAACTAGAACTCCCAAAGTGAAACATAACAGCCAAGTGATCCCACAAATAAGCACTTGGCTCCTGATCAGGCAACTACAAGTGGGATTCTCATGCCTGTTAATCATTCAAGCTGCTTTGTGCGAGTTCTCACTCAGGCTTCCAGATAGTAAGTCAGTTAACTCCCTCCCCCACACAGACGCAATTCCAACCGATGGTACAAGTTCACAATCTCAGATTAAGCTCCCTTATGGCTGGCAAGCAATAGCATGTGCTTAAAAACTGGACTAAGTACTGTGTCATGGAAACAGATGAAAATAATCAGCTATTTTGAAGCTTCAAGATTCAGAACAGGTTCTGAGAACTAGTTTAAACATGGCTTGAACATCAATGATTATTTCTTTTTACCTCCTTTTAAGGGCGGCACGGTAGCACAGTAGTTAGCACTGCTGCTTCACATCTCCAGGGGCCTGGGTTTGAGTGACCCGAGCCGGGAATATCTGTGTGGAGCTTGCATAATCTCATGTCTGCATGGGTTTCCTCCCACAGTCCAAAGCTGTGCGGGTTAGGTTGATTGGTCATGCTAAAAATTGCCCCTTAGTGTTCTGAGATGCACAGTTAGAGGGATTCGTGGGTAAATATGTAGGGATATGGGGGTAGGGCCTGAGTGGGATTGTGGTTGGTGCAGACTGGATGGGCCAAATGGCCTCTTTCTGCACTGTAGGGTTTCTATGATTCTATGACCCTAACAGAATTTCTCACTTAGGATATGGGAAAGGGGCTGCAGGCAAGGTTTACCCTGTCCCTTGGAAAATTGAAGATTTCAGCAATTGTCTCCTTACAGTAACATTACGAACAGTCTACACTTGGAATAAATGAACGCAATAAATTATACATCACTTTCTCCAACATTCTCCTCCTGGTGGCATATACTATCTTCTAATTCCCGCCCTCACTTCCCCACCCAACATTTCTCATGATTTGGAAATTAATTACTGTAATCTTTTCAACGTTTGTAACGAGTTAAAGCAACATTGGCAATGCAGGTTAAAAGAGCACTTGATGTAAGAGCAGAGTGAGATCTCAACTGCAGTAAATGTCAACAGAGTATGAATTAGGAAAGGCTTAATGGCTATCAATTTACATTGCATTTAAAACCACATTTGTGGCATTCAACTAAATTGAGGAACCTATTCTACTCTCTCTGCATTTAACCCCACAGTTGTTTTATCAACTGTTACAAAGAGATGGGATAGAGTTAATAAGCCATCAGTGTAGAAGAACCACTGTGTGGAGTTTGCACATTCTCCTTGTGTCTGCATGGGTTTCCTCCTGGTGTTCTGGTTTCCTCCCACAGTCCAAAGATGTGCAGGTTAGGTTGATTGGCTATGCTAAATTGACTGTAAATGCATAGATTAGAGGATTAGTGGGAAAAACACGCATGGATATGGGGGTAGAGCCTGGGTGGGATAGTGGTCGGTGCAGACGTGATGGGCCGAATGGCCTCTTTCTGTACTGTAGGGTTTCTATGATTTCTATGAACCAATAATATTTTGTTGCTTTAAAAAAAATGGATCTGTCAGCCTAAGAGTTCTTAGATTTTCTAAGTTGGTCTGTCAGTGTCACTCCTCATTGCTGTTTTCCAACGTTCAGGCAACTTTGTAGCTCCAATTTGCTTTTGAAGAGCCCACCAAGAAACCAAAAATCTGCCTGAAGGTGAGAAGCAGCAAATGTGGCTACTCTACTTAAAGTGGGAATTCAAATCCCACTTTTAATTTTATGGGCAATTGGGTGTTCTAAGTGCAGGGTGAGGAGGAAAGAGGAGAGGTTAGAGGGGTCCGATGGAGGGTGGGGGGAGGTTAGAGGGGGTCATTTGAGGGTGATGGAGAAACAGTGCAGGGGTCGGGTGAAGGCTGGAGGGAAGAGAAGAGTGGTCCTTTGGTGGGGGCAAGGGAAGTATTGAAGTGTTGAGGAGAATGTTGGAGGGGAGGTTCAGGATAAAGTTGGAGGAGATTAGCTACAAATTTCAATGTAGTGATTTCTCAGCTGCTTTTCTAAGATAAGTTGATTCTCCCATGGTAATTAATCACAGAGCAATCAGCATTGGGCCACCAATTTCAGTAGCAACAGTCATTCTGCCTACTGTGTACAGGTATAACAGAAACAAGCCAAAAACCTACATTTATACAGCATCTTCAACAGATCACTTTATTACTCCTGTTCCTAATACGTCAGTGCAATATGGGTGAAATAAACTGGGTGAGAAGGCCTTTGCCATCCATAATTTGGAAACAGAGGCAGAGTGTGGAAACATGATTGGAGTTCTGTGTATTTTTTTGCAAAGGAAAGTTTATTGAAGAGCAGACTTTGTGGGCTGAAACTGCCAGGACAGGAGTGCATAATGATTCAATTAATCACACCACACATGATCCTCAAGAGTCTTTTTTTCATAGACTCCAATTTTGTCTTTTCCTAGGTCTGAGATTTGTTGGTTAGACTAACATTCACTGCCCATCCCTAATTGCCTTTGAGAAGGTGATGGTGAGCTGCAGACTGTTTGATGAAGATACACCAACAGTGTTGTTAGGGAGGAAGTTCCAGGATTTTGACCCAGTGGCAGTGAAGAAAGGGTGATGTATTTCCAAATATGGTGAGTGGTTTGGAGAGGAACCTCCAGATGGTAGTGTTCCCATGTGCCTGCTGCCCTTGTCCTTCAAGATATTAGTGGTCGAGGGTTTGGAAGCTGCTGTCTAAGGAGCCTTAATGAGTTCCTGCAATGCACCTTGTAGATGGTGCACACAGCTTCTACTGTGTATCACTGAAGAAGGGAGGAAAGTTTAAGGGTGGAGTGCTAATCAAACAGGCTGCTTTGTCCTGAATGGTGTTGAACTTCGAGTATTGTTGGAGTCATTCAGGCAAGTGGAGAATACGCTATAACACTCCTGACTTGTGTCTTGTAGGCATTGAACAGTCTTTGGGGAGGCAAGAGGTGAGATATTCACTCTAGGATTGTTAGCTTCTAATCTGTTTCTGTCCCCACAGTATCTATATGGCGAGACCAGTTGAGTTTCTGGTCAATGGTAACTGTCATGATGTTGATAATGGGAATTCAGCAATGGCAATGCCATTGAATGTCAATGTTAGATTTTGGTGGAGATGATCATTGCCTGGCACTTACATGGCACAAGTGTTCCTCACTACTTGTCAGCCCAAACCTGGATTTGTGCAGGTCTTGTCGCATTTAGACATGGACCGTTTCAGTGTCCAAGAAGTCACAAATGGTGCTGAAAAGAACATCCCCACTTTTTGATCTTATAATGGAAGGAATGTCATTGATGAAGCAGCTGAAGAGGAACTCCTGCAGTGATATCCTGGAACTAAGATGAGTGGCCTCCAACAACCACAACCATCTTCCTTTGTGCTAGATATGACTCCAAATGAACCGCAGTTACAAGTGACATGCAAATTCAAAAGGAAGAAATCCTTTGGATCCTGCTTTATTAATAGGCTTGTAACGTAATTACCAAACAGAGTTTATATCAATGTTTATAACTGGGAGCCTATGAATTTAATAGTGAAGATAGCATTGCACTTCTAAAATCAGAATCATTTCTAGATAAAGACTTTATTGTTTCCATGATCTTTTCTTTAGTTTTCGGCCTCATTCTTCTCCCATATTTTCCTGTCTTTTAGTCATGCACTATTCTTTGACAGAATTGTATGCAACATTTGCCCCAACTACTGCTAATGCTACTTGGTACTGACTGGCTTGCCCTGTTGCTTTCTGTAACACACTCAATAGTTCTGGCGGCATCTGCAGAGGGATAAGCAGGAAGTACTGTTCCAAGCCCAATCTGATTCTTGTTTCAGAAACGAAGACAGGCAAGAAATGTGATGCGTTAAATGGGCGAGTGAGATTAAATAGCAAAGTTGTCATACAACACAAGGCAAAGGGAGTGATAATGGCTGTAGTAAAAAAAAAGCACTGGCCCAGCAAAACAATAAAACATAGACTGGCACTAGGCAAAAAAAAACCAATAGAGAGGACAGAATTCATGGCCCGAAGTTGTTGAACTCAGTGTTGAGTCTAGAAGTTTATAAAGTGCCTAACTGGAAAGGAGCTGCTGTTCTCCAGCTTGTTTTGGGCTTCACTGGAATACTATAACGAATTGGAAACAGAAATGTGACCATGAGAACAATATGATGTCCTTTTAGTGTAACTGACCCTCTATCAACAGCATAAAATCATTACATTTCAATCTCTGTTCAGTTCCCAAGAACAGTCATATTGGACCTGAAACATCAACTGTTTCCCTCTCCAAAGACCCACCAGATTTTCCAGATCTTTGTTTTTATTTTGGATCTCCTACATGTGCAGTACTTTTTTTTAAATATTACTGTAATTTTTGTGGCTTTGTCACAAAAAGCAACAACCATACCAATGTCACCCAAGGGGCAAAACAGCAGAGATGATCAAATTGCTGCAGTGTCAAAAGCACAAGCCGTCATAGTCTATGCTTATGGATCATGTTTTTCTTTTCACTCTTCAAAAACAAAATTAATTGTAACGCAGAAGTTCTGAAATTTATTTGGATTACATATAATTTACAGCACAGAAAAAAGCCATTCAGCAATGGATCTGCCAATGCTCATATTCCATGCAAGCTATTCCTTGGTTCCCGAATACCGACATCAAACACTGTCATTTGAGGTTTATCAGAACAGTTGACAATCTAAAACACAATTAAATTCAATGGGAACAGCTTCAGATTTACCAGATTTCGTTTGCGCAGTGCAGCATTTGTCCTATCCATTGCCACACGACAAATTTATTTTGGAAGTCCCAAGTGTGACCTGGAAAATAAAAAGTCCAGATGTGTTTTGCCATGTAGTAAAACTTAATTACTTTTCAACTCTTAAAGATATGCTATTTCTGCTCAAAATTTAATAGCGCGAGTGCAAAAACAAATTCCTTCTCACTCTACAAAAAAAAACATTACATTTTGGGAAATGTCAAAAATGCTTTAAAGACAAAAATTCATTTTGAGGAGTAAAGACATTCTGAAAGCATTTTGGCTTTCAGAAATTATCCCTTAAAGGGTTACTTCAAGGATTCTGGTTGCTGCTGTTCCAGGAAAAGACAGCAGGTTACAGGAAAGAGTAATTAAGCAGTTTTAAAAAAGCTGGAAACGCCTTGACCCTGGTGAACTGTTTGTAAAAGGGTCATATGTTTATTATGACTTGGAAAGAAAATCATGCCTGGAAAAATGCATTTAAAAGCTGTTACAGCTGGTTGTGCTTTGGGGATCAAGGAGTGACAATTGTTTGGGTAAAGGCAACAATAGATCCTGAAGTTCAAGACCCAACTGAAAGGAGGAAAAAAAGTGAATAGAAGTTGCTCCATTTTCTGAAGTCAACGATTGTAAGTTTTCTGCAAAGTCTGCTTGAAAAATAGTGCATGAGTCATCAATTGTTTTACAGGTTAGGGCCGACAGACCAACTGCATAATTCGGATATCATTCCAAGGAATCCATCATCCATCCTTTTCCCCTTGAGCTATTAACTTTTAACGTTTTGGCAGAACTGAATTTTTTGTGTGTATGCATAATAAAGAGTTAGGGTACTTAAGAGTAATTAACATACTTTCATACTGTACGTTCATTAGGTTTTATCTTTTACTTGACAGGTCTGATTTAATAATAAACTAATAATTTTGTTGTTTACTGAGTGGCTATTCTGCCCAAAGGTTAAAAGTCAACATATAAACTTTTTTAATACGTGCATGGTGTCAGCTAGAACCCAGCTCTTTTCTCTGGGAGCTCTTCTGCTTTCTCACACCACCCACTAGCTTAAGCTGTCAATTACTGTTTTATAGATTAGAGAATTGATTAACATAATCAAACAAAGATCAAACTATTGACACTACAATAACGAAATAAGAACAGTTTACCAAAGCAGATGGATTAGTTGCTGTTGAGAATTTACTTTTCACTGCCAATTCAACAGTATTTCCTGTTCACCTGTGAATGGAAGAGGAAAAAAAAAGTACTGAAATGTACTGAACTTCTGATACCTTCAACTGTTAAATTTTATTTTACATACTTCCGTACAGGGCTTGAAAAATGCCCCTCTACTGGGCTAAAAGCGGTAGGATCATATTCTACGTAGACCAGATTTCTTTCAAGCAGGGAATTATCCCCAAAGATGGTGCTCAAATATTATAGACATAAAAGTGGAATTTAACAACCTTAAAGCTGAACGGAGTAGAGGCAGGGAGAAACCCTACATGCGTGCACCAGCCAACATGAAGGTAGGAATTTTATTTGACAGGAACGCAAATATTAATCCTTATGTGGTTAATACATTTTTGAGCAAATTTTGGTGTTTTTTTTGTTGAAAGGATAGTCCTCTATGTAGCCTGTCTTATTTGAGTGTAAGCTTTATTTCTTTATGTACCCAAATGATATTCTGGAGGAGGGAGAGGAAGATCGATTTTGAAGGAGGATTTTAAGTACATTGAAGTGCATTAACAGCGGCAAATAAGCTCCAATTCTGAGCTCTTGCTTCAACGATGCGTGGAGGAAATTTAAAATCTTACACCTGATGAACTAGACAGCAGTGGTTTTATTTTTCAGGTATGATTACAAGACATGAAAAAAACAAAATAATTTTGGAATAACCACATGACCCAAGCCGAAAGGTCACGCAGCACAGTCAACCTTTGATAGTTGGGCCAGGTTCAATATTCAATAACAGCCTCAAATATTTTACGCATAATAGCATAACTGCAGACGTTAAAAGGAAAACAAAAAAAAAGACAATGGCCAGAATTCTCCACTCAGTCAAATCTCCATCCACCGCAGCGGAAACAGAGAATCTCAGCCACAGGCAAGGTCAGAGAATTCTGGCCAATATGCTTCAACAGCCTGAAACACTAACTCTTGGGCCTGTCTATGGAGATGCTTCCAAGCATTCTGCACCAATGTGATTGGCACTCCAGCAGACTGGCCTCAACATAGAAAATAATTCTCCCCCTGTGCTCCCACCCCAAAAAACAACCAATTGAAGTGACTATTATAAAATAAAGGAGTGCTTGGGATCGAAACCAGATTCTCCACAGCAGAGCAACTCCAAGGGGAGGAAACTGAATGCAAGACTGAAAACATCCACTTGAGGGAGCCATTTACTGCAAAAGGTTTACTTTTAAAAAGACTGAACATTATCTACTAGTCCTTCGCACTATGGACTTCATCCCTTTCAATGAATAGCTTTCTGTCAATAGCACGGAACCTGGCCAGAGCAAGCTACACAAACAAAAACCAAGCTGAGAGCAAAGCCTAAAACAATTAAAGTTTATGTACTAACATCTGGGAGCTTTTCATTGGCCTTAGCAGCTGGAGTACAAAAAAGGACAACAGAAGGTGAAATGACACCAGAGTGGACAATAATTACACATCCACAGCTGGAATGTACACTCTTCAATCATTTCTCCAAAAGCCCACAGATTGTCACATATACATTTAGATTCAAACAACTTGTACCCCAAACATGAACCTATGCTTTTATTTCACAGGCAACTTCAGGACAATCAAATATTGAAGCCAAGTCCAATGGAAATGAAAAATTTGCAATTCTTTTCCCATGCTCAACATAAACTTCAACGTGAGCTTTCACAGCAGAAATTCCTGTTCCATATCATCATAGTGAAAGGATCACTGGCAAGACATGAATTTAGTGGCTGCCAGCTGTTTTGACACTGCCTAAAATAAAACATTACGCATGTGATGTCTAACGTGCATTTGGTAAAGAGAAAAATGCATGATTCAATAAAACTCACCAGAAATCCCAATTCACCAGTTAAAAAAAAAGGCAGCAGAGGGTCACCTGCATTTTTCAACAGAGAAATCAACAGGCTTAACTTTGTCTGCATTTACTAGCTTACAAAATCCTAATTTAGAATTAGTACCAGTATTCACGAAATCACGTTTTATTTATTTGTCAAAACTTCATGGCTTTTATCCAGGCTGGAGATGCCTTGCACAATGAATGCTTCTCAAAAATGAACAGAGGAGAAAAAGACAATTTAAAATACAGGGTGATGTCCTGTATCGTGATAGAAAACTCATGTCAGAAATTCTAACTCGCATGAATGCTATAGCCTGAAGGTTTCCAGTACTGGACTCAATCCAGAGGACACAAGTTTAGAACTGATTACAGCAAGTAATGTGTGGCTGGGCACCAGAAGGACCATTAAAGTCATAAAACTTGTAAAAATACAACAGATTCAATGACGTCATTTCAAGGAAGGGAGCCTGCTAGCCTTACCAGCCCTGGACTATATATGTCCATGCAGTATGTCCCTAGAACAACCATTAAGAATACAATTTAAGAAAACATTAGATGCTTCGCTATTACATGCGGATCAACAGAATAGAGGACAGAAAGCTGAAGGTGAGCAGCATTGGAGAGTTCAGGAGAGACAGCAAAATCGAACTGGCCCGGGGAGGTGCAAGCACACCCCAATGAGCAGTAGAGGCAGGCATGTGATGACTCACATATTAGATGCCCTCTTTCCACTACCAAACAGAAGGTTAAATTTTTAATTTATGAGCATATCTAGTAACTCTCCCTCTCCTCAGCATATCCCAAAATTAAAATTGGTAACTTTGCTCTCTCGAGAATACCTGTCCATAGAAATTAAGACTTTTATCATGTCAATCCATTTTCTAAAGTGAGGTTAGAGTGCAAAATTCCAAATTTATGGCAAAATCAGGAGTGGGAAAAATACTGAAATTCACCTGATAGAACAGGGTTTCAGCCCATCAGCCACAAAACAGGCGTGCATTTTACTTTTATATGTTAATAATTGAAGTGTATTTAAGCCAAAGTTTCCACATGTAATTATACAGCTTCTACGTTGTTAAATTGCAAGAGCAGTACGTTGTACTCATGGCCTGGGGACATATATTCCAAATAACTCACCTTGTTTAATACTTTCTGGGAGTATTCAACAAAGTTCCTTTTGGTAGAGGCAGCCAGGATGAGAATGTCATTCTGGCCTTTTCATTTATTTTGTTTTGACTATCGTCAGCTGCGCACAGTCATGGTTCATTTGGTAGCACTCACACTTCTGAACCACAAGGTTTCTGGATTCAAGACCCACTCCAGGATTTCTGCATAAAAATAAGGGTTGACAATCCAATGCCATATTGAGGGAGTGCTGTGCTATCAGAAGTGCCATCTCTCAACTTGCTAGATCGCATCCCATTTGTCCACTCAGGTGAATGCAAAAGATCACATGGCACAATTTCAAAGACAAGCAAGGAAGGTATAGCCAATTTTGATGCCTCAATCAATATCACAAAAAAAAATAAACAATTATCTTGTCATTATCGCATTGCTGTTTGTCGGAATTTGTTGTGTATAAATTGGCTGCTACACGCTATGCACTACACCAGTGATGACAATTCAAAAGTGCTTCATTGGCTGTAAAGCACCTTTGAGACATCCGGTAGTCCTGGAAGCTGTTTTTTTTTGAATAAAGGCACCTTAAGAGAAATACAGAGCTTCTCCTGCCAGACTCTCATCTGAAACATCATCACCTATCCCCTCATCCTCACTACCACTTCCTTCCACCATCCCCTTCCATGGAAACATTAGGGAGATGTGGAACAGAAAGCAGCAGGCTGCTCTTGTATACCACTTACTGATCAGTTCCCAAAAGTTATCAGACAAGAGCCAGGGACTAGGTTGCCACCAACACTATGAGAAGAAAGGAAGTAATTTGAAATATATTTACCCCAAAGAGACTGTTCGGGCAAATAAACATTGAAGCAACTTACATTAAACAAGGAATTAGCATTTAAATCGCATCTTTCACAGCCTCAGGAGAACCCAATGTTGCTTTATAGTCAAAGAAGGTAATTTTGAAGTGTAGTCACTGTTATATGAACATCCAAATTAGAAGCAGCAGTAGGCCATTATTATGCTGATCTAATTCTAACCACAAGTCAACCTTCCCATATACCCACAACCTCACTACATTGTGGTGAAAGGATTACGTGGTAGCAAGCTTCCACAGATAGCTATTTAATATTGACCGGATAACCTGCGTTTTGAAGTGATACTAATAGTATGATAAATGCTTCTCAGGAGGTGGGAAGAAGTCCCTTTTAATATTGTCCAGGGAACTTGTATTTCCAGATTTGCATTATCCAGAACTGCTTTTAAAACCTCTGTGTACAGCATCCCCTCAAGCAGCACTGAAGCAGCAGCCTAGATTATTTGCTCACACCTCTGATTTGAAATTGGACCCAATATCTTCTACGAGTGCTAATGTTACCAGTGAACTGACACTGATACCTAATGGTTATCTGGGGATGCCCTTTATATTGCATGTGCAAGGAAGATACCAAGTTAATCCCAAAATTAAAAGAGCATAATGAATGAAAATACATCAAAAACATGAAGTTACCTGCAAGAATAGGCTACTTTTTTCCTACATATTTAGGATATGACTAGAATACCACAACTTTCCATATCTGCTGCAAAATTAACTAGAAAGTTGGTTATCATTTCATTTTGAGCAAGACACTAACCCGAAAATTTGCTTCACAGCAGGTCATTATTTAGCTCAGATCATCTTGACCCAAGATCAGTTCAATCCAGCAGCATTTAAATTCATCTTTGACAACATACAGTTTATAAGCCAGATCAAAGTTGCTCTGCCAAGTATGTCAGATAAGAGAAGGAAAACAAAGTGAAACTGCAAGTTCCCTTTTCTAAAGGATAAGCAAGCAAGGAATGTAAAAAGACAATTCAGCCCATCATACCCAGTTCTTTCTAACCATTGTAAAACTTGCTAGATCATGGGCTCAAATTAGGATGTTGGATCCCTGAGTGATACTTTCTGCAATTTCTCACTCCTTTCATTCCACAAGAGAACAAAATTCTCCCATCATTGGAGATGAGCATTGTTGACAAAGCTGGTATTTGTTGTTCCCACTCTAATTGCCCTCACAAAGGTTGTGGTGAGCGGTCTTCTTGAACCGACGCAGTCCATGCTTTGTGCTTTTCAAGGGGAATTCCAGGTTTTTGATCCAATGGCAATGAAGAAACAGCAATACATTTCCAAGTCAGGATGGAGTGTGACTTGGAGGGGAACTTGGGGTTGGTGACATGCCAATGCTACCCTTGTCCTTCCATGCAGTTGCTATCATGGATTTGGAAGGTGCTGAAAGACGATTTGGATGTTACTGCAGCGCATCTTGTCAGTATACACTGCAGTCACTTTTTGTTAGCAGTGGAGAGAGTAATTTAAAGTGTTGATCGGGTGCAGGCTGCTTTGTCCTGGATGGCGTCAAACTTCTTCAGAGAAGAAGTTGGAGCTCCATTTACTGAAGCAAATGGAGAGTATTCCATCTCACTCCTGACGCGTGTCTTGTTGATAATGATTAGCCTTTGGGGAGTCAGGAAGCAAGTTACTCATTGCAGAATTCCCAGCTTCTTTCATAGCTGGTCCATTTAAGTTTCTGGGCAATCAATTACTTTCGCACTATAATCACTATATTAATGCAAGAAACTACAAGATTCTATTTTTTGGCCCATTTAACTTTCTCCAACAGTTTCCTACATGATGTCTCATCAACCTCTTTCTGGAAATCCATATAAACCACATTTGCTGCAAATTCCCTGTCCAATAAATCTGTCACCTCTTCAAAGATCTGTATGAAGTTTCGTTGGCATAAACTTCCTCTCTGACATCCAAGTTGGTCATTTTTAATTTTTCTCTTCCTGTAGATATTTAGCAATCTCACCTTCAGTGTTCCAAATTTTCACCTACTACTGATGTTAAACTAAATGACCTGCGATTAGCGATGTTCTCTCTTTCTGAAATTAATAATGCTCTAGATGGTATCCTATCCTGTGGCAAACATCTATTCTCCACAGAATCCAGAAATCTAATTAATAAGGCCTTTACTATAATTTCCCCCTTTTCCCTCCAGATTCCTTAGATGTAGTCAATCAGGTTAATCATAGAACCCTACAGTGCAGAAAGAGGCCATTCAGCCCATTGAGGTTCTGACTGTTTATCATCCTTTTTGTTTAGTTCCATTAAAATCTCAATGAGTCTAATCCCAGAGATCCAACTTGTGTTAAGCTAAGGTTCATAGTAGCTGAGGAGGCCCCAGTCCCATATGAATGTGTCTATATTTAACTTGATATACGTACAAACATGATCTATGTCAAAAAGTAGACTCAAATGCCTACTGAAAACACAGTAAAGGAGTAAATGTGTGAAAAAGTCTGCATTTAATTTGTTCTGGTGCACACAATTCTGTGATTCTGTTTACACCATATAATGACTGCAGAGAGTGTCTCATTGGGAGGTTGGCTGGCCTCACCCTGCTCCTGCTCTTTCTTGATGTCTTTTGCAGTTGTAATCTATTTGTACTCAGTGTGTTGAAAGCAAATAGCAATTCTGGTTTCTGTCACAATCTTCTGTGCCTTTTTCATTAAGGCCTCTTGTGCAGTTGGAACAAACTCCTGCTTCTGATTGATGACCTTGAAAACCTGAGAGATCAGCTGCTGTTGATAGTGGATTTTCAGGTCCCTAATCACCCTGACAATCCACTGGCTGGAGCTTAGCCATGGTGTTGGATGGCTGGAATAGTAGTTCCACACACTTCAGGCCAGCGATATCTGGGTGCGTAGGGCAGTTGTCTCTACTGATGGCAATCTTTCTTTTCTTTCACTGATACCTTTGGACCACTTACCTGACCCATGCCTTAAACTTTCTGGAGGTCGTCCAGGTGATTTTGTTAGTCTTACTGTGTATGGGTAGTGCCCCAACATTTGCAAAGCATCATGGTTTCTTGAACTTTCTAGCACAAACAACAGCAGCTTTTCAGTGCCCTCCATGTTGGCGCCACATGCAGTATACACCACAGCAGTGACACATTCCTTGCTCCACTTTCCATCATTAAACATTCCACCTGTAAACAACACAGCGGTCTTGCAAAAGATGGCAGAACAGTTTCATCCATATTAAAAATGTTTCTTGATGGATGCACCTTCAAGAAGGTGAACAAGATGAGTTTACAGCCAATCATCTGTCAATGCTGCCACAACCACTGTACCCTCACCACTTGCTGCTTGGAAGACTATGTCACGCCTTGTCTTGAATCAGTCCAGCCATCTGTTGATGCAGGTGAACTCCACGTAGTCCAAAACTGCTTTGCCAAGGAAACTCCCTTTCCCAGCAGGGTTAGACTGGAGATGGGAACGTTCTCCGCTTACTGCCTTGAACCACATTACCAGAGCTTCTTCAACATCAGGATATGCAGTAGTTCTCACCTGCTTCCTTGCTAGAGAGAATGCCTGTTGTCAAACAGTTCAAAGATGTTCACCTTGTGTTTCATTATGGTGGCCAAACTAGATGGCAGAACCTGTCACCCTTCTATGATGTCCACTTTCTCCTTTATGCCACTGTTTTCTACTTGCTGTCTCAACTTCATTTTTCTCTGATCAACAACACTTAACTTTCTTGTAAGTTTAGCCACACTTGCAGGTTTTGCACTCTCTTTTACAGGGAGATGATGCTTTCTCCAGCACTTTGATTTTGAACATGTGTGGTCTCACTCCACTCTGACTGATCGGTGCAGTCTTACGACCAGCTAATCCAGAGTTACCAGTGCAGAGTTTCAGTTTATCAAGGGCATCATTCTAATGGATTTGTTATTTTGCCGGAGGGAATGGTTGTCAGTTTCGACAGAAGCCGAATTTTGTATCATCCAGATTTGACTTGGCAATTTCACTGTAATTTCTATAAGGTTTTATTATTTATTATCTCTCATCTCACTTTGAACTAATTCAGGATTTACCTCCTCCCAGCAAACATTTGTCTTTTAAACACTGAATCAAAATATTTAAAAACAGCCCTGCCTATTCATTTCCATATATTTTTTACTCTCTCACTATCCATCTCACTCGCCTTCTTGTTTCCATTCCAATCTACTGTAAATGTTTTTGTACCAATCTTTCCTACATTTCATTCCAGTCTTGAAACTCATTATGGTCACTGCACCCAAAATGCTCACCCACATTTAATGTATCTACTCAGTATATTTGGTTATTTATAACTAAATTTGGCAATACCCTCTTTGGCATGCAAACCTACTGCTTGACACAATTTAAGAATTCTATTCCACTTAACCCCTCCCAGTCCAAGTTAACACATGGATAATTAAAATCTCCTAGAACAGTTACTGTTATTCCTATTCATCCCCTAATCTGTTTAAAGACATTCTCTTCCATTTCCTTTCTACTATCAGGGGATCTGCAGTACAACTCCAGTAACGTAACAATTGCTTTTTTAAAAAATTTCTGATCTCTAACCATATTTACACTGTCTGATCTTCTATTCATGAGCCCTCCAGTGCCAGTCTGCCTCTTACCTTGGCTATTTTGTCCTTTCTAAAATTATAACGCTGTGTTTATTTTCCACTCCTGCCCAATTTGGAGTCAGATTTCTGTTACTGATATTAAACCTTTAAGCTTCCTGTGATCCAATTACTTCTAATTATACCGGATTAGCTCTCACTCCGAGCACTGCAATACGTCAACTTTATCATTGTATTATTGCAGGTCCTTTCCAGTGAAGTTCTGCCCAAGCTGTTTTCATTCTGCAATTGCAGTGTCCATGCAAAGAAATAGAAGCAGAAAGGAAAATCGAGAAAGAAGTTTAAGACTGTTCATTTCTAAGTATGTCTAACAACAATTGACTATCCATAAATCCAACATTCATTAAAAGTATAAAAGCTGGGTAAGAAATATCAATTTATTAAATTGTTCCCTTCCTGGGTCAAACTGGGTGATTTACTAATGCTCCTGCAATTTCAAGGAGGAAAAGATTGGCATTTATTTAGCACTTTTCATAGTCACTGGGCATCGTAAAGAAGTACATATGAAGTGTAGTCACTGTTTCCAATGTTACAATTGCAGTCTAAATGTACCCGAGAATTACTTTAGATATAGTTTCAGATTTATATCCTGACAACATAACCCATAGCCCACAGACTCAGGGAGCACAATATTCCCTGCTGTGTGGCAGTTCCATGACAATGACAATCTGTATTTATGTAATTCCATTAATATAAGGAAATGTCTCAATACAATTTTGATAGCACTTGGCTTTAATTTTTTCCCATTCTTTTCAGCCTCAAAATGATAGTCTTGCTCAGCTGTATAAAATGCAAGTAAATCATGAGGAAGGCTCCAGCTGAATGTTAGAACTCTTAATTTGATTGATAATTCGGCTGGCTCCAAATGGATCCCTCCAATGGAATTGTACTGCACTCAAGTGCATGTGACAGGTTATCCCCTTGAAGATTCCTCTTGAAGGAACACAAGGGACCCATGCATCTGTGCTAAGAAAACGATAGTCATCCAGGTTCGACAACTTAGACCATTGGACATGCATAAAGCTTAGGGAGTGAAATAATAACATTAAAAGGCTAGACGGAAGGGTAATCACTTAACATTGAAGTTCATCTCTACCTTTTGCTATAGCGTGACGCAGCTGTAGAGCCTCAACAAAGTCACATATACAGCTGCAGAATAAACAGAGCTTAATTCAGTCTTTGGATCTGGATTCCACTGAATAAGCAAACTTATTCTCTGTATCTGCAGCAGTAAACAGGTGGAATGCTGATGGATTTTTTGCGCTTTTCTCCACTATTATAATTTATTGTCCGCATTTGTTACTTGAACTGCGACAACAATGCAAACTGCCCACCAAATGTTTCAGTATTATTCAATCATGTTCCAGTTGCCCATTAATATTGACAAGAACACAAGAGATGCAAATAAAGACGGCAGAGAACACTGGTGACATTGGCTTTTGTGAAATGCCGCACCCAAGAAAAAAAATAAGCCGTGGTTGCATTTTACTGGAGAAAGAAAACTTGGTTACCTTATTCATAAAACTGCAAACAAAGAGGGAGAGGAAAAGCAGGCCAATTTAAGGGGGGAAACAAAAGAATACCCAGCATTTAATTTTATTCATCTCATGACTGGACTGTTCAGATTTTTTTTCCATGGTTATACAATCAGCTGATCATTATTGACACCAACTCTGATCCATGAGGCCCATACATTGGACACGAAAACAAATTCATTTACTTCACATTCTTTCTGTAAACCTCTGATATTAACATGTTTTATCAGCATGTGATAGCAAATTGCATTTTTTTTAAAACCCAACACTACAACATAATAGCTCAAAATGCTACCACCTCCAATAAGTTAACAACATTATGTTAACCACAGTTAAGTATGGCATGAAATGTAACAGAAAAGTTAAACACACTTTGACCATTTAATTTGTACTTTTAAAATATCTTTTAAACTGTCTTTGCAGTTACCATGAAAAACTAAATTCAGCTCAAAATACTAACTCACAGTGTGGTTTTTGCTGAAACAATACCAAAGACTTTGGCAAATGTCTGCTGGTGAAAGTTCTCATTGTCTGCACTACTCTAGCATAATCTGCAAATACACTTTCGTAAATGTTATTAGAAATAACAATGTATTCTTCTGGTGCTAGGGAAGAAAAATAGAATTTTTCAGTACCGCTGGACTAAAAGCTGTACCGTTAAGTCTCCAAAGCACCAATCTAAGTATCCTCTATAAACATGCCAACTTGGGAAATTCAGATTTTAAAATTATTACTGTCAATAAGTAGGTGGAATGTTTATTTACTGTTAATGCTTCTGCAAAAAGTTATTCATATTTCAATGTTCTCTGAAAAAGAATCATGTTCAGAAAGATAGCACATACAGCAAACTGTTCTAGCATGACATTTATTTTGATCAGTAAAATACAGAATGGAAAGTTTAAGAACTCTAACCACAGCACAGCCCTGACTTTGTTGCTAATTTAACGGTGAGTTTACAGACGCTCGCCATTATTAATGTACAAATCATCCAGCAACTTGCACTGAAATACCAAGACTGATTAATTATCCCATTTATAAGATAATTTTATCACTCCATTAACCTCCTGAAAATTGACCCCACCCTCCTATGAGGGGTTGGTTTAGCTCAATTGGCTAGCCAGCTGGTCAGTGGTGCAGAGTGATGCCAACTGCACAGGTTCAAATCCTGTACTGGCTGAGGTTACTTGTGCCTTATCGACTTTGTCCCTTGAAGAAAATGTGATAATCATCAAGTTAAATTATCACCAGTCACAGCCTATGGGACTACATTACCTTCACCCATAGAATCAAAGAAATTGCTGCATTTTCACATCAATTGCCTTTTATGGCTGGAACATAATTGTATAAGTATCTTTTTAATAAGATGCAGAGCCATGGCTCAGTTGGGGATGAGCCAAGTAAGTGTCTCTTAAGTTAAAAAGTTATGGGGTTCAAGGGTCACCCCCGGATTTGAGATTTCAAAAACATCAAGGTTGACACTCCAGTGCAGCAGTGAAGGAATGCTGCACTGTCAGAGACATTGTTTTTCAGATGAGGACTCTGCCCTTTTAGCTGTGATCCCATGGCATTATTTCAAAGGTGGGCAAGCAAGCTAACCCGGTGTCTTGTCCAATATGTTCCCTCAACCAACATAAAAAACAAATGATCCAGTTATTATTGCACTGTCGTTTGTGTAACTTTCTGTGCATAAACTGATCACCACTTAAACTACATCACAAACAATGGCTACACTTCAAAAGTATTTCAATGGTTGTAAATCAGACATCTGATGTGCATGAAAGGTGCTATATAAAATGTTAGTCTTCCTTTATTCTGTTATTTGTGTTTTGGTAATGTCAAACAACCACTCTGGCCCAGGAAAAGTAAAATAAAAGTAAAGTTTATTTGTTACTCACAAGGGTGGCTTAAATTAACACTGCAATGAAGTTACTGTGAAATTTCCCTAATGAAAGGGAGCAATTTAATAAATTTGCATAGATTACCCGTAGCCTCCTGTGTGTGAGCTGCTGCTCAGACAGGATATAAGCCTAAACTTTCATAGGACAGCAAGTTATGGAAGTTCTGTATTTGCAAAATGAAAAGCCCAAAAGATGTAAATGATAACTTTTGGGAACCGATTAAACAAAGGGCGAGTAAAAATTAAGTTCTGAAAGCAGATGTGGTAAGAAATTGCAATTTGGTACATGATCATCAGATCTTTATATGGAATTAGGTGACTGCATCAGCTGCCAAAGCTCATCAACTCTTCTAAGCATTCTTTCTGGTTGTATCACAGCTTGGTATAGCTCCTGCTCTGCCCAAGACTGCAAGAAACTACAAAAGGTCGTGAATGTAGCCCAATTCATCATGCAAACCAGCCTCCCATCCAATGACTCTGACTACACTTCCTGCTGCCACAGCAAAGCAATCAGTATAATTAAGGACCCCCCTCACCCCGGACATTCTCCCTTCGGGAAAAAGGCACAAAAGTCTGAGGTCGCGTACCAATCAACCCAAGAACAGCATCTTCCCTGCTGTCATCAGACTCTTGAATGGACCTACCTCACATTAAATTGTTCTTTTTCTACACCCTAGCAATTGCTGTAACATTACCGTAGAACCCTAAGTGCAGAAACAGGCCCTTCGGCCCATCAAGTCTGCACCGACCACAATCCCACCCAGGCCCTATCCCCGTATCTCTACACATTACATTCTGCACTGTCTCGTTTCCTTCTCTATGAATGATGTTTTGTCTGTATAGCACACAAGAAACAATACTTTTCACTGTATGTTAATACATGTGACAATAATAAATCAAATCAAAAACATTCCACCAAGGGCAAAGCAATTTTTAACCCACAGCATCAAGTGTGCACTGCAAAAATTTCAAAAGCCTGGCATAAAGACTTAGGTTTGCAAGTCTGACATATCTAGCCAAATTAGTAAAATGGAAGATTTGTAATGTTATTTCACTAAGTTCCCTGGCAGAATTAAAGGCAGATGTGGCAATGTATAATTCTACCAGCTTAATGCCAGGAAACTCTCTTCTCCAAGTACAAAGGTCACAGGCTCAGGTTTCCTATCAGTAGTTGAGCACATAACTTTGGCTGGCAGTAGTCAGTGCCAAGGGAAAGCTGCATTGACACAGGCAACTTCTTTCTGACAAGTTAAACTAAGGCCCTGTTTACGCACTCAAGCCGACAATCCAAAAGCACTATTTGAAGTAAAGCTGCTCTGGTGATGTCTTGGCCAATATTCATTCCTCAACCAGCATCACCAAAACAAAACAACTGGCCATTTAGCAAATGTTTGTGGGGCCTTGCACTGTCCAAAGTGGCTGCTCCATCTCCTACATTATAGCAGTGACTATATTACTAAAATACTTCAGTGGCTGTGAAACTTTCGGACACCCTGAAGTGTATGGAAGTGAAAGTGTACCAAGTAAATCAGAATTATTTCTTCACAGATCTGGGTTAATTATACTTGTTCAAACTCCAGGGATGAAACTGCTGGTGACTCAACCAGACATGTCAAGTGTTTAAAAAAAAGTCCCCTCCTTACAGGCAGAGCCAGTGTCAGGTAAAAATGCTGTAATTGGTGCCCAAATAGAAATCACTGGCAAATTTATTTGGGAATTTTTGGCATCTTCAGAACAGAGAAATCAATTTTGCAAAAACATTAAACATAGCTCTTTCCAAGTTGTACCCACTGATGAAATGCACAATTATTTTACCACCACTCTCTCCGTCATTAAGCCTCCCATCCCTACCTCTAATTTCCTTTCTGTATGTCTCTCAATGGCTACCATTTTATTCAGACTAAAGCTTTTTATTTTCCTTGTTCATTTGATAGACAAACTCCAGGCCTGACCAGCAGCAAAACAATCACCTTTCTGAAGATTTAAACACAGGGAGTTCTATCTGTGCAAGAGTTTCTTATGACTGGTCTTGAACTGGGTCGCAACAGCACAAGGTAACTTCTCTGCTGAAAGCCTTTAATCCATTTTTGAAAGAGGTATCTTCAATGGAATGAATATATGCATCCATAAATAAGTCTGAAAGCCTTTTCTCATTAGTTGAAATTTCCTCCCCCTCCATAAAGTAGAGCTATCTGTTTTTAAAAGTTTGGCTTAAATCTTGACAGAAATAACTGAACAGTTGTACAACTACTTACATGCTTCATTACCTTACACCAGCTCCTTAAGGCTAAATTATGAACAACAGTTGAGGAAATTTGTCAGAACACAAAAGCTGCAGATTAATAACTACTTTTTAAGCACTAACACTGCAAAAAAGGTCAATTTAAACCTGCTTTTAGTTTTCATCAACAAAGCTTTAATTAACAAGCAAACTAAAGCTCTTCAAAAATCATCAGTTACCTGGGTGGCAAAACTGACCCACTATTACACATCTGAGGCATCAGACTTTGAAGCTCAATATAAAAACTTATCTGGCTTTTGTAACAGAAGATTCCACTCACAGGTTTTTGCCTTTACACTAATAAACTGCAACACTACACCCACTACTGACTCAGGACAAAAAAAAGACACTTTCATACTTAAAAAGAAAGCAGAGCTTTCTAATTAACTGCCATTATCTGGTAGTGCATGTCAAAGGTCGACTATGGGCAATGTGCTTTTGTACTATTTGTCACTCATTTGAAGTACAGAAGGGAGGAAAGATAAAAGCAGTTGTACGCTATTGGAGTCAGCATTATCAGCAGGTGCACATCGCTGCAACTACAAGTATTGTGGGCAATGCAGCAACCACATCACTCTCAGAACCAGTGTATTGCCAGCTTGAATTCTGCATTAACTTCCTATGGTTAGTGAGAACTAGGCCGTGAAAATATTTTTCTGTATAGCCAAACCATATGAATGGATTTTTTTTTGTTCATTTGGTGAATCTACCATTTTCTTAAACATATGCATTGTCATATGTGTAAAGGTTAAAGTACTAAAGAGCCATAAAACAAGTGGTGTCCATAGTAGGGGTCCCAATCTTGATTCAATTGACATGTGCACTTTTTTTTTACACAATTTATCATAACTTCGAGACGCTAATCTACAAGATCATTGCTTTGGACAACTATCTTCACATACAGGTATCAAGTATACCAACAGTAACATATTTATGGACTAAATGAGCTGACTCAAACTACTCATGCAGTTTTTAATATATGTGAAAATAATTTCCATTTTTATTTGGATCAATTGTTTCTGTGGAATGTCAGAGAAAGAAGCTCGTACATCTCAAAAGGCATAAATTGCAAATGCTGTGCGTCATGACCACGCACAAAATGGCAACATAACCTGACAGCATGATAGCTGTTGGTAAGCAGGACAAGTAGCAGGTCTTAACCTAAAAAGATCTTTGCCAATCTTACTTCCACTGTGCAATTTTCTTAATGGTTAACTGATTGCGTGCCCCAAACTGGCAGAAGAGGAATGGATCACTGCTCTTTCTTCCCATAAATCACAGATATTAACTCAATTGGAGCAAAATGATGAATACTCCTGCTTATGCTCAGGTGGATTTCTGCAAAAGTGTACTGAATACTCCCCATAGGTTCCTGCAACAAGTACCATATTTTCAATTAGAAATTGCAGTACATAATAAACATAGTCCTCTTTACTTCACTGTCCATTGCAGTCTTGTAGAAGGTCAATTTTCTTTCCAATTATTTATTCGCTGAGCAGAAAATGATTCCCTGATTATTCTGCACTGATAAGGCAGGAGCAGACATAATAGAGAATATCTTGCAGTTGCTCGGGCCACTGGGCCAGAGTGGAACAGGTCGGTTATGCCATCAAGATCAATATACTCAGATTGAAACTATTTTGACCAGGACCACGTTTGTCATGCCAAAGAAGATTAATGGTAAAATAGATTAATTTCGATGTTAAGAAGAATTAAAATGAAAGAGTGTCTTTTAGGTAAGGCTCCAGAAGGCACCAAAGCCACTTTTTTTTTCAAATTTATGCTCATTTTTAGTGTAGATTTCACTTATTAATAGTGCTTAATATTGGTTGTCGCTGTCATGAAGCATTTTTCGGTTTCTTTTTTCCAAAAATATAACACTAACAACAGTCTAGTAATTCACCAGAAACCCACCTGTAACAGAGATATTTCCAGTAGCTCAACAGAAGAGGGATTGAAATTTGGGGGAAACTGGAAAAGGCACTTCCAAAAAATCTCAGGGAACAAGGCCAGTAAATTAAGGATCTCATAACGGGCAGCAAAGCAAATTAAAACTAATCATCAGGATTGGTTTTGAAGCAACATCACTGCAGCACTTCGTACTTAAATGGTAAAACATAAAAGGCTGTATTGCCAGAGCTGAATAAACATCAGAGTCAGACATGCAACATTCACCATTTTACCGTCAATCATACCAGAATGCCCTGACACATCTATTTCACAAAGACTGAGAGGAACCAACTATTCAGAGTCCAGTCAGTTGCAGGCTTGCACTATCATCTGCCAATTTAACAATGCAGTTTGTAATCCAAGGTCATTTTTTGCCTCTGTTATCTTTCAGAGAAGCAAAGAGGTTGACCAGCAGCATCAGCCAATGTGCTACCCACATCTTCACTGATGGCTGTTAATATCCGCTCCTCTCTCATTGAAGCACAGCAGCAGCCCAGCATGGATGCCCAAACTTAACTGCACTGAACCATCCTACATAAGGAGTTCAATGATGGCAGCCATTTGATCATCATGCTCATTTACTTTTACCACACATCCTGCACTGGGTTACAGTGATTTTGTGTGTCATGTTTGTCGAAGAGAGAATATGACAAGGTTTGCAAATTACAACTTGGCGAGTGCTCTGAACAATATATCACCTTTATGACCTGGGGAAATGTTCATGGAAGGCATTAAAAAAAATTACTCCTTATGTGCTTAACAAAACACATACATTGCACTATCTCAAACACATCACAAGAAAATCTTCTTAGTTTCACATCACTTAGTAGACACGGCTCTATAATGTGGATTTATGCAGGGCTGGCTGTAATTGCAATTACTTGTAACCAATGTAAGAGAGAAAGACAAGGACCTCAGTTGTCTTTGATTTACGTATGAATAAATAATACAAAATAAACCTGGTGCTGTCACAATGGGGAAATCCTATTTTCAAAAGCCATACAATAACAAAAATGCATTAACACTGGTATTACAAGAATAGAATTTTTATAGTTCATACACATCATGCCTTTTCAATAGCATTAAACTGAAGTGCAGCAGGAAAAAACCCCTGAAATCTTTTCAGATTGGCAAATGTTTCCTTTCCCACTGAGATGTCAGTTAATACTGATGTTCAGCATCTGAAGAGAAAACTTGATGTTTATGCAGTCAAAGTTTTGCTACTTCATTTACAATCTTCACTAAACAGGATACAGATGCTCTTTTGAAAGCACTCCTTTCCTGTGCCAAAACCAAAACCTGCACAATGGCAGCCATGGCTGTAGTGCATGCCATATGGGACCACTGCAGGTGTAAATACTGTTAAATAATACTCACATAATTAGGTCCTTTTGTACATGCTTTCAAATGTCTCTGAATCAGTGGGCAACACAATGAAAAGCTTCTAAATTGGATTGCAAGAAATCTATTAATTCAGCTGTTCACTGAAGTCGTCACGCTGAGGACTTCAAACTTTAAGATTTAGGTGTTTTTTCTGAAAGAAACCAACTAGCAAAAAGAAAAAAAACCCATCTACATGTACACAATGAAGCAGGATGCATTACCTTCTCCTTTAAAATGGTATTTAGTGTGTTTCAGGCTTCCCTACCATTCTCAGCCCACTCTAAATTCTGGTCTGCCACAATCTCTCAACCATCTCAGAAATAAATAGATAAAAGAACTAATCACAAATTTCAAAACAAGTCAGGTCAGTTCCCTTTGCCAAGCTGAAGCACTTTAAACTGACAGGGAGTGGAAAATGTTCATTTGCCAGCATCCAATTGGGAACGAGCAACACCTTTTGTTTTGTCTGGCTACTGGCATTTCCCAGCACTGTTGCTACCTTTTTGTTCGGCCGGAGTCAATGCAGGGAACAGCTTACTGTGACCTTCAAGGTCACAGTAAAATAAAACTTGTAATAATCTAAGAAACTGGCCTAAATAGCAAGCTCTGGAATCCCGTGATTACATCTCACAGTTTGATACAGATAAAAGGACACAGCAACAGATGAATAGGGAGGGCAAGTACTACTGAAATAGGGTGGCAGGGATGGTACAAAGTGAGGGTTGCACTTAGTAACAAAACAAGGATAAAATACAAACTAATGTCTCACCACTTTTGTTCAGTATGACCACCTTGGCTTATCTTGTCATTGCACCCATCTATTATGCATTTCAAAAGTGAGCCAAATTGATGCTTGTTAAATAACACACATGAAACAATTTTCTAATTCATGACACATTTAATCGATCATCAAATATCCTCATACCAAATTCAGAGTGTGCAGTTACTGATTGATAATTATTTTTCTTAATATGTCTTACTAGATTAGTTATGTTATAGAACAAATATATCGGCATGTAGGAAAGATGCCCTCAACTGTAAATGTTAAATAATCAGATCCAAAATTAGCAAGAGACAAATAAAGGCTGCAGATTTTCATAGTTCCCACGTGTAGAAATCTTAAAATGCAAGACAGTGTTTTATTAGTTTTCAAGGCACAAGCCCTATGTAGACGTGGGCTTTGGACAATATGCTCTGCCACAAATGAACAGTCACATGCATCTTCAGCAATTCCAAGCCTCTGAAACCTTCACAGAGAATGAGGTTGCCAAGTCTCCTGCTGGTCCACAATCCCCACCATCTGAATGCTGCCAAATACTCATTATTTAATGAAAGCAATTAACATTTGTCTCTGCTGATACATACTTTTGTCCAGTTGTGAAGAGGCTGTCCTTTACATGTCATGAAGTTACAAGGTTCTAAATGGTGTTTTGGTTGCAAAACTATCCCTACAGAGGCAACGTAAAGGAAGTTAACTCAAAACAAATCCTGACCAAAAAAGGTAATATTCTCTTGAATGCCTTGAAATATTATCCAATACAGTCTTCAGTTATTATATAGCACACATTGGTGTCAATGTGATTTACCCATTGTACTTGGTAGAGAGTAAAACCAAAAAGAAAAATGATCAATTTTTTTTAAAATCATGAAATCTCACTGATGATTCTTCCTCTTATTTGTTCACAATCGTATTCTGAACATTATCACTATGGTAACTGCAATTCAATGAGGCATGGAACAGCTGATTGAAATTTTTTGAAGACCTGATGTTCAGGCTCAGTAAAGCCTTTTACATGTCAAAGTGGTAAATACTTACTGCACTACCCCAGTCGGTGTATCTAAAACGCTCTAAGCAGCGCCTTCAGAATTTACTCATATGGTGACAGAAATGGTCACATCAACTATTGGCGCAAAGTATGGACGTGCAAGTGGTGTGGATTGCAATACCAACTCTAGCTTTTGGGGAAATTGATAATGAGAAAGATAAAAGATGGCATGTGCCCACAAATTTGAATATGCAGGATTAGTAATTATATTTAATTAAGTCTTGCAAGAGCTGTGTTCTTAATACAAGTGGCGAGGATTAATAATGGATAATCAGCATGGACTTGTTAAGGGAAAATCATGTTTCATGAACTTGATTGAATGTTTTAAGGAAGTAATAAGGAGGATTGACGAAGGCAGTGCAGCTGATGTGATTTACATGAATTTTAGCAACACATTTGACAAGGTCCCTATTGGCAGACTGGTTAAAAAATAAAAGTCCATGGGATCCAGGAGAATGTAGCAAGCAGGATATAAAATTAGCTCAGTGGCAATAAAAAGTGTTGACGGATATTCCTGCAACTGGAAGACAGTTTCCAGTGGGATTCCACAGAGCTCAATACTCAGTCCCCTGCTTTTTGTAATGTATCTTAATAGTAAATGTAAGGGGGCATGATCAAAAAGTTTGCAGACCACAAAAACTGGCCATTAGTTGACATGGAGGAGAATAGATGTAGACTGTGGCAAGATATCAATGGACGAGTCAGGTGGCCAGAAAAGTGGCAAATGGAAAAGTGAGAGATGGTGCAAATGGGGAAGTCAAACAAGGCAAAGGAATACATAAACGGGAAAATAGAGAGAGCTGTAGAAAAAGTGAGGAACCTTGGAGTGCATTTCCATAGATCCCGGAAGGTAACAGAACAGGTCAATGAAGCAATTAAGAAGGTATACAGAATCCTTTCATTTATTAGCTGAAGTAAAGAATATAAGAACAGGGAGATTCTACTGGAACTATTAGTTAGACATCTATCACAAGACTTAGTTAAATATATTACTAACCCTATATATTTAAATCTGCAGGGACACACCATCTTTTACCTTTTTCATTATCAATTTCCCCAAAAGTTAGAGTTAGCACTGCAGTCCCCACCACTTGCATGCCCATACTTAGCGTCAATAGCTGAGGTGACCATTTCCGTCACTATATGAGTAAATTGTGAAGGCACTGCTTAGAGCGTTTTGGACACACCGACTGACTGGGTAGTGCATAAGTATTTACCATTTTGACACGTAAAAGGCTTTGCTGAGCCTGAACGTCAGGTCTCCAAAAAATTTCAATCATCTGCTCCATACCTCATTGATTCACAGTTACCTTGGTGATAATATTCAGAATATAATTGTGAACAAATAAGAGGAACAATCATCAGTGAGACTTCCTGTGTACTGGTCAGCTCATTTCACAAAGGACGTCATTTCATTGGAGAGGGCACAGAGGAGATTTACAAGGATGTTGTCAGGTCTGGAGAAAACTGCACCTAGAGAAAAGATTGGATGACTGAGGTTGTCCTCCTTGGAACACCGAAGGCTAAAGGGAGATTCAACTGGGATGCAAAAAGTTGAGAGGGGTCTGGATAGGGTGAATGGGAAGGGCTTGACAGAGAGGGTCAATGACTAAATGGCATAGATTTAAAATGATTGGTAGAAAGATTACAGGGGAGATGAGGAAAAATGTTTTCACCCAGAGGGTGGTGAGACTCTTTACTTAATGGAACATAATGACTTATCTTGTTTTAAAAAGCACAGCTATCGTGAGACTTAAATCGGCAGAAATTAGAACATAGAACACCACAGCACAAACAGGCCCTTCAGCCCACAAATTGTGCTGATCATATCTATACCTACCAAGCCATAGAACTCTGTGTAACTCCCAATCCCATTTGATCCCATATACTCATCCAGAAGTCTTTTAAAAGACCCCAGCAAGTTCGCCTCTACCACCACCAACGGCAGCCAATTCCACTCACTCACCACCCTCAGTGAAAAACTTACCCCTAACATCTCCTCTGTACTTGCTTCCCAGCACCTTAAACCTGTGTCCTCTCGTAGCGACCATTTCAGCCCTGGGAAATAGCCTCTGAGAATCCACCCTATCTATCCCTCTCAACATTTTATAAACCTCTATCAGGTCGCCTCTCAACCTTCGTCTCTCCAGGGAGAAGAGACCTAGCTCCCTCAACCTATCTTCATAAGGCATGCCTCTCAATCCAAGCAACATCCTTGTAAATCTCCTCTCCACCCTCTCAATAGCTTCTACACCCTTCCTGTAGTGAGGCGACCAGAACTGCACACAGTACTCCAAGTGGGGTCTGACAAGGGTCTTATATAGTTGCAGAATTACCCCTCAACTCCTAAACTCAATCCCTCGATTAATGAAGGCCAGTACACCATACACCTTCTTGACCACATCCTCCACCTGCGAGGCCGATTTAAGAGTCCTATGGACCTGGACTCCAAAATCCTTCTGCTCTTCAACACAGCTAAGACTCCTACCCTTGATATTGTACTCCTTCATCCCACTGGTCATTGGTCCTGCCAAAGATGGCAGTGCATCAATTGGTAAATTTTCATGATGCAAATTCACAACAAGATGGACCTGAATTAATTGGTCAGTTACTGTAATTTTGGTGCAGATGATAAATATAAAGAAGAAGGGGCAAACTGTCTTTTTAAATAGAAAATTACCTTTACTGCTATAGTTTAAAAATGCAGAACAATATATATTACATAAACCTCTAAACTGGATATGCATCTCCATGGTACAGACCAAATGCTGGAAAGTGAGATTAAGCTGGATAGTTCATTTTTCAGCCAGCACAAAGATGATAGACCAAGCAGCTTTTTTCTGTGCTGTAAACATTCTATGATTATGTTCCATTACTCTTCCGAGATTTGCAATTTCACTTATAGAATTAGAGAAAATAAATGAATTGTGGCTCATATGGTTTTATAAAAAAGAGGATTAAGATGTGAAATTCTCTGTTTATAAATTGTTAGCCCATAATTTCAAAACAGGAATCTAGATAGATATTGAAGAGTACTATTGATCTCCCATAGCACTGAGTAAAGGAGTCGAAAACTGTAAATTTCATGTGAATCAGCATGAAAAATGAGAATAATTGAAAAATACATGTGTATTGTCACCATTTAAAATTGTACATTCTGCTCTTAAACTTATATTTACATTAGAAATTCCTATATAATTTTTTTGAATGGAAATCACTTTGGCAAACATGTTGGACTGTAATTCTCCCTATTCCCAGCTACCATGAGATTTACTTGAAATTCCTAGCTACCGTGAGACTTACTTAAATTGCCTGAGGTGACAATGTTTTGTTAAATGAAGTTACAAATCCTGGAAGAGCAGTGGAACATAATCACTTATCTTGTATTAAGACACACAGCTATCATGAGACTTAAATCAGCAGAGATGGCAGTGCAGCTAATTAGCAAATTTCCATGGTGCAAATTCACAACAAGATGACCCAAATTAACTGGTCAGTTCCTGTAATTTTGGTGCATCTGATAAATATAAAAAAAGAAAAGGCAAACTGACTTTTTAAATAGAAAACTACCTTTACTGCTACAGTTTAAAAATGCAGAACAATGTATGTTATATAAAACTCTACGCTGGTAGGGATCAAATTTCCATATAAAACTTAATATAATTTTAAAAATCTAAACAGGACAGAATAACATATAACATAATCCAAACTGCTTTTCGTAATACAAATGTCAACCTCACAAACTCATGCTTTAATTAAAAAGATAAACATGTAAAATTAACTAATTTGAATAGTATGGAATACAGCATACTCTACTAGCTGAAGTGCCTCTAAAACTTTGCCACCAGTATCCTTAATTGGATCAGGCCCCAGTTATACATGTGCACTAAGGTACATGGATCCTGGTATGGTAGAACCTCGATTTTAAAATTCTCTTCCTCATTTTTGAATGCCCCTGTAGTTTTCTGTCTCTCCTATCTCTATAACCTCCTCCAGCTTGACATCCCAGCCAGACTTCTCCATTGCTCCATTCCAAGCCTGTTTCACTTTCCCAAATTTCATCGTTCCCTGAATGGCAGTGGAACCTGCAGCTAATTAGGTCCTAAGCTCCAGAATATCCTCTGCAACTCTGTCCCCATTTCTTTCCCCTTAAGATATTCCTGAAAACCTCCAGCTTTGGCCAGGCTTTTGGTCATCTATCCTAACAGCAATTTAGGTAACTCAATTTTGAACTGTCTTTGATAATGCCCCTGTGTAGCACCTTTTGGACATTTCACTGATTAAAGTTACTATATAAATGCAAGTTGTTACATATGCATTATTTTGTCTGAGATCTTTAAATTAGCTTTTGGCTAGACAATAGATCAGAATGCAAGCATCAATAATAATGTATATTAAGGACATATGTTATGACTATAGTGTTTTCTCACGTTGTTACTGGCTGATACAACTTGAAGAATTTTGATTAGGTGCACTCACCTCTTTCAAATACTATGAATGTCCATTTTGTCATTTTAAACTCAAGTTTAACTTTGTGGGTTCAATTATGACCTCAAAACCTGAATTACTTAAAATCTTACAACATGCTTATTTTCAAACCACTGTATTTGAGATTATCTAATTATCCTCCAAATTGGTCACCTAGCAATTTGAAACAAATCCAGAGGTACATGTAGAAAAACAATTCAAAATTTAATGTCTTCATCACTGGTATTGAAAACAATTGGCCAATATAATTATTGCAGTATTTTAACAATATACATATATAAATCAGGCCTCTGAACAGATATTGCAATGTGGAACCGAGCAAATCACTGGAAGATCTTACATCTGATCCCCAGTCTGCCTTGCATTATCCAATTTCACGCAAAGAAATAATCATGGGCCTAAGAAATGAAAGGTACAGAGTTATAAATCATGCAGGAAGCTTTTACTCTCTGTTGCTGGTAACACAATCAGGATAAGATGCATAAAGAACATGCAATCATTCTGCTGGAAAGAGGAAGCATTGAATGATTCGTCCAATTGCTGCGTAGTAACCCATGCTAGCTCAACACTAGTGGATATCCAATGAATCAGGCTTGTGAGAACCCTGTAAATACTCACTATTAGACTCAATTGAAGAATGACCACTTGAGTGAGGTACCAAAGGGCAGCCAGCATTCATGGAACCATAACCCTTTGGCGGGTCCATCACCTTTAGGCAAGGCATGCAGAAATTTGGCAAGGCCAAAGGAAAGCAAAAAGTACATATGACTGTTTTAGTCCTCCGAATGATTTTTGAAACATTGAGCATGTCATGATAGTGAAGGCATGGCACAGGAGGCGGCCATTTGGCCCACTGTGTCTGCAATGGCTCTATGAATGGCACGAGTGCCATTGTCTTGCCTTCACCCCATAATTAAAAAGCAACAATGTGTAACTTTATCAGTCCTTTGAATGCATCAATTGAAACAGCCTCCACCACATTTTTAGAAAATGCAATTTTGTGAACATTTTCTGCACTCTCTCAAATAGCTTCACGTCCTTCCTAAAGTGTGATGCCCAATACTGGACCTATTACTCCAGCTGAGGCTGAACTAATGTCTTATACAAGTTCAAAATAATCTTCCTGTCTTATACTCATGTCCCTATTATTTAAGTTTGAGGATACTCTGTGCTTTATTAACCACATACTCAACCTGTCCTGCCACCTTCAATTACTTAATCCCATATATACCTAGGTCTCTCTACTCCTGCATTCCCCTTTAGGGTATATTTTCTCTTCATGTTCTTCCTACAAAAATGAATCATCTCGCATTGAACTTCATCTGCCATCTGCCCAACCATTCCAACTTGTCCATGTCCCTTTGTCATTCTACACTATCCTCCTCGGTTTACAAACGTTTCCACAAGTTTTGGAATTCTGCCCTGTACGCCAAGGTTCAGTTCACTAATCGACATCAGGAAGAGCAAAGGTCCCATAACTGACCCCTGGGAAATTTCACTACAAACCTTCTTCCAGCCTGAAAAACATTGATTAACCATTATCCTTTGATTCCTGTTTGCTTGCTGTAGCTGTGCAACTTCTCAAAGACAGTTGTCCTGAAAAAGTTGCTATTATAGAACAATTTTTTGAAATATGATTACTAAGTTTTGTTTTTGAAACCAATCTCAAAACCTCTCAAAAACGTTAAGGAATGGGAAAATTCAACTTTGGCAATATCTCCCAACCTGTGACGTCCGCTATGGTCAAGGACAGCGGCCGCAGGTGCACAATAACACTTTGGATTCCAAACTTCCCTCCATGTCTCAGAAATATAATGCCATTCCTTCATGGTTGCAAGATCAAAATGCTGGAACTCTACCTAAGAGTGATGGAGCATTTTCACCAAATGAAATGTCTGATCAAGACAATCCATCACCTCCTTCCCAAAGGCAGCTAGGGACAAGCAGTCTTACCAGCAACATCCACATCCCCAAGAGTGCTCATTTTAAAAACTATGCTGTGGCTGAAATAACATTTGTCCACAAATTCCAATGATGACAAAATACTATGCAATCCTTAAGTCATATGAGTGTAAATATAAATTTGTACAGGCAATTCCCTATACAAGAATTCATAACCCTAACTGGCACCAGACCATCAAAATGCCAAAAGCTTGTTACTTGCCCAGAGGGAAGAAATAACTGGAGAATGAGTTGTGCCACTGCATAATCAAGGGGCCCCTATGCTTTTAAAATCTACTGGTCACCCTGAAATCCACTCCACTATTTCAAGGGCCAAGTGACAAATAAATGCACACTCAATTTTTTAAGATCATTTTACTATTACTATTGTAATTGCTATCTGAACTCCAAAAGGTCATTCTGAAGAGAGCTTCAAGATTTATACAGCATGAGGAATTGACTACATGTTCTTTGATGAAGTATTGGAGAGAGTTGATGAAGGTAGTCGGACCAATATGGTGCATATGGGATTTCAAAAGGTTTTTTTTTTAATTCATTCATATTCAAGATGTGGGCACCGTTAGCATTTATAGTCCATCCCTAACTTCTCGAACTGTTGCCATTTGTGCATTCTAGGTACACCCACAGTGCTGGTAGAAAGGGAGTTCCAGGATTTTGACCCATAAAGTACCATATAATAAAATTAATAAAACCAGAAGGCAAAAGCTACATGGCCAAAACTGGTTAAAGGATAGAAAGTAGTGTGTTGTGATCAACTGTTGTTTTTCAAACTGGAGAGAAGTATTTAACAATGCAGCTTAGAGCTTAGTATTGACACTCATTAATGGCTTGGGACTGAACATGCAGGGTATAATTTCTAAATTTACAGATGACAGGAAACTCACAACTGTAGTGAAATGAAGACATGGAACATAGAACACTACAGCACAAACAGGCCCTTTGGCCCACTAGTTGCGCCGATCAACTGAGTAGCTGAGTCAAGCGGTTTCTCGACAGTTCGATAAAATAGGCAGATAAACGGCAGTTACAATTTAATGCAAGTATGGTGGTTCATTTGAATGGGGAGAATAAGGAGGGGCAAATGTAGTGATATTACCACTGGACTACCAGAAACCCAGTGTAATGCTCTGGGGACCCAAGCTTGACTCCCACCACGGCAAATATTGAAATTTGAATTCAATAAAAATATGGAATTAAAAATCTAATGATGATCATGAAATCATTACTGATTGTTGCAAAACCCACATGGTTCACTACTGTCCTTGAAGGAAGGAAATCTGCCATCCTTACCTGGTCTGGTCTGTATGTGCCTCCAGACCCACAGCAATGTGGTTAACTCATAAAATGTCCTCCAAAATGGGCTAGCGACCCACTCAATTCAAGGGCAATTAGGAATGGGCAATAAACACTGGCCTCACCATTGATGCCCACATCACATGAACAAATAAAAAATATATATAAATGAAACGGCAAATATTCAAGGGACTGCAACAAGATTGACCTGAGGCAATATGTTTGCAAATCTTTGAAGGTATTGAGACAAGTTTCTATTTATTTGTTCACAAGCTATGGGCTGACTAGGCCAGCTTTATTGACCTTTCATGGCTGAGAGGTCTCTTATAAAGGCACACAGAATATTTGACTTAATAGAGGCATAGGGTATAAAATCAAGGAAGTCATTGTAAACTATCATTCAGCATCATTTCAGTTGATGTGGCCAATTCTGTACTCCAAACCTTAAGGGGAAAATGCACTACAATTGTACCAGAGTTGAAAGACTGATCACATAGAGACAATAAACAAAGTAGGATTGTTTCCTTAGAGCACAGAAGTTTAAAGAAGATTTGGTGGAGATGCTCAAAATCATGGAAAATTTTGATTAAGTAAGGAAACCTGTTTCCAGTGGCGGAAGGGTCAGTGATCAGATAGGACACATTTAAAATCAATTGGCAAAGAATCAGGAGCGACATAAGAAAAGGCGTTGTGAGCTGGTGTGATCTGAAAGGTACTACCTGAAAGGGTGAGGGGAAGATTCAGTAATAACTTTCAAAAGTGATTTGAGCAAAAAACTGAACAGGGAAAATTTGCAGGGGTATAAGGACAGAGCAACACTGGGGCTAAATTAATAGATTTACAAAGAGTCAGAGCAAGTACAATGAGCTCAATTTGCTCCTACTGTCCTGTACTATTCTACAATCATGGATGAAAGGGTGGGGATAAAAATTATACATATATCATCAAAAATACTAAGATATGTATTCCAAGAAGCATTTGTAAAAATGCAATTAAGTGTACCTATTTGATTTGCTTGAAATCCTACTCAGGCCATCACACCAAAGAGCTTCAGCTGCAAATGATTGAAAAATTTGATAAAAACTTTCACTGAAAGAGTAGAAAGAGGATCATTCGGAAAACCACCAGCAAATGTTTTTGCCTCTTGTACAGCTTCCAGGAGGAAAATCTTGGTACAAATGTGAAAGAACTCAGTAGGTGGACCATCAAGAATCAGATACCTGATCACAGCAGTATGACATTTAGCGACACTGACAGCTAAGACAGAACAGGCTGTTCAGATCTATGAATCCCACATTAGTATATAATAGGACAAAGCAGCCTGGTCATCAGTGCAATTAAGTCCACCAATGTAAACATTCATGCCTCCATTACCAATGTGCAGGGACAACAGTGTGAACCACATGCAAGATGCACCGCAACAACTCAACAAGCCTCTTTTTGGGCGGCACGATAGCACAGTGGTTAGTACTGCTGCTTCACAGCTCCAGGGACCTGGGTTCGATTCTCGGCTCGGGTCACTGTCTGTGTGGAGTTTGCACATTCTCCTCGCGTCTGTATGGGTTTCCTCCGGTTTCCTCCCATAGTCCAAAGATATGCGGGTTAGGTTGATTGGCCATGCTAAATTGTCCCTGAGTGTCCTGGGATGTGTAGGTTAGAGGGATTAGAGGGTAAATGTGTAGGGATATGGGGGTAGGGCCTGGGTGGGATTGTGGTCAGTGCAGACTTGATGGGCCGAAGGGCCTGTTTCTGCACTGTAGGGCTCTACGTTCTATGTTCTTTCGACAATACCTTCCAAACCTGCAATCTCTAGAATAAATGCAGCGGGTGCAATTTGCAAGCTCCCCTCCAAACGACACACCAACCTGACATGGAACAAAATCATCATTCCTTTATTGTCACTGGGTCAAAATTCTGGAAAATCCTTCCTAACAGCACTGTAGGTGTATCTACATCAGATGGACTACAGCGGTTCAAGGCTCATCACACTTGAGAACAATTAGGGATGGGTAACAACGCTGGCTTTGCCAGCAATGACAATAAGCCTTGAAAGAACTAATAAATTACATTCCTCTACATGAGAAAACGATGACGATCATAGCTACTATTCAACTATCTTGCTTGGACATAACTATTTACCCATGTCACCATTATTCCCGAACTTGAGGACATGATTCTCAGTGATTAGAATTAAACTCACTTTTCTGCTAGCTGGAGGGGTCTCTCTGTTTGCAACCAGTGAAGAAACAGCTTAATTGACATTGGAACTAATTTCAAAGCTACTACAGAAGTACATGCTCAAAAAGGCAATCATATATCCTACATTACATAACGGAAGGAAGAAAAGCAACCAAGCCAATAAAACCACTGCCTCAAACTGGCTTAATGGCAAAACTCATCTGAATCAGTTTTGCATTAGGGCTTTTTAATTACCATCTCATTCATGGATTTTCCCTTTTAGCTAAATTGCTAAACGCATTATTCTCAGGATTCAAAAAGAAAAGTACTTGAAGAGGGGAGTTAACCACGTTCAGAATCTCTGGCTGCAGAAGTCTGGACCCTGAATGCCAATCTGCAGTTGAAAAAGTTGAAAGCAGTCCTCCTGAACACGGCAGTCCTGGCCCACCTGAATTTTGATCAGTCGTTTGTGCTGTTAGTTGGCAGACTTGTTAATGTTTTGAGGACCCATTCATGTCAGGTTGTAGAGCATGAGGTCAAGGCTGCTTCACAGTTTTTGCCAATCTTTCAGCAAAGCCCAGACACATCACCTGCTTCATAGATTAGAAAGTGGGTTTATAACAACCCTGATTCAGACTCAAGTGAAACTAAAGCTGGGTGCCAGTAAACAAAGCTGGGTGCTGTATGACTTTGAATTCAAGTATAGTACAGGGAGAGTGCTAAGACTACCTCAGCTGTGTGCTACTTGTGAAGAAGTTAAGACAGCTGCTCACTCACAAGACTTTTTAACTGAATGCAAAGATGTGAAGGAGAGAAATAGTCACAGATGAATTCCACTGTACTATCGATTGTGACAATATTTAAAATATTTCTGCCTTTTTCAATATGCGACTGAACTTATTTCTAAAGCTGTTACATCAATCATATTTTCTAAACATTGCCCTTTGGATCTCCTTATTAGTGTGTCTTCTAGGGTAGCATTAGTAGTGAGGGAGAGGGGAAGTGATGGAAGGAGTCACAGTAGTAATGTCACTGGACTAGTAATCCAGAGGCCCAAGCTAATATTCTGGGGGAAAGGGGTTCAATCCCACCACAGATGGTGGAATTAACATTCAACTACTGATTTGGAACTAAAAAACTGGCATCAATAATGGCGACCATGAAACCATTGTTGATTGTAGTAAAAACCCATATCGTTCACTAATGTGTTTTGGGAAGGAAACCTTACCTGGTCTGTGACTCCAGACTGACAACAGAAAATGGCCGAGCAAACCATTCAGCTCAAGGACAATTAGGGATGGGCAACGACTGTTGCCTTGCCAGTGATATCCACATCCCATGAATGAAGAAGTTTTAAGAAATAATTCCACTTGCAGAATAATCTTCTGGAAGTATTACAGTTTACTCCTGCAGTGTAGACAATGAAAAATTGATTTCTCTCATCAATAACGTACTCTTCATTCTCCAAATGAAGTACTGATACCATGCCCCCTCCCCATCTATCCATGCACACTAATATAAGTTCCAGTTTTGAATTAAAATGCATTATTAAGCCATGGGACAAATGAAGCAAATACTAAGATTTGTTGACTAGAAAAACATTAAAATTACAAAAGCAATAAAATAAGGACAAGTTTCAACTGTAAAATACGGACTTGAAGCGTTAACTGTTTCTCTCTCCACAGACGCTGCCAGACCTAAGTTCTTTTCAGCATTTGGTTTTAATTTCAGATTTCCAGCACTAGCAGTATTTTGCTTTTAAGTAACAAATGTATATTCTTCAAGCAAATCATTCTCACTAAGCAGATTACCAATCCGGATTTCTCTCTTTTGTTGAGAGGGAAATCACCCACCCCATATTCAGCATGTTATCTAAAGGGAACAATAAATGCAGCAAAGCTATTTCTAGCATGAAGATAACAAGGCTAAATACTTGTTATCCAACAAGGATAAAAGAGTAGCATACTATAATACAGTACTTGATTTTGATTATTTTATTTACAGGCATCCTCAGTCAGTCGATAAACTTATCTGACAAACAGCTAAGCTTTACATACTAGAGGACTTGAATTTTGTAGTCAGCAACGAAAGAATGGCATCACCATTCACCTCACTGATAGCTAGGGCTTCAGAACAGAAACGCGCTCTAATTGGGCTGCTGAAACAATCAGATTGAGGAATCCAGAGAGAGAGAGAGAGAGAGAGAGAGAGTCTAAAGCAGGAGATATAAAGGACAAGTAGATTTAAATCATGTACAGAATGCGAAAAATACTAGGAAAATCAGATAAGATTAAGAAACAAAGATTGAGATAAATTTTTAAAGTGTTAAAAATTATTGTTTTTAAATCTCCAACACTAATGAACTTGTGAAGAAATAAAGCTCCACTCTTGTAAAAAGAAATTTTGCAGGTCAGATGGGTTATTTGCCAGCAACTATCATGCCATGAAAAATCCACTTACCCAGATAAAGTATTTTCTTGATGTCTTTCACAAGAAAGTAGTGTGCAAGTAACCCAACTTTATGCCATTCAATGGACTTCATTATCAAGTTTATCCGAGAGCTACTGTTACGTGAAACCTACGGAGAAGGGGGAATCTCTTGACGGCTGCTTCTAGATTTCCAGTTTTAATTGCACATGCAATGATGCCAGAAGTTGCTGTTACAGTCAGCAGGGTGGGGCCTCACAATTATTGCATTTGAAAATTCAGGTCCAAGATCTTATAAGCCTTGTATTTGCTTTGTGCCCAACTACATGAGCATCAGGATCAAATTCTAGGTAACTGTCTCAACAATGGAATACAAGGTTTTTGCACTTATTTCACATAATAAGTGCAGAACCAATGAATAGAGTACAAAAAAACCTTTGTTTTAATTTGATTCAATACATTGTGATAAATTTGGTTCTCAAGGATTATCACTAACTCTAGTCTTGATTTTTACAATGACCCAACGAGTAATCCTTTAAACGTACATCCTGAGGTGGCATTATCTGCTCCACAAGCAGTACATTACGATACTCCGTTTGTTCTTGGAATACAGAAGAGCAAGTGTCAATTTTTATTGATACCAGTATTGTGACTGCATAATCATTAAGGCACAGGGTCAGGAATAATCTAAAATTCCTTCTTGTTTATATAATCCACTGCACTGGTACTGTGCACCCAGTTTGATGCAAACTAATGCACTGAAGAGGTCAGGCAACGTAAGCAGTGACATACTTAAGCCTAACATATAGATATTTTCTCAGGATCAATGGTCTTGATTGCTCTTTTAAGCTGAGTGTTATAACTTTATGGAAACTGACGTACAAAAGCAAAACCCAGGGATGTAACAACAGCATCCCCTAGTGATCTGGGCTGGATACTTATGCTTTTTATATACATATCTCTTCAATCTGTCCAAAGGCAATCCAGGTAATCATTCAGGAGATTTGATATGTTTTTTTATTAGGGGAAAACATAGAACAGATTCATTTATTTCCATCAATACCATTTGCATTTGAACAATATCAAAATAATAAATATGCTTTAATTGTGCTTGCCTGTTTTTCTACTTTTCTTTCTCCTGTGTTCCATCCTGCAGTTTCTCACTGCCTCTAGCTTTTGCAGGTCTCTGCTTAAAAGCCTGACTTCTGTGATTAGTTTTTTTTCTAACTGAGTACCCACTAGCAAGCCCCCTGCCTCCTGGGCAGAATCTGCTAGCCGAACTTAGCAATGACCCCTGTTGAATTCAACTAAATAGATTTGACGCAACTGCATTTAATGTGAATGGTCAACTTCCATAGACTGCAGCACAGTAGTTCCGAAGCCTCCTCTGAAACACATTCTACACCTGTCTGCCTTGCCAATTTAACTCAAGAGTTATATTTAGAACCACAGTAGCATGTTTAACATCAATCACGTTAGGATCCCCACATGAAAGCACAGTATGAAATCCCAAAATGCGACAGTGCTACAAAGTAGCTTTGCCCATTTTATAGATGTGACAATATTAAACGTGGCTTTTTTTTTAAACATTCATCTAATTTTGATCTTAGCAGCAAGTGAAATCAATGTTACCAATCACAAGCAACAAAAGATGTAGCAACGAGTCTGGGCTTTTCATTCACACTCAAATTTTACAGTTATAAAGGTGGTGGATTTTATACTTCCGATCACTTCTAGACACCCCAGCAAGTGCAGCCAGATTTGATCCAGATGACACTATAAAACTCATATGGCATGTCAGCTAACCACTCTGATACTGTATAATGCAGAGGCATTTTTCCATAAGTTGGAAAAACACAAAAGATCAAGATTCAATATGAATTTACACTGCATTAAAAAAGTTAAATTGAAAGTTCTGCCTATTCACACTGATATAGTAATTCAAAAATGTATCAAAGCTCCCAGACTATTTGCCTCCCAATCATCCATCTTTACTTGGCTTACTTTTCGCCCTCCAAAGCTGCCTCACTGACACTGTCAGTGTAAGTGAAAATATTCAATCTGTCCTCTTTCCTAGTATCCCAAGAGACAGAAAGCAACAGAACACACAAGGTAAAGCTATCCTAGTCTTCACCACATGCTCTGTTAACTGCAATGGAATTACAGTATTAGTTATGTCACCTTGACTTCCCTTCTTACTGAAGATCAAAGAGATGAAACACTAAATCCTTACTACCAGCATCCAACATTTTTGCCTGTGACAGTTGGAGCAGAGGCTTGGAAAACTGGATAAAGATGAAAGCAGCATTTCCATTTACAAGAAAACGACTATTTACTGAGACCATTTTGCAAATATCAGCTCCAAACCCTAAAGAATGCTGTCATCCAAAAAAATGTTAAATTGGATAAGTATAAGTGAACAATGTCATAAACAAAAGAGCTTGCAGTTGAAAAAAATGTGCAAAGCAAAACAAGTTTGCACCTTTAGAATTTGTTTAATAGTGCACATTTTAGTTATGTACTGGGATCCAAGCTAGCATTTCCTGTTGGTGGCAATGAAGGAATGATGCCTTGCACCATACACACAGCATTAGTCCACCAAACCCCACCCCACCATCCCATATGGATTATCACCCTTTAAGATTGCCTTGCCTCAAGACCACCTGGCCTTGAGTCTCCAAGTCCACAAAGATTGATTAACATATAAAACAAACAGGTAAGGCCAAAAATTAGTTAAAAACTAAGTGAAGATGAGCACATCAGGAGGATTAATCAAGGATTAAATATTCAAGATCATCACTTATTCACTGGAATTTAGAAGAATGAGAGGTGATCACAGAATCCCTACAGAACAGGAAGAGGCAATTCAGCCCATCGAGTCTGCACCAACACTCTCACCCAGGTCTATCCCTGTAACCCCACATATTTACCCTGTTAATCCCCCTGACACTAACGGGCAATTTAGCATGGCCAATCAACTTAATCCAAATATCTTTGGAGTGTGGGAAGAAACAGAAGTGCCAGCACCCAGAGAAAAACCACACAGACGGGGAGAACGTGCAAACTCCAAACAATCACCCGAAGTCAAAATTGAACAGGGGTGCCTGGCACTGTAAGGCAGCAGTGCTAACCACTGTGCCATCATGCTGTCTGTGAAACAAAGAAGATTCAAAGGGAGCCTAACAGGCAGATGTTGAGGGAATGTTTCCCCTCTGAAGGAATCAAAAACTGGGCCATATTTTCTATATACAGGATCTTCCATTTAAATGGAAATGAGGAGGAATTTCTGTTCTCAAGAGGGTAGTTAGTGTTTGAAATTCTCTCCCCCAGGGAACAGTGAAGGTTGGGTCATTGAATATATTCAAAGCTAAGAACATAAGAAACAGGAGTAGGAGTAGGCCATCTAACCCTTCGAGCCCGTCCTGCCATTCAATAAAATCATGGCTGATCTGAAGTGGATCAGTTCCACTTTCCCGCTTTCTCCCCATAACCCTTAATTCCCCTGTCTATCAGAAACCTATCTACCCGTGACTTAAATATATTTAGCGAGGTAGCCTCCACCACTTCAACAGGGAGAGAATTCCAGAGATTCACCACCCTTTGAGTGAAGAAGTTCCTCCTCAACTCTGATCTAAACTGCTCCCCCTTATCTTGAGGCTGTGCCCTCTAGTCCTGCTGTCCTTTCTAAGCAGGAAGAATCTCTCTACCTCTACCCTATCTGTCTCCTTTATTATCTTATACGTCTCTATAAGATCCCCCTTCAGCCTTCTAAACTCCAACAAGTATAGACCCAGTCTATTTAGTCTCTCTTCATAGGCTAACCCCCTCATCTCTGGTATCAGCCTAGTGAACCTTCTCTGATCTCCCTCCAAGGCCAATATATCCTGCAAGTGCGGCGACCAAAACTGCACACAGCACTCCAGCTGCGGCCTCACCAGTACCCTGTACAGTTGCAGCAAGACCTCCCTACTTTTATATTCTATCCCCCTCGCTATAAAGGCCAACATTCCATTCGCCTTCCTGATCACCTGCTGCACCTGCAGACTGGGTTTTTGTGACTTGTGCACAAGGACCCCCAGGTCCCTCCGCACCGTAGCATGCTGCAGCTTTTCGCCTTTTAAATAATAATCCCTCCTACTGGGTTAGACAGATTTTTGATGGCCCGCAGGAAAATGGAGTTCAGATCACAATCAGACCTTAGTGAATAGTGGAGCAAGCTCAAGCAGCCGAATGACCTACCCCAGCTTCTATTTCTACATTCTTATGACTGTAACGTCAAACAGTCAAATTCTGTCACTGACAACAGTCTTCAAAAGGAGACAATTTATTAAGTTTCATTTCAGTCCAGTGGAACATTTCAAGTCATTTGAGATAACTAAACCCTTTTGTACAGGAATAGCAGAGTGCTCATTTCACAACAAGAAGGTTTAAAAGCTTGTAGTTTGCAGGATTAATAAGCAACTGTAAGAAGCAAGCAGTACTATAGCTTTACAATTCTGAAAAAGAATGAAAGTGTGCAAGACAGTATAATGAACTTCAATTTCAACACAAAGTTTGCAGTGAAGAGGAGCAGTCTGTAGCAAAATATATTTGTAGTTTTGGGGAAAAAAAGTGTATAATGATTGGCTAACAGCATTTAGACAAAGCAAATGGATAAGTAGACTACATCACATTTCAATCTAACTACTGAAAAATTATATTAAAGCGCATTGCCTATCAACTTTGTCCACTATGATTCCTAATTATAGTGACACACTGATTAACAGCACCCAGGTGTTTTTCCAGCTGTGGGTCACTGCGTGGTTTGCATACTTCCCCCGCGCCACCACCACGTTTCTGCATGAGTTTCCTCCAGGTGCTCCAGTTTCTTCCCAGTCCAAAGATATGCAGGTTAGCTGGATTAACCATGGTGAATTGTCCCTTAGTTTCCAAAGATACATAGGTTTGGCAGATTAGCCAGATAAATATGTAGGGATATGGGGATTGGGCAGGGGAACGGGCCTGGGTAAGATGCTCTGTTGGAGATCAGTGCAGGCTTGATGGGACAAGTGGTTTCCTTCTGAATCGTTGGGATTTTATATGTATGGCAACTCTTCACAGTGCAATTACACTCACTTCATTGAAGGCACTGCTGATCCACCAGAGACAGGAGGGTATAATTATTACATGACATGTTTACATAGGTAATTTGCAGCATGAATGTAGACATTTGGATTTACAAAATTAGATTTCAAAATGGCATGCCTTTGTGCCTTGATCCAATTATCCACTCTAAACTTGTTGCACCAGAAGACCACCTGGGCTTTATTTCTCAAATACAGCACCATGGAAGATTGATTCCTCTGTAGACAAAACAGATGAGCGAGTATCTGGTATATATATATATATATATATATATATAGCAATGGAAACAAAGAAGGGAAGGATTGAGCAAAATGTTTAGAATTTAAGATACGAGGGTCAAAAAGAGAGAAGTTTGAGTGATAAGTTTTATAAATGTTAAGCAAGACAGCAAATAGGTGAAACACAAGACTCATTCCTGAAACACAGGAACCAGAAGCTGGAAAAATATAATTGGGTAGCAATTTCAAACAAGTAACAGTGGTCTAGCTAGATAGGCTGGGCGAATGGGCCAGGAACTGGCAAATGGAATTTAATGTTGGCAAGTGCGAGGTGGTCCACTTTGGTAGGAATAATGGTAGGAAGGATTATTACTTACGTGGCGAAAAACTGCAGCAGGCGACGGTGCAGAGGAACCTCGGGGTCCTTGTGCATGAGTCGCAAAAACCCAGCTTGCAGGTGCAGCAGGTGGTCAGGAAGGCGAATGGGATGCTGGCCTTCATAGCGAGGGGGATTGAATATAAAAGTAGGGAGGTCTTGCTGCGGCTGTATAGGGCATTGGTGAGGCCGCAGCTGGAGTAGTGTGTGCAGTTTTGGGCGCCGTACTTACGCAAGGATATTTTGGCCTTGGAGGGAGTGCAGAGGAGGTTTACTAGGCTGATGCCAGAGTTGAGGGGGTTGAGCTATGAGCAGAGGCTGAATAAACTAGGCTTGTACTCGTTAGAGTTTAGAAGAATGAGGGGAGAACTCATTGAGACGTATAAGATGATGAATGGGATGGATAGGATAGAGGTGGAGAGACTCTTCCCGCTCAGAAAGGACAGTAGGACTAGGGGGCACAGCCTCAAGATAAAGGGGGGGGCGGTTTAGAATGGAGTTGAGGAAGAACTTCTTCACTCAAAGGATGGTGAATCTCTGGAATTCTCTGCCCGTTGAAGTGGTGGAGGCTACCTCGCTAAATATTTTTAAGATGCGGGTTGATGGGTTTTTGATAAGAGAGGGGATTAAGGGTTATGGGGAGAGGGTGGGAATGTGGAACTGAGCCACGACAGATCAGCCATGATCTTATTGAATGGCGGGGCAGGCTCGAGGGGCCAGATGGCCTACTCCTGCTCCTATTTCTTATGTTCTTATAAAAAAGAACTTGGATTTTTGAAACTATAAGAAAAATAGAAATGGTTAGTACGGTGGCAGTGTTACCAAAATTCAGCACCAATGCAATAGAAAGCAATAATGAAAGACTGGGTAAAGCTAAACAACTTAAAAAGATGCAAAATCCACAAGAAAGCATCGTATTGACTTCTTTACCTTGAAGACTTAGCCAAAAATGTGCACATATGTAAATCAGGAGGACGTGCACGAAAGGAGAAGGGTAATGCTCCATTTAATTTTTAGCAGCATACCAGAAACAGAGATGGTGGCAAAGGTGAATGCAAGAATAGTGATCAGTAACTGAATCTATTAGACTGGAGGGAGGAGGAAGAAGATTAGATGTTAACCAGAGCTAACTTCAGATGGAAGTAGAAAAAAACTGAACTAGAATAGAGTGCGAGAAATTCTTCTTTGGCAAATCCACGGACTATCAGTGGAACTGACTTAAAACTTAAGGCAAATCGACAAATAAAGGTACTCATAAGGTGATGTGATCATTGTCTGTGGAAGTAGTCAGGATGTATGATAAACCAGATGTGATGTCTTATATACATTCACAGTCCCTAACATCCAGGACCATTTTGAGAACATGCCAGAACAATAAGTAGAAAACCATTTTCCTTATTTACTGGGTCAATACCCTGTCACCACAGAATCTTTCACACAGCTTCAAAAAGCAGCAGCATCAAATGCCTGGATATTAAACTATGTCATCTCCACAAAAGAAAGGTGCACAATAGCTTTGTTAAACAATGTATAGTTAACGTCTGTACATTATCCCTTCCTTTTCAATTTTCCTATGGACATTAACAGATGTGGCGTCGCTTTGAAAATTCCAATTCAACTCAACAATTTAAATTATCAATGCTCAAAACACTCTGCAGTTCGAAACTCAAGTGACTACCAGGTAAAAGAAATAAATGCCAGTCGTACATTTAACTAAACAAACACACAAATGGCATGAATTTTCCCTGAAGAAGCAGATTTTGCCATTCATCTCATTGACCATTGTCCAGCCAGTCTATGACTTCTCAGTAGAGATTGTCTCTAACCCAGTGCTTCCCAAATTGCATTCTCATGTGGCCCCATTTTAACCCTAAATCATTAATTTTGGCAAAACCAAAACAGCAATGAAGCAGCATAGTAACAATTAGTATGTAATTACATTTTGTATTCAGTATATTGTAGTTCAACATATAATATGAAAATCTGTTTTTAAGGCACCTAATAAAAATGGTACTTTGAATATACTCATGTAGGTTTCAGACAAGCTCTCCATAGTCGCTGGTGATAGAACACACAGTAAAGCATTTCTCCAGCCCCACACACACGTTGTAGTCACCCTCTCTCTCCACCTCACACACTTTTCCAAACTCCCCTCTCCAGTCACTTTACTCAGCAGCCTTTCTTCCCAACCCCTTTCACTTCACTCTCTCAGCAGCCATTTCAAACCCCCTCCCCTGTTACTCAGCAGTCCCTCTTCCCAATGCCTCTCCCGCCCCCCCCAAACACATGCACAAACTCCCTCTCCCCAATACACAAGCAAACTCAAGCCCCTCCCCCTTCCCTATCTGGTGCAGAAGGATTTGTGAAACAGAGTGGCTCGACCAGGGTAAAGGCCCTGTACAACAGAGAGACAGAACAGGACACAGCAGTGTTTGAAGCCACCACTCACCTTTCCAGCTCAGCCAAATGCTTTTCTGGTGCTCCCCACACTCTGGACACAGTCAGTCTCTGCTCGCAAAGTTACTTAATTTATGTCACACAGTTGTACCTGTGCACATTAAAATGACATTTCTTATGGTTCCATCGAAGGAATTGCCAGCTACTATTGAATTGTGTGGAACTAGAAAAAATTTGTGCCACAAATGGGAAAGCTAGTTGAAAACAGACAGAATTAGGAATCAGTCACAGATTTGATAGGCAGTAGAAAATGGGCATTGAGATTTTCACCATCCATGAATAATGTCAATTCTGGAAGGGGAACAAACTCATACAATGGAAACCATTTTGAATTGTGAGAACATCTTGAAGGCAAAAAAGTGTAAGATCAGATTAAATGAGTGGATACAGCAAAACTGCAGTTATATACTTTGATCAAAATGTGATCACTGGCCTATCTAGACTGCCGCTCCTAAACTTATCAGCTGCATAACTATGTTTTGTGAACTAACAGCTCTGCTTTCCTTTGCTTTTAGAAATGTATCTGTAACTAAACGCAAGATGGTATATTTTAGATGCCAAAGAAAGCAGGTGAGTCAAAATCTAAATGGCAAAGCACTGGGGAGATAGATGAACTGAGGGAATTAAGGATTTTGAAAATTATGTCATTAAAATCTAGTTCACAGGTGCAATGAATAAAAAGGCTGATGGGATGTTCATAAGACATACAGAATATCAAACCAAGGCTACATTGCCACAACAGAACTCAGAAACAAGACCACATTTGAAATGCTTTGTACAGATTTGAGTACTACCCCCCAGAAAGGATAGTCTGACCTTGGGAAAAAACATTTTCAAATCCACTAGGAAAATAAAGGGACATATTTGAGTTGAGGGTTGGTTTCATTTAAAATACAAAAGGTAATTGACATTGATCCTTAGAAGAGGAAAGAGTTAATTGGGTTGAAAGAAAATCAGGAACAACTTCACACAAATGAGTGTAAGCTCAGCCAATTTCTACAGAAGACAGCAGACACAAAGGCGACTAAGGTGATTGATGAAATTATGGATAGCTATTTGGTTAAGTAATGTGGATAAAAGCAATTGTGGAATTATATTTAAAAGAATAGCTGTTATTCTTAACTCAGTCAAAACTAAACATTCTATCACCTGGGCCAAACCAAGAACCAACATGTTTGGAAGTATGACTGCAACACAATGTAGAAAACTGTGGTTCAGAATAGAACTGCCATAACTAAGTGGTTTAAGAGGATTAATGGACCAACTCCTGTGACACACCTCCAGGCTCAAGGAGGGAAAAATCACCGTAGGCATTTTTTTTGTACCCTATCTTGCATAATATCAACAATTTAATATTAGTAGTTTCAACCTAAGCTATCTGGCCTGGTAACAGGGCTTTTTCCAACAATCAAGAGATCAGGAATGTCTGATGGCAATCCAGGTCACTTCTGTTATAATCCAGCAATAAAATGAAAAATTGTCAACCTTGAGTCAGACTAATCGCACTGACTATAATCATACGGCCACATTTGAGCTCAGATAGATATGCTTATGCAAGCTCATTTCTACAATCATATCGTTGGAGGGTACTATTCCAGTTATAATATGCTTTGACACTTCTTACATTCTGACTGGATCAATCCAGGAAGGTAGGAATGGGTTTCATTTACCAATGGAGTTTTTTTTTAAAAATGACCAAGACCAGTGGGCACAGCCAACATCTTGTGCTGAATGGTACATGAGAAAATTCACAGTGAAAAAAATCTCATATGCCAGTTGATCCCATTTAGATATCATCTACCCTTTGTTGATTATAGATGTATTGTTGTCCACATTAAACACCATGCCAGCCTGATGCTAATCCTCAGTAATATATGCCATGCATTAAATAAAGGCACTAAAAATTGGAATCCCTCTGCTAAAATTAATTGCATTTCCGTTAAAGCCAATAAGATTTCAGTTACATTCACATCTTCCTTCACTGCTTTTAATGTTGCATACAACATCTTGAAAAAATTCCAGATTTGATTCCTAATCCAGACTTAGTTCACTGATGCCACCCTCAGCTACAGTGCAGGTACTACAGTTAGCATCAATGCTCGGGAGGTGAGATGAACTAACAAAACCAGAATCCTGATGCCTTCTCGCTAACTGATACCAATGACTACTGTTATGAAGCGACATGATTGAATTCAGGTTCCCCAAAACCAGGCAGCAAATCAACACTTCCTCTTCAAACTTGTGTAAGTTTACTGTATGACTGCTAGTATGTAAAGAAAGCTAATAGTAAAAAAAAATTTCACATCAAGATATAGTAATCAATCTCAAAAGTTGAACTCAAGAGCATATTACAGAAAAATACTTATTCAAGGGATACGCAGCTTATATGATAACTGATTTCAGGTGAGACCCGTGCCTTCAGCCCACCAGGAACATGAGTGTCAAGAATCACAGCACAGCACATACTAATAAGCTATTAGTATGCAAATAGCCCATGGTGCTTGTTTCTTGCAGTTATGTGTTTCTAATGAGTTTAATACTGTTTCACAAATAATGATTTCCACAAATTCAAAAACAGATAAGACAATGTTGGTCAATGTGTACTTAATTTGTTCTTTATCCCCACCCAAGCATGACGGATTAATACCATTTTATATTTGGATAAAAAATAGTTTAAGCCTTGAACTCTGTATTATCAAAATATAAAATTATATTAATCCCCAGAACTGAAGAGCATCAAAATAACAAAAGCTTGCTTCCTTCTCCTAATTCCTGTAAATTTATGAAATTTTAGGACCAGCAGGCCTTGAAGGCATGTTAAAATTCAGAAATACTGCCCTAAATTATAACACTGCAATTCAAATTCACTTGCAAAGTACGAACAAGTGATAGGTATATGCAGGTATATCGTATTAATGATTCACGTCAGTTCGCTGTTATAGATTTTTTTGTTAGTTGTCAATCAATATCAGTACATAATGGCCTGAATTTTACACTTCCCCATGGTTGGGGAGGGGAGGGGAAGGGAAGAGAGAGAAAGATGTTATATGATTCCCACCCACCCCAACAACACAGCAACTTTACGTTGGAATGGGTAAGGCCTCAGATTAGAAGCCCATCCTTGCCCCACTTGAAACCCTCAAGTGTCCAATTAAGAACCATTTTCCATCTAGCCTCATTCTTTAGGCTTTAGAGGAGCGTTGAGCCTCTGGAGGGGAAGACCAATTTTGATACTGAATGGATGGATGGTGGGTGGAGGGAGCATCTCCATTTCTCAGTAAGAAAAGCCCCTTTTCGTACTGAGGGCATTCGGCAGCTCTCCTGAGTGAAGGACAAAAGTCATGCCTTAAACCAATCAACACTCATTGGAGCATAAATTGATTGCGGAGTGCAGGAACGTGCCCCTCCCCGACTGTTCAGACAGTGAAAGGCAAGTCCCTGCCATCTGAAAAGTTCCAACTTTTGTTACTGCCTTAAATTGAAAGCATAATCATAAGAATATATCTGCATTTAACTTTCTAAATCCAAAGTATTAAGGGTGTAAAAGAAACATAATATAAATATGTCATTCATTTGCTTCCTTGCTAGCCTCCCCCATGGCATGATATCAGACGACTATAAATGTAAAACTAATTGCATATCTGTAGCCAGGAATGAGGATGACATAACATGTAATTACACAATTGTAAACAATTAATCTCTTTACGGTTTCAGGTCTCTTTTCTCAATCTAAATATTATGCAAATAAAATGCAAATCCCTCTGAATTTCTGCAGTCACTTCATCCTGATCTGTTGTAAACACTTTTCAGTGCAGTGCCATTTCCACAATTACAAAATAACACAAAAGGTTGTCATCAACATCTTTATAGTAATGATGTGTATTCTAGCTCAGCTTTCAATTTTGCAACAGACATACTGCCAATAAGATTTTGCATTTATAAAGCAAACATGGTTCTATTTCTTCCTTTCAGCACCCCCCCACGCTGCTCCCCAACGCCCCCCCACTTCCTCTTGTACTATTTTCTCTACACAGATGAAGAACTGCTAGCCTGGTTCCAAGAATACCTCTAATTCATGTGATAAACTCACTGATAGTTATTTCTCCCTTCATATACATATGAAGTCAGTAGCTAGAACCCACTAATGCAACAAATAACTAAACTACTAATACCCCGCTGTTTTAAGAGCAGTTGCTTTTAATGCAAAACTGTCATTGTCTGGTTTGTATTGGACTTGTTTTATTAATATTTTCTTCATAAGATTTGTGTTTCATTTTGTCCAGAGTGCAAAATTATTTTGTGCATAAGTAGAAATTAATACACCCAAATTAGCTGTTAGGTAAAACCCGCACTGCACAAGTTAACAGCTGTGGGTTCAAGCCCTGCTCCAGGACTTGAACAGATATGTTTACATTCCAGTGCAGTATTGAAGAATAACTTTTTGGATGAGATGTTAAACTGAGTCACTAATAAGACCATAGGCCCTTCGAGCCTGCTCTACCATTCAACAGGATCATGGCTGATAATTCCACAGTTAAAAATCTTGTGCCATTATCTGAAAGGAAATGTTGCCTCAACATAATCACCTTTTGCATTACTTAAGGACTCAAATCATGCTTGCAAAATGGCTGTAAAATCTGGCTAAATAATAACCTTCATCACAGCACTTCAAAGCAAGGCACCACATGAAGCAAAGACACTAAGTGTGGATTTTGTTCAATTCATGTGGAAATTGGAATTAACTGATAACTGCAAATATGTAGTTAAACGTGAATGCCCCATAGAATCCTAAAGTGAAGGAGGCCATTCAGCCCATTGAGTCTGCACCTACCACAATCCCACCCACGCCCAACCCTGACAATAAGGGGCAATTTAGCATGGCCAAGCAACCTAACCCACACATCTTTGGACTGTGGGAGGAAACCAGAGCACCCAGAGGAAACCCATGCAGACATGGGGAGAATGTGCAAATTCCACACAGACACTGACCCAAGCTGGGAATGGCATTGAGGCAGCAGTGCTTACCACCATGCCACCTCAAAGTTACTGTTCACAATGAACTGCTAAACCAGGAGGTTCCTGAGAAATTACATCTCACCACATGACTCATCATTCAAAAATGTTGTTTGGCTCTCAAGGTTGATGTACCTATCTCAGGCACCGACAAATGGTTAAAGCTTACCTATTCCAATTACCCTTTAAGTCCTCTTAAGACCTAATTATTGACAACCTGCCACCAAAATTTTTTTTTAACAACAAGTTAAAGATTCATGAACATGTTAGTCAATCCTCCACAGTAGATGTACATGAGCAGTGAATGTGGTCACGTATTCACCTACTTGTGGTCTTTGTATTACTTTATTCCTTGACTCAGTTTCTGCCTTTCTTGCTATTCCCTATTAGTTCCCACCCTTTAACTTTTTATTTCTTTGTCCAGATGTGGTGTTAATTTTATCTTTCCTTTTTTTTGGGGGGGGTGGGTAAGTGGAGAAAGGAGCCATGGCTGAATTTTGAATGGGAATTATGGATGAAATGCAGACCTCAGTGGTTTTTTTGTCCTATCCCCTCCCTCAATCACTAACCCCTTTCCTCCTGGATCAATTCCCCTTCTTACACCAAAAATAAGGGACAAGAGACTAGAGGTCCCCTAACCCTGACATTCCCCTTCATTTCTCCTCTGATGACACCCTACTGTCTGTTTTCAAACTTAACACTTCTTCAAAATGCCTTTCTCCCTTCTGATGTCCTTGTTATAATGTCACTCCCTCTTTCACAAGTATTTGAAATCAAAACTTACTTTGCATGTTCAAAGCTACTGACAATGACTATTTCTAACTATTACCAAAAAGCGGAGATTATTTGTTTCAGCTTCTTCAAAACCACTTTTTGTTAGTTAAAAATTAAACAAAAATGCCAACATTATTTTTGTCATTCCCCTTCTCTATAGGGCATCTTTCTCTTCACGCCCCCAAAACACATATACAACCTTATACATAGCTGTAAGCAATTATTAGCATTGTTTCCTAGCCATCAACAAAACATAAAAAAGGTAATTAAAGCTTCAAATTTCATGTTTTGATTCAGCGAAATGAATTTTAACATCGAGACCAACTCTTCCCTCCCTCAGCTTATTACACATTCTGATGCTTAAAAGGCACAAAAAAAAGTTTCTAATCAGAGCACTGTATTTTTCCTTCCTCAGTCACATATAAGAACATAAGAAATAGGAGCAGGAGCAGGAGTAGGCCATCTAGCCCTTCGAGCCTGCCCCGCCATTCAACAAGATCATGGCTGATCTGTCGTGGCTCAGTTCCACATTCCCGCCCTCTCCCCATAACCCTTAATCCCCTCACTTATCAAAAACCCATCAACCCGCGTCTTAAAAATATTTAGCGAGGCAGCCTCCACCACCTCAACAGGCAGAGAATTCCAGAGATTCACCACCCTTTGAGTGAAGAAGTTCCTCCTCAACTCCGTTCTAAACCACCCCCTTTATCTTTATCTTGAGGCTGTGCCCCCTAGTCCTACTGTCCTTTCTGAGCGGGAAGAGTCTCTCCACCTCTATCCTATCCATCCCATTCATCATCTTATATGTCTCAATGAGATCTCCCCTCATTCTTCTAAACTCTAACGAGTACAAGCCTAGTTTATTCAGCCTCTCCTCATAGCTCAACCCCCTCAACTCCGGCATCAGCCTAGTAAACCTCCTCTGCACTCCCTCCAAGGCCAAAATATCCTTGCGTAAGTACGGCGCCCAAAACTGCACACAGTACTCCAGCTGCAGCCTCACCAATGCCCTATACAGCCGCAGCAAGACCTCCCTACTTTTATATTCAATCCCCCTCGCTATGAAGGCCAGCATCCCATTAGCCTTCCTGACCACCTGCTGCACCTGCAGGCTGGGTTTTTGCAACTCATACACAAGGACCCCGAGGCCCCTCTGCACCGTCGCCTGCTGCAGTTTTTCGCCACGTAAGTAATAGTCCTTCCTACCATTATTCCTACCAAAGTGGACCACCTCGCATTTGCCAACATTAAATTCCATTTGCCATTTCCTGGCCCATTCGCCCAGCCTATCTAGATCCTTCTGCAGACTCTCCACACCCTCCGCGCAATTTGCCGTTCCACCAATCTTGGTGTCTTGTATATACACACACACACACACACAACTACATACAGAAACAACCACTACTACTGTTATCAACTGATTATTAAGAATTAAGGTATTTTTCTGGGCAAAGACCAAAACATAGGAAAATTTTTCCATTAGAACAACTGATTGAATAGTACTTTAATATTTGAAGAAAGGTTTCACTGAACTAACAGCAAGAATGGAGAGGTGCGGTTATCTGATAAGGAAACATTGGAAAGACTGGGCCTGTATCCACTAGGGCTTAGAAAATTGTGGGGGAATCCTGAAACATACAAGCTCCTGAGATGGTGGGAAAGGGTGGAGGCTGAAAAAATGTTCCCTCTAGTGGGAGAGACTATAACTAGGGGGCACAGTTTGAAAAATAAGCACTCCCTCATTTAAGATGTAGAAGAATTATTTTCTCTCAAAGGCTGTGAATCTTTAGAACTCTCTTCCCCAGTGGTGAAGGCAGGGTCAATGGTTAGTTTTAAGGCAGAGGTAGATTGACTCTCTTAGTTGCGAAGCTAAGATGCTCGGAGCTGGGGAGAACATAGAGTCAAGGCCACATTCAGATCAGCCATGATCTTATTGAAAGATGGAGCAGGCTAGAAGATCTGAATGACCTACTCCTGTTCCTAATGCATATGTTAATATGTATGTATTTGTGATAACCTGCACAAGCTCCATGGGGAATTACTGATTGATTAGCCTACAGGGCTCATTTGAGTATGAGTTCCACTGGTAATGGTATTATACCCTTAATGTTGGGGAGAGCATCATACCACCATCTATATGAGTAACAAGCACTAATAAGTTTTAATGAAAGGCACCCACTATCAAATTTAATATGATATACTTAACAAAATAATATTGTGTATATACATTTTACTTTTTACTATTAGAAAACATTAAATTCCTACTTGTCCAATAGGCATATCAGTGACATGCAGCAAACAATATCTCAAGTCTACAACCAGTTTTCAGACAGTGTGAACAGTCCTCAAATGTTCTTTTATGAAGGGAAACAGACATGGCATCTGAACATGCCATTGAGTGAATAATCATCAACTCAAAGCAAGGTACCCGACTATACTTGGTTTTAATTATTCAAATAATTACTACAATGTATTTCTAACCTTCCAGGATTGGCTTGGGGTCTCCAGGAATGGCACAAAAATCTCCAGGACATAGTTCTCTGCAACCATGGAGAAAAATCATAGGGACATTAAAATGATGGTATTTTGCCATTCGTTTTGAACATTGGGTAGAAAGAATGAGTCACATTCAAGACTCTTCACAAGATTGATATGGTTATGGAATGTCTTTGGCCTATTTAGTTCACCAATTATGCAAAATCTATTGCTGTATTCAAATGGTTAAGTAATTTAAAGTTTTTGCCTTCAATCTGGCCAGTAGCTTATTCCATCAGTTGCATGAAGAACTTCTGGACATCAGTTCTCAATTCATTTTCTATTTGTTTTATTCTGAGTCATCCTTGCCCTACTCTATATCCACCCATCCACTTTCTTAAAACATTCCCATGGTTCACCCTAAATCAACACTTGGCCATTATAAATTAATAAACATAATTTTGTCAAAATGCCACAAAAACATTCTAAGAACCAATGGGTGCTGACTTAGTTATGCTGATTTAGTTATTACACAATGTTCAAATGAAATTGATAATATCGATGCCTATCTCTGCTTTGCCAACCCAGTATTTACTGACCCACTTGAATATGCGAATGTTAGCCTGTTTCCAATTTAATAGTACCTCCCCAATGTTCAGTGAATCCCTTAAAATAGGAATTAACGCCTCATGAATCTTTGCTCTCTCTTTACGCTGTGGGATAAACATAATCTTTCCTTGGCGTTAATTTGTTTTGACTTTTCAGTTTTCCATTTCTATCAAAATTATTTATTTCATATAGTATTGTTAATTAGAGAGCACAGGGTTGTCTTTGTGGTTTGAAAAACTAAAGGGGTAATCATTCAGAACATAAATCTTTGCATATTTATACTTTATCAGCTAAATTTGCATCTTCCTGTAATTCTGACATCATTTCCGGCATCTTCCTTTTGAATAACTGGAAGAAACATTTGTTGATATGGCGTGCGTATAGTTTGGACATTTTGTTCATGCTCTGCATTTTGGGCCAGTGAACTTCCTCCACTTTTCTCCCTGCACCGTTTAAGGAAATATGAAAATGCTTCCAAATCCTAGACAAGTATTTACTCCAAATGCTTTGTAATATTCACTTGTCTTCTATGGAAGTGTTGTTAAATGACTGCACCCATTAGCGGCACAGTGGTTAGCACTGCTACCTCACAGCACTAGGGATTCAGGTTCAATTCCGGCCTCAGCCACTATCTGAGTGGAGTTGCACGCTCTCCCCGTGCATGGGTTTCCTTCGGGTAATCCGGTTTCCACCCTAAAGTCCAAAGATGTGCGGGTTAGGTTGATTGGCCATGCTAAATTGACCCCAGTGTTAGGAGATCAGCAGGTTAAATATGTAGAGTTACAGGACTAGGAGCTGGGTGGGATTGTGGCCGGTGCGGACATGATGGGCCGAATGGCCTCCTTTTGCTCTGAGGGGATTTTATGCCCCACCAACTCACGCAAAATCAATTTGCTAAAAGCATTCCTTCACTTCAAGGCGCTTGAAAACTCGTTTTTGATATTTCTGAACTCCAGAATAAGGTTAATTTTACCTTGGTTTGGTCACCATTGTCTGAGCGTAGATTGCTATCTGGTCAGTTGCTATAACCAAGTCAAGATGTACTCTGCTTTCTCCAGAGTACCACCATAGAGGATGGGTAAGAGGGTACAAGGCTTTTAAAAAAGAAATGAACTACTTATTTGGTGGCACCTAGATGTCCCAAAGCCAGTGAAATACTTCTGAGATGTACTCACATTTATAATGTAGGAAACATAGCAACCAAACTTCTGACAACTAGTTCCCCAAGGTAGCAATGTTATAATGATCATGTAATCTTTCTTTAGTGATAGTGTTGAAGGATAAATATTGGCCATAATCTGTCCTGCTCTTTTCTAAATAGAATCACAGGATGGCTACAGAAGAGGAGACCATTTGGCCCATCATATATACTCACATTCTACAAGAACAAATCAGCTCGGCTCACTCCCTTACCTTTTTCCCATAGCCATGCAAATTTTCTCTCTTCAGGGGTTGATCCAATGTCCTTTTGAAAGCCATGATTGAATCTGCCCCAATCACATTGTCAGGTAGTGTTTTCCAGTTGTAAACCACTCACCGTATAATAATGTTTGCTGCAACATGTAGGGGAGTACTTCAAATTATCTCAAATAGATTCGAAACAATGCCCCTGGGATGGAGTCCAACTATCATCCAACTGAACTACCTGGGGTGAGTGGTTTACCCTGCACAAATCCTTAAGAGACTGGGAGAAAAAATTAAAACGACATTTAAATGAACTCATTTATTTTGTTAACTTTCATGGTCAGAATTACACTGGATTACACTTAATTGGTGTTGTGCGTGGGGAGTTTGATTCTTCTGTAGATTCAGCCATTTCTCTACCCTGACGTCACTGCAGAGCTTTAATAAATCAACTGCCAATCACACCACTCACACTCATTTGATGGTGATGTTACTAAACAGATTCACAAAGCCCGATTTCACAGTGATTCCAATCCAGAAAAAAAAATCCCATCACTGGAAGTGGTGACAGTTGCACATGTCCTGGCAGCCAGTGTGGCTAGAGTGCACGTACAAAACCATTCCTACCGCACTTCCAGTCGACGGCAGGGAATTAATGAAACCTTTTACATCAAGATTGCTCTCTACTTCTCAATCCTTCTGTCAACTAGAACAATTTCTCTCAGTCAGAACTCTTCATAACTCTGAACACCTCTATCAAATCATCTCTTAACCCTTTCTCCAAGAACAACCCCAGCTTTGTGAATCAATCCTATTAAACAAAACCTCATCCATGGAACCATTTTTGCACCCTCTCTAAAGCTTTCAAAACCTTCCTAAAGTGCTGCCCACAATTGGACATGCTGCTTCACTTGAGGCCGAATCAATGTTTTTTCAAGACTCTTTGTAACTTCCTTGTTTCTATATTCTATGCCTCTGTAAAGCCCAGCATCCTGCATGCCTTTATAAGCGCTCGTGCAACCTGCCCAGCAATCCTCAATGATTAGCCCATGTGATCCCAAGTCCCTCTGCTCCTGCACCCCCTTTAGAACTATATCCCTTATCTGTATTGCCTTTTTCATTCTTCCTACAAAAATATTCACTTCACTGCATTAAGTTTCATCTGCTATTTGTCCTCCCGTTCCACCAGCCTGTTAATGTCTTCTTGAAGTCTATCACAAACCTCCTCACAATATACAATACTTCAAAGTTTTGGGTTATCAGGGAATTGTGAAATTGTGCCTTATGAACCTAAATCTAGGTTAATATATATATCACAATAAGTAGCGGTCCTGGTACCGATCCATGGGAAATCTCACCATCTACCCTGTTCCAGTCCAAAAAGCAATCATTTACCATCACTCTCCATCTCCTGTCATTCAGCCAACTTTGTGTCACTACTGCCCTTTTATTCCATGGGCTTCAACTTTGCGGGGGAGCCTATTATTGTAGACAGTGTCAGGATTTTTATGTCCACCTGGTGAAACCCCAGATTCACGTCTCATCTAAATGACAGCAACTCTCAACAGTGCAGCACCCCCTCAGGACCGCACGTGTGCATTATATACTCAAGACGCTCGAATGAGACTTGACTCTGGTTGACAGGCAAGGGCACTACCACTGAGCTAAGGTTCAAGGCATCCTCTGCAATTAATAGCAAGACAAATCAATCACCAGTGACTTGGTAAATAACCTCAAAAAAATGTACTATTTGAAGAGGTTCCAAAGTAACTAAGTGGTTTATGATTTCAGGCAATTAATATGCTCAAAATGCCTCACAAGCTTTGACACTATCAACTGAGATTAGAGTTCATAAATGATATCTAAAATTCATTAAACATGTGCAATTCTGTAACTGAATAAAATTTGGAAATCTTAAAAAAATTTCTTATTTTTAATAACCGTTCCAATAGCCATCACTTTTAAAATTTTCACAAAGTATCCTTTAAAAGCCCACATGGACCAATTTTGAATATTCTATCACAACTTTAGTAGTAACTTAAAAAAGGAATGTTGTTTGTGTGGTGTCAGTAGTTGAAATCAGTTAACGAAACAGAAAAGGCTGGTCTACAGTGCCTGTTACCTCAGCACAATGGCCATTTTCCAGCTGCAGCTCCAGATAATGAACTAACTATTCTGTCATGGTGAATGAAGAGAAGGTTTCCACTACAGCAAAGCTTGATCCTTTCTTACCTACTGTCAAACATTGCCACTTTCCACTGGGAGTCACTCAACAAAACCATGGGTGCAGTTCCTGAATTAAATATTTTCCCTTGGCTAGCCAGGAGCACTTTATTCATTTGCAGCAATCCCCCTGGTGCTGTGAACGAGGATCAGCTAATTCAACAGGGATTACACCTGGGAATCTGGTATAGTACTGTGTGACAGCATTTACCCCCGAGATGTTAGGGGAGCTCCCTAAAGAGTTAAGTGCATGTAACATTTAAAAAAGATGTTTGTCTTTGAATTGAAATCTGAAGGAGCTTCTCCAACCCTTCCGCCAGAAGTCACATTGGAAACGTGTGTACTATATCCATCCCTTCTCACTCAACCAGACGTTATTTCCCTGACTTGGTCCTGCACTCATCAGTGGCGAGGCACTGCAGACCTCAGTAAATTATGCATGAAGGTTCCCTGTACGAATGATACATGAACAATTGTTTTTAAAACTTTCAAAGTACGACGCCAAAAGTGGGAGAATAGTTAATAATAAAGTCTATGGCATTCAAAAAATACTTGAGGAAAAACTGACAACTTAAGTATGGCTGTTACTTGGAACTGAGATTTTAGCTTAGTTGACCCCATGACATGTATTCCCAATCAAATGCAAAGTTTCAATAAATGTTGCAAATTCCAGCGCAGCACACCACGGAGGAACAGGCCCAGCACAAGTGTATCCATTTACACTTGTAGCTAAAAGAAGCAGAGATTTTCAACATAAATAGAAGGGCTTGAAATCGATCCCATGGAGATACAATACCACATCTACGAGTATTTGTTTAACTGAAACAAGTGTTGTACCTTGTACAGGTGTCGACTTTGCGAGGATTCCCTCAAAACCCTGGAAGAAAAAAAAAATGCCCAGAGTTGGGCTTCAAAATGCTATTCCACAATTTCACAAACCGAAAGCAGGGCGCTTGACAGGTTTGTCCACAACTTGAAATGACGCAAAACACAACATTCAACAACGCGCCCAGAGGGGTCGACTTTACTTCCTTAGTCCGAAAAATCGAAAAGTAATCTTGGGTTAAAAAAAAACCCATCCATAAAGTAGTCCGCCTGTAAAATAAAACTCCTCTTTGCAGCTGAGGCAACTAGGGAGCTTCCAAGTGAGGATCAGGGATGTCCCCAAGTATCTCCATGGAGGCTGGAACCCAGCTTTGGTAATCCAGGGCAACTTTATTTGAAGATGTGGAGACTTATCCCTCTTCATTACCTTTCCACCCGGGGTGGTGCGGGGGAGTTTGCTGCCTGCTGTGCTCAGTGTTTGAGCGGGCCGCTCTCTCTCTCTCTAGCGGACAGCCAAGGCTGCGTGGCGCAATTTGCATTCGGCGTGACCTGAACGCTACCTCAGCTCTCAGCAAGTGTGGGCACAACTCTGGGCAATCGGGCTCTCCACACAACGCACTTTCGCCCCTCTCTGGACCATCCGCACTGCAATCGTTTCGTTTTCATTTAAAAAAAACAAGTTACATTTTATCCCTATTTTCTGAATACATGTGTACCCTGATTCTGGATGCGCTTCTAAGAAGGGGGGGAGGGCAGACGGGTCATTAAAATATGTTGTTGTCACTTTGTTAAAACAAATTGGTTGCCGTGGGAAGTTGCCGTCCAGCTCTTCCAGCGCCCTGGCCCTCCCCGTGCCCCCCCTCTCTCTTTGTGATGGCGACTCCTGTAAGGCGTGAGGCGAGGCAGCGGCTGTCCATTCCTCCAGCCCTCATCTTCCTCCCCAAAAGCAGGCAGCCCGGCCGCTCGCCAGCCCCTCCTGAGCGGCAGGCAGCTCCCGCGGGCCGGGGCCACAGGGGATACAAAGAAAGTTGCCAGCAGCAGCAGTAACAGCGGCGGGCTACACTGTAGCGAGCGGGGGAAGGGAAGAGGGAGACAGAGGCGGACACAGAGGGCCGCCACTCGCTCCAAGCGCTGACATGGGGCTGTCTTGAGCCAACACCCAGACTCCGAGCCCCGCCAGCGGCTACAAGATGTCAGCTCTGTATGTGTGTGTGTGCGCAAGGCAACATCCTGGTTGCGCAGTTCCAGTCTCAGCATTGAGACCAAATCAGAGAGGAGGTGGTGGAGCGGAGGGACTTCACTTTACCTGACAAAAACTTGAAGTAACCCTGGGCTTTTTTCCCCCCCCTCAGTGCCTTCCTTTCAGCCTCGATCTTCTCACCACCACCCAGGCGCGCACACAACAAGCTTTTCTCTCTCTCTCTTTTCCACCCCTTCACTGTGGCACAATTTGCATCGCTCTATTATCCAAAAAGGAACAGCGATGAAGAAGAAAAAAAAGAGGGGGAGGGGGCTGGAAATCTTCTTTAACGGATACTTTGTCCACAGTTACGGGGGTGGGGGGAAGACTCCAATTCGAACCATTAGAAAGGCAGATTAACTTGATCAAAAGGCACGTAAACGTTTTCACCACGGAATGGTGCCCCACACTCACTTCACCAGAACACAGACTGTGGCGCAAAGAGACAGAAAGAAAGGGAGGGGAGACAGAAGCAAAGAAAGAAAACAGCAAAAAAAAACCTAATGCAAAAAAAAACAAATCTTACACAGCCAGCAATCTGTACAAAAAAAATTACAAGACAACCAGCTTCCTTTTTTGTGGCATGGTTTTTTTTGTGTCAAATTTGTGTTGCCAATGTTGGGAGGGTGGTTAAGCCGAGGGTTGCGCCGTGTTTGTGTGTGTGTGGTGGGGGGGGTGGACGCCTGTGCCAAGTGGTGCCCCCGCTTGCCCCGTGCGCCTTTGGCGGCTGCCCGCCCGCTGCTCCTCCGCACGGTTCCAGCTTGGCGCACGGCACCGGGGGTGACCCCCTTCCGCCTTTACGCGCCTGTCAAAGCCCCGGGCAAACGCCACACAGTCATGCTCCATCCACTCCATCCTTTGTGTCTAAAAAAAAGGGCGAAGAGAGAGGGAGGGGGATGCAAAGAGAGAAAAAAATCCACCTCATCTATTTTCTTTTTTTTGCAAAATTGCAATGAGGTTAAAAAAAATGTTTGTTTTAAAAGAACAAACGCAGGCCTTTTTCCCCCCACACGCCTTTCTCTCTATTTATATAACAAATTCAACTTTCTGCAACGCGTAAAATATAATTGCACACGGGATATTAATTTGCAGAAATGCCGCTGCGCGCACACACAGCTCCCGACCCCAGGTTTTCTGGCTCCTCTCTCTCTCTCTGCTCCTAACCCTGTCAGGAGAGAGGCACAGGAGCCAGGGGCGCCATTTTCTGTCAACCCAGCCGAGACGGAAATCCACCGCTCCACAACTCCCAAGTTTGCAGCGCGCAAGCAGTAGGCCCCCCCCAAAACCCCGGCTTCGCTTAGGTCTCACCTGCGAGGGCAGGCAAGCAAGTTGACGGCCTCCCCCTTCTCTCTCTCTCTCTCTCTCCCTCTCGCTGCTGCTGCTGGCCCGCTCGACTGCAGCTGCTTCTCTTGATCTATGTGTATGTGAGAGGGTGGGGGGGGGGTGCTGGGGAAGGAGAAGCTTTCCCCCTTCTGCTGTGTGGAGAGGCTACACAGACCGTTTTCCAGCTGCGATGGCACTGGGAAGGATCTGCTCCCCTTCAGAGATTTGGCTCCTCCGTTAAGAACTAGCCACTCCTCGGTGCGATGTCCGGGGCGAATGAGCCAACGCCGACTGGAAAAAGAGAGAGAGAGACGCACACACGCCTGACTCCAGGGTGCACCGAGCTGTACTGGAGAGATGAGGCCAGCACACACATAAGTGTGTGTATGTGTGGAGGGAGCAGGAGTCCCGTCTGTCAAGGGATTCAGGGACTGGGCAACTGGATGGGGATTGAGTGACTGCTGCTGGAGCTGCCTCCAACCTTTTGTCACACACACACTACTCTGTAACCTTGCCTTGCGTAAAAAAGGTGCATGGGATGAGTACAGCCCAACACGCAGGATATAATGCATGGGAAGGTTGGAGTTTAACATCTTCTTACCCCCTTTACATCGTCAAGGTGAGAGGGACAATTTCATCCTCACCTTTCTCTTTACAAGTCTTGATTCCTTTCCCGTGAAAACTAGTTTCCTTTTTAGGTGTCCATCAAATCTCATCAGTGTGGTTTTAGTTTTCTTTTTCAAACAAATTGAATGTTAAAAAACGTAGAAACATTCCTAAACCTGTTATTAATTTAGTTTGTTGTGTCCTGATTTAATCGCGCTTCAATCTTTGGAGGATTGGCAAAAATACTTATCTAGGTGCATGCGAATTCTACACAGCAGCCCGATCGGTTACTTCAAAAGTGGAATTCCAACGAAACTACAGCTTCTCGTCAACAAAAAGTAATTTACTTCGAAACATAAGGAGTTCCTTGTTTTGAAACGTTACTGAGTGAAATAATTGTTGTTGAGTTAGATTTTTTAAACAGTTGGATTTAACAGTAGACACCTGCCATTGTCTAAACACTGGGTGGTATTTCAAATACGCCTTAAAAGTCAGTGTAATATTTAGAGAAATGTACACTTCATGAAGACAACGTACACCGTTGAAAAATTCTCAAAATTTGAAAATCACCTCCTCAATCCAATTTTATAAAAAGCCACACCAATTCTGTCATTTGACAACCTAACTTTCACATTAACTGCCAGTATATTGTGGCACCTTTGTCTTTCTCTGATTTATGTGCTGTGTGGCAATATAGATGTATGATCAGAAGTTTTAAATAAATATGTAAAGTTGCACATTAAACCAGCATTGCAGCAGGAGTATTCTTCATAAATGTACTTCACATGGATTCAATTTTTTTGGGCTATCTCAATTCTCCCAACAGGACATAACCTAATAGCCTGGCTTAGCAGAAGACTGGCTAAAATCAAGACAAAGAATTTCTTCATTGTATAGAAATGATACAGAAAAAAAAAATTATAGAATGTTGGGATGCTATCGATCCTTAGCCTTTTCCTGTTCAGCAAAGAAGTAGAAGTTAATTTAAAGTCCTGAAAGAGACTTATTGGGCTGGAGATGATCCTGCAAGAATGTTCAATTTCAGGAAGATGTGCCAGAACAAAGCTACTGTTTTGGAAGTTTCAGAATTTCAATCATTTAATTAACATGGTCAGTTATACCTTGATTGGAGAATGATGTCTACTTAAGATCATGAGTTTCTGCCGTGGATCTTCATATGTCTAAACTGGCCAGTTTTCAACACACATATTTTTAGGCACATGGGGCAGGACATCTCGTGAGGTAGAGTAATCAAAAGTGTAGGATTTGCTTCCTTTTCTTTCCTTCTCTGCCATTGCTCTGCCTCACCATTAAGATGTTGGGACTCAACATGATGTAGCTTGATGGACAAGTTGTTGCCATTCTGAACAATAGATGGCAAATTCTAGCCACTCATGCTTCAAGGGGAGCTTCAGAGTATTTCTGAAACGTTTAATCATTTATTAAAAGTTTGGCAAAATAATTAGCTCTGCAAAGGAAAATATTTGGATGCACATTATTCTTTTTCATTGCTACAAATGATACAGAAACAAAGACAAGCTTATAACTAAATGTTTCACTTGATAGAGTAGTAATTATATAGAGGAAGAGTGCAACTATTGATATGATAATGGCGTAGGAAAACTATACTATTTAGCTCAATGGAATAAAAAAGAGCTTGTTAAATAAGAAAAAGTAGTTACTGGTTATGGAATAAGTCAATTCTCCGTACACAGAGTTTTACTTTTTAAAGTAAAATTCTGTCATGCAGAATTTGGTGGATTGTCATGTGGGAGAGAAATGTATAAAAACTGGCCATCTGTAATTAGGATTTGTATTCATAAGGACCCAAGGTGTTGAGCCCAGAATTGTAACATTTTTGAATTCACAGCCAAACATAAGAACATAAGCACCAGGAGCAGGAGTAGGCCACCTGGCCCCTTGATTCTGCTCCGCCATTCAAAAAGATCATGGCTGATCTTTTCGTGGACTCAGCTCCACTTATCCACCTGCTCACCGTAACCCTTAATTCCTTTACTGTTCAAAAATGTATCTATCTTTGCCCTAAAAACATTCAATGAGGTAGCCTCAACTGCTTCACTGGGCAGGGAATTCCAGATTCACAACCCTTTGTGTGAAGGAGTTCCTCCTCAACTCAGTCCTAAATCTGCTCCCCCTTATTTTGAGGCCATGCCCACTAGTTCTAGTTTCACCCACCAGGGGAAGTAACTTCCCTGCTTCTATCTTATCTGTTCCCTTCATAATCTTATATATTTCTATAAGATCTCTCATTCTTTTGAATTTCAGTGAGCATAGCCCCAGTCTGTTCAGTCTCGCCTCATAAGCCAACCCTCTCAATTCCGGAATCAACCTAGTGAATCTCCTCTACACCTCCTCCAGTGCTGATAAATCCTTTCTCAAGTAAGGAGACCAAAACTGTACACAGTACTCCAGGTGTGCCTCACCAGCACCTTATACAGCTGCACCATAACCTCCCTGTTTTTAAACTCCATCCCCCTAGCAATGAAGGACAAAATTCCATTTACCTCCTTAATTACTTGCTGCACCTGCAAACCAACTCTTTGTGATTCTTGCACAAGGACACCCAATATATTAAATAAAAATGAATGGTCTACGTACGCAAGTTATCAATACAAGGACGATATCTTTTCCGTGTATGTTATCACATTATCTGTTCAGACAAAGGTTGTATACTTGGTAAGGCTACAACCTAGTTTGTCATATGTTTAATGGTACAGCGAAACTATAAACTCAACTCATTTGTTATTACTACACATATTCTCAAATAGTGTGATCTTTTACTGGCCTGATCAAAGTTCATTATCTCAGCAAGTCTAGATTATAGAAGCTTTTCAGTCCATCATAGTTTGGTAGGACAATTATTCTCACTTATCTAGAATGCAATTCATATCCTCTACTTTAAAATGTTTCCTATTTCAGAGCATCATCATTTAATCAATAAATACCTCTCATTGTTTTAAATGGGTCGACCATCTATCTCATTCCTTTTGGTCATAACTCACATTGCTAACATTTTTACAATTTGGCAGCATGAAGATTATCTCCTATGACTGTTACATGTAAATAGTAAAACCATTTTTCATAGTACCACTAAAGATGCAGTTTTATTTCCAGGCTCAAATTCAGTTCCTAAATAGAAAGCATTCACAACTGCAGTCAGCTATTTTAATCATAGAGTATTGAAGAAATCAACCCTTGGAATACCTTGAAGAAGAAAACAATCCCATTTATCACAGCCGGTATTAGATTTGGTGCTTCCAAAATAAATCTAGAGGCCGCAGGAGATAAATCATTGTAGGTACTTTTGGTCTACACGTAATGTCACAGTCATAAGGCAATCTGCAAAGTAGCTCACTTATTGGCATTCAAGTTGTGCAAACTAGCAATGACAAGTCTTACAGCTGGTATGGCAAGACACCATGCAGACTGCTCTACCAGAAATAGGAAAAAAATACTAGAGACCAGCGCAAGATATTACTTGGCTAAGGTCTTTGCAGGAGACTCCAAGAAAGACGACAGAAATGCTTTAAGAATGTCCTCAAAGCATCATGGAAGAGGTCAAACATTCCCACTAACTTGTGAAGTCACTGGCTTGTTACCAACAAAATGGAGAAAAGGCACCAACTCCATCAAAAACTTTATCAGGAACACAAACAGGTGAAGTCAAAATGCCAGAGGGAGAGCACAGAGCTCTCAACAACTCATCGACCCAACATTCCATGCACCAGTTGTCTCAATTGTGGCAAAGTCAGCAGATCACGCACTGGACATATCAGTCATCTCAGAACCCATCAAACTGGAATTGAAGCAAGTCATTCTCAATTTTTTAGGGACTGACTAAGAAGATGAATCCGATAATCTGGAACTTAGATGGCCAGGAAGATGCTGCTGATGTTCTGGTGTGGCCAAATTGTGGAATGCTATCTGATTTGGCTTGATCCAGATGGACAGCAATCAGAAAATCTTTGCACTTAATTTTGCAAATGGATATAGAACAAATCAACAAGTGGCAAAACCACTGCTCAGTCTCCATTCTGCCAAAGTGTTTGGCCTCTTATGACCAAGTGAGAAGAGTAGAACTGCCTCCCTTCTTTTCGACCTCCAAAGTTGGTCACAACAGAGGTTTAAGTTTCTTTTCCAAATCAGAATACTACTTAATTATTTAAGCCGTGGCAATAAGAAGCCAATCAGATAAAGTTTTCTTGAGTCAAACAAAGAGCAAATTTATCAATCATTAAAACTGAGAAAAATAATAAAAATGCAATTTTAAGCATTCAGCCCTTATACAGTCATTCAGGCCCACACACATACACATTCACACAGATACCAGAAATAAGAGGAATTAGAGTCTAATAATAAAAGAAGAACATACAGTTATTTAACTTGTTAGTCCTTTGATTGTCCTGGAGGTGTTGGTTTTGAAATGTTATGACTGATTTAGGTGAGCTGGTTTCTTGGATATGATGTGGATATGCCGTCGTGGGACTGGGGTAAACACAGTAAAAAGTCTGACAACACCATGTTTAAGTTCAACCGATTTATTTGATAGTAAACTCACAAGCTTTCGAGGTTAAGCTCTTCTTCAGGTGAATGGAGAGTTCTGGCCTCAGACAGAGCATATGTCTGTGCTTTATATGCTCTGTCTGAGGCCAGAACTCTCCATTTACCTGAAGAAGAGCTTAACCTCGAAAGCTTGTGAGTTTACTATCAAATAAATCGGTTGGACTTAAACCTGGTGTTGTCAGACTTTTTACTGTTCTTGGATATGGTCAGATGTGGAAGATGTTGCAGATAAAACAAGGTCTCAGTTTGCTGCTAAGATTGCCTTCTTAAACCACATTACACATCTATTCCAAAAGAGAGGTTGAGGGGAGAGAGCAGCCCTCAGCTTGTTTCTTCTGCTGAAGGCTTTCTTGTCACCATCCGTGTCACTTATAATCTCTCTGAATGGTTTAATGTTTAAAGATTATTTATTAGTGGCACACATAGGCTTACATCAACACTGCATTGAAAATACTGTGAAAATTCCCTAGTCTCTACATCCCAACACCTGTTTGGGTACACTGAGGGGGGAATTAGCATGGCCAATGTACTTAACCAGCACATCTTTCAGACTGTGGGAGGAAACCGGAGCACCCAGGGAAAACTATACAAACATGGGGAAAACTCCACACAGACTCTAACTGAAACTGGGTCACTGGTGTTAGGGTGAAATTGAAGTGATGGACACAAAATGGTTATCTGGCATACAAAATGGACTCTGGGAAGGGACATTAAGAGACACTGACTTTGGGCACAGACATTTACACACAAAGAGTTAAAACCTGTTGTGTTTAATCACTGCAGGAAACTGGTCAGACATCAAGGCACCTTAAAACTTGAGATAATAGCAGACCCAGAACAATGAGTTTGATAATGAGATCAGCCACTGATGGGGGCATAAATGCATAAATGTATCTACTCTATGTACAATGATGTGTTAACTATCAATGTCCGTATCTGTCTGCTTATAACGATGTGTTAACTGTCGATGTCCATATCTGTCTACTCAACTTGTAACGATGTGCTAACGGCTAACGTCCAGATGTCTTTATCTAAAAAGTATAAAAGATGCTCAACTGCCATTATGTAGTTGAGAAGGTGGCTGCCAGCACTGCAGAGTGCCAGCGCTTCTCCCAAAGCTTGTCCGAATAAACTGTTTTGTTGAATCTCCAAGTCTGACTCCGAAGTGGTGAATTTCTCACAACACTACTGCTGTGAGGCAGCAGTGCTAAACACTGTCCCTATGACTCCTCTGCAGAAGAGTCACAGGGACTCAAAATGTTGGGTGCACACTTCCAAAAATTGCAAAGAGTGTTGGATCAGGTCAGGAAAACTGTGTGAAGCTTGCAAGCTTCACTAATGCCTTTTCTCACCTGATTAAGTGACACTCTGTGCAATTTCATAATGCTGTCAAGAATCACACAGACAGCTGGAGGGGTGAGGCCAAAAGATGCTGTCATCACCAGGAATCTGAGATCGGGCACTGTTTTTAAAGGGCATCCCAATCTCAATGTTAAATACAAGGTCACCCGCACCCCCCATGCACATCAGGACTCCCCACTGAGGACATCAGGACCACTCACTGCAGAGGACCACCCACTGTGGACATCAGGAATCTCGTCCCCCCAGAGGACATGGGGAACACCCCAAAACCCCCACACACAGGGAGGGACTCCCCACCCACATGGATAAGGGGAAGAACCCCCACCCATATGCAGAAAAGAAATCCCCCTGTCCCCCCATTCACAGAAGGAAAAACCTCCCCCTCGATGGAGTCCGTATACACGAGTGGGTCAGTGATGTCACACAGCTTTTAAATATGGCATCCTATTTTGATGACAGAACACACATCACCAAGCCTGCTCCGCCATGGAAAAAGGTGCAAAACCACCAGGTGCACGATTAACTACACAGAGTATCAACCTGTCCATGTGCCACTTTGGCAGTGCACCCTGGCAGTGCCCCAGCATGTTCTTCAATCCCAGGCCCAACAGGCACTTCGGTAACCCTGGCACAGTCATCATGACTGGTTTTCATTTTTGAAGACAAGTAGTGATTCACGCTGATGTGATGTTACACTGCTGGGGGAGGAGGAGATGGGCGGAGAAAGAGAAATCATGGGCAGATGTTACGGTGTTATTGAGGAATCATCGAATCCTGACATTGCAAGGGAAACCGTTCAGCTCATCAATTCTGCACTAACTCTCTGACAGAGTGTCTTACCAAGATGCTCTCCCACCCCCTATCTCCTATTAATGTGCCCTATCAAGCATATTAATATTATTTATATTTATGGAAATCAGGTTCACACCCTTGCTGCGTATGGAACTGACCTCATCACCGGGGGGGGGGGTGCTGTAATGATCTCAAACAACATCATGCCAGCGCAAATCTCAACTTTGGTCACTTAGATTTAGCGGCCATTACAGGGTTTGCGCTTGCTGCTAATGGGACTGCTAGACCATTAACTCTGTTTCTCTCTCACAGATGCCCGACCACTAAGTTTATCCAGCATTTTCTGTTTTTTATATCAACATTAAATCCTGGTACTCATTCTTTTTAACCTCTGTGTAATTACTTGAAGGTCTGAACCACTGAACCAACCAAGAACAAAAGGTACAAACTGTTTGACTACAAAGGCAAAATATATGAATTTTCACAGATGCAACACTAATTTTGTCCAGTAAGACTTAAATTAACACACACTAATATTAGTGTTTGGTTTCTAGGTGATCTGAAGTTATGCAATTATGAGAAAAAAAATCATTAGCTGGGTTATATTGGTACTTTCATTATTGTTTCTTCGCATTATTGTATTTCTCATTGTAGTTCTTGAAGAAGAATAACAATAACTTGTGTTTATATAGTGCCTTTAACATATTAAATCAACCCAAGGCACATCACAGAGATGTTATTGGACAAAATTTACTGTTGAACCACTTGAAGAAATATTAGCAAAGGTTATGTTTTTCAGGAATAGCTTAGAGCTTTTGTGCTGTTTAGACACTAGAAGTATCTAAATGTTTTATTTATATTGGCAGTAATATGTATGAATTGTGCTGTCTCTTAATGACTTGGGTGCAAAAGGCCCAAACTTGCCATAATCAGGCTACAGTGTACAGATTTTTGATCCACAGGAAGGCAGTTTATTGGGGAGGGGGGGTGGGGGTGCAATTGGGAAAGTGGAGTTAAGGTTACAATCAGATCAGCCAATGATCTGATTAGATTGTGGAGCAGGCTCAAGGAGCCAAATGGCCCACCCTTGCTTTTTTTCTTATGTTATGTTCGACTATGAACATAAGAACATAAGAACATAAGAAATAGGAGCAGGAGCAGGCCATCCGGCCCCTCGAGCCTGCCCCGCCACTCAAAAAGACCACGGCTGATCTGTCGTGGCTCAGTTCCACTTTCCCGCCCTCTCCCCATAACCCTTAATCCCCTCTCTTATCAAAAACCCATCAACCCGCTTCTTAAAAATATTTAGCGAGGCAGCCTCCACCACTTCAACGGGCATAGAATTCCAGAGATTCACCACCCTTTGAGTGAAGAAGTTCCTCCTCAACTCCGTTCTGAACCGCCCCCCCTTTATCTTGAGGCTGTGCCCCCTAGTCCTACTGTCTTTTTTGAGCGGGAAGAGTCTTTCCACCTCTATCCTATCCATCCCATTCATCATCTTATACGTCTCAATGAGATCTCCCCTCATTCTTCTAAACTCTAACGAGTACAAGCCTAGTTTATTCAGCCTCTCCTCATAGCTCAACCCCCTCAACTCCGGTATCAGCCGAGTAAACCTCCTCTGCACTCCCTCCAGGGCCAAAATATCCTTGCGCAGGTGCGGCGCCCAAAACTGCACACAGTACTCCAGCTGCGGCCTCACCAATGCCCTATACAGCTGCAGCAAGACCTCCCTACTTTTATATTCAATCCCCCTCGCTATGAAGGCCAGCATCCCATTCGCCTTCCTGACCACCTGCTGCACTTGCAGGCTGGGTTTTTGCGACTCATGCACAAGGACCCCGAGGTCCCTCTGCACCGTCGCCTGCTGCAGTTTTTCGCCACGTAAGTAATAGTCCTTCCTACCATTCTTCCTACCAAAGTGGACCACCTCACACTTGCCAACATTAAATTCCATTTGCCATTTCCTGGCCCATGGTTAATTAGACTCCACGCTTAGGACATGCAAACTATTCTCTGGTAGATAGTCTGTGATTTTGTGCTAAAAGACAATGGGCAGGATTCTCTCATGCGCCTGGCAGCAGATTCAATGGCAGGTGGGGAAGGCAAATGCAGTGGAGGCCCAAAAATCAGCTGCACATCAGCATGCATTTACAACATGATCATCAGATGGTACCCATCATGGTGGAATAGGAATCCTACTGGAGGCCAGTCACCCTTGTGACTGACCCTACAACTAAGAGGAACAACTACTTCTAATCCACTCTATTCATGTCCTTTATAATCTTGTATACCTCGATCAAGTCACCCCTCAGTCTTCTCTGCTCCAACGAAAATAACCCAAGCCTACCCAACCTCTCTTGATAACTTATATGTTCCATCCCAGGCAGAATCCTGGTGAATCTCCTCTGCATCCTTCCAGTGCAATCACATCCTTCCAATAATGTGGCAACCAGAACTGCACACAGTACTCTAGCTGTGGCCTTACCAAAACTGACTACATAGTTTGTCACAATCTCTAACAATCTCTCTTGTCCATGAGACATTCTATTTATCAAAATTGCATGTATTCAGCTGGGGAAAATACAGCAGCCGCATCATTTCACAAAGTGATGTTGCAGTGAAGAATTACCACAGAATAAAATCAGTTTATTTTCATCCAACACCACTGTGCTTTAAAAATCTCCAACAAAGCTATTGAGAAATTTGCACAAGCAGACTCTGACATAAAACAGAATGCACACTGCAGGGACACTGTACTTCTCTAATTGACAGGAGGCAAGATTTAGGATTCTAAAATTAGGAACGAGGTTAAAGTTTAACCACCTGAAATGGCGCAGCCTATCAGCGTATTGACTCGTCAGCTACTTTCTGCTTCTCCAGCCAACACTTTTGTGTCCATAGAACCATAGAATCCCTACAGTGCAGAAGAGCCCATTCTGCCCATTGAGTCTGCACCAATACTCCAATACCCATGCCCTTCCCTCTTCTCTATCCCCGGAAACCCGTGCATAAACCAAAGCTTTCCACTTAACCTACAAATCTTTGGATGCTAGGGTTAATCTTGCATGGCCAAACCACCTGCTCCAATGAAAATAACCCAAGCCTACCTAACCTCTCTTAATAACTTATATGTTCCATCCCAGGCAGAATCCTGGTGAATCTCCTCCGCATCCTTCCAGTGCTTGGACATTGGGTGGAAACAGAAAACCCAGAGGAATCCCACGCAGTCACAGGGAGAACATGTAAACTCCACACAGTCACCCAAGAATCAAATCCGGTTCCCTGGTGCTGTGAGGTAGTAGTGCTAATCACTGTGCTGTCCTCAAAGCACATAAGCCTGCCATAAGCACATTGGTTTGTGTGGTTATAAGGAAATAAGTGAGAAGAGTCCTTCACTCCCTAGACAGGTCTACCTTCCCTGCTCCTATTAATAAGCCAGGCTGATTGGTCAATCATCAACAGTGCCTGGAGTATTGTAGATCAGTGTTCAGGTATGAGATCACCTGAGTGTAAAATAAAAGGCTTCACAGATGCTGCCAGACCTGCTGAGCATTTCCAGCATTTGTTTTTATTTCAGGTTTTCAGCAGCTGCAGCATTTTGCTTCAGCTCTGAAAGGGTTGACTCATTCAGCAATCTTTAACATTTCATTTTGGAGTCTGCTAATATTAGTAGAATTTTAGTGCTCTTGAGTGATTTCTAAAAATTTTATTGGCATCATAGCTTTGAAACAGTTCAAAAGTGCAGCCCAATCAATATCTGAACCATTTCAAGACACAAGAAGAGGGAAAAATAACATTTTTTTAAAAGGTTATATTGCTTCTGTTAGCCAACAACAAAGAACATTTCCACAGAAAGAGGGAAACTTATTGTATCAGATATTTCATGTTTTTATTATCTTGAATACTTTGCCTTTGCATATTGTGGAGTTGAGAAATGGGACAGGATTGGAAAAAGATTTCCATATGCTTGACAGAAGCACCAAGTTTGGAAAGACAATGCAGTCATACTCGGAAGTGTTACATCAATTGCTTGGTTAGCTCAGATGTGCGCTTTTAACATGGTGATAATAATGCCCAGGGGTTTGATCCCCTTTCAGATCAGTGAATTTTGGGGTGGAACGGTGGCATAGTGCCTGCCACCATAGTGCTGCCTCACAGTGCCAGAGACCTGGGTTCAATTCCAGCTTCAGGTCACTGTCTGTGTGGAATTTGCATATTCTCCCTGTGTTAGCATCGGTTTCCTTCAGGTGCTCCAGTTTCCTCCCACAGTCCAAAGATGTATAGGTTAGACTGATTGGCCATGCTAAATTGGCTTTAATGTTGGGCGATTGGCAGGGTGAATATGTGGGGTTATGGGAATAGGGCCTGGGTGGGATTATGGTCCTTGCAGAGTTGATGGGCTGAATGGCCTCCTTTGTACTATAGGGATTCTATGTCAACCTTATATGCACTGGGACACTCTTTTTGTTGAGTTTGCAATGAGTAAACATTTGCATTTGAAGCCTTTGGAATTTCAGAAAAGCTTTAAATCAGTTGAATGAAATTCAGGTGAGTTCTATAATGGGTGGGCATTGCACTCCACCAGACTACTGACCATGTGGGGGAGACAAGATTAGCTCCAATGTAACCATCAGCTCACTAAATTGCAAAGGCCAGAAATTGTGCTTACCTTGGAGTTTAATTGTCATTATATGGACTTCTGCATAGAGCCCCACAGTGACAGGATTATTGCTCATGTAATAAAATCACACCGTGAAGCACACCATTGCTAACAATATTTTGTTTCATGAAAGTTTATTTCAATCCAAGATAGGTCATATAACCTAGAACCACTTCACAATGTTCATGAATCATCAAACTAACAGGGTTAAAGGCAAAATACTGCAAATGCTGGAATCTGAAACAAAAACAAAATGCTGGAAAATCTCAGCAGATCTGACAGCAACTGTGGAGAAAGAATAGAGCTAACAGTTTGAGTCTGGATGACCCTTCGTAAGAGCTAACTGCACCCACTTCACAATGTTCCTGACTGACAGGGTTTGTCTGTTTCCTTGGTTCCTTCATTCTAAATGTATTCAAATTTTGTCAAAATAACACTCTGCATTCTTACTGCACCTGGAAAATAGTAAAACATCCTGAGGCCTCTCCAAATGGATACTGAGGTAAAGAAAGTAAAGTTAGGAGATGACCAAAAGGTTAATTAGAGATGGAATAAATGGAAAGTCTTAAAGGAGGAGGGAATGGAAATGCAGAGCTGTTTCAAAGGGGAATTTCAGAGCATAAAGTCAATATTGCTGAAAGCATGGAGTTAATGGTGAGACCAAAGGAATGATGGAAACACAAGTGGTCAGAATCAGACAAAAGGATGATTTGAATGGCGCAACGTTCTATGAAGTTACAAAGCAATGAAGATGCAAGAGACATTAACAATGGTTGAAAAATCTAAATTTGAGGGGCTTGTGCACTGGAAGCTAATGTTAAAATTTAAAGTTTATTATTGTCACAAGTAGGCTTACATAAACACAGCAATGAAGTTACTGTGAAAATCCCCTAGTCGGCATACTCCAGCACCTATTCGGGTACACTGAGGGAGAAGTTAGCATGGTCAATGCACCTGAACAGCACATCTTTCAGATTGTGGGAGTAAAGCTACGCAGACATGGGGAGAACATGCAAACAGTCACAGACAGTGACCAAAGTTGGGAATCGAATCTGGGGTTCCAGGCGCTGTGAGGCAGTAGTGCTAATCACTGCGCCACCGCGCCACTCAAGTCACCCATGCGGGTGACAACTGGATAACAAAGACGCCTATGTCAGACTCCTATTTATTGACTACAACTCAGCCTTGAACACCATTATTCCTACAAGATTCATCTCCAAGTTCCATAGTCTGGGGCTCGGCTCCTCCCTCTGCAACTGGATCCTGGACTTTCTAATCCAGAGGCTGAAATCAGTAGGGATAGGCAACAACACCTCCATCACAATCATCCTCAACACTAATGCCCCACAAAGCTGTGTCCTCAGCCCCTTATTCTCCTAAACAAATTTGTGGGAAAACTGGACTAATTCATGCTGATTTTTTCAGTGATACTTTATCCAGAGTGCCGAATGCCAGGATCCCCATGCCCAGGGGACACCACCCCCCACTGCCTGATCCCAAGGGGGCACCAATTGCCACCCCCCCTTCTCTCCTGTGGGTTTGTCCCAATAGTTCCCCAAAAGTGGGAACTTACTGTAAACCCCGCTAGAGTGTATCGCTCTGGTATGGAGGTGAAGAGGTTAGCAGGGAGTATTCAGTTCAGGGCCCACTAATTACATTTAAAATAGATTTAAATAAGATTAAAATTACTTACCTGGTCTTCCCGCCAGTTTCCAGTGCAAATCTAATGGCGCCAGAAATCCGGTGCTGGGAGATTCACTCACAGAGGGGACGCAAACGTGAATCGTGTGCATGGCCCACTGTGAGATTCTCTCACCCCGCTGCGCTAGAAAATTAGCACGGTGGGATGGGAGAATTGCCTCCAGAGAATCTGGTGAAGATTTCTCCCTCAATGTCAACAAAATGAACGAGATTTTCATCGATTTCAGGAAGCGTGTTGGAGGACATGCCCCTGTCTACATCAATGGGGACAAAGTGGAAATGGTCAAGAGCTTCAAGTTACCAGATGTCCAACAACTTTTCCTGGTTCCTCCATGCCGATGGGTTGGGAAGGAAGCCCAGTCTATCGCTCAAATCAGTCTTCTATCCATTGTCACTGTCTACACTTTCCATTGCCTTGGAAAAGCAGCCAGCATACTCAAGGACTCCACGTACCCCTGGCATATTCTCTTTCTCCTTCTTCCATCAGGAAAAAGATACAAAAATCTGAGGGCACATACCAATTGACTCAAGAACAGCTTCTTCCCTGTTGCTATCAGACTTTTGAACAGACCTACCTCATATTAAGTTGATCTTTTTCCATACCCTAGCTATGACCGTAACACTACATTCTGCACAGTCTGTTTTCCTACTCAAATTATAGTACGCTTTGTCTGTATAGCATGCAAAAAACAGTACTTTTCACTGTATACTAATACATGTGACAATAATAAATCAAATTGAAGGGATAAAATACTTATATCCAATTTTTGAATTATCTGAAGTCTGAAGAAGATGGAGAATGAGAAGCTGGCTAAGATATTGTTAGAGTAATTGAACTTGGAGCTAACATGATGGAGACGAAAGGTAATGGCTTCGGTTTTCCCAGTATTTAGCTGATACAAGTTATTGTTCATTGTGTGGAGGGAGAACATAACTAACATTTCAAGTAATTGGCAAAGAGTCTTCCAGAGTCAAAACATTAGCTCTATTCTCTCTCCACAGATGCTATCAGACCTGCTGAGATTTTCCAGCATTTTTTTGTTTTTGTTTTAGCATCCATAATAATTTGATTTAAATTAAAGGGCAAGTCTGTAATAGGGTGGAAGGCCACAAGGAGAATTCAACTAACAAAAAAATTCATGATGCAAAAGTCAAAGAGAGTACTAATGGGCATCATAAACAAACAAAGATTAGGTCCCGAAGTGTGAATGGCTGTAATAGCAGCTATTTAAATTTAACATGAAGGGACAAATAAAGGAAGAAGCTCGCAAGACAAAACACATAGAACAAAATGGAGCCAGAGGGTATGCTGCAACACAAACTCAAGCACCTCATCTTTGGTCTTGGCATTCTACAGCCTCTGAACTCAATGTGGAGTTCAACAGCTGGAGCTTCTGCCTCTATTCTTTCTATGGGTGGGATTCTTCAATCTCATTTGTTCCCACCCTGCTGCCAGCGAAAATGGAGAATTTGGTGCTCAGCTAAAACTCCATTCACTTCAGTGGCACTGGAGAATCCCAGCCACTGATGAGGTCAGAGGTTTCTGACAAATGTGTTTTTTTTGCTGGCTTGTTTCTTTCTTAATTCCTTCATATTGCTTTCACATGGCTGTTCTCCAGATAATGATAGCTATTCACACCTAATCTGGGCACAACCTTTCTGTTTCTTTACTATAGCCATTACCACATATTCAAAAACCTTGGTGAACAAAGATTTAAAATGACCTGGCAATTGGTGAAATTAAGCATTTCTCTTTGGAAGGAACAGCATCCATGGAGAACCATTAATAATGTAATTCAGCCAGGAGATTAGAAAGAGAAATAGAGTGGCCATCATGTATATGGGGTCAAGAGAGCACCTTAGTCTCATAGAGTCTCTTCGGATGGTGAAATGGAAGAGAAATTAGTGAGATCTAGGATAGGAAGGGCCTGGGGTCAATTTGACCTCTTAGGCAAGGGGTAGGAGTAAAAGCAGCAAAAGTAACTGAACCGACTGTCTTTTCTTTGGATCAAAGAAACTCATGAGGGTTGTCAGAGCTGATAGTGTAAAGAGTTGAGAAGATGGGTTTAAGGAGATGATTATTAGCGTCAAAAAAATCCTTTGTATTTGTCCATCAGACTGAGTGCTTTGGAATAGTCAGCCAGATTTGTCAAAATTATGGACATTTTAATATAGTTTCTATACTAAGAGTGGCCTATTGCCTAAAACAGACAGGCACTTTTGACACCCAGTGGTAGACCCTTTTCAAAATGGAATCAGTTACATTACAGTCTGACCCCATTTTGAGATAATTAGTATCCTGTTAAAGCCAGGCAGGGGAATCAAAAGTCAACCCCACCATTGTCCTGTATACATAAGAACATAAGAACATAAGAAATAGGAGCAGGAGTAGGCCATCTAGCCCTTCGAGCCTGCCCCGCCATTCAATAAGATCATGGCTGATCTGTTGTGGCTCAGTTCCACTTTCCCGCCCTCTCCCCATAACCCTTAATCCCCTCTCTTATCAAGAACCCATCAACCCGCTTCTTAAAAATATTTAGCGAGGCAGCCTCCACCACTTCAACGGGCAGAGAATTCCAGAGATTCACCACCCTTTGAGTGAAGAAGTTCCTCCTCAACTCCGTTCTAAACCGCCTCCCCTTTATCTTGAGGCTGTGCCCCCTAGTCCTACTGTCTTTTTTGAGCGAGAAGAGTCTCTCCACCTCTATCCTATCCATCCCATTCATCATCTTATACGTCTCAATGAGATCTCCCCTCATTCTTCTAAACTCTAACGAGTACAAGCCTAGTTTATTCAGCCTCTCCTCATAGCTCAATCCCCTTAACTCCGGTATCAGCCTAGTAAACCTCCTCTGCACTCCCTCCAGGGCCAAAATATCCTTGCGCAGGTGCGGCGCCCAAAACTGCACACAGTACTCCAGCTACAGATGGCATCTTAATCATTCGTAATGGTAACCACAATTTTTTTCTGCAATGCCTGTTTGAAAGGCAAAATAAATAACAGGGAGGTCATTTAACGTTAAAGCATCAACTGATTCTGTCATATTACGAAGGGCATTAATGCAGGCACTGGGATAATAGGCCAGAAGTATGCAGAGGACAGAATGTGACATCAATCAGTGTGTAATGTTGACTTGATGCTGGTGCTGCCATTTTGGAGCCCGTAGCTCCAGCTAGCATGCTTTCTAAACTTCACATTCAGTGTGAGGAGGAAGGACCCTTACTCCCATCAGCACTATTAAAGGAAACATCAATTACTTTCAGGCTTGTTACTGATTGATTTCTTCCAGCTGTTGCTGAGTTTGTAGCAGTGCTTAGTGGTCTGTAATGCTATTTAAAATGGTTGAAGTCCACAGGCAGTCATAGAGTCATTGCTACATCACAGAAAGAGCTCCTTCAGCCCATCGTGTCTACGTCAGCCATCAAGCAACGATTGTTTTAATCCCATCTTCCAGCACTTGCTCTGAAGCCTTGTATATTATAACATTTCAAGTGCTCATTTAAATGTTTTTTTAAATGCTGTGAGGGTTCCTGCCTCTACTACCCTTTCAGGTAGCGAGTTCCAGATTCTCACCACCCTCTGGGTGAAAAGGTTTTTCTTCAAATCCCATTGAAATCTCTCGCCTCTTCCTTTAACTCTATTCCCCATTTTATTGGCCTTTCAACTGAGGGGAAAAATTTCTTTCTATTTACCCTATCTATTTCCCTCATAATTTTGTACACCTCAATCAGGTCTCTCCTCAGACTCCTCTGCTCTAAGGAAAACAACCCCAACCTAACTAGCCTCTGTTCACAGCTGAAACGGTCCAGCGCAGGCAACATACTGATGAATCTCCTCTGCGTCCTTTCTAGTGAAATCACATCCTTCCCATAACGTGGTGGCGATAACGGCACACAATATCCTAGCTATGGTTTAATGAGCATTTTACACAGCTCCATCGTAACCTCCCCACTTTTATATTCTATGCCTCAGGTAATAAAAGCAAGTATCCCAAATGCCTTTTTAACTATCCTACCCTGTCCTGCTGTCTTTAGGAAGCAGTGAAGTTCTGGTCCTGACTTCAAACATTCAGCTCAGACCATCTGCTGCCACACATGAGCGCAGCAGTTTCTATTGCCCTCAATCTGCACCATGACAGGGAAAGCAGCAAAGACTACACCAATGGAAGACAAACTGTTCAAAGATGGAAAGAGGAGCGGGAGGACGTTTCTAACTGAAGTCTAAGGGGCAGTGGGGAAGGAGAGGGGTTTTTTTCCCTCTTCATTCACAGGTTTTAAGTCGGTCCGTCTTGTGTCCAACAAGGGGCATACATATGATGGGTCGTAATGGGGCTGCTCTTGGTTGTTCGAGATTGGCCTAGTGCTTCATGTCGTTAGTGTGTGCCTAAACTGGACAAGATACTGGGCAAGACGACAGCTCAGTGACTATCACTGATTGCTGTGCAGACACATGGATTTGGGCCAGTGTCTGTGGGAGTTTGTGCATTCTCGCCGTGCTTGCATGGGTTTTCTCCGGGTGCTCCGGTTTCCTCCCACACCCCAAAGATGTGCTGTTAGGCTGATTGGCAGTAATAAATTGTCCTAAATCAGTTTCCCTCAATCTGGATGGCCATAAAACATTATGTGGGTATGCCGGCGTTGGACTGGCGTAAACACAGTAAAAAGTCTGACAACACCAGGTTTTAGTCCAACCTATTTATTTGATAATATACTCACAAGCTTTTGAGGGACACCCTCTTCGTCAGGTGACCTGACGAAGAGGGTGTCCCTCGAAAGCTTGTGAGTATATTATCAAATAAATAGGTTGGACTAAAACCTGGTGTTGTCAGACTTTTTACTGCATAAAACATTAGACAGGGGTTGTGGGTGGAAAGGGGGACTGGTGGTGTTGAGATGGCAGCGTGGGCTTGTTGGGCCGAAGGGCCTGTTTGCCGGGCTGTTTTTGTTCTTTGTTCCTTGTACTGAGGCTCATTGTTCCAACAGAACTGAATGCCTTTCAATTTAAAGTTTTAAAGTTTAACGTATCTAAAGTATATTTATTAGTGTCAGAAATAGGATTACATTAACATTGCAATGAAGTTACTGTGAGAATCCCCTGGTCGCTACACTTCGGCACCTGTTCGGTACACAGAGACAGAATTTAGTATCGCCAATGCACCCAACCCACATGTTTTTCAGACTGTGAGAGGAAACCAGAGCACCTGGAGGAAACCCATGCAGATATGGGGAGAACGTGCACTTTCCACACAGGCAGTGACTCAAGCCAGGAATCAAACCCAGGTCCCTGGCACTGTGACACAGCAGCGCTAATCACTGTGTCACCATGCCACTTCCCCTTGGTGCAGGGTGCTATCATTTGTACACACTTTGAATTTGCATGCAGCATCTGCAAAATGGAGAAATACAGCAGTAAGAAGGGATTCCGTTCCATTAGTTGATGTGCAACCATATTCAGAGCATCATGCCAGGTCAGTGCCAGGTATCCTGGCAGCAGTCATGCTGCTTTCATTCTGTGCCATTTTGCTGTACTATCTTGGCAACAAGAAGTATCCACTGACCACCCTGCCTCTTGACTCCTGCAGCCAGTCCATAAACATGTGGGCAGCATGCACATAATAAAAATTGTGCTGATGCACAAAATGCAATTGTGCAGACTAAGCAAAACTTTCACTGCCTCTATAGGAGCAATACTGTACTTGGCAGAACACATCAATAATCATTTTATTTTGCAAAAATGTACTTCATCTAAAATATAAAGACACATTACAAAACTTTTCAAATTGTTATAACAGTAAAGTGCAATGAGAATTCATAACTTCTTCAGAGATCAAGATGCATTCTGAGATGCTTGCAAACGTTTCAACATTTTCATTATAGGGAGTACAATTCTTTTCAATCTATAGACATTAGTCATGTGCTACTCTGCAATGCACATTCAACCCTGGAACATCTAGATAACAGAGACATGTATGTCCGACTCCTATTTATTGACTCCAGCTCAGCCTTCAATACTATTATTCCCACAAAATTCACCTCCAAACTCCATGGTAGGGCCTTGGCACCTCCCTCTACGATTGGATCCTGATCTCCCTAACTCACAAACTACAATCAGTAAGAATAGGCAACAACACCAACTCCACGATCATCCTCAACACTGGTGCCCCACAAGGCTGTGTTCACAGCCCCCTGCTATACTCCTTATATACCTATGACTGTGTGGCCAAATTCCCTCCAATTCGATTTTTAAGTTTGCTGATGATACTACTGTCGTGGGTCAAATCTCAAACAATGACAAGGGAGAGTGCAGAAATGAAATAGAGAATCTGGTGAACTGGTGCGGCAACAATAATCTCTCCCTCAATGTCAATAAAATGAAGGAGATTGTCATCAACTTCAGGAAGTGTAAAGGAGAACATGCCCTTGTCTACATCAATGGGAATGAAGTGGAAATGGTCAAGAGCTTCAAATTTTTAGGTGTCCAGAATACCAACAACCTGTCCTGGTCTCCCCACGCTGACACTATAGTTGAGAAAGCCCACCAACACCCCTACATTTTCAGAAGATTAAGGAAATTTGGCATGTCAGCTACGAGTCTCACCAACTTCTGCAAATGCACCATAGAAAGCATTCTTTCTGGTTATATGACAGCCTGAAATGGCTCCTGCTTTGCCCAAGACCATAAGGAACTACAAAAGTTTGTGAATATAGCCGAATCCATCACACAAACCAACCTCTCAACCATTGACTCTGTCAACACTTCCCGCTGCCTTGACAAAGCAGCCAGCATAATTAAGGACCCCACGCACCCCAGACATTCTCTCTTCCACCTTCTTCCTTCGGGAAAAAGATTCAAAAGTCTGAGGTCACATACTAACCGACTCAAGAACAGCTTCTTCCCTGCTGCTGTCAGATTTTTGAATGGACTTACCTTGCATTAAGCTGATCTTTCTCTACACCCTAGCTATGACTGTAACACTACATTCCACACTCTCTTGTTTTCTTCTGTATGAACGGTATGTTTTGTCTGTATTGCGCACAAGAAACAATATTTTTCACTGTGTGTTAATACATGTGACAATAATAAATCAAATCAAATCAAAATCAATGCTTCAATACAATTACATACAATTAGGATTAAGCATTCAATCTGAGGGGTTTTACCCGGTTACTGGTCCCTAGATGTGGACTGGCTGAAAGGCCTCACACAGTGGCTTTTTCCCATTGTGCCTTGGCGATTGCCCAAAGCTTAAATGCATTCCTCAGCATGTATCCTGGATCTTGGAGTGTGCCAGTCTGCAATACTTAGTTGAGGCTAATTCTTTTATCAGGAGGTTTCGGGCAGACCAATGTGTGTCTTTCACTGAATTGATGACCCCCCCCCATCCCGAGCAGCAGTTGTTGTTTGTCTCAGTGTGCATCCCTGGGAACAGCACATAGAGCACGGAGTCCTACGTCACAGAGCTGCTTGAGATTAACCTCTACAAATAACATTGCATCTCTCTCCATACCTTCTTTGTAAAGGCACATTCCATCTTTTCCCCCTCCACCTGCCACAGCTGCTTTGAGGTCAGTCTTCGGTAGCGCAGATACTTTGAGCATGCATTAAGGATGTGATAGGGAGGGCCCTTCTCATCACCAGCCAGACTAGGTCTTGATGCTTGTTTGAAAGTTCTGGTGATGAGGCTACTGCCAAATGTTCCACCTGTCTGCACAGGAACCATCCAACAGCATTCACCATTTCATTTTCCTTCAGAGTCCCAAGGACATTATGTACAGACCACACATTAATAATTATTTTTCTTTTTTGAAAAAATATACTTTATTCATATAAAATTTAAAAACACATTTCAAAACATTGTTATGGCAGTAAAGTGAAATGATACTCATATTTCCTCCAGAGATGAAGATGCACTCCTAGGTGCTTCAGTTCAGAAATGGAAACATTACAAATATTTCAATATTTTCATTATAGGGAGTGCAATTCTTTGCAAATGATATATTTCCATCACGTTGCACTCTGAAATGCTTCAATACATTTGCACAGCGTTAGGATTAAACACACTTCGATAATCATTGTGGTTTGCTGTATGCTGCAGAAGCTTGTGCACAGCTCTTCCCACCGGCTATACAGAGGAAGGGAAAAGAGATCAACACATTCACTTTCTGGTGGGACCATCTATGGTCAACTCATCTGGATGCAGACACAAGCCCAATTTCCCATTGGATCACACTCTCACATCTTACATTCCCTATTATTAACAAACTTGCGACCTCTATAACCTAAAAGAGCAAGGGCAGTAGATATATGGGAACAACACCTTCTGCAAATTCCCCTCCAAACCACTCACCATCCTGACTTGATCACATAGTTGAAATAAAGGCTATCATAAAGCTAACATTCCAGCCAAATTTAGAAATTAAACTATCTAATATTCCATCCAAAGTCAACTATTCATCCTTCTGCATTATCTTAGTGCTCGACTCCCTGTGCCTGTCCAAATGCTCCTATACAATGCAATCCCATTGGCTTCAGAATAACTAGAACACCATGCTCTAGGTACACAGTACATACCCTTGTCACTCAACAAACATTGCCTACCTGATAAGCTGCAGAAAAGGATGTCCCGAGGTTTGGTACATTGGTGAGATCATGTAGATGCTATGACAATGGATGAATGGACACCGCTCGACAATCACCAGGCAGAAGTGTTTTCTTCCTGTTGGGGAACACTTCAGCAGTCAAGGGCATTCAGTCTCTGATCTTCCGGTAAGGGTTCTCCAAGGTGGCCTTCACAACACACGACAACACAGAATCGCTGAGCAGGGACTGATAGTCAAGTTCCGCACACAAGGATGGCCTCAAGCGGGATCTTGGGTTCACGTCACACTATCTGTAACCCCCATGACATGCCTGGGCTTGCAAAATCTCACTAACTGTCCTGGCTGGAGACAATTCATACCTCTTTAACCTGTGCTTAGCCACTCACATTGTCTGCACCTGTAAAGACTTGATTATCTTGTTAAGACTCACATTCCAACCATTATCTTGTAATTGAGTTTGTGTCTATATATGCCCTGCTTATGAATCAAATCCTGCACTCACCTGATGAAGGGGCAGTGCTCCAAAAGTTCGTGCTACCAAATAAATCTATTGGACTTTAACCTGGTGTTGTGAAACTATTACTGTGCTTACCCCAGTCCAACAGCCGCAACTCCACATCTTTGATATTGGCTGCATACTCTCTGGCTGGCCTGTTGATTACCAAGCATTTCAGCATACTTATCTCATGGCATTCTTCTGCAGATGAGGTTGTCCTCATCTCAATCCTCTGCAGCAATCTCACCCTTCAGTGAGCTGGCATCCAAGTGATCTTTGCTCCTTTCCCTGGTTGCAGGCTCATATGCAGGACCTGTCCATAGACTTCTGTAATATACATGCAGTGTCAGTTTCTGAGCTGGTGGCTATGGGTAAGAATAAGGGACAGCCTTTCTCTTTCATAGAACATAGAACATAGAACATTACAGCGCAGTACAGGCCCTTCGGCCCTCGATGTTGCACTGACCAGTGGAACCAATCTAATGTCCCTCTAACCTAAACTATTCCAATATTATCCCTGTCTTCCTGCTTCCATGTCTTTCTCTTCCACCTTTATGTGATCAGGTTGCAGTTCTTAGCAACTTGAAAGGGGAAAGGCACAATGGTAGGGTTGTGGTGAGGGGAGGGGTGGAAAATGAGAAATACTGCTTACACAATCTGAAGCTTTTCGCGATTCTGGGGTGAGGAGGAAGTGCAGTGAGTATGGTGCAGTGTGTTTGGGTGATATGCCTGTTAGTATTGAATAGCTCCATGTGTGGGCAAGGTGTGTGATGTGATTATGGGGTTTGCACTGCAGCAGTGCTAAATGTGTGAAGGCGCAGTGAAGCTATGAATGCTAGCTCTGAGGCCTGGTTAATAAAGATTGTGGTACATTGACCAGTGTGTGAGACTTTTGTTCCGTTGGTGTGATATCACTTTTGAAGATGAATTTGCTAACTTTGACCATTTGTGTGAGGTCATTGAATTTCTTGTGACATTGCAACCAGCTTTCCACTGCTGACATTAACAATGACATCTATCTGCCTAATCAATGCCTGCCTAGAAGGCCTCATGAAGTGTGGGCATTGCTGGTTAGCCCAGCATTTATTTCCCATCCCTAATTGCAGTCTATGTGGTGTAGGTAGATCCATTATTCTGTTAGGGATGGAGTTCCAGGGTGTTGATCCAGCAGCAATGATGAGGCAGTGAAATAGTTCCAAGTCAGGATGGTGAGTGGTTTGGAGGGAAATTTGCAGAAGGTGTTGTTCCCATATATTTACTGCCCTTGCTCTTTTAGGATATAGAGGTCGCAAGTTTGTTAGGTGCTGCTGAAGGAAATTTGGTGAGTTGCTGCAGTGTATCTTGTACACAACGCTGCCACTGTACATCAACAGTAGAAGAAGTGAATGTTTGTGGATGGGGAGCCAATCAAGCAGGCTGCTTTTTGCTGGATAGTGTTGAGCCTTTTGAATGTTGTTGGAGCTGCACTCATCCAGGCAAATGGAGAGTATTTCACTACACTCCTGACTTGTGCCTTGCAGCTGGTGGACAAGCTCTGGGGAGTCAGGAGGTGAGTTACTCACCTTGTAGTCACTGTATTGATATGGCTAGTGCAGTTCGCCTTCTGGCCAATAGTAACCCCCAGAATGTTTATAATGGGGAATTCAGTGATGGTAATGAATATCAAGGGGAAATGGTTAGATCCTATCTTGTTGGAGATGGTCATTGCCTGGCATTTGTGTGGTGTGAATGTAACTTGCCACTTGTCAGCCCAAGACTGGAAAATGTCCAGCTCTTGTTGCATGTTGGCACAGACTGTGTCCAGCCACACAGCAGCGCATTTACTGCTGGGTTACATGCTACAATCATTTGAATTAGCAGTCAGCAGAAAGTCTGTTTCCAATGCTGTCTACATCAGAAGCAATGGTGGAGAATAATTATGATGTGGATGTGCCAGCGTTGGACTGGGGTAAACACAGTAAAAAGTCTGACAACACCAGGTTTTAGTCTAACTGATTTATTTGATAGTAAACTCACAAGCTTTTGAGGGGACTCCCTCTTCGTCAGGTGAATGGAGAGTTCTGGCCTCGGACAGAGCATATAAAGCACAGACAGTTTAGAGATTACTGATTAGAATGCAAATCTTTACACCTAACTGCTGTTCAAGTCCTAAAGTGGCCAATAATGTGTGTGGAAGGAGCACTGATCACAGGTTACAGAGATGTGTATTGTCTCCAAACAGTACAGTAAGTGAGGTTTTGCAAACCCAGGCAAGTCATGGGGGTTACAGATAGTGCGACATGAATCCAAGATCCCTGTTGAGACCGTCCTCATGTGTGCGGAACTTGGCTATCAGTCTCTGCTCAGCGACTCTGCGCTGTCGTGTGTCATGAAGGCCGCCTTGGAGAATGCTTACCCGAAGGTCAGAGGCTGAATGCCCGTGACCACTGAAGTGTTCGCCAACAGGAAGGGAACAGTCTTGCCTGGTGATTGTCGAGCGATGTTCATTCATCCATTGTCGTAGCGTCTGCATGGTCTCCCCAATGTACCATGCTTCAGGACATCCTTTCTTGCAACGCATCAGGTAGACAATGTTGGCCGAGTTGCAAGAGTATTTACCGTGTACCTGGTGGATGGTATTCTCACGTGTGATGATGGTATCCGTGTCGATGATCCGGCATGTCTTACAGAGGTTGCTGTGACAAGGTTGTGTGGTGTTGCGGTCACTGACCATGCAGACGCTACGACAACGGATGAATGAACATCGCTCGACAATCACCAGGCAAGACTGTTCCCTTCCTGTTGGCGAACACTTCAGTGGTCACGGGCATTCAGCCTCTGACCTTCGGGTAAGCGTTCTCCAAGGCGGCCTTCACGACACACGACGGCGCAGAGTCGCTGAGCAGAGACTGATAGCCAAGTTCCACACACATGAGGACGGTCTCAACAGGGATCTTGGATTCATGTCGCACTATCTGTAACCCCCATGACTTGCCTGGGTTTGCAAAACCTCACTCACTGTGCTGTCTGGAGACAATACACATCTCTGTAACCTGTGATCAGTGCTCCTTCCACACACATTGTCGGCCACTTTAGGACTTGAACAGCAGGTTAGGTGTAAAGATTCGCATTCTAATCAGTAATCTCTAAACTGTCTGTGCTTTATATGCTCTGTCCGAGGCCAGAACTCTCCATTCACCTGACGAAGAGGGAGTCCCCTCGAAAGCTTGTGAGTTTACTATCAAATAAATCGGTTGGACTAAAACCTGGTGTTGTCAGACTTTTTACGGAGAATAATTACACATGGTGATCCCTGTGGCTGTTTTCAGAGGTTTTCCAATTATGCCTCCACTGTAATGTTCCAGTGCCTTCAAATCTAGCCAATTTATAAATTCATAATGTTCCAAACAATATTTTCCTTCTTTAAATTAAGTAAAATATAGACCAAAATGTACACTCCCCTGATTCTGGGGTTTGGGGGAAGAAGGGTTGTTCTGAGGCAGGGGGAGTGTGACATTGCATGGATGGGATTCTCTCCAGGCTTCTGCCTGCCCTAACCAGGTTGTAATTTTACATTTGGATGAGCAGAGCCTCGGATGGGAAGCCTGCCCTTTACCCAATTAAAACCTTCAGGTCACCATTTAAGTGCCTTTTTCTGGCCAGCAGTCAATTTTTAGGCTGGGCGGCGGATGGATGATCGATCAGAGGTGAAACTCAAAACTGAACACAGATCAATCAAGGATGGGAGGAGGCGTAGGGAAAGATGCTTCTGTTAGAATCCCCCCTCTGACTGGGGGGATTCTAAGTGAAGCATCTCCCTTTAGGGCCTGATGACTTCTGGGCCTTCTTCACCACCTTCCCCAACCTCCCCCACCTATCCCCTGAGACTCACCTTCACAATCTCCAGGCCTTTCCTGCTTTCCCTACACCTCTATTTGGAAGAATTTGAAAGGTACATAGCAACTGGAAACATTATATTACCAACATTACAGATGGAAAATGTTGTTTGCATCTCTACTCACTTTGGCATAACGCAATGATAAGAGTGGTAACCACCTCACAGCACACTGAATCGCACTTTACTCAGGGATAATCTGAATTATTTCATGCAGATGGAGAATTGCTATGAAGAAACATCTAAATAGCTAGGTGAAATTTGTCTTCAATTCCTACAAAAAAGAATTGACTGAGATAATTGTGCAGAATGATTGCTAAATTATCATACATAACAAGACACTATACAAAAAATTCATTGCATGAATTGCAAGATTATTATCATGACAAAGTAACAGATTGTTTAATATTTATCAATTACAATACTTATTAACTATTGGCAAGATACGAAAGGAATGTGAAGTATAAAAACACACATCTGTACAGGAGAGATCAGGTGCATGCAGTCTTATTTTGTGGTCATCCTACATCTACATCCTACATCCTACATTTATCTGAAAAAATTTGAAAGGCACTTAGCAACTTGAAACATTATATTGCCAACATTACAAATGGAAAATGGTGTCTGCATCTCTACTCACTTTGATATAACACAATGACAAGACTGGTAAACACCTCACAGCACACTGAATAGCACTTTATTCTATCACAATAAAAATGGACTTAACCAGGTTCTCACCATATTTCAAACTCAGGAGACTGACAGAATAAATACAATGCATAAATCAGCGACCACAAAACTTTTGTTTGCTCTTACTTTCAATAGCGCTGTTCATGCCAACTGAACTGCATAATGTACCACAGTGCACAAGCCCACATCCCCTGGTTCTGATATCAGAAGGCCACCTCTGTAAGCTGGCACACGGAACATACCAAAAAGCAGCACAGATTCATAATGCTGAGAGGCCATTTTACAAGGATAGCTTTGCACTTCTGCATTTTTAGATTCTGTTCATTTTACAAGAAACACAACGCTGCTCTTGCCTATGTTTCACACCTCAGAATATCTTTAATGAAATGAAGCTCAATTCATGCTTTCTTCAGCAGCACGATAAAGAATAGTACAGACACTGCTTTGCTGCTCTAGGATACAAGAAATTGTGACTAAGGGCAACCTAACCATCTAAAAGCTTTTCTTTCCATCCTAATACTATCAAATAAATGCTTTTAATATGTTCATTCCACCAATGGTACGATTAAATGAAATCACAATAAAATCCTATTAAATTATTTTATATTTTCTGGTCAGTTGAAATACACAGGGCCATGATTCGCCAGAAATTACAGACTATAAATTACTTACCAAATCAGCATGCAGAAACATACTGTATTTGTGTGACATCCTCATTTCTAGAAGCAAACTAAGATGGTAGCCTCTTTATTATTAATAGCTTAATGTCTTTGCTAAACTACCATAATGTTCATCTGCTGAAATCATCAACAATAAAATCTGCATTTGTATGACACGTTCAGAGAACAGACAAAAATCCCCACATATTGATATCACATAGGAAAGACTATCAGAATCAGAACTTTAAAATACCAATTGCTTTTGTCAGTGTATATTACTTAGAGATGTTCCTTTCGTTGTTAAACATTTGTTGCAAGACAATTGCAAACTGTTCACTGATTTGTCCATTGCACAAAAAGGATTTGAGATGTTGATACTCTTCAAAACAAAAAGCAGGGAGTAACATTCAAAGCACGTACTCTCAATACAGATGCCTATTTAGTGATCCCAACACTTTCTCTTACAAATTTTGCTATTTCAAATTTGATCATATTTCTTCATGTTGCTAAGCAAAATAATGCATGGTTGCTAACCAAGAGGCTTTTGCATTCCTTGAATTCAGGTCTCTTGTGATTTTAGGCCTATGTTGCCAACAGATAAGTTAAGTCCCTGATTGATGAGATGCACCTGAATGATTTAAATTGGTCTTCAGTGGCAAAGCAACAAGGTCACAAACCAAAGGCCAGGATGTTACAAACAAAATGCGTTTGATTACAAGATTTGCTGGTTCTTCAATCTCACACAGTCAGAAAGTAGGAAGAAAGCTGAATCCAAATTCAAATCTACATAAATTTGGATTTTGTTCCATGTTGTCTGAAATCTGAATTCCAGGTAATGGATTCTCATTGATACTGACATACCAATGACCATTTATCAATGAATAGGTTGAAGTTGCTCATTTTATTGCATGCGTTTCATGGTCAGAGTCAGATCCAGTCATTTTCATTTTGTACCTAAAATGATACACTAACAGCAACATCTTGGTTCATTTTATAGCATATCAATTCTAATTTCCGGTAAAAATGGGGGAATACGCCTGTTTTGAATATTTCCTGATTTAAAGGCAAAAGCGGAAATATGACTCCTTCCAAGCCCACACTTAATCTAACTTTAACTGTGATAAATAAAAGAACCAAAGGGTGCAAAATTCTTAAAATGCATTTAGAAAAACATTTTATTTTGCAGCCAACACATAACAAATCCAGCAAAGGGAGGGGCTGCTCTGGATTTGGTTTTAGAGAATGATTCTAAACAGGTGAAAAAAGTGGTATAGAACTTTTTAGTGGTAGTGACCTTAATTCAGTTAGATTTAGAGTCATTATAGAACAGGACAAAAGATACACCACAAGTAAAATGTTTAAATTGGGGAAAGGCCAGCTTTATGAAGCTGAGATGTGATTTGGCAAAAAGTGAACTGGAAACAGCTACTTGAACATAAATCTGTTTCAGGGCACTGGGAAGCCATTCAAGAAGGAGCTAAAGAGGGTTCAGAATAAACATGCTCCTCCAAAGAAAAAAAGGGTGGACTCACAAATCTAGACCCTGCTGGATGTCAGAGTCTACAGACTGGAATAAGGCAAAAAAAAACAAAGCTTATGTTAGATGCCAAAAGCTCAATGCAGTAGAACGCCTCAAAGAGAATAGAAACTGCAGGGGTGAAATTAAAAAGGAAATTAGGAAAGCAAAGAGAGGGCATGAAAAATCTTGGCAAGTAAATCGAAGACAAGAACAAGGGGATAACTAAACAAAGAGTAGGACCAATGAGAGCAAAAGAGTTAACTTCTGTGTAGTGCAGAAGATGTGGGCACGGCTTTCAATGAAAGCTTTCTGCCTGCTTTGTAAAAGAGAGGGACAGAGCAGACATTGTAGTTAAGGCGGAGGGATGTGAAATATTGAATGGGATAAATATTGTGAGGAAAGAAATATTAAAGTGTTTTGCATTCTTAAACGACCAGGCCAGGACGAAATTCATCCCAGGCTGCAAATAGAAGCAAAGGAAGAAATAGCAGAGGATCTGACCATCTTTTTCCAATTTCCTCTGGCTACAGACACGATGCTAGAGTACACTATGACTGCCACTGCATCCTGGTTTTAAAAGTGTGTCTGTGGGAGAATGTGATGTGGGGAGATAGCCTGAGTAATTATAGGCCAGTCAGCCTAACCTCTATGGAGAAATTATAGGAAAACATTCTGAGGGGAAGTAGAAAAGCTTAGATAAATCAAGGGCAATTAGGATGAGTTTGATCTGGGAAGGTCACATTTGACTAACCTTGACTGAATTTTTCGAGGAAGTAATAAAGAGGATCAATGAGGGCAGTATGTTTGATGTAGTCTACATTGATTCTGACATGGCAAATTGTGAAACAAATCCAAAAATTAAAAGCTGATGGAGCCATTTGTCCTGAGGCTATAGCTGTTAGTCCTGAACCTACCTACAAGATTTGTTGCATTAGCCTACCAAGGTTCCTTTTGACAGCATCTTCCAAATCCATGATCTCTATCGCCTAAAAGGAGTGCAGCAGATGCATGGGAACATCGCCACCTGAAACTTCCCCTCCAAGCCACAGTCCATCCTGACTTGGTCATTCCTTCACTGTCGCTGGGTCAGGTCAAGATCCTGAAACTCCCTCTTTAACAGTACTGTGGGTATACCTTTCCATGGACTGCAGTTGTTCAAGAAGGTAGCTTACCTGAATCTTCTCAAAGACAATTAGGGATGGACAACAAATGCCTGCTTAGCCAGTGATGGTCACATCCCATGAAAGAATAAAAGAAAGTCCCTGCATCAGATGTAAGGCCACTGGGAGATCAGGGTAGGCACAGTGTGGAGGGAGAGAGAAAATCCTGGCAGGTGATGGGCGATGAAAGATGTCCAAAGGCCAATGCAGGACATAATCCCCTTCTGCCACCCACTCCCCCCACTTCCCCACCACCCAGCCACCAGCTCCAGCACCGAAAGTTGCTGCATACTTGACATTGACTCCTCCCACCACGAGGGAAATCCCACTCACAATGGGGAGAGAGGTTCTTTAGTGGTCATTCATTGGCTATTTAAGGTTTTCAGTTGGTCCATGGTCAAGCCGACGGTCTCCAATTCCCTCCCATGGCTAGTAAAATTGAGGTGAGGAAAGTGGGTACACACAGGCATGTGCTGGGGACAATATCATGCTATGGCGCCCAATCTTACAGCGACTTCCCAGCTGCCATAAAATCCAGCCTTATATCTCTTGATCTCTTGATCTATCTACTATTTACTTTTTTTTTCATATATATTCTCATTCAATTTTTTTCCTCTTTATCAATTTCTGGATCATCCTCTCTGATTTTAAAACCCTCCAATCCCCAGTTTTACTACTGGTTTGCGATTGTTGTAAGCATCTATTTTAATCTAATACTATCTTTAGCACCTCTAATTAGCCATGTTTGTAGCAAGTCTCCTGTAGAGCCCTTATTCCTTAAGGGAATGCATGTTCATTGAGAATTATGAATTGTTTCATTAAATGTTTACCATTTTTTACCCTGGATCACATGTGATTTTCTAATCCGCCTCAGCCAAGTTCCCCACTCACACCTTCATATTTGGCTCTGTTTAAATTATGACCCTAGTTTTTCAACTTAACCACAACTGTCTCAAACTTGAAACAAAATCCTAAAAAATGGTGAAAAATCAATTTACAACTAATGTGAGGAAATACATAGATTTATAATGTTGTTCTAGACAGGATAGGGAAGGAAGAAACCTTAGACCTGTTGAAGATCCAGTCGAATGAGATAGGTATTTTCTCTCTTCTGGATAAACTGTGGCACAACAAGCATCATCCACATTTATCTTAATGGATAAAACAGTTTGAAAGAGCAATATGAATTGAGCCTCACACTGGCAACCTGCTATCAGCATATTCAATACTTCCCATTGCACAGAATGTTTTGGGTAATTGAAAATCCAAAGATAAAATCAATCACAGAAGAAATTTTTAGTGTGATATTTGGGCTGAAATTCTCTGACGTCATCCATGGCTGGGATTCTCCAGTTCCGGTGCGGTGAATGGAGATTTGGTTGAGTGCCAAATTCTCCATTGTTGCTGGTAGGTGGAACAAGATCAGAGAATTTGGCTTATATTTATGGAAGTTCTTATAATTTGGCAGATCATATATGTCGAGCTATGTGAATTTTGCTATTGTTTTGGAGACCATATGCAATGATTCTATTTATTTTTGCCTAAAAAAATCAGTATTTTCTCTGAAGCGACTCAATTTCTGCCTCAGAGGTTGGCAAGTGTCTGAAAACCTGCCAAAGTCTCAATTATTATTGGCAGAGAATGGATCTTCACCATGTTTGTTTTCCACATTTACCTGTTCCACATCCTCTTTTCACCCCAAACAGCCTATACAAATCTAATACTGTTCATTTATTAAGATTATAATCATACGAGACTTGTGCCTTTTACGGGTCAAGAAACTTCTCTCTAAGGGAGTTATTCTGCCCCTCAGGGTACAAGTATGTCCTTCCATTTCTTGTTTTCAGTAGTGATAGGTTCAGAGCCCTGGAAGTCCGTCACCACAAGTCCGTCTACTTTAGGATAAAAATGGAAAGGGACGAGTGCCGGCCGAACGGGAGTGTGCTGAACTGGGGAAAGGCGAACTATGGCAGGATTAGGAGGGAGCTGCAGGACACTGATTGGGAGGGACTGTTAGCTGGCAAGTCCACGGTTGGCAAGTGGGAGGCTTTTAAGGGCAAAATGAAATGGTTGCAGGGGAGGTATGTTCCGGTTAAGCGGAAGGATGGGAAAGGTAGGATTAGAGAGCCGTGGATTACAGGGGGTATTGAAGACTTGGTCAGGAAGAAGAGGGAGGCGTATGTTAGGTCAAAACGACTGGATACGGAGAGTGCGCTGGAGGAATATAGAGAGAGTAGGAGGGAGCTAAAAAGGGGAATTAGAAGGGCGAAGAGAGGGCATGAAATGGCTTTGGCTGGTAGGATTAAGGAAAATCCGAAGGCATTTTATTCCTATATTAGGAGCAAGAGAGTAGTTAGAGGGAAAATTGGTCCTCTTAGGGACAAAAGTGGGGAGATATGTATTGAGTCGGAGGGAATGGGGGAGCTCCTGAATGAATACTTTGCGTCGGTATTCACGAAGGAGAGGGATTCGGAATCGTGTGGTCTGTTAGAGGGAGCTGAGGATCAGCTGCAGGAAATATCTATTACGAGGGAGGAAGTGCTAGGGCTTTTAGGTAGCGTAAGGACGGATAAAGCTCTGGGGCCTGATGGTATTTATCCCAGGCTGCTTAGGGAGGTGAAAGATGAAATTGCTGGGCCTCTGGCGCAAATCTTTGTCTCTTCTTTGGACACAGGTGAGGTCCCAGAAGACTGGAGGGTAGCAAATGTGGTACCGCTGTTCAAAAAAGGTAGCAGGGATAACCCTGGAAATTATAGGCCGGTGAGTTTGACATCGGTGGTAGGGAAATTAATGGAAAAAGTACTTAGGGGTAGGATGTATGAGCATTTGGAGCGTTGCGGTCTGATTGGGGATACGCAACATGGCTTTGTTAGAGGGAGGTCTTGCCTTACGAATCTGGTGGAATTCTTTGAGGAGGTGACAAAAACGGTTGACGATGGGAGAGCTGTTGATGTCATCTATATGGATTTCAGTAAGGCGTTTGACAAAGTCCCTCATGGTAGGCTGGTAGAAAAGGTTAAGGCGCATGGGATACGAGGTCAGGTAGCTAGGTGGATTGAGAACTGGCTGGGTAATAGGAGACAGAGGGTAGTAGTGGAGGGGACTTTGTCCGGCTGGAGGCCAGTGACCAGTGGTGTGCCGCAGGGCTCAGTACTGGGACCTCTCCTCTTTGTAGTCTACATAAATGACTTGGAAGAGAGCGTAGGTGGTGTGATCAGCAAGTTTGCTGATGACACCAAGATGGCAGGGTTGGCGGGTACCAAAGTGGATTGTGAGGTGATACAACAGGATATAGATAGGTTGGTGCATTGGGCAGATAGGTGGCAGATGGAATTTAATCCTGACAAATGCGAGGTGATGCATTTTGGCAGGAATAATGTAGAGAGGAGCTATGTGATTAAAGGTAGACAAATTAGGAGTACAGAAACACAGAGGGACCTGGGAGTGCAGGTTCACAAATCCATGAAGGTTGCGACACAAGTGGAGAATGTTGTCAGGAAGGCTTATGGAATGCTAGCCTTTATAGGAAGGGGTATAGAGTTTAAAAGCTGCCGTCTAATGCTTCAGTTGTATAGAACGTTGGTTAGACCGCATTTGGAGTACTGCGTCCAGTTCTGGTCACCTTACTACTGGAAGGACGTGGAGGCTCTGGAAAGGGTGCAGAGGAGGTTTACCAGGATGTTGCCTAGCATGGAGGGGCTGGGTTACGAGGAAAGGTTGGAGAAACTGGGACTGTTCTCCTTGGAAAGACGGAGGGGGGACATGATAGAGGTATATAAGATACTGAAGGGAATAGACAGAGTCAATAGTGAGAGACTGCTCCCTAGATTGGTTACAAATACAAGACGACATGATTTAAGGGTGAGGGGGGGAGAGGTATAATTTGGATATGAGAGGAAGGTTCTTTACGCAGAGAGTTGTGGGGATATGGAACGCGCTACTGAGTAGGGTGGTAGAGGCGGGAACGTTGGACTCGTTTAAGGTTCAGTTAGATAGGCACATGAGTGAAACGAGGATGGAGGGTTATGGTAGGGGTTATTAAATAAGGGTTAGAACCTCGGGAGACACCGGAAAGGCAGGCTTGTGATTAACGTTTTTGTCTTTTATTCCGCAGGTGGAGGTCCACCTCGTTGTCAAACGAGGGGCATGCACACGGTGGGTCGTGCGTGGGCTACTCTTGGAGGTTCCGGGAGTGGCCTAGTACTTCGTGTCAGTGTGTGTGCTTGATCCTGGACCGGTAGACGGGCGCTGCAACAGCTCGGTGACTAGCACTGCTAGCTGTGCAGATACATGGATTTGGGCCTGTGTCTGTGGGAGTTTGTGCATTCTCCCTGTGGATGCGTGGGTTTCCTCCGGGCGCTCCGGTTTCCTCCCACACCCCAAAGATGTGCTCTTAGGCTGATTGGTTTTACCAAATTGACACTATTCTCCCCTGAATCTGGCTAAGTCAGGGGTCCTATTCGTAGACACGCAGGGTAGAATAGGTGTAGGGTGATGCGGCGGTGCGGGCTTGTTGGGCCGAAGGGCCTGTTTCCCGTGCTGGGTTGTTCTTTGTTCTTTGTTCTTTGAAACTATGTGTGTGTGCATGCACCTTTTATATAATCAGTGGCAGGATGTACTCTCAAATGAAACAAGTCTATGTGACTTCTTTGAAACAATTAATCAAATTAAGGAAGTATTTTGTTTGTTTGACAAACAGCATCGACATCATAATTTTACCAAAATTATCTGTTGATAACAAAGAAATCCCATCCCCCCCACTCTGAGGCCAATTCTTCCAAAGCCAGTGGAGGATAGGCAGAATTGAAAGTTTCAAAAAACCACAAACCTAAACGATTGCATTGAATGCACCAAATTAAATTCCATTGCAAAACTGAAACCTATTTGCGAAAATAGTGTCTGTGACGTTCAGCATCTCTACTTAGCCAAACGTTAGCATGGTCTCATTTTATTTGGCTAATGTTTTGCTAAGTAAATATTGTTGAAGCTGAATGGCTTAAAGGTTACATTGATCACGAGGCTTCAATTGAATTTGGCTTCTGACCACTAGTTCACCTTTTGGCTCAATTTGATTTGGAAAATGTTTTCCTTTTCTGCATTTACCTCACTATATGATACTTTGGGATATAATATCACACCATATCAATAATCATTACTAATTAATGAGTCAATTATAGGACAATATTAATTGTCTTATTTGTAACAACTCAGGGTGGAATTCTCCAAAGCCCCAGCCAACAGGTACGATGGTGGGCCTGAGGAGAGACTACGGCAGGAGGCCAAAAAGTTGGTTTAACGCCAATATGAATTTACAAAGGAATCTTCCACTGGTGCCCATCATGGTGGGTTGTAAAACCCCCCAAAAAGGAGAAAACAGTAAAATGGGGAAATAACAATACTGGTCTGAACTTGTCTTGTACTCTCTAAAATGCGATACTAGTTAAATAGGGAAGTAAGAATAGTGGTCAAAACTGTATTTTCCTTCAGGGTTGCCAGACGCTAGCATAAACCTCACTTGCATCACAATAGGATCTGTACCATTAGGATGGTCTAAAGTTTTAAGTTTATTTGTCACAAGTAAGGCTTACATTAACACTGCAACTAAGTTAGAGTGAAATTCCCCTGGTCGCCACACTCTGGCACTTGTTCAGGTCAATGTATTTAACCAGCACGTCTTTCAGACTGTGGGAGGAATCCGGAGCACCTGGAGGAAACCCACGCAGACACAGGGAGAACATGCAAACTCCAGACAGACAATGTGCCTACAACAACTGTGTCTACACCCCAAATCATGCTGGGGTCGATGTTCATGTGAGCCACTTAGCTAGGAAAATAGAGGGGGTTTTAAACTAAACAATGAGAGAAAGAGATCAAATTTGGGGAGATGTGGTAAATCAAAGACTAGAGACAGGACAAAAGAGAAAGGTATTATTACTGGAAATAAAAAACAGTTACAGAGAGGGATGGAGAATACAAATGTAACAGTAGATTCACAGATGTGATTAGAAGTTATGAAAAGATTAAAACTAAAAGCTGTGTATCTGAATGCACGTAGTATTTGAAACAAAGCAAATGAACTGAGCGCACATGTAGAAATAAATAAATGCGATTTAATAGCCAATATGGAGAGATGACTTCAGGAGGACTTGGACTAGGACATGAATGTTGAGGAGTACAGGATATTTAGGGAGGACAGGGAGTGAGGAACGCGAGTAACTCTGTTAGTTAATGATGTATTAATACAGTAGAGAGGGTGGACTGAAGTTCAGGAAACCAGGATGTGGAAAAGGTTTGGGTAGAGATGAGAAATGGTAAAGGCAAGAAATCACTTGTGGTAGTGTTATACATGCCCCCCACTAACAGTAACCACATGGTAGGGCGGAGTATAAAGGAAGAAATATTTGGAGTTTGTCAGAAAGGAATGACACTAATCATGGGAGATGTTAATTTTCATATAGACTGAAAAAGTCAGATGGACAAAGGTAACCTTGCTGAGTTTATTAAATGTTGTTGGGATAGTTGTGCAAAACAGCATGTACAAACCAGACAGCAGGCTATACAATACCTGGTATTCTGCATTGAGATAGAAGTAATTATTGGTCTCATAAGTGGGAAGCACTTCGAGGCAGCAGTGGTCATAATATGACTGAATTTTACATGTAGTTTGAGGGAGAGAAGAGTGTGGTCTGAGACAATGAACCCTATTTTACCATTTTAATTCCAAGCGCTGGGCGGACTTGAAACTGGGAGTGTTTCAGATCTGTCTTTTAGACCCGTTCTCAGGTTCCCCCATACACACTCTACCTGAAAAAAAATAACAGCAATTCCGAAACGCGCTGCAGAAACCTGTGGGCAGAGCTTATTACGTCGAAACGCTGCAGCTCCAATCGGAGTCTTCAACTGTGCAGTAAAAATAAATTAAAAAACACTCCCGTGCCACATCGCTCCCGGGCTGGATTCACCCCCACAACACAACTGACCCCATTATCCTCCGCTACCCAGAATGATTGTGGCCTCATGCTCCTCTTCCCCCCCCCCCCCACTGATCACACGCAGAGTGGCAACAGACCCCTCTTCCCCCTCACCGATTGCACGCAGAGCAGCAGCAGAACCCCCTACCCCTGCCCCCACCTTCCCACCAGAGAGCCATCTGACCTGCCTCCCTCCCCCACCCCCACTCTCCACCAGAAAGTCATCTGACCCACCTCCCTCCCCTCCATCAGAGCGCCATCTGGCCCAGCTCCACCCACCCCCCTCACCAGAGTGCTATCTGACCCACCTTCCTCCACCTCACCCGAGAGCCATCTGACCCCCCCCCACAAATCAGAGAGCCATCTGGCCACCCCCCACCACTGATCTGAAGCAGAGAGCTGCCGGAAGCTCTGTACTTACCTCCCCAGAAGCTGGAGCACCCGAATCGGACCTTCACGGACCATGTCTATTTTGTACTGAATCTAGACAGATGAACACAGCGGTAAAGGGGGAAATGCCAGTAAGTTTGGGCGTGCAGCCCATTAAGTCAATTTAAATGCATGCCAGAACTTATCACACCCAAAACACTACAGCTCCGATCGGAGCCTTCAACTGCACATGCACAGTAAAAAAAATTGAAGAACGTTCCTCTGCCACATTGCTCACAGGTCACATAATGCACCATTGAGGCAATGCCAGTTCAGGTGTGGTTCAGATGACATCCATTTTCAGCCATTGGTAAAGGGAGAACGGGCATGGCGGTGGGCGTGGATCGCGCTACTCGCCTCACACCCAACTTTATCAAGATTTTGCCCCCAAAAAACAGGCACAACTTGATGGTAAAGTCGGGCCCTACGGGTGGGATTTTCCAGCCTGGTCTGCCCAAGGACTGGAAATTCAACCTGAGATCAACAGACTTTTTAATGGTCCGCTAAATTGTCTATCCTGCTCATGACGACTCTATGATAGGTGGGATCGGAAAATTTAACCCTATCTTTCCAAATTTAAATAAGAGCAATTATGAAGGTACAAAAATTGAGCTGGCTGAAGTGAATTGGCAAATTCGGTTAAGGGTAGGTCAACAGAGATGCAATGGCAAACATTTAAGGAAATAGTTCAGAATGCACAGAATAGATACATTCCAAGGGATAGACATATCAACTGTGATTAACTAGGAAGGTTAAAGATACCATCAAACTTAAAGAAAAAGCATATAATTGTGCAAAGGCAGGAGGTAAGTCAGAAATTGGACAGAATATAAGGATGACAAGGAGCTTAATAGTGAGGCAAAAATTAGGGTATGAGAAAAAGCTGGAAAAGTCAAAAAGGATAGTAAGAATTCTTATAAATAATTTAGAAAAGAAAAGAGTTGACAGAGTGAGTGTTTGTCCTATAGAAAGTGAGTCTGGAGAATTGATAATAGAAAACAAGGAGATGGCAGGTGAATTGAACAGGCATTTTGCATCAATATTCACTATAGATGATTTGAGTAACATTCTAGAAGCAGCCATAAACCAAGAAATAGAAAGGAGGGAGAAACTCAGGGAAATTACAGTCACCCAAGAAGTGGCACTGAGTAAATTGTTGTATTTGTGGCTGACAGGAGCTTACATTCTGATGGATTTAATCCCAGTGAGTTCAAAGAATTGTCTAGTGAGATAGTTGATGCATTGTTAATTTTCCAAGACTCTAGATTCATTAGATAACAAACATAACTCAATTGTTCAAAAAGGGAGGGACACTGAAAGCGGGAAACTACAGGCCATTTAGCCTAACATCTGTCGTAGGAAAAATGTAAGAAGCATTTATTAAATGAGTTATAGCAGGATGCTTGGCTCAAGGTAATCAAACAATTGTCAATGTGGTTTTGTGCAAGGGAAATCATGTTTAACCAACTTATTAGAGTTCTTTGAGGAAGTAACATGTGCTGTGGATAAACTGATGGATGAACTTAATTTCCAGAAGACATTCAATAAACTGCTACATCAAAGGTTATTGCAGAAAGTATAAGCTCATGTTGTAGGGGGTAACATAGTGACATGGATTGAAGATTGGCTGGGTAATGAGAAAAAGAGTAGGCATAAATTGGTCTTTTTCAGGTTGGCAAATTTAATGAATGGCGTTCCATAGGAATCAGTGCTGGGACCTCAATTGTTTACAATTTATGTCAATGTCTTGGATGAAGGGATGAAAGGGAAGATTGCCAAATTTGCTGCAACACAAAGATATGTAGGGAAGTGAATTCTAAAGAGGACAGAAGAGGGTTACAAAAAGCATCACTCAAATAAACATGTGTGTAATTTTTATTTTTGATGGGAGGTGTGGGCAGAAAACTGGTGATATCAGATCAACTGCTTGTTACGCCCCCCATCTGATTTCCTTTCTACTGAAATCAAAGTTTGCATATAAGAGTATAAAACTAGTAGAGGAAAATAACAGTGCACACCTCCCAAACTCAGTTAGTGTCAACTTATATTTTGTCCTCTTCCTCACCAACATACTGATCTTACGTACTGATATACATGCAACTAGAACCATCACACATAGCTAGTGCCTTCTAATACACATTTAACCTTTTTATTTTGTAGACCTGGAGAGACCTGGACACTACAGAGTGGGCCTTTTGCCAATGCTTGTTGACACCATTACTTCGTTGATAATTCCAGCAGACACAATTAGCAAACTTGAGAAGGTATCTAACCCCAGAAAGTCACTGTACATAGGTGAGTAACAATGGCAGGAACCAGACGCCTGGATGGCCACGTAGTTACAATCAGTGACTCTGCCACCGCGGTGTCATTGTGTTTCTATTGCTTTAACAATTAAATGTGAAAGACATTGTTAGTATCAGATATGTTTACTGAATTGTCAATTATATGTTGGCTGCACAGACTAATATTGCAAATATCCCTTTTCTTGTTTGGTAGGAGATAGTATCAGAAAAGGTGAGGGGTAAGAGTTACTGATTTGCACTGCAGTTATCCTTGCAGTATATGGCAGAGTTCAAGACTGGCAACCTTCCTTATGGCCTCAATTTTGTAGAGTTAATTTATTTTGCCATTGTTAAGTAAGGGTTCCAAGGCCTTTAAGATTTGTTTGGTGTAGGGTTGCAAATCCCCAGGATTGGTTTGGAGTTTCCGAGAGCTGAAGATCAATCTCCAGGCAACTGCTGTGCACAGTCCTGGAGAAAAATCATCAGGACATTAAAAAACAGAACATTAAAAAAACAATTCTCTTTAGCAGGTATAAAAATATTGGAAATTGCCAGACAGAAAAGGCTGCTTGGCTGACAGCTGAGCATCATCCAATTAGGAAATGAATCTTTTTGCTTTCCCATTGGCACAAGAAGGCAATGCATCACAAACATGGAATGCTGACCAATGAATTTGGAGTGTGGGAACAAGTCATGTGATGACATCTCCAGGAACACATATAATCACAGTTGGCAACCCTAGTTTGGTGGCAGTGTTTGATGTTGGCACTTCAGACTAGGTACCTTCTTCATCTTGTAATAGTTAAACCACAAAATAACAAGATATTTTGATGCCATCTTGTACAATTAATTCTACTTTTCTGGCCTTGCAAGTTCTGTACCTTAGATGCCTTGTGATTCAGTGAACTCCTGTGAAAATTTATATTTTCTCCCTCTTTTTCAGTTGTTCCTCTTTAACAAGTGTAATCTATTTCGGTCTTTCATCTTGAAAAAAATGTTTCCCATTTGTCCTTTTGCCCAAGAGAACTGACAGGGCCACTAACATTTTTTAGAAAATCATTAATGGGATCGGGGCATCACTGGCTAGGCCAGCATACATTGCCCAACTTAATTGCAATTGAGAAGATGGTGGAAGCTTAGAACCATAGAAAATTACAGCTCAGAAACAGGCCTTTTGGCCTGTCTTGTCTGTGCCGAACCATTTTTTTGCCTAGTCCCACTGACCTGCACTTGGACCATATCCCTCCACAATCCTCTCATCCATGAACACATCCAAGTTTTTCTTAAATGTTAAAAATGACCCCGCATTTACCACTTCATCCGGCAGCTCATTCCACACTCTGCCCACTCTCTACGTGAAGAATCCCCCCCTAATATTCCCTTTAAACTTTTCTCCTTAACCCATGCCCTCTGGTTTTTTTCTCCTCTAGCCTCAGTGGAAAAAGCCTGCTTGCATTCACTCTATCTATACCCATCAAAATCTTATACACTTATATCGAATCTCCCCTCATTCTTCTACACTCCAGGGAATAAAGTCCTAACCTATTCAATCTCTCTCTGTAACTCAGCTTCTCAAGTCCTGGCAACATCCTTGTGAACCTTCTTTGCATTCTTTCAACCTTATTTACATCCTTCCTGTAACTAGATGACTAAAACTGCACACAATACTCTAAATTCGGCCTCATCAACGCCTTATACAACCTTACCATAACGCTCCAACTTTTATACTCGATACTCCAATTTATAAAGGCCAATGTACCAAAAGCACTCTTTACGACCCTATCCACCTGTGACACCACTTTTAGGGAATTCTGTACCTGTATTCCCAGATCCCTCTGTTCAACTGCACTCTTCACAGAGTCCTACCATTTACCCTTCTTAAACCGCTGCAGTCCATATGGTGCAGGTACACCCACAGTGCTGTTAGGAAGGGAGTTCCAGGGTTTTGACCCAGCAACAGTGAAGGAATGGCAATAAAATTCTGGTGAGTGGCTTGGAGGGAAACTTCCAGGTGATGGTGTTGCCACATATCTGCTGCACTTGTCCTTCTAGATGGTAGGTAAGTTTGGAAGGTGCTATTGAAGAAGACAGAGTAATTTAGATTGTAATCCTTGATTGTTTCACTTTCAAACCTAGATAGAAGGAGTTTCATTGCGTAAGTCTGCACTGTACCATATCTATTGCCTCAATTTCCTTCTTATAGTCCCCGGAAGGGTAGGGGGTTTTAGTTCAGTTGGGCAGCATGGTCAGTGCAGGCTTGGAGGGCCGAAGGACCTGTTCCTCTGCTGTAATTTTCTTTATTCTTTGTTATGAGTGAGAGGCAATGCCAAAGGTGCCTTAGGATGTCCCAGGATACTCCTCCATGAAGTTCAGTGTCTGCTTGCACTGGGAGGCAATCCCTCACTGGTGGCATTAACAATGACTGCAGTCATAACTACTTCACCAATGGCTTCTTCCGTTTGTTGAATTCAGCTTCGTTCCCCAGAGCCAGGCAGCCTGAGTGAGTTTTGCAGCAACTGCGGAATTCCCACAAATGTAAAGGGCTATTAATTGTACATGTGGTGCCGGGAGTTCCTTTAGGCAGCTGCATTCGTCAAAAGAAAAGGTTTTCACTTGTTGAATGTTCAAATGGAGTGTGATCACACCAAAATAAAACATTATTCATGTTTGTACATGCTATCAGGGAGCTGTTACGATGCTAAGCTCACAATTACACATCTTTGGTCTGCCTTGTCGATTGTAGGGCTGGCTCACTGGGGACAAGGATTACCCTCAGAAGACCTGGTTGATGACATTTCAGAATCCGCAAAATGCAACTAAGGAGAGGTAAAATACCACTCAAACCTCGACAAGTACCATCATCGAGCAGACAATGAGCTTGCTCAAATTGAGGTTACAATGTTTAGATCAGCCCAGGTAGGGCACTTCAGTATTCCCCACAAAGTTTCTAGAATCATTGCAACATGTTGCACCTTGAATAAGCTTGCTCAACAAGGGAGGTTGTCTTCGCTGTTGTACCTGGAATTCTCAGATACTTTCAACCAGTTTGTTTACTCCAAGGTTTTACACTAGTGCCCTTATTTGCAAGATGGACAAATGACAAACACAAGTAAAGGTTCAATAAGTTTATTAATAATAATACTATTAATCCTTAAATTACCCACATAAAACAAGAGGATACCCCAGATTCAAGTATACTACTCACAAAGATGGTTGGTTAAACTGCAGGCTCGATTCTCTGAGTCTCTCTGGTCCATCCAGATGGTCAAGGTCACCTTCTTCGTCAAGTCATTGATGCAGGTGTGTCTGAGATGTGTACCTTCATCCCCTTGTTTGTCTGCCTTTCCTGAAACTTCTCTGGCTTTCCGCCAATGTGGTCTTGGGAGGGGTTTCTTGATGTCAGCCTGACAGGACACTGGGCCCTCTCCCAGGTGTCCATCTCCATGGTGTTACTTACATGTAAGCTGTTGCCATGTAAGATAGCTGCAGAAATTCTAGTCTACAGAACGTCTGACCTGATCTGGGCTTCTAACAATAGGCCGGTGCATTTCAATGGGATTTGATGATCTTCTGCTGGGTCTCAGTGGAGTGCAATGATCCTTGATTGATGATTGATGGGCCAGGCCCAGACATGTTTCTGTGTATTTGTATATTTGACCTTTGTCAAGTCTGGCCTGCTTGAGTTTTGACTATGTTTGATTTTAATATGCCCAATTCTTTAATTTAGTATATCCAATTTAATCAGCCTTAAAACTGGGGCCTGATTATATTACCACACTCTCTCCTCTTGATCCAGTGAGCATCAGCAAACTGGATCGCACAATCCTTATCAAACTATCTCATTGAGCAAGTACCCCGAATCCAGGGTTGACAGCATCATCCCTAACCCACAATTGTTACAACAAATTAAAATGAATTAAAATAATAAAAGAAGTAATAAAGAAACAATACAACAATGGGGTATGTATAAAACAAAGCAATAAACAGTTCAAAATGAGAAGTGCCTGTGCCTATTACAATATAGATGGGAGAGTATCGAGGTTCTTGATTGTAGAGCCTTTCCCAATGTCGGATGGTCCTTGCCGAGTCCAGGTGTTGCAGAAATTCCTTCTTCCAACGAGTGAACTTAAACATGAGGATGGTTAGGTATACTACCAAAAATAGGTTTCCTGTTACAGCCAGGTGTGACAGGACACGGACCCCTGGGTGGATTTGGACATTTGAACCCCAGTCTCAGAGGTCCTCCCACCATATAGTGACTGTAATTTCAATAATGTTCTTTTTCATTTCCCCTGTTTGTTGCACCACTTTGGCAAAGGTCTTGTGTGCTGTGGTCGATTGTGTCTGAATTTATTGAAGTTTCTCGGGTAGGGGTATTATCCTGGTATCAAATCTTTCAAAAGAGTTCCCCAAGTTTTGTTTCAATTCCTCGTTAGCAAGTGAGTGTCGTCCTTAGCGAGCAGTAATTAGAGTTCCCATTATCTTTCCTTTGTTGTTACACCCATAGGTGATACTCTTATTGGGGTGTACCCATAGCATGCCCATTTGCCTGCATCTGATGGAGTGAACCACATATATCCAGGGTATTGTAGGCTGATCTTCTGGTCTGTGGATTGGTCTGAGATAAGGAGAGAAGTATGCCGTTCAGTCTGGGGAAGATCAATGTAGCACCTGTTAATTCTTATTAATACCTGATTTTCTTTTCCTTTTCTTTACTAGAATGTCATATGACTTCCCTCTTTTTATATAAAAAAAGAAATAAGTAAATGAATAATAAAGGCCTAATAGTGTCATACGAAGGTTTGGTCAGCAATCAGTGTTTAATGGGGTTGAGTAGGTAAGGAGTTTGCACAGCATGGAAATAAAATGTTGGGTATGTGACATGTGTCTTTGTTGTTGGAGGACCAAGGCACAGTCTAACAATAGATTCTTCAACCCACAACCAAACTGTGGTGTGTCGGAAGATTATGGTGCAGTATAATGTGGGTGATGCATGGTGTGGGCAGACAAAGCTATTTACAACTTGGACTGTGATGTCTTGATTTCTGCTCAGTGGAGAGAACCTATGTGGCCAGGCTTTGGCTACTGGGTACCCACTGAGTTATCGCTACTGGCAGTGAGCCCAGGGGTTTCACAGGGCATAACGTTTTCTGATGCCCTGGAGTCCTTTTGATAAGGACCCCCTTAGACGGGGTCTTGCTCCTGACGTCTGGTGAATTAGAGCTGGGACCAGATGCACTGAAATTGATTCTGGAGGCAAAGGATGGAGGTTCGGGTCCTGGAGTACAGGGTGTACAGTGGCTCATCGGGCCGTCCTTCATCAGGGAACCGCTGAGACGCTTGTGTGGGGTAATTGCATGGTGCCCTACAGTTCTGGGCAAAATGGTTGGGTTGCCCGCAGTTATAACATTGTTTGTGGCGGTGAGCCTCTGGGCTTGGCTCTGTATGGTTCCCGGTGTTGGGGGTTAGGGGTATGTCCTGTGCAGACTTGTGGATCCCTGTGTTGACAATCAGCAGAGGTGTATAGGTGTTCAGGGTTTGCTGGTCCCCCGAAGTTTGGTGGTGCCCTCCAGTCTCAGGCAAAATGGTTGGGTTGCCCACAGTTGTGGGGGTGCATATCTGAGGTTGGTTTGTATCTTGTTCCTTATACCTGGGATTGGGGCTGCAGTTTCCTATATTGATGATTGGCAGCGGTATATGGGGGTGAGTTTCACTGTTCCCTGTTTCCACCTCCCTCTTTGTTATGCCAAACCAGGACCTTGTCTGTGTGGATCGGGATCATCACTCCATGTTTTGTGGGCTTGGGGGTGTCTGTTTGTCTGACTTTCCGTTCTCAGGTGAATCATTTTACGGATGGCCCAGGCTTCTATGTGTGTATTATTATCAGGGTCAAAATTCTCACAGGCTTTCCGACTCCCTTCAGTGACATGTGCTATCAGGGTCCGGATCCATGTGGACCAGTGGTGTGTGTTTAATTGGACTTGATTTAATTGGCCAAAAATGGCAACAAATTGGTTCCATAATTGGCCAGTATAGGCTGTCAGGTGCTCCCCTCTCTTTTGTTGGCAGTTGTTTAAGTCTTTTACCAGGTCATCCCTATTGTAGCCTATACAATAGTGGCTGCCTTCGTTTCTGGTAGGGTTCTCCCGGCCACATTCTGGTGTTCGGGTAAGGCGGAACGAATGGCAGGATTTAAACATAGCAAAATAAGTTTAATCTCTTCTGCCTCATCCAGGCTGTTTAAAACATGATGTTGCGTGACCTGATCAAAGAGAGCACGTGGATCCCCAGAGGGTTCAGATACTCCAATCACTTTAGCTATGTCAGTGAGCTGTGTCATGGTGAATGGAGTTACATAAGTCACATTGTGGTTCTGTCCATCCTGTCGTTGAGTGGTGACCGGATTCATCGTTACGAGAAGCAGATTAGTGACTGTAGTTATTGGCATGGAAATTGGACTAGTGGCTGAGACTGAGTTTTCCAGGATGGGGACTGGATTAGGTGGTGCCATTGGTTCCATTACCTGGAACAGAGGTAGGGCCCCCAATTGGCAGTGGTGCTAGCTGTTTACGCTGTTGTTTAAGAAGGGTGCCAGGCAAAAGGCGGGGAATTATAGGCCGGTTAGTTTAACGTCTGTTGTAGGTAAAATGTTAGAATCCGTCATCAAGGAGGAAATAGCGAGGCATCTTGAGGGGAATTGCTTGATAGAGCAGACGCAGCACGGTTTCGTTAAGGGGAAGTCGTGTCTGACAAATTTATTGGAGTTCTATGAGGATGTGTCTAGGGCGGTGGATAGAGGAGAGCCGGTGGATGTGGTCTTTCTTGATTTTCAGAAGGCGTTTGACAAGGTACCTCACAAGAGGTTATTGCAGAAGGGGGCATGGAGTTGGGGGTAGGGTGTTAGCGTGGATAGAGGATTGGTTGTCAAATAGGAGGCAGAGAGTGGGGGTTAATGGGTGCTATTCGGATTGGCGGTTGGTGACTAGTGGAGTGCCCCAGGGGTCGGTGCTGGGGCCTCAGCTATTTACCATTTATATAGATGATCTGGAGGAGGGAACCGAGTGTATGGCGTCGAAATTTGCTGATGACACCAAGATTGGAGGAATGGCAAATTGCGCAGAGGGTGTGGAGAGTCTGCAGAAGGATCTAGATAGGCTGGGCGAATGGGCCAGGAAATGGCAAATGGAATTTAATGTTGGCAAGTGCGAGGTGGTCCACTTTGGTAGGAATAATGGTAGGAAGGACTATTACTTATGTGGCGAAAAACTGCAGCAGGCGACGGTGCAGAGGGGCCTCGGGGTCCTTGTGCATGAGTCGCAAAAGCCCAGCCTGCAGGTGCAGCAGGTGGTCAGGAAGGCGAATGGGATGCTGGCCTTCATAGCCAGGGGGATTGAATATAAAAGTAGGGAGGTCTTGCTGCGGCTGTATAGGGCATTGGTGAGGCCTCAGCTGGAGTACTGTGTGCAGTTTTGGTCGCCGTACTTACGCAAGGATATTTTGGCCTTGGAGGTAGTGCAGAGGAGGTTTACTAGGCTGATACCGGAGTTGAGAGGGTTGAGCTATGAGGAGAGGCTGAATAAACTAGGCTTGTACTCGTTAGAGTTTAGAAGAATGAGGGGAGATCTCATTGAGACATATAAGATGATGAATGGGATGGATAGGATAGAGCTGGAGAGACTCTTCCCGCTCAGAAAGGACAGTGGGACTAGGGGGCACAGCCTCAAGATAAAGGGGGGGCAGTTTAGAACGGAGTTGAGGAGGAACTTCTTCACTCAAAGGGTGGTGAATCTCTGGAATTCTCTGCCCGTTGAGGTGGTGGAGGCTGCCTCGCTAAATATTTTTAAGACGCGGGTTGATGGGTTTTTGATAAGCGAGGGGATTAAGGGTTATGGGGAGAGGGCGGGAATGTGGAACTGAGCTGCGACAGATCAGCCATGATCTTATTGAATAGCGGGGCAGGCTCGAAGGGCTAGATGGCCTACTCCTGCTCCTATTTCTTATGTTCTTGTAATGGCAGGCATCCTCTTCTAAATCCCCCCAGTCTACCCCTGGGTCCCTGTCCCCAGTTTTGGTGGTGCACGTACACATACACCCCTTTTTATGGCCAGTTGTGATTTAAGTCTGCAATCTCACGCAGGCATTTGGAGTGGTCTGTTGTGTGGTCTGTATTTGCTTTTCCTGCTTGGTGCAAAACTTTTATTGCAGCCTGCAGGTTGCTGAATTTATGTTTAACTTCCTCTCTCTCACCGATAGCGCACTGTGCCTTTTGGTAGGCTTTATCACATTGAGCCTGGAATTGGCTCATGTGTATCATATTAATCTGGTTCCTTGTGTGCCTACCTCCACTTCCAATTCTTGTCTGTGCATGATAGCACTCATTAAGTCCTGCTTTAGTTGGGTTACCTGGGCCTCTCTGTCCCATTTAATCTGGATAATCTCCACTTGTCTGCCATGGAGCTTTTCTAGGCAACTGGTGATCACAATCCCTTTCCTAAGCTTGGGAGCCCTTTTACCCACTTCCTTATGAGCATGACTCCACAATCCTCGCCCTCGGATCCCAGATCTAGTTTTGGGGCGTCACCCCACTGTACCCATTTGGGTTACTTATGGTTCAAATATAAACGGAGGACTCCCTCCCATTTGGCATGACTGGCCATAATTATTTCCTTTTAGTTCGTCTCATGGGTATGGGTAAGAGATCGGGGTAGAGGTCTGGTTTTTTCTAAATTCCCCCCAGAGATTTTATCCAAATTCCCTTGACTATCCTAGTTCTAACTACACAGTTTCTCCACCTTGTGTTACAAAGGTCCAACTTACTGTCAAATCTGTATTAGTCCTTCACTCACTTAAGACTGGCCGTCACATGGGGCAACCTGCCCTCTTAATTCAGGCTCAGACAGAATGTTGGAGAATACTAGTTTGAAAGTTCAACTTCGGAACAACGAATCACTTCTTATCGAGGTCCCATCTGGGGTGTCAAATGTTGTACCTGGAATTCTCAGATACTTTCGACCTGTTGCTTACTCCAAGGTTTTACCAAGATGGACAAATGACAAACTCAAGTAAAGATTCAATAAGTTTATTAATAATAATTCTATTAACCCTTAAGTTACCCACATAAAACAACAGGATACCCCAGATTCAAGTATACTGCCCGTAAAGATTGGTTAAACTGCAGGCTCGATTCTCTGAGTCCCTCTGGTTTATTGTCATAAAGGTGAGTCTCGATGGCAGCTTCTTGCCTCCTTCCTTCTCTGGTCAGTCTTCCAGATGGTCAAGGTTGTCTCCCATGTTGGGTATTCACTGCTGGTGTGTCTGAGATGTGTACCTTTGGAAAGGCTTGTCTGCCTTTCCAGAAGCTTCTCTGGCTTCCAGCCAATGAGTCTTGGGAGGGGGTCCCAATACCCTATGGGTTTCTTGATGTCTACCCGACAAGACTTTGGGGCTCGCCCCACCGGGTGTCCATCTCCATGGTGTTGTTTACATGTAACCTGTTGCCATGTAAGATAATTACAGGAACTCCAGGTGGCAGAAAGTCTGACCGATCTGGCCTTCTATAATAGGCCGATGCATTTCAATGGGATGCGATGATCTGCTGGGTCGCAGTAGAGTGCAATGAGCCTTGATGGATGATTGATGGGCCAGGCCCAGACATGTTTCTGTGTATTTGTATATTTAACCGAGGTTTAACTGTGTTTTGATTTTAAAATGCTCAATTCTTTAATTTAGGATACCCAATTTAATCAGTCTTAAAACTAGGCCCTGATTATGTTATCACATCGCAGAGGGAGAGATGGAAGAAGATCGAGGAAAAGGCTAAGAGATGGTGATGATGGGGCCCAGGAAGTTGTTGATGCACAGGCAGAAAGTATGGCAATGATGTAACATGGTAGGTAGGCCCGTGACAATATTATCACTGTCACATTCAAGGCCAAGTGTCCGAAAGCTTCCCGTCCTGACCGCCATAGGAATCGTAGTGGGCAAAACAAAGAATTTGGCAGACCATTTATAGGTCCATCGATCCTGGACAGAATATCCAGTCTTGGAACATGTTCAGCCTGAGAATCTCACCTGAGTTGCCAAGAAATTTATTTTACACTATCGCTTTCAATTATTCTATGGCTGGGATTTTGGGGCTCCCTAGTTGGGAGGATAGAATCATAGAGGCTTCCAGCATGAACATAAGTTTGACTGGTGTAGATACAAGGTAAGTGCCAGAATTTAATTGCATTAACCTTATTTTATAGTGGTTGAATTAAATTGTAATATTTCATGTTAATTCTGCTATCATTGCAATCCTTTGCATGTGACAATCTGAGATGAAACACATCTCACTTGCACCAAATGCACATGTCCACAATCTCTGGCACTTGGACAGTAAAACATTGCAGGCCTTTAGTCCTGGCCAGTCCATATACATACTATCCTAGAAGCTACATGCGCTCAGAATTTGACAGGGATACACTCATGATTCATGATACATGCTGCACGTAGGGGCAATGCCTTGCACAGGTGCACATAGCAACATAAAAAATAGGAGGGTGAGTAGACTGTTTGGCCCCTCAAACCTGCTCCATCATTCACCTAGATTGTGGTTGCTGTTTGATCTCAATGTCATTTTTCCTTACTATCCACACATCCCTTTAATAAGTAGGAATCAATCCATATCTGTATGGGACATACTCATTGACTGTGCTTCCACTGCCCTTGGGGTGGAGAATTCCAAATATTCACCACACTCTGAGTGAAGAAATTCCTTCACATCTCAGTGCTAAAAGTTGTATCTCATATTCAGGGTCTGTGTCCACTGGTTCTGGAACACCTAATCAGGGAAATATCGTTCCATCATCTACCTTGCAGAGATTTGTAAGAATTCTGTATTCCGTATATCTTCTGAATTCCAGATAAACACCAGACCTATGTCCTCAATCTCTCCTCTCAAGACAATCCCACCAAGCCGGGGACTCAATCTGCGGAACACTGATTACACTCCGATATGGGAAATATATTCTTCCTTAAGTAAGAAGACTAACAGTTCACTCAATACTCCAGGTGTGGTCTCACCACAGAATCACAGAATTGTTATGGTGCAGACAGAGGCCATTTTGCCCATTGTGTCTGCACTGGCTCTTCTAATGAGCCTCACGACTTACTGCCATTCCCCTGCTTTTACCCATACCACTGCACGTTGTTCCTATTCAAAAAATCATCTAATGCCCTCCTGAAGCCACAATTGAACCTGCCTCCACCACACTTCAAGGCATTTCAAACCCAAACACACAGTTTTTCTCACATCACATTTACTTCTGTAGCAGAACATTTTAAATCTGTGCTCTCTTATCCTTGATCCTTTTTTAAACAGTAATAGTTAATCCATATCTACTCTGTCCAATCCCTCATGATTTTGAACTCTTAGCCTTTTGATTTGATTTATTATTGTCACGTGTATTAACACACAGTGAAGAGTATTGTTTCTTGTGCGCTATACAGACAAAACATAGCATTCATAGAGGGGGAAATGAGAGAGTGCAGAATGTAGTGTTACAGTCATAGCTAGGGTGTGAGGAAGATCAACTTCATGCAAGGTACATCCATTCAAAAGTCTGACAGCAGTAGGGAAGAAGCTGTTCTTGAGTTGGTTGTTACGTGATCTCCGACTTTTGTATCTTTTTCCTGAAGAAGGTGGAAGACAGAATATCCAGGTGTATGGGGTCCTTAATTATGCTGGCTGCTTTGTTGAGGCAGCGGGAAGTGTAGACAGTCAATAGATGGGAGGCTGGTTTGCATGATGGATTGGGCTACATTCATGACCGTTTGTACTTCCTTGTGGTCTTGGGCAGAGCAGGAGTCATACCCAGCTGCGACACAACCAGAAAGAATGCTTTTTACGATGCATCTGTAAACGTTGGTGAGAGTTGTAGCTGACATGCCAAATTTCCTTAGTCTTCTGAGAAAGTCGAAGCGTTGGTGGGCTTTCTTAACTACAGTGTCAGCATGGGGGAACCAGGACAGGTTGTTGGTGATCTGGACACTAAAAACTTGAAGTTTGCGACCCTTTCTACTTCGTCCCGTTGATGTAGACAGGGGCATGTCCTCCTTTACGCTTACTGAAGTCAAAGACAATCTCCTTCGTTTTACTGACATTGCGGGAGACATTATTATTGCCACACCAGTTCCCCAGATTCTCTATCTCATTCCTATACTCTGTCTCATCATTGTTTGAAATCCAACCCACTACAGTGGTGTCATCGTCAAACTTGAAAATCGAATTGGAGGGGAATTTGGCTGCAGTCATAGGTGTGTAAGGAGTATAGTAAGGGGCTGAGAACACAGCCTTGTGGGGCACCAGTGTCAATGATTTTTAAAGGGGAAATCGTGTTTAACTAACTTGTCTGAGATTTTGATGAGGTAAATTCTTCCTCCAAGGAGAAATAGTCCAAGCCTTTTTGATCTATTCTCATAGCTGAAATTTCTCATCCCTGGAACCATTCTAGCAAGTCTTTTCTGCACATTTTCTAATGTGTTCACATCCTTCCAATAGTGTGCCACCCAGAACTGCACACAATATTGCAACTGAGGTCTCACTGGTGTCTTGTATAAATTCAGCATAACCTCCTTGCTCTTGTACTCTATGCCCCTATTAATAAAGCCCAGGATACTATGTGCTTTATTAACTGCTCTTTCCACCTATCCTGACACCTTCAATGACCTGTGCACATTTACACCCAGGTCCCTTTGCTCCTGCATCACTTCACACTTCTCCACATTGAACTTCATCTGTCACTGATCTGTCCACTCCGCCAACTCGTCAATGTCCTTTTGAAGTTCTACACTGTCCGCTTTGCAATTTACAGTACTTCCAAGTTTTGTATCATCTACAAACTTCAAGATCTAGACCACTGACATATATCAGGAAAAGCAATATCAATATCATTAACAAAGCAATATCCCAATATCAACCTTTGAGGAACACCACAACAAACTTCTTCCTGCCCAAAAATGTCCATTGACCATTATTCTCTACTTCCTACTATTCAGCCAATTTTATCTCCATGTTGCTTCTGTCTCTTTCATTCTGGGAGCTGTAACCTTTCTCACAAGTCTGTCATGTGGCACTGTATCAAATTCCTTTTGGAAATCCACGTACACCATACCAACAGCATTGCTCTCATCAACCCTCTCTTTTACCTCATCAAAAAACTCAGACAAGTTGGTTAAGCACGATTTCCTCTTTAAAAACCCATGCTAGCTCTTCCTAATCAACCCACATTTTTCCATGTGAATACTAATTTTACCAAAATACTTGTTTCTAGAAGTTTGCCTACCATTGATGTTAAACGAACTGTTCTGCGAGGATCATCCTGACTACCTGTTTGAACAAAGTAATTACCAAGACTCCTTTACTCCTTGCAATCAAACCCAAACTCCAAGCTTAATTTTTTGCTGAGCTTGCATGTTAGCTTTCAGTGACTTATGAATAAGGAACATCTTTGGACATCAGTACTTCCCAATCATTCATTTAAAAAAGACTCAGCTTTTCTGTAGTTCCCACCACAGTGCATAACTTCAACTTTTCCCACATGACATTCCATCTGCCATGTTATTGTCCACTCACATAGTCTGCCTAATTCCCCTCGAGGTGTCTTTGCATCCTCCTCCTAATTCACAGCAGGTTACCAGTGAGACACGCAATGACTTGTCTACAGACACTCAGACAACAGCCTCAGAGGGATCATAATCAAGTGACTGCTAACTACTGGGTTGCCAGACATGTTTCAAGGCCACAACTTTACAAATGATATCCTCGGTTCAATCCTACACATATCTCTAAACACGGAAATGCCACTTCTGTTGATGTGACACAATAAATAGTGTATCCATAGGCCCACATCAACCGTGACTAATTGGAAACAAATTGACACCCCAAAGATGTGCTCTTAGGCTGATTGGTGTAACAAATTGTCCCTAAATTATTCTCCCCTTAATCTGGTTTCCAATGGGGGTACCATAAGCATAGGCATGGGTCAAGGGTGGAGGAGGAAAAATACATTGTTAAGATGGCGGCATGGGCTCGTTGGGCCAAAGGGCCTGTTTCCCATGCTGTGTTGTTCTTTGAAATGCCCTTAAATCACATGTGACCATTTCTGCCACAGAAACATAATAACACATCCATGAATAAAATACAATTAAACAGATACTTACAAGTATGTTTCAGATATCTCGTGATTAGACACTTGTGCTATCTTTGCGCCACTGTAACTTCTTATTCATTCTTTACTATTCCCACATCTCGGTGCAGCCCTGACATCTGCAACTGAAGTGACTACTATGTTCCTGGAAATTGACTTGGTTACTGTCCTCTGGTAACCTGAGGCTTGGTGGGGATCTCCAGATGCACCATCCTCAACCTAACTGGTGATGGGGTCAGTGGTAGAGGTGAGGTGGAAATGCAGGACATACATGGGAGTGTCCTGGGATGAAGCCTAGATGCATTCTGGTGCTCCTCATCCCTGTCAGTGAACGATGGAACTTTTCTGCCCCCCTGAGGAGAAGGGGTAACTGGAGGGAAGCTCCATTGCATCCACAGCGAAAGCAGTGGAGTGTAAATCTGAACATGTACCTGACAGCCATTGTGTTCTGCTGGACCTGGCACTCCAAGACAGTCACTACTTCTTCCATGGAAACAGCCAAGAGCTTGCATGCTGGAGTCATGACTGTATTCATAACATGGATGGACTCCATGTCTGCACATAGCCTCTGGTATCTCTACCTGATATTCCCCTGAGTGTCTCTGCAATTCTCTCATTGCCGAATCCAGAAGCTCGTAATCTGCATGGAGTTCAGTATCAGCCTGGTCTCCAGCAGTGCTCTGAGTATCAGAGACCTCGACTGTCATATCCTCTGTCCAGTTACTGGAACATGCCTGTGATGTCCTCATCAGACTGTGACCCCATAACCTAATCTGGAACATGGAGCCATGGACATGAATGTCTCTGTGCTAGTGAAGGGTGCAGAGATCTGCCATGATGGTGCATCCTCTCAGAATTTAGCATCATCATTCTCAGAGGTAATGACAGACGTGGTGGTGTGGTGGGACACAGCCTCGTTTTCTTGCTGTTGATTCTGGAACCTGCAGTGGAGAAAAGAATTAACTCCTGTTTAAGCGCTGGTCGGCACAAGACTGGAGGCACCTTTGCTGGATTGTGGAGAAGCTAAACTCTCCATTGGTCCTCCCACCATGGTCCTCCTCCCCAGCCAAAGTGAGGAGCCTGAAGTTAGGGAGCCCTCCTCCAGTCTATGCTCCCTCACACCAATTGTGGACAAGTAGAAGGACTGAGTGTATTCAAAAAGTGTTATGTAGGTTGGGGCGTAGCCCCTTTAAGGAAACGAGTTAGGTGACCCTGGGTCTGTGGTGATTTGCCCGGGGACCGCCCTGAGAAAGCATTTGTCGTTTGGAGTGTGGAGTGAGTAAGATCTGCAAAACATACTTGTGCTCCTTGACGTCTGTCTGTGGAATGAATTCTTGAGGATACTCCTTAGTAGTAAAGAATTTAACACAAAGGGTCCATAAGTGCTAAATGAGCATGCATGCCTCTGACATGTGTCATGTCATGGAAGTGTCATACACATGCACAAACAACACACTCTCCTGTAGCTTGTACACCTTGCAGAGCACAAAGTGCCTCCCACTCATTCGGTCCACTTCTCCCATCAGAGGCTGAGGTTCGCAACCTTAATTCCCACTGGGCATCCCTCTGCATTCTCGCACCTACATTGCTTGTGGCACCACTGAACACCAGCTTACAATGAACACCAAATGCTAGACTGTACATCATTCAGCCTTTAGCAGCATTGTGCCCAGGTTACATGAGTCCCACTAATCCACGCTGCCACCTCCAACCAGGTCATATGGGAAAGCCTCCTGCTGCCACTCTGGGAAACAAGCCCAATGCCTTTCCCAGGTTGCCTGAATGGGAACCTTGAGCAAGGAATCGTTGAACTGTGCAGCCACTCTTCTGCTCTGCCACATGCTGGTATCGGCACTCGGTTTCCCCTCTGAAAGGCCAGTCAGAATGATATACCTGTCTCGAAGGAAGGAAGGCGGGTCCAGATGCCCTTTATGGGGCCCAGTCATTTAGCCCCCCTGAGATAATGGCGAGGGCAATGATTTACTGCCAGGTCCACCACAATATCCTCTGATAAGTTGACCACTGCATGCTCTTATGAGACAAGCTGTTCTGCTGGTGAGCAGAAATGATGTTCACCATGTGTCCAGCCGCCGAGCACAATGGGCGAACAGTACCGCCCATTCTCTGAACACGATGGGCTGAATGGCCCCCACTCTGCGATTCTTTTCACAATCGAAACCCCCAACAAAACTGGAAGAAGATGACAGCCAAGCCTGGCAGCGAAGGAGGCACACTTTGTACCGATATCTGTGAAGATTGTTGAAAGGCGGGGGCGGAATTTTCTGAGGGATTTGAAAATGTGGACAACGGCCGGGGATCGGATTTCCAGAGAGAGAGAGGCGGGGGGGGGCGGGAAATCAGATTGAAATTCTCCCAGGGCGGTATGGGCCAGCAGTGGTTGAGGTTTCCAACTCACCTGGAGCAGATGAGATCATTCATCCCCTTCCTGCACTGGATTGTCGGGTGGCTGCCGTCCTCTTTTCCAACCCCCCTTTCCCGGCTTGGCAAGGTTAGGCTGGCGGGCCTCTTGCCCTCATTTAGGTGCTGACAGGCATGAGGGCATCAGGGAAGACATCACTAAACCCTGGTTTGTTCTTGGACACAGCCATGTTGCGATGTCTCCTCCACATGGCTGGTCTGGAGTGATTGAATCTGTGTTCAAGTGGCATTAAATACGACACTAGACCCCATGAGGTAATGGTGGGCTGGATGAATCAGTTTCCAACTCGGAAAGCTGCTCGCCAATGCGTAATTAATGAACTTCCGAGCGTGAATTCCCGCCAGAGAAGAAAACACTGAAATCTACCGCACTTAGACTTAAACTGAAAAATTCCACCCTGTATGATTAACAACTTGCCAGGAATCTAATGTGAACATACTTCACGTAAGCACTGTCTTTTACAACAGTTTAGTGCGCAGAGTTTTTAAATATTTAGATTATTAAGTCAGTGAAGGAATTAATCTCCCGCAGTGTAAATCAAACACTGCACCTCAAGGGGACCAAGAAATAGATTTATGTCTGATTTGCCCGCACAACTTTCTGAACTTGTCTCTGCTATCCCGGATAGGGGTCGGTTAGTTCAGTTGGCCAGACTGTGGTGTAGAATAATGGCGGTGGCATGGTTTCAATTCTGGTACCGGCTGTTGGAGTTCGTGAAGAGCTGTCTTCTTGCCTTGCTGTGGAGATGCCGGCGTTGGACTGAGGTAAACACAGTAAGAAATCTGGCAACACCAGGTTTAAGTCCAACCAATTTATTTGATAGTAAACTCTGACGAAGGGCAAACCCTGAAAGCTTGTGAGTTTACTATCAAATAAATTGGTTGGACTTAAACCTGGTGTTGCCAGACTTCTTACTGTCCTTGCCTTGCCCCATGTTTCATACAGAGTGGTGTCCCTCAATCTATATAATTACTTCTCTCTCTCTTACAGTTAGAGATGTCTGTGGTACCTTGTGGCCTGCGGATGCGGTGCAATCTGAGAATGAGATAGTCTTTCACGTAGAGGACGAAGAGACCAGGGCTGAGTCAATTCCAGCTTTCTCTCTGAATGTTATCAGAGTCATGAAAATAGACTAACCTGTCGCCATAGCTGTGTAACACTCGAGAAGAATTGGAGGGTTTTGACCAAATAGAGACAAGTAACTGTTCTGTGGTTCAAATAATTACAGAGAGATATGATAGAAGTGTTTTAAGTTTGCAAAGATGGAAAAAGGTAGATAGCAGCAGATTGTTTCCAGTGATGGTGGTTGAGAACATTAAATGTAAGGACTTGAATAAATTCTTCCCCAGGGGCTTATCCCATGGTTTGTGTTAGTGTCAATGTTCAACATCAGATTGATCAGGTGCTTGAAAGTAAAGAGATCTGATTAGCTTGTGATTAGAATATGATTGGAGTTATTTGTGCTATCACACACTGAATGGTTCCCATCTTCTAACTTATATGTATTTCCTTTAGTTTTAATTTTTCAGTATGTTTTGCATCTAATAAATTTAATTCGTATTCTGCAGGTAACTAATCTTCTCGATGCTCCTTATTCTACAATTCCAGCCTCGAGCATTCACTGCCACCGTTTGCCCTTCCTCTCCATCTCTCTTATTTTAAGTTCTCCCGTTATAGTATGTGAATTTTAGTCCCAAATACTCGTTAACTGATAAACTACCATTGTCCATTCTCCATGCCTATTCCCTGGGTGGAATTTTATATTCCCTCCCACCAGGGCCAATAGATTTTTCTTTGAATTGCTGCATTTCCAGTCCTGCTCCCCAGCACAACAGAGCCTTATAATTCCACCTCTGGTCTTAATGAGCCCTGATTTTGGCATCAAGGCTTTGCTTCTGCACTGGACTCATGAGCTACAGTTTCTCTGATCTTCTGCTCTGCTTAAATTTTGAAGTAGCTTTGATCAGCTTCCAGCAGAGTGGTAAGTAATGCTGCCTCAGTGCTAGGGACCAGGGTTTGATTCCCAACTTTGGTCACTGTCTGTGAGGAATTTACACATTCTCCCTGTGCCTATATGGGTTTCCTCCGGGTGCTCTGGTTTCCTCCCACAGTCTAAAGGATGTGCTGGTTAGGTGCATTGGCTATGCTAAATTCTTCCTCAGTGTGCCTGAACAGGTGCTGGAGTACAGCGACTCGGGAATTTTCTCAGTGACTTTGTTGCACTGTTAATATAAGCCTACTTGTGACTAATAAACAAATAAATAACACTGCTGCTTTCCACTGAACCTATGATTTGACTGGTTTATCCACTTTAGTTCCAGTCTAAGTGCATCTCCTCTTGCCATTGCTTGCAGATTTTATGATGTTTGGTAACCTCCAATATTGTCATCACCTCCCTGGTCGACTGATTCTGCAAATCCCTGGATATTCATTCACACAGAAATATTTCCATCAGAGCGCCTGCATCTTTCCTTCAAATAGGTTTTGGACTTTCCACCATGTTTGCCTCCAAAGTTAAACAACAGTTCATCAGTCTTCCATGCTGACCCAAACATGCTTGCATTGTCTTTATTCTACCATAGGGCCTCTGAACTTTAACACTGGACACACTTCTCATAGAATCCCTACAGTGTGGAAGGAGGCCATCCAGTCCTTTGAGTCTGCACTGAACAAAATCTCACCCAGCCTATCCTCTAAACCTACTTATTTATCCTACTAACCCCTGACACTAAGGGACATTTTAGCATGGCCAATCCACCTAACCAGCACATCTTTGGAGTGTGGGAGGAAACCGAAGCACCTGAAGGAAACCCCGTGCAGTCACAGGGAGAATGTGCAAACTCTAGGCAGACAGTGACCCAAGCTGGGAATTGTACCGAGGTCCCTGGTGTATGAGGCAGTAGTACTAACCACTGTGTCACCTGTTCTCTAATTACTAATATATATATCTTAATAACTTCTGCATAACCAGATCTTTGCAATTTGTACCTTCTGTATCCATTCCATTCGTTGGCTGTCACTCTATATCCAATCCTATCACTTCTATTCTGAGATGAGGGAATTAGTCATGGAAGAGATATTGGCAGAGACTTTGAACAAATATTACATATCTGTCTTGATGATACTAAAAACATCCCAATAATAGTGGAAAATCCAGAGGCAAAAAGAGAGAAAGGAATTTAAAATAATCACTTATCATGAGACAAAAAGTATGAGACAAACTTAAGGATCTAAAGATTGACAAGTCCTTGGGACCTGATAAACAGCATCCTAGAGCCTTAAAAAAGTGGCTGCAGAGGTAGTGGATAGTGGAGATTGCTGTAATTTTCAAAAATTCTCTATATTCTAGAAAGTTCCAGCAGATTGGAAATTATCGCAAATTAAGATCTGCCATTGGGAAATGCTGGAATCCAATATTAAAGTAGTAGTAACACATTTACGAACATTTGAACATACAAAATAGGAGCAGATGCAAGCCATTTGGCCTCTGTAGCCTGTTCTGCCATTCGATAAGATCCTGGTTAATTTGTTTGTGTTTGAAGTTTTACACTCCTGTCTACAAACTTTCTGACAAGAGAAAGATAGGTGAGAGGGGGACACAAAGGGGACAGGACTTTTTAGGTCTGCTGAGACTCAGAATGGAGCCAGGGCAGGTACCAAAAATAGCAATACTGGCCTGTCTATCAGTTTCCAAATGCTATTTCCACCATCAAGGCAGGCAAGACCAGGCCTAGAAACTCACCCAATAAACAAATAGCTTCAATCATCCAGCTGAAGAAAGCTTGTGGGGCCAACTTGAGTTCCTAGTGGAAGCGCAAAGGCTCCACGCTGGATCAGGGGCATATCAAATACATGGAGGTGGCAACTAAGTGGAGAGCCAGTCATGACTGTAGAAGAAATCAAGTGGGCCACTTAAAAGGGAGAAAAGCTGAGAGGGACAGTCACCTACACAGGTGTCAATATTATGCACAGAGAAGATTCACTCAGTGGTCAGACAATGCAGGAGGTGGTCACCATGCAGGCCATCAGGCTTCTGAAGATACGGTTCTGGTGCCTGGGCCAGTCCAGTGGTTCCCTGCAATACACACAGGCAATTGTCTCATGCATTGTGTTGATCTCTTGTACTCTTCATAATTTGCCCTCCAGAGTGGTCTGGACAACAGCTAGTACTTATATAGCACCTGTAACATAAAGCAATGCCCCCAAACACTTAACAGGAGCATTATAAAACAATGTGACACCCAGTCACATTAGCAGATATTAATAGCCAGATGACCAAAAGCATAGTCAAAGAGGTTGATTTTAAGGAGTGTCATAAAGGAAAGTAAAAAGGTAGAGAGGTGTAGGGAGGATATTCCACAACTTGGGGCCCAGGCAATTGAAAATATGGCCACAAATGGTGGAGCAGTTAAAATTGGGAATGCACAAGAATCCAGAGTTAGGGAAGCACAGATATCTCAGAGGCTTGTGATATAGGAGGAGATTCTAGAGATAGGAAGCAAGTCCATGGAGGGATTTGAAAACAAAGATTCAATTTTTTAAAAGCAAGGACAAGGGGAATGGGATTTGCTATGCGTTAAAACAGGACAGCAGACTTCTGGATGATCTCAGGCTTATGGAGGATAGCATGTGGGAGGCAGCCACAGTGTGTTGGAATAATTGAGTTTAAAGCTAACCAAGTCATCACTGAAGTTTTCGCAACAGATTAGTTGAGACAGGGGTGGGCCAGGCAATTTTATGGAGGAGGAAATGACAATATTCTCGGTATTAGACTAATACAAAATACTTAAATGAGTCTGCAGAGATATATAAAACTGGAATACAGCTTACTTCAATGAGGCTGTATGAGAGACCAAATCATGTGATGTTGCATCATTTCCTGTGAAGATGTCCACAGTATATGATTAGCATATTAAACAATTGGAATTAACCCATTAATCAATCCAATAGCCAACATCCAAAATACACTACATCACCCGCCCTCCCCAACCCCACTCCCCTGCCAGCTCTCTGATTCTCATTTCTATATTGTCAATAGCAAACAGACCACAACTTTTAACTGTGGTGTGTGGTAGTCTTTAATCTTGTTTCCTTCTCCTCAGTTCTCATCTTTCCTCCATTCTTCTCTTTTGAACAACATGGTAGTTTTGTGGCTGTACTGGAATGGATTTTCTTCTCTCTTGGAGGGATTTGGGACTTTTGAGTTCTCTGGGGTGATTTCTCAGAGTCTGGTGGGTAGCGTAGGAATTGGCAGATGACTCAGGTTCACCACTCAGGTTGTCACCTAAATTAGTGGATGAATGCAGCTGGTTTGTTTGGAAAGGTGTCTGCTTCCATGAAGTAGGAAGCTGCCTCTTAATGGCGACCAGTGTACATCTGTTCTGTCTCACCGTACCATGTTCTTGCTTGGATGAGGTGGAACCATGGATGTGGTATTTGTTCAATTATTTGTCTGTAGCATGTTTGGTCTGGAATTCAAAGTGGCTCGCCTGCCTGGTGTGCTTGCATGCGTGCATCAGTCTTCTTCCCAAGAAGCATTCACATGGTGTTAAATCACTTTGGATTTGAACGGTAGCTCAAAGTAAGATGTTTGTCATCCTTCTTCATCACCAAAGCTTTCAGTCCACTCTCAGCTTTGCCATTGGCTTGAGGGGGTGAACTGGTGATATGGACAATTTCATAGATGCTGCAAACTCTTTAAAGTATTTGTTGGCAAACTGTGGTACATTGTCTGAGATTTCAAAGTCTGGGAGTCCATGTGTTGTAAATATCTCCTTCAGCGACATAATCACCTTTTCAAAAGTTTGACTCTGCAGATGCCTGACTTCTACCCATCTGGTGTAAATCCTCTACTATGATCAATAACCTTTTACCTCTGTGTTTGAAGGGGTCCATCCCAGGACACCCCTGTGGTTATCATGCAAAGAAAGATTACAACTGTTCTCTTGTCTTCTAACAAGGAATAGCACAACTGTCATTTCTTCTGGTGACTTTGAGAGACTTGGCCACCACACAGAATATCTTGCTCTGGCTCAACATTTTGAGATGCCCATGATCATTTTACCTAGTGCCATTCTCCTATCTTCTCCCCATAAATCCGCACATTGTTTCTTTTCAAACAATCATCTAATTCCATCTTCAATGCCACAACTTGCCTCCACCACACTCTTGGGCAGTGCATTCGAGACTTGCACCATTCATTGAGTGAAAAGCTTTTTCCTCATATCACTGTTGCTTCTTTTACCGATTATTTTAAATCCACACCCTCTGGTTCTTCATCTTTCTGCCAATGGGAACAGTTTCTCCCTATCTTCCCTGTCCACAGCCCTTATGATTTTGATCACTTTCTACCAATCTTCTATCAGCCTTCTTTTCTCTAAGGAAAAGCGTCCAAACCTCTCCAATTTGTCTGGCTACACATCCTCATCCAGACTCTGAGTCATCAGGGGAAGGTCTGGTTATGGAGCAATAATGGTTTGTTTAAAGTAGATAAAGATTGAGTTTAGAGACATTTGCTTTTGGAATGAAGCCACAAGTTTCCATAGATTTTGAACAAATAAAAACAAACTTTATAAGTTGAGAAAGAAAAAGAAATTTACAATATATATCTTGTTCTTTAACATTCAAGGTACATATGAGGTACATATGAATTAACAGATTATATACCACAAATACACCACACTACAGAATAAATGACATATGCAACCATGACAGAGTCCATGAATTTCTCAAGATTTATTTTAAGTTTATTAGTCACAGGTAGGCTTACATTAACACTGTAATGAAGTTACTGTGAAAATCCCCTAGTTGGAATATATCTTTCTGCTGTGGCTTACATCTTCCACAAGGCTGTACAAGAGACCAAATCATGTGATGTTGCATCACTTCCGATAATGATGTACACAGTATATGATTAGCGTATTAAGCAATTATAATTAATCAATTAATGAGCCAGTACCCAATTTCAGACACTAGACTACATAAGCAGGTGGTCTTAGTAATGATGCAAATATGAAGTTGGCAGTTCATCTCAGGGTGAAATGTAACACCAATATTGTGAACAGACTGATGCCAGAGAGAGGGATGGAGTTGGTAGCTAGAGAAATTGAAGAAGATAAAGTGGTTGCTGGACAGAACTCATCAGAGGAAGAGGAGGAGGAAAACAGGAGACAGAAGGAGGAAGAAGATGCAGAGAGGAGTTCAACTGCACAGGGTGGCAGGGCCCAAGGTAGGATCGAGGGTTTTGACAGGATGCTGTCAACACCAGGGATCTGATATGGCCATGTGTCAACTTATGTCTTCTAACCAAGAGGATTGCATGCTCTGGAACTCACTTTGTGTCCCCAGTGAGAAAAGTTGCATTAAAGATGTTGCCTGGAATAGGTTCGTTCTTCCAGCAGTGAATGATGCACGTTTGATTCACTGTTCCCCTTCAATGCCCATTGTTTTCTTTCATGACCTCTTTCCTCTCTTCCAGTCTCAGCATGAAATAATGGAAGCCCACATATCTGGCATCATTTGGCAATATTTATCATGTGTCAGTAAAATAACAAACTCCAGTGGCTTTACTCATGCTTTGTCCAAGGTGGCAGTCTCTGCTGTTTGTTGTTTCTGTACAGTGTTCTCCTTGTGGTCTCGGATGAGGTGGAGGCAGTTTGCTCACGTGTCTACTTACAGCTGAGATGCACTTGGCTGTCATCCTCATTGTCACAGTGGCCCCCTCCAAGAAAGGGGACAAAGTCCTGTGCCAGGGTGGTACACAGGAACTGGATGGACCCCTCTATTCTCAGCCCCTGGCAGCACACTGCCTTGGGGAACTCTGAGACGTGGTAACACATCGGGCTACTGTTGTTCTATGTGGAGCCTCTTTCTGTGACTCCCAAGGCCCTGCACTTGTGCCAAGCTGAGCATGACAGTGTCTCTCCTCCATCCTCCGAGAGGAACTGCCCAGACTGCCTCTGCCTCTCTCACCTCCTCCTGCTCACTTGTGACCTGCTCACTATTCAGTGCCACCCTAACTAAGCATGCACTAGGTTCATCCAAGCTGACTGTATGATATGGTGGAGGGTACGCTTTTAAGGTGTAATGTTGCTGGCTGCCTCAGTTTCTTGTGATGGCCCTGGTGCCCTGAGAGGACTCAGGCATCACCCCTTCGTATTGGAACTTATGGGAAAAACAAGAAAAGATCATGAGGCCCAGCCTTTGAGAGTTGAGACTTCCTAATGCGGTTCAGTTTTTGGAATGTTATCCAACAAGAAGGAGCGTACTCCAGCCCCTCCACCAGGCATGCCCATTTCTCTTTCCCAGGCTTGCTTTATGCATAGTGAATTTTGAGGGCAATTTTCATGGCTTTCTTCTCCATGGCAGTGACAATGGCAAGCTGTGGCAATCCCCCTCCAATCAGCACCCTTGTCCTGGCATTGTGCAGCCTTTTCTTTGCCAAGCACTAAAGGGAAAGAGATAAGGAAATATTAGTCTCCCTGGCCAAAGCCTACAGCTCATTGACATAGGAAGCTTCATGTATCAGTGTTGATCATTCCTGAGCCTTGCTGAGGGCTCAGTAAGTAGCTGGGAAACATACTCCCCCCCCCGGACACAATTCCCATTCTTGGCCTCCTATTCAGATTTCCCACCTCACTATGCCACTCGATCTCTGCAGCAGGATGGGAAGAACACACCCGGTGATTCTGGGAGTTAATATCTCCCTTCCCCCTCCCAATCCAACTTTCATCTGAATCTGCCCCTGAAAGAAGCTGGAGTACTGTGTGCAGTTTTGGTCGCCGCACTTACGCAAGGATATTTTGGCCTTGGAGGGAGTGCAGAGGAGGTTTACTAGGCTGATACCGGAGTTGAGGGGGTTGAACTATGAGGAGAGGCTGAATAAACTAGGCTTGTACTCGTTAGAGTTTAGAAGAATGAGGGGAGATCTCATTGAGACATTTAAGATGATGAATGGGATGGATAGGATAGAGGTGGAGAGGCTCTTCCCGCTCAGAAAGGACAGTAGGACTAGGGGGCACAGCCTCAAGATAAAGGGGGGGCGGTTTAGAACGGAGTTGAGGAGGAACTTCTTCACTCAAAGGGTGGTGAATCTCTGGAATTCTCTGCCCGTTGAAGTGGTGGAGGCTGCCTCGCTAAATATATTTAAGACGCAGGTTGATAGGTTTTTGATAGGCAAGGGGATTAAGGGTTATGGGGAGAGGGCGGGAAGGTGGAACTGAGATACGACAGATCAGCCATGATCTTATTGAATGGCGGGGCAGGCTCGAAGGGCTAGATGGCCTACTCCTGCTCCTATTTCTTATGTTCTTTCTTATGTTCTTATGTAATAGATTTTGCATTTTCAATAAGTCCACAAACAATGAGGTGTGAATTCCACAATGGTTTTCACCTTGGTATGTCCATTCAAGGAAGGCACTCCACCCATGGTCATTCAAATAGGAACTTTCCAGACACTTACTTCTGAGTCCCCTGACCCTTAATAGCCATTTTAGAAGCCTTTTAATGTCCAATTTCAAAGAAAAGGCATTTCCAGAAAAATCTATACTGAATACAGTTTATGTTTAAAATTATGAATATGATATGCTTTCACTGGGTAAGATTTCGACTATAGAAGTACATGGCATTGGCGACACCATACCAAGAATACTGCACACTGTTTTGGACTCATTATTTAAGGAGGATTGTATTTCTTATGAGAAAATTCATTAGGTTACATACATACGAATATATGAATTAAGAGCAGAAGTAGGCCACTTGGCCCCTTGAGTCTCCTCCGCCATTTGATAAGATCATGGCTGATCTGATTGTAGCCTCATCTCTGCTTTCCTGTCTACTCCTATATGCCAATCTATCTTGGTGTCATTTGCAAATTTATAGCTTTTCAAGCCAAAAATTATCCAATTATCCTGACTGTCTGCTTCCTGTTACTTACCAAACCTTTATTCATGTTAATATGTTACCACTACACCATGAGCACTTATTTTGCATAGCATAGCCACCTTGTCAAGTACCTTCTGGAAATCTAAGTACAGCACATCTAGCGATTCCCCTTCATTCACGTTGCTAGTTAATTCCTCAAAGAACTCCAATAAATGAGTTAAACACAATTTCCCTTTCATAAAACCATGTTGACGCTGCCTGATTGCATGAAGATTTTCTAAGTAACCTGCTCTAACCTCCTTAATAGCATTTTCCAAATTTCAGATGTTAGGCCTGTAGTTTCCTGATTTCTGTCTCCCAATACAGGAGTTATTCGCACGTTAAATAAAAACATTGATCATCGGATGAAGGGGTTGTTTTTATGAGGAGAGGTTAATCATGCTGGGCCCAGCTCTTTGGAGTTTAGAGAATCAAAGGTATGTTTGTTGAAACCTAGAAGATTCTGACAGGATAGGTGGTAAGAGCACGTTTTTGTCTCATGGGAGAACCTAGAACTAGCTGCTTGTTTCAGCATATGGGGTTTACCCATGAATGACAAAGTGAGGAGGGATTTCTTCTCTCAGAGATTTGTGAATTTTTGGAATTCTTTCCTCAAAGGAGCTGTGGCGGAAGGTTATCGAATATATTGAACATTGACAGATTCTCGGACTATAGGGGAGTCAAGACTTATGGAGAACAGTCAAGAAAATGGAATTATGGCCAGAGATCAGAGGCAATGATCTTACTGAAAGATAGGTCAGGCTGAAGGGATCATAAAGACATTTTTTGCTCCTATTTCTTAACTTCTTAATTCCATATTTTTTCTGCCCCATTTTTCTTCTTTCCCTAGACATTTCATTGTCTCATTAGACATCCTTTCAGATTCTCTGCTCTCCCAAATGCCTAGTTCAAGTCTTTAGCATTCCTTAACCTTCCTACTCTCCAGTCATTCCAGGCTGGATTCCCTCAAACTAAAGCCTACAGTTTCCCACTGTACCTCTCTTAGCTTCCCCCAGAGAGGCATCGAGGTATTCAGCTCCTTGCCACAGTGACACTACCTGCTCCATCCTATTCTGTCTCACCAACCTTCCTGCCTAGCCTGTCCATTAAGGAGTGATCTTGCCAATCACTTCCCCATCCATCTCACCCTTCCCAATGCTGTTCCAGTAGACTGTGGCAGCAGATTAGCTATCACCAACTCTCTCTAGATCCCCTTCCAGAACGCCTGTTCACTTGTGAACAAGGTTCTTGTATAGATGACTTTGTTGTTAATAATTGCATCAGCATGATTGCCTTAAGGCAAACTTATCTGAGCATTGATCATACCCCTGAAATGAAGCTTCTATGTCTGGCTATACTGATCACCACAGCGGCAGTGTGGCTCATCATCAAATAACACCTTGGTTTGTCCTCTTGTGAGTGCCTCAGCTTATTCCAACCCTTACTTCTCATTTAAAATCTTTTTTCCCCACCATTTGCAAAAGGTTTCTTGTTGAGGTTTCCACGCTGATTTCCTCCGAGTCTTTACACGAGTGACTTCTCATCCTTGATGGTTTCAACCTCTATCTCATTTAATTATGCTCTTCCTCCTCCGTATTCATTGCTCTCTTATCCTCCCATAAACTCTTATGCTGTCTATGCTTCTCAAACACACAGCCATGTCCTGACCTTGCCTTCTCCCATCATGCCAATTATAGATAAGACTATTTCTGATCACCTCTTGTATCTCCCTCTATCTCCCTTCCCCCTCCCAATCCAACTTTCATCTGAATCTGCCCCTGAAAGAAGCAGTTTCCTGGCTGACTTACAACAGCATTTTCAAACGTTGTTCCTCCATTGATGAGAAAATCATAGAATCTCCACAGTGCAGAAGGAGACCATTCGGCCATTGAGTCTCACCGACCACAATCCCACCCAGTCCCTATCCCCATAACCTCATGCATTCACCACAGCTGGTCCCCCTGACTGTAATGGGCAATTTATCATGGCCAATCCACTTAACAGCACATCTTTGGAGTGTAGGAGGAAACTCATGCAGACACGGGGAGAATGTGCGGACTCCACACAGACAGTGACCCAAGGACAGGAATCGAACCCAGGTCAGGTGACACAGTGCTAACCACTGTGCCATCGTGCCGCCCCTTATGACATTTCTGCAGCTACTAATCTGCTCAAACACACCCTCAGCATCAACTCTGACTCCCCAGTCCCTGTTAAAACCTGTCTCTCACCCTGGCCTTTCCCTCAGTACGATCCTCATCTCCACACCCTTACGCAGAATAGAATGAATTTGGCAAACAGTTGGTTTAGCCATTCCCCGTCAGGTCTGATTGGACCATAAACAGCCAAAACTGTTCACTACTATGAGATCCTGCATAGACGAAGCACCATTTTCCACATGTACACTGATGCCACCCAGCCCAATCTCATCACCACTGTCCTCAACTCCACTAACATCTTGAAACTTTCAGAATGCTTGTGTGACGGCTATCATTGGACGAGCAGAAATCCTCTCCAATTAAATATTAGGAAGACTAAAACCATCAGGCGCGATCTTACCATCCATTTACACCATGATCCCATTGCAGTGAGGTTGGAGAATTTGGTGCCCAGCCCAGCGGAATAAGATAATACTGCAGCGTGAACGGCCATAACATTCCGGCCATTGTGGAAAAATGCTGGAAAATCTCAGCAGGTCTTTCAGCATCTGTGAAGAGAGAGTAGAGCCAACATTTTGAGTCTAGATGACCCTGCATCAGAGCTGTTTCAGATTCCAGCATCCAAAGTATTTTATATTCTGGTCATTGTCTTTGTTTCTTGTTACAAACTTTGTTCCTGAGACACCATTCCTTGGCAAGTGCCTTGACCCTAGTATAAGCTTCTAATCACATATCCTTGCTGCCACTAACACCACTTACTCAACATTGTCTGACTCCACACCCTGCCTTCGGTCAGCTGCAGCTGAAGTCTTTATCCATGCATTTGTTATCTCCCGGCTTGACTACTCCAACTCATGTAGAAGGATGAAACAGTAAGACTTGAAAATGACTGGTACTGGTCTGAACTGAAATTCCATTTTAAGGTATACAAGTTCGAGTCAGTATCCAATCATTTCCCAAGTTCTACTGTTTTTCCTTGGCCAGGCTCCTGCATTCTACCCTCCATGAACTGGAGGTCACTCAAAACTCTGCTGCCTGTGTCCCAACTCACACCAAGTGTCATTCACCCATCATTTCTATGTTAGTTTTCAGGAGACAGTTCCATGAACAGTTAAACAAGCAAGAATGGAAAATATAAAATGCGCTGAAAACAAATGAGCCATTTACTCAACAGTCAAAATCTCTTGAGGGCACTCTTTATTTTCCAAAAAAAGCATCAATCGTAAAGGGCTTGCCAGTTCGCCTCCTGAATGTTACAATGTGAGCAGCTCCCATGATATTATTTGTAATATAGTTTTGAAACATCCATTACTTAGGGCAGTTTGAGTAAAAAAATGTAGATTTCCCTCAGACCCCAGTGATTGGGAGAATATCTGATGCTACCACTAGATGGAGCTCATGCAAACTAGAGCATTGTCCAGGTACAGATCAAAGCATTTGGTCCATTTGATTCATCCAAAGACCTCACAGGTTCCCCTATCAGAGGATCCAGCTGTTTCTTCCATGTTGCTCCATTCCAGTATTGTTGCCCTTTGAAAAAGAACTGTCATCAGTCTTAAAGTTTCATTTTACAAGATGTGCCCTTTCTTCCCCCACAAATGGTGATCTGAATTTTCCTTTTCTATATAAATTACTGGATTAAACACATCAGTGGGGTTACCTGATGTTCAAGGCTAAGTAGTCCGAGTTGCTACAATCTTTCCTCATAGTTTAGTTCTCTCCTGCTATGAGACTAATGCCAGGCTTTCACTGCACCCCCATTGGAGCGCCAGTGGCCCTCTTGAGTGTCAATGGCCACAGCTAGCCACAGCACTGTCTGATCTCTGACCTACACATTAACCTAACATCCTCTGATTTGAGATCTATCATTTTGATTCTACAGTTAAGCATCAATTTGCTATGCCGATTGCCTTTCCTATCCATTGTGTCACTTCTTCCAAAAGAAAATCAGGGACGTTAGCCGGAAAAGATTTTCTAAAGATACATTGGTCATGATTAGTAAAGTTTATTACTTTGCAAAAAAAAGACATGTCTTCTGTAACTGGTCAGGAAGGCGAATGGGATGCTGGCCTTCATAGCGAGGGGGATTGAATATAAAAGTAGGGAGGTCTTGCTGCGGCTGTATAGGGCATTGGTGAGGCCGCAGCTGGAGTACTGTGTGCAGTTTTGGGCGCCGCACCTGCGCAAAGATATTTTGGCCTTGGAGGGAGTGCAGAGGAGGTTTACTAGGCTGATACCAGAGTTGAGGGGGTTGAGCTATGAGGAGAGGCTGAATAAACTAGGCTTGTACTCGTTAGAGTTTAGAAGAATGAGGGGAGATCTCATTGAGACGTATAAGATGATGAATGGGATGGATAGGATAGAGGTGGAGAGACTCTTCCCGCTCAAAAAAGACAGTAGGACTAGGGGGCACAGCCTCAAGATAAAGGGGGGGCGGTTTAGAACAGAGTTGAGGAGGAACTTCTTCACTCAAAGGGTGGTAAATCTCTGGAATTCTCTGCCCGTTGAAGTGGTGGAGACTGCCTCGCTAAATATTTTTAAGACGCGGGTTGATGGGTTTTTGATAAGAGAGGGGATTAAGGGTTATGGGGAGAGGGCGGGAATGTGGAACTGAGCCACGACAGATCAGCCATGATCTTGTTGAATGGCGGGGCAGGCTCGAAGGGCTAGATGGCCTACTCCTGCTCCTATTTCTTATGTTCTTATGTTCTTATGTAACTGTAGGACCAACATAAAGGAAAACATACTTGAGCAAGAATATTATAAATAGTGATGCAGAAAATCTTCTCATTCCCGTTCCATTCGGTTCTGGGCTGGATAGTGAATAAATGGAACAATTTCTTTCTGAAGACCAGACTAAAGTAAGGGCATCTGTGTTCCTGATTATCACCAGAAGGCCTCATCTTACAATGGGTTTTTTTAGTTGAGTCTGAACATAAGGTTCAGAAAAAGGGAAAAGGAATTTTTTTACTTTAAACAAGGAATGTTACTGCAATTCCACTACATCTGTTGAAAATGCAGACATTCTCAATGCCATGAGCTCCTCTTGGGGGATGGGAAGTGTTGTAACTTGCAAGTCTACAGATCAGGTGCCAGAAAATGGGATTAAGAGGCTATGTCCTTCCTTCTCTTATTGGTTAGTGCAGACACACTGGACTGAATGGTCTCTTTCTATAATTTTATAGTATTTTGCCAGCTCAAGAATCTTCTGGTTATGGGTACCTAGGTTATCCACTGATAGTGTAATGGTGCATGAAAATAAGATCTTTAGAACTCTCAGCACTCAGCACATAGTGTAGTCAAATGCAAAGCATTGGAATGTTGGCTTGGCAGAGGTGAAGTTACTATGATGTGAATATGGAATGATTTGCATAATTGACAATGGCAAAATCGTTTCGGAAAAAACAACGATCATTTGTTGAACAGTTTTGCCAAAGTAAGGGTCCCAGAGGACATTATGGCAAGTTTCATATACCTTTTCTTCCAACACCTAAGGAAAACAGTTTGATAAAATGGCCTGTCACCTAGAAGTAGACTACAAAACGAGGGAGTATGTTTGTCTCAACAGTTTGCCCAAGAGTTAATACAATCAGTTTTCCTTTGATCAAAAGAAAGGGAGACTGTCGAGACTGTGTAAAAGCTGAGATCAACTGCTTGAAGTCTCACAACACCAGGTTAAAGTCCAATAGGTTTATTTGGTAGCAAAATCAACTGCTTGAATCAGAAGGCAATACTGCAGGGCAGCAAAATGGGTAATGAGAACCAGAACATCACAGAAAGCGACACACTGTTCAAACATAGGAGTGCACAGACCACTAAGGTCAAAGTAGGGAAAATTTTTTAAAAAGTCAGCGGTAAAGGCTGTTTATCTGAAGAGTGCACTCAGCAGTCATAATTAGATTAATTGATAGCACAAAAGAAATAAATATATACGAGAGTACAATATGAAGCTTGGCTGCAAGATGACCAAGGCTGGGACCTGGATATTCAAGAAAGGCAGGAAGAAAAGAAAAGGAGTTGGATAGCTCTGTTAGCAAAGGATGAAATCAGTACAGTAGTGAGAAATGATCGTGACTTGGAAGATCAAGACATAGGATCAGTTTGGATGGAGATAAAAAATTGCAAAGGAATAAAGTTACTGGTAGGAGTAATTTATAAGCCATCTAACTGAAGTTCCACTGCAGGACAGAGTATACACCAGGATGTAATAAGGGCTTGTAAGAAATAATAAATGATAAGGATTTGTAAGATACCACAATAATTGTGGGCATGTTTAATCTTCATGTAGATTAGAGAATTTAAATTGGTGAAGGTAGTCTGGAAGATGAGTTAATTGAGTGTATTTGGGACAGTTTCTTAGAACAATACTTTCTTGACCCAAACAGGGAGTGGATTGTTTTAGACTTGGTAAAGTGAAATGACTCAGAGTTCATTAATGGTCTCATAATAAAGAATGTACTGGACAGGAGTTATTATGATACGATAGAATTCCTCACAGTGCCAGGGACCCGGGTTCAATTCCAGCCTTGACTGTCTGTGTGAAATTTGCACATTCTCCCCATGTCTGCGTGAGTTTCCTCTGGGTGCTCCAGCTTCCTGCCACAGTCAAAAGATGTGTGGTGTAGGTGGATTGAATGTGCTGAGTTGCCCTAAGTGTCAGGGCAATTGGCAGGATAAATTTGCAGAGTTATGGGGATAGGGCCTGGTTGGGATTGTTATCAGTGCAAGCTCAATGGACTAAATGGCTTCCTTCTGTGCTATAGGGATGTTATGATTCTACGAATATCACTTTCAGATTGAGGGTAAGAAATCTGAAACTAGTGCTTTTAATTTAAATAAATGCCACAACAATGGTATGAAGCCAGAGGGTTGAACATACTGTAGGCCATTGTGGCGGGAAATATAGCAGCCATTTAATCACTGGAGAGACAAGTAGTGTGGCAAAAGCTCTGAGATTAATTCAGGAGGTAGAAGCAGGAAAACTGGCCACATTGGCAAGATGTCAATTGGACTCATTTACAAGTCAATTGACACTCATTATCCCTGAACTCACCACAATTCATTGGAGACTCAGGCATTAAGTGGGAATTGCCGTTTTTCATGGTACCCTTCTCATACAACCACCGGCCAGAGTGGGAATTTCACAACTTTCCCACATGTCCTGAAAGCCGTACAGCCTGTGAGGTTCACCAGTGTCTTCCCAGAAGTGTCCTCAATCTAAGATATTCTGTGCCTGATCAAGGAACCCTGTACTGCAAAACCCCCCCACTGCTCCACCATCCTCCTTCCCAGCCTTGCCTTTGACCCACCTGCCTCCTTCACAGCCTTCAGTCTGTGATGCCATTCTTTGGCGTTGGGTCTCTCAGTGATCCTGGGTCTCTGATGGGCTCACTGCCTGAAGCTGCCATCGGTCATAGTGGTGCTGATGAGCACTGGAGAGCTGCCAGTCTCTGACTGGCTGGCAGTTCTCAGCAATCAGGACTTCTGAGCTTTATAAAACCTTGTTTAGTCTGCATTCAGAGTATTGCATGCTGTTCTGGTCACCACACTACCAGGAGGATGTAGAAGCTTTGGAGAGAGTGCCCTGGCTATGAGGAGAAATTGAATAAACTAGAATTGTTTTTATTGGAAGGACGGAGACTCAGGGAAGGCCTAGTAGAGGTCTACAAAATTAGGAGAGGCACAGACTGGGTGGATAGTCAGAGGCTTTTTCCTAGGGTGAAATGTCAATTACAAGGTTCAAAGTGAGAGGGGGGAAGTTTACAGGAGATGTGCACGGGAAGTTTTTCACGCAGAGAGTGATGGGTGCTTGAATCATGCTGCCAGAGGAGGTGATGGAAGCACGCACATTAGCTACATTTAAGAGGTACCTGGATGGGTATATGAATAGGGAGGGAATAGAGAGATATGGACTGAGTAATGGCAGAAAGTTTTTTTAAGTTTAGTTAGGACATCATGATCAGCACAGCATTGGAGGGCCGAAGGGTATGTTCCTGTGCAGTACTTTTCTTTGTTCTTTGTTCTACCTCAGGGTCCTGAATCCCAGGGAAGGCCAAACTTAAGCTACTTAAGCTACTTAAATGGCTGATGGATAATTGATACCATCACGCACCCGCTGATGGAACTGTCAGGGAACCCCGTCAATTCACAACTGCTGTGCAAGTCCCCTGTTGAGCCAATTAAATCTCACCCACAGCTAGCTGAAGTAGGCTAAGAAAATAGGTTAAAAGGACAGGCAACAGCAGACATCTCAGGAGATATTTTGTAACTCTCAACAAAGACATGTTCCATTGAGAAAGAAAGACTCTACAAGAAGGATGCACCGTCTGTGATTAACTAGGAACACCAAGAATGGTATGAAATTGAAAGAAAAGATGTAGAATGCTGGGAAGATTGGTGGTAGGCCAGTAGATTGGGAACATTTTAGAAACCAGCAAAGGGTGGAACCTTATCTTCAGCATCACTATGGTCTCTTCCAGCAAAGCGTGAATTGCAGCATGAACCTCATTGTGTCTTGTCTCAGCTGCACTCCATGGCCTCGACACTGGCATCATCAGTCACAGTGAGCGGCCCTTGTTCCCGAGAAGCCAATCCTGCAGTCTCTGTGGAACCTGAAAGATGTCGGGGATCAGAGGGCAGCGCAAAATGTAGGAATTGTGCACATTTCCTGGGAATTGAGCACAAACCTGTAGGTGCGATCACAGACCAGCTGAATATTCAGTGCTGGAAGACCTTTCATAGAAACATAGCATTCCTACAACACAGAACGAGGCCATTCGGCCTATCGAGTCTGTACCAACAACAATCCCGCCCAATCCCAATCCTATCCCTGCTTAGTTAGCCTGCTAATCCCTCTAACCTATCACATTCCGGGACGCTAAGGGTTAATTTAGCATGTCCAGTCAACCTAACCTGCACATCTTTGGATTGTGGGAGCAATTCCAAGCAAACAGGGAGAACATGCAAACTCTACAAAGACAGTGACCCAAGTCAGGAATTGAACCTGGGTCCCTGGAGTTGTGAGGCAGCAGTGCTAACCACCATGCCACCCATAGTTAACATAGTTCACAGATTGATGCTGCAGAAATCTGAGTGCTATGTGAGTGCAGTTGATAACCACGCTGCACCTGTGGAAAACCAAAGATTTATGCAAAGCCCATCACTCTTGCTTCATGGCTTGCCTGATCCCAGTTGAGTTAGCATAATTCATAAACAGTCTGATTCCTGGTGTGTCAGTTGAGTTAATGCTGTATTGTCTCAGCTGCAATGGGATACTGATGACTGATAAGCTTTTCAAATATCCTTGCTCTGGGCAAAATTCCTCTTCCAGAAGTCTCCATGCCCCAGACTTGAATGGAACTGTCAGTCTGTGATGACTACAACCCCTGCCCCCAACTGCACTGCCCTGAGTCATCTTCCCAATATCCCCAAGTAAACCCTCTGGGTACCCTTAATTCAATTCCCTGAGTACCCTGAATTCAAATCCCTCAGTACTCTGAATTCAAATCCCCAGGTACCCTGACGTCAAATGCTTGGGTACCCTGAATTTAAATCTCTGGCTACCCTAAATTCAAATCCCTGGGTACCCTGAATTCAATTCCCTGGGTACCCTGAATTCAAATCCCTGGGTATCCTGAATTCAGATCCCCAGGTACCCTGATTTCAAATCCTTGGGTACCCTGAATTCAAATCCCAGGGTAACCTGAAATCAAACTCCCAATACCATCACTTTAAATCCTTCGGTAGCCTGAATTCAAATCCCTGGGTACCCTGAATTCAAATCCCCAGTACCCTGATTTCAAATCCCTGGGTACCCTAAATTCAAATCCTTGAGTACCCAGAATTCAAATTTGCAGGTAATCTGAATTCAAATCCTTGGGTACCCTGAATTCAAATCCCCAGGTAACCTGAATTCAAATCCTTGAGTACCATGAATTCAAATCCCCAGGTAACCTGAATTCAAATCCTGGGGTACTCTGAATTCAAATCTCAAGATAACCTGAAATCAAATTCCCAATACCCTCAATTCAAATAAGAGCATAAGAACTAGGAGCAGGAGTAGGCCATCTAGCCCTTCGAGCCTGCCCCGCCATTCAATAAGATCATGGCTGATCTGTCGTGGCTCAGTTCCACATTCCCGCCCTCTCCCCATAACCCTTAATCCCCTCTCTTATCAAAAACCCATCAACCCGCTTCTTAAAAATATTTAGCGAGGTAGCCTCCACCACTTCAACGGGCAGAGAATTCCAGAGATTCACCACCCTTTGAGTGAAGAAGTTCTTCCTCAACTCCGTTCTAAACCGTCCCCCCTTTATCTTGAGGCTGTGCCCCCTAGTCCTACTGTCCTTTCTGAGCGGGAAGAGTCTCTCCACCTCTATCCTATCCATCCCATTCATCATCTTATACGTCTCAATGAGATCTCCCCTCATTCTTCTAAACTCTAACGAGTACAAGCCTAGTTTATTCAGCCTCTCCTCATAGCTCAACCCCCTCAACTCCGGCATCAGCCTAGTAAACCTCCTCTGCACTCCCTCCAAGGCCAAAATATCCTTGCGTAAGTACGGCGCCCAAAACTGCACACAGTACTCCAGCTGCGGCCTCACCAATGCCCTATACAGCCGCAGCAAGACCTCCCTACTTTTATATTCAATCCCCCTCGCTATGAAGGCCAGCATCCCATTCGCCTTCCTGACCACCTGCTGCACCTGCAAGCTGGGTTTTTGCGACTCATGCACAAGGACCCCGAGGTCCCTCTGCACCGTCGCCTGCTGCAGTTTTTCGCCACGTAAGTAATAATCCTTCCTACCATTATTCCTACCAAAGTGGACCACCTCGCACTTGCCAACATTAAATTCCATTTGCCATTTCCTGGCCCATTCGCCCAGCCTATCTAGATCCTTCTGTAGACTCTCCACACCCTCCGCACAATTTGCCGTTCCACCAATCTTGGTGTCATCAGCAAATTTCGACACCATACACTCGGTTCCCTCCTCCAGATCATCTATATAAATGGTAAATAGCTGAGGCCCCAGCACCGACCCCTGGGGCACTCCACTAGTTACCAACCGCCAATCCGAATAGCACCCATTGACCCCCACTCTCTGCCTCCTATTTGACAGCCAATCCCCTATCCACGCTAACACCCTACCCCCAACTCCATGCCCCCTGACCTTCTGCAATAACCTCTTGTGAGGTCAGTACCCTGAATTCAAACCCCAAGTACCCTGAATTCAATCTTCCAGTACCCTGAATTCAAACCCCTAGACCTTGAAGTCAAACCCCCAGTCTCCCCTGGAATCAGACACTGGTACTCTCAACTCAAACCTGGTGATTGTTGAGTCAAGCCCCTTTCCCTCTTCTCCCCATGAGTATGCAGAGTCACACCATAAGTGTTGCGCTCACCTCCAAGCGCTCCTCACCAGGTGCATGCTGCACAAAAGGTTGTTATAGAAGGTTAGGGGGCATGGAGTTGGGGGTAGGGTGTTAGCGTGGATTGGGGATTGGCTGTCAAATAGGAGGCAGAGAGTGGGTGTCAATGGGTGCTATTTGGACTAGTGACTAGTGGAGCGCCCCAGGGATCGGTGCTGGGGCCTCAGCTATTTACCATTTATATAGATGATCTGGAGGAGGGAGCCAAGTGTAAGGTGTCGAAATTTGCTGATGTCACAAAGATAAGTGGAACAGTAAATTGTGCGGAGGGTGTGGAAAGTCTGCAGAGGGATCTAGATAGGCTGAGCGAGTGGGCGAGGACCTGGCAGATGGAATACAATGTTGGCAAGTGTGAGGTTATCCACTTTGGTAGGAATAATGGTAGGAAGGACTACTACTTACATGGCAAAAAGCTGCAGCATGCTACAGTGCAGAGGGACCTGAGGGTCCTTGTGCATGAGTCACAAAAACCCAGCCTGCATGTGCAGCAGGTGGTCAGGAAGGCAAATGGGATGCTGGCCTTCATAGCGAGGGGGATTGAATATAAAAGTAGGGAGATCTTGCTGCAACTGTACAGGGCACTGGTGAGGCCGCAGCTGGAGTACTGTGTGCAGTTTTGTTCGCCGCACTTGCGCAAGGATATTTTGGCCTTGGAGGGAGTGCAGAGGAGGTTCACTAGGCTGATACTGGAGTTGAGGGGGTTGAGCAATGAGGAGAGGCTGAATAGACTAGGCTTGTACTCATTAGAGTTTAGAAGAATGAGGGGAGATCTCATTGAGACGTATAAGATGATGAAAGGGATGGATAGGGTAGAGGTGGAGAGGTTCTTACTGCTCAGAAAGGACAACAGGACTAGGGGGCACAGCCTCAAGATAAGGGAGGTGCAGTTTAGAACAGAGTTGAGGAGGAACTTCTTCACTCAAAGGATGGTGAATCTCTGGAATTCTCTGCCCGTTGAAGTGGTGGAGGCTGCCTCGCTAAATATATTTAAGACGCTGGTAGATAGGTTTTTGGTAGGCAAGGGGATTAAGGGTTATGGGGAGAAAGCGGGAAAGTGGAACTGAGCCACTTCAGATCAGCCATGATCTTATTGAATGGCTCAAAGGGCTAGATGGCCTACTCCTGCTCCTATTTCTTATGCTCTTATGCCTTGTGAAGACAGTCATGTTTTCTGCTGTTCTGCCATCACTGCAGGAAATGTGGCCCTCCACCGACAGGGAGAGTGGACAATTGCAGTGAGCTTTCACACCAAGGTGAAACTCAACTTTGCACTTCTCACAATATTTTCCACTTCCGTCGCTAAACCCACCCAAAGTGAAGGGAAGTGGAAAATATCATGAGAAGTGCAAAGCTGGGTAGTGTATTGCAGAAGAAAAGAGACCAGAAACAAAGAGTAAACAGATGTTTTTCAGACTGGAGAACGGTTTGTATTGGAGTTCCCCAAGGATTAGTGTTAGGACCCCTGCTCAACATGATGTTTTTCATTTTTGTACAGGGCACAGCATCCAAATAAGTGAAACTTGGAACATTGTGAACCATTGTGAAGCACAGAACTGCAGAAGGACAAAGATTGGCTGGAAAAAATGGACAGTCAAGAGGAAGATGAAACTTAATGCAGAGATATGTGAAATGATTCATTTTAGTTGAAAGAACATGGAAAGGAAATAAACAAAGGGTGCAATTCAGGAGCACCTGAACATTGTGATATTTCACAAGTACTGGGCAGATGTGAAAGAAAATAAAGCTAGGGTTATATTTATAACAGAATACATGTCATCAGGAAGTTGAAAACAGTTTTTGAAGAAAACTTAAGAAGAACCATAAAACTATGAATAAAAAGGCTTGAAAGAGATGGCGCACCCAGCATTAGTCTGCCTTGAGCTATCTCCACTCCTGTGATCCTCCCATCATCCATGGCAATCTGACTTGTGACACCATATTCATCCAACATAATGGTCTTATAAAAATTGGGTCTGTCTCACTTGATACAATTAACAACCGTGTGGAAACATGTAGAGAAGAACAGAAGAACCTGCACTTTTTTGCACCAGAATATGGAGCTGTCACAAATGTAATTTCATGGTGGGTATATGTGCACAAATCACTGAAGGTGGCAGGACAAATTGGCAGCACAGTTAATAAAGCACATGGCATCCTGGCTTTATCAATAGGGGCATAGAATTCAATAACAAGGAACTCATGTTTAACCTGTCTCAAACACTTATTGAGCCTCAGCTGGAGTACTACCTTTAGTTCTGGGCACTATAGTGCTGGAAGGATGCAAAGTGTTTTGAGGAGATACACAATAGATGATGAGGGATGAGGAACTTCTTTTGTATAAAAAGATTGGAGAAGTTGGGTTGTTCCCCTTGAAAAATGGAAGGTTGAGAGGAAAGTTGATAGAAATGTGCAAAACCAGGAGAGGTCTGGGCAGAGTAGATAGGGAGAAATTGTTTCCATTGTTGGAAGGATTGAGAACTAGGGGGCACAGATTTAAAGCAAATGGCAAAAGAAGCAATAGTGACATGAGGAAAAATGTTCTCACACAGCAAATGGTTAGGATCTGGAATGCACTGTCAGAGTGATGGATTCAGGGTCATCTGAAGCTTTCCATAGGGAAAGGGATCATTACGTGAAAAGGAAAAAGACTGGGGCTACAAGAAAAAAGCATGGGAATGGCACCTGGTGAGTTGCTCCTGCAGAGAGCGAGCATAGACAAATGGGGCCAAATGGCCTTTTATGTCGTAACCAATGTGGGGATTTTATATTCAAAGCTGGACAGATTTTTGATCAAAATTGGACTCGAAAGTTATGAGGTTAGGCAGGAGAGTGGAGTAAAGGCCTCAGTCTGATTATCCATGATCTTATTGAATAGTGGAGCAGGCTCAAGAGTCCAAATGCCTACTCCTACTTCTATTTCTTACAACCTTATGACCCTCTTTTTTTTAGTTGGGACTTATAAGAACATACATAAGAACATAAGAAATAGGAGCAGGAGTAGGCCATCTAGCCCTTCGAGCCTGCCCCGCCATTCAATAAGATCATGGCTGATCTGTCGTGGCTCAGTTCCACCTTCCCGCCCTCTCCCCATAACCCTTAATCCCCTCGCTTATCAAAAACCCATCAACCCGCGTCTTAAAAATATTTAGCGAGGCAGCCTCCACCACTTCAACGGGCAGAGAATTCCAGAGATTCACCACCCTTTGAGTGAAGAAGTTCCTCCTCAACTCCGTTCTAAACTGCCCCCCCTTTATCTTGAGGCTGTGCCCCCTAGTCCGACTCCTTTCTGAGCGGGAAGAGTCTCTCCACCTCTATCCTATCCATCCCATTCATCATCTTATATGTCTCAATGAGATCTCCCCTCATTCTTCTAAACTCTGTCAAGTTTTCATGGCTGCATTGATTCTCTACGAAAATAAAGAAAATCCTGACAGGAAGCTATTCCTTATTCAGCCCGGCAACAGGCTGAACCCATGGCGATCCCAATACTCTCTGTGTTTCTAAAGCCGCTCTGAAATTCTGAAACAGCTCCAATAGCATTTAAAAATCAGCATTTAAAGTAAAAGGATAAGGCTTGTACAAATATTCAATCTTTCACAATGTCAGAAAATCCCAAAACCCTTCACAGGCAGTGAAGATCTGAACTGCTGGATTATTTATTTCAGGTTGGATAGCCCATTCACCAGCTAGTGAGCTTTTCCCTAGAGCAATGGCTTTAGCACGTCACTTATGGTTACCCAAACAAATAGATAGTCCAGACAGAATGACACACCCACTCTGTCAAATAATGGATTTACATTAAAGGGGGCATGACATCAACATGGCGCTCTGCAGCATGCTACAAGATCCTTCGGCAGTGCCCTCCAAACCCACAACCTCCACAACCCAGAAAGATGGGGCAGCACATGCTTGGGAACACCATCGCCTGTAAGTTCCCCTCCAGGTCACACACCTTCTTGACTTGGAACTCTAGTGCCATTGCTTCACTGTCATTGGACCAAAAATGCTGGAACTTTCTTCTTAACAGCACTAAGGGTGTCTACACCACATGGATTACAACAATTCAAGAAGGCAGCTCACCACCGTCTTCTCAAGGACAATTAGGAATGGTCAACAAAGGCTGACCTTGATCATGACATCCACATTCGACAAAAGTTTTTTAAAAAAGGAATTGAGAGCCTTGCCTGAAGCACCAAGGAGACTCCTAATTGCAGACAATCATGACAATTGTCTGCAATACCAATCCACATCATTTGGAGTTGGACTCCTCCAGCCCCTCCACTATTGAGGAGAATGTGTGTTTCAACAATGGCCACAGGGTTCGGCATCTGCGTTCAGCTGAGCAGAGCGAAGAGAGCTTTTTCCTTTGGCCATGCAAAATTGACCCTTAATCTCTTGGGATTAGCAGGGTAACTAAGTGGGGTAATAGGGATAGGGCCTGGGTGGGATTGTTATCGGAGTAGGCTCAATGGGCCAAATGGCCTCCTGCTGCACTGTAGGGATTCTATGATTCTACGATGTGGATTCGCCACAGCTGCCCCCTTGGCCAGTTGTTGTTTGTGAAGTGTGAATTACCAGAACTCTCCGCCTCTTATCCAGTGCTAAAACCACACATTTGTAAATGTTCAAATGGTCTTCAATGACAAAAAGAGATCACTAAACAAATATCCATTTTATTCTGAAAGTTAATTGACACAAATTAAAATGATTTGATTTAAAACAACCAGCTGTCTAAATGGACCCACTGAAATGCAGGTGTGTGCACTGTTGCATGATTATACAGTACGTCCTGAGAGAGTGCACCTTCAGAAGGCATAATGTCTTTCAGTAAATCATCAGATCTGCCCTCAGATTATTTCTCTCCCTGCAAAAGCTCTGGGAGGTAAAGGAAAGGAATGTAAATTAGCTGTGGCAAAGTAATGATCTTGACATCACCATACTCACTTATCTCAGTCATTGGCAAAATTCAGTCAGAATGTGCATGTTAGAGATATTTGTAGTTCTGTCTCAAGCTATCCGTGAGTTCCCCATCTCTCCAACTCTGATTGAGAGGGACACAGGTATACCATTTATCTTCATGGCAGCCTCCTCCAAGCCTGAGTTGGATAATCTGCAGTGGCCCATTTCCAGTCATCTCCCACTTATTTGCGTTTTGTTTCCTCTTCTCTTACAAGGGGTGAAAGAGCAGAATAGTGAGTGATTGAAGGTCACCTATTTACCCAAGAGATGCAATGCATTTAGTGGAGGTGATTATTAGAGAGCTGCAGCAGGTATTATAAGGATTGGGGTGAGCAGCAATGATGAATGGATAAATGGGGCATTGCTGAAATTGAATTGTATGAGGAGGGACGTTTAACAAGTTGGTGCGGGAGGGGGCGGGTGGGATGGCGGTGTGTTAAACATCTTTAGATATGCAAGGATCTGTTTTCTGAAGCTGGTTAGATTATTAAATCACTTCCTGCACTGCCTGTGAGACTTATGCATAACGCTCCTCCCATTCACATCCTCAAACACCTTCAACATTCTTCTGGATGACCACAGTTGGTTTCACCGATTGCTGAGGAACATGTTTGTGCTGCTCCTGAACTGCACCCAGAAGAAACCCAATGGAAGCATCATTAAATCTGACCCTTGTTTCTCCTGAATCAATCACATTGTCTCCTTCCAAAACCCCATAGTTCCTACAAATTCCATGTTGACACTAATCCTTTAGATATTGCAGTTGAGTCTGTGTTATGCCAGTGAACATCACAGCTATTAGCTTGGCTTCATGAAGCTGGGAAGGATTTGTTTAACTAGACAGCCAAGCTGAAATTTGACATGATAAGCTGCTAAATTTTCTTCCAGGTTCTGTGTATGCAATCCATTTTACCCCGCTCCCACCCCCCTCCCCACAACTTGGATCCTATCTCTACATTAATATTCAAACCTTTAATTTCTATTTAATTCTGGAATATTCTCCATTATGTTTCAGTATTTAATATATCTCACTCTTGTTAATGTAACCATCCACAGCAAATTTGGTTTCTTAGCAACTTTTATTTGTCACTGAAATGATTTCACTAAATTGAGAACACTATAAAAATAAAACTCAGAAAGTAGTCAATCTTTCAGTAAACCAAACTGCTATTATTAAATAATCTGCCCATAAACTGCTTCCGTCCTTCCAAAATGTTCAGAGGTACAAAATGTCCTGTTTTAAGCTAGTATAAAAGAATGCTGTTATGTCCTCTAGTTCCCATAAAGTTAAAAATAAACAGGTTTTAGACTCAGAATGCTGGAATTTCCCTGCTGTTCCCCATGTGGCTGGTGAACTGGTAGGTTGATACATTATTACTTAGCACATGACTGCAGTGCAGCAGTAACATGTGACACCCGAGGATATATATTCACATAACAATTAGTTTGTAACTCTTAACAACTAACATAGCAAGATAACAAATATCTTACAAACGGATTAATAAACCTAGGCCTTACCTTTGAAACTGAATGAACAGAATGTTGAATCAGATGGCTCAAAGCAATCATCTAAAACTGAAGATGAACTAATCGGTAGCTTTCCTTTTTTATTAACATTTCTGTGAGTTGAGACACAAACTTGAAACCTCCTGTTCAAGCAGATCTTTCAGACACCCAAATGTCATCCTTACTTGAAGGGTAGTACAGTCCTGCCAAAATATCCCACTTTACTTTAACGCTTTCTTTGTTGAGCTTACTTTTGTGCTCTTCTCAGATTCAGATGAATGAAAAAGATACAACTGTACCAAATGCAACACATTTCAAAATAAACAAGTAACAATTTTTTTTTCTAATTTTATTCACAAATGGCATTTGAACGTTATTGGGAAAGACATCTCTATTGCCCATCCCTAATTGGGGCTGGGAAGGTGATGGCGAGCTGTGTTCTTGAACCATTGCAGTGCAAAGAACATCCACTGCTGTTAGAAAGGGAGTCCCAGGATTTTGATCCCATGACAGTGAAGAAATGGCAATATAATTCCAAGTCACGTTGGTGTGTGGCTTGGAAGGGAACTTCCAAGTAGTGGCATTCTCATGCATGTGCTGCCCTTGCCCTTCTAGATGGTAGAGGTCAAAAAACCTTTGTGAGTTCCTTCAGTGCATCTTGTAGATGTCGGTGATGATTGGCGTGCCAATCAATGGGGTTGCTTTGTCCTGGACAGTGTTGAGTTTTGTGACTGTTTTTGGAACTGCACTTATTCAGGCAAATGGAGAGGGTTCCAATACACTCCTGACTTATGCCTTGCAGATAGTGGACAGACTTTGGAGAGTCTGGAGGTGAGTTACTCATGACAGAATTCCTAGCCTCTGACCTCTTCTTGTAGCCACAGTATTTATATGGTTAGCTCAGTTCATTTTCTGGTCAGTGGTAACACACAAGATGCCAATAGTAGGGGATTCAGTTATGGTAACACCATTGAATGTCAAGGGGAGATGATTAGATTTTCTCTTGTTGGAGATCATCATTCCTTGGCACTTATGTGGTACAGGTGTTACTTGCCATTTATCAGCCCAAGCCTGATATAGTCCAGGTCTTCTTGCACATGGGAATGAAGTGCTTCAGTATCTGAGGAGTTACGAATGGTACTGAACATTATGCAATCATCAGCGAACATCCCCACTTCTGACATTATGATGGAAAGAAAGTCATTGATGAAAGGCTGAAGATGGTTGGGCCTAAAACACTACCCTGAAGGACTCTTGTAACAATGTCCTGGGATTGAGATGACTGACCTTCACCAACCATATCTAACTTCCTTTGTGCTGGTATGACTCCAACCAGTGGAGAATTTTCCCTCTGGTTCCTATTGACTCCAGTTTTGCTAGGACTTCTTGATGCCACACTCAGTCAAATGCTGCCTTCATGTTAAAGGCAGCCTCTCTCACCTCACTTCTGGCATTTAGCTCTTTTGTCCATGTTTTAACCAAGGCTGTAATGAGGTGAGGACCCAAACTAAACATCCATGAACAGCTTATTGCTGAGTATGTGATACCTAATAGCACTTTGATGATCCTTCCCATCACTTTACTGATGATCGAGAGTAGACTGATGGGGTGGTAATTGGCTGGGTTGTATTTATCCTGCTTTTTGTTTACAAAACATACTGCAAAAGTTTGCACATTGCCAGGTAGATTCCAGTCTTGTCACTTACTTAAACAACTTGGCTAAGGAGATTGCAAGTATTGCTGGAATATTGTTAGGGTCCATAGTCCTTGCAGTATCCAGTGCCTTCAGCCATTTCTTGATATCATGTACATAGAACATAGAACATTACAGCGCAGAACAGGCCCTTCGGCCCACGATGTTGCGCCGACCAGTTACAAAAACTATGACCCACTAGCCTATACCAATCCCTTTTCGTCCATAAACCTATCCATAGATCTCTTAAACGCCCCCAAACTAGGCGCATTTACAACTGCAGCAGGCAGGGCATTCCAATCCCTCATCACCCGCTGGGTAAAGAACCTACCCCTGACATCCGTCCTGTAGCTACCCCCCCTTAATTTAAAGCCATGCCCCCTCGTGCTAGCTTTCTCCATCCGAGGAAAAAGGCTATCACTATCCACCCTATCTAAACCTCTAATCATCTTATATGTTTCAATAAGATCCCCTCTTAGCCGCCTTCTTTCCAACGAAAACAACCCTAAATCCCCCAGTCTCTCCTCATAGGACCTCCCCACCATACCAGGCAACATCCTGGTAAACCTCCTCTGCACCCTCTCCAAAGCCTCCACATCCTTCTTGTAATGTGGGGACCAGAACTGCACACAGTACTCCAAGTGAGGCCGCACCAGAGTAGTGTACAGTTGCAACATGACGCTGCGACTCCTAAATTCAATCCCCCTACCAATAAACGCCAAGACACCGTACGCCTTCTTAACAACCTTATCTACTTGATTCCCAACTTTCAGGGATCTATGTACACATACACCTAGATCCCTCTGTTCATCCACACTATTCAAAGTCCTCCCGTTAGCCCTATACTCGACACATCTGTTGCTCCTACCAAAGTGAATTACCTCACACTTCTCCGCATTAAATTCCATCCGCCACCTCTCGGCCCAGCTCTGCAACCTATCTAAGTCTCCCTGCAGACTATGACACCCTTCCTCACTATCTACCACACCTCCGACTTTGGTGTCATCAGCAAATTTACTAATCCACCCAACTATACCCTCATCCAGATCATTAATAAAGATTACAAACAACAGTGGCCCCAAAACAGATCCCTGAGGCACACCACTCGTAACCGAACTCCATGATGAATATTTACCATCAACCACCACCCTCTGTCTCCTATCTGATAGCCAATTCCTGATCCAACTTCTTAGATTACCCACAATCCCATACATCTGCATTTTCTGCAGAAGCCTACCATGGTGAACCTTATCGAACGCCTTACTAAAATCCATATATACCACGTCAACTGCCTTGCCCCCATCCACCTCTTTGGTCACCTTCTCAAAAAACTCAATAAGGTTAGTAAGGCACGACCTACCCGCTACAAAACCATGCTGACTATTTCTAATCAATTCATTACACTCCAAATAACTATAAATCCTATCCCTAATAATTTTTTCTAAAACCTTGCCCACAACAGAAGTAAGACTCACCGGTCTATAATTCCCGGCAAAGTCTCTGTTCCCCTTCTTAAACAATGGGACAACATTCGCTATCCTCCAATCCTCCGGGACTACACCAGAGACCAATGACGACCTGAAGATCAGAGCCAGAGGCTCTGCAATCACCTCTCTAGCCTCCCAGAGAATCCTAGGGTAGATCCCATCCGGACCAGGGGACTTATCTATTTTCAGCCCCTCAAGAATATCCAGCACATCCCCCTTATCAACCGTAATACTGTCTATTTTACACCCCTGCAACCCAGTGTCCTCCTCAGCTATATTCATGTCCCCCTGCGTGAACACCGAAGAGAAATATTGGTTCAATGCTTCTGCAATCTCCTCCGGTTCCACACACAACTTCCCTCTGCTGTCTGTAACTGGCCCTAATCTTGCCCTGACCAACCTTCTGTTCCTGACATACCTATAGAACGCCTTAGGATTCTCCTTAATCCTATCAGCCAAAGTCTTCTCATGTCCTCTTTTAGCCCTTCTTAACTCCATTGTGGAGTGAATTGCAGACTAGCATCAGTAGTGCTAGGGATCTCAGGAAGAGGCCAAGATGAATTATACACACCACACTTCTAGCTAAAGATGGCTACAAGTGTGTCAGTCTGCCAGTTAGCATTGGTCTGCTAGGCTCTCCAGACACTGCAGCACCAGAAGATTTAGTGGACAGGATTCAGACCAGAACCAAAGTCCCAAGATTCCAGTGCCAGGTTTTGGGAATCACAGGTTGGGCAAAGGGGTGATGCATAGTAGTTGGGCAGAAGGGGTGGATGTGTTGGTGATGGCGCCACGCGGGAGGCAGGATCTGGAGGGCAAGGACCTTCTTGGGGAAGCAATAGAGGGAGGTTATCCATCCCTTTCTGGCCGAGGCCTGAATTTGGTTAGTTGTCAGATTGTGGAGATGCTGGCGTTGGACTGGGGTAAACACAGTAAGAGGTCTGACAACACCAGGTTTAAGTCCAACCGATTTATTTGATAATAAACTCACAAGCTTTCGGGGTTTGCCCTTCGTCAGGTGAATGGAGAGTTCTGGCCTCGAGCAGAGAGATCTCAGGGTACATGTGCATAGTTCCCTGAAAGTTGACACCCAGGTTGATAAGGTTGTTAAGAAGGCGTACGGTGTGTTAGCTTTTATTGGTAGAGGGATTTAATTTTGGAGCCATGAGGTCATGTTACAACTGTACAGAACTCTGGTGTGGCCGCACTTGGAGTATTGCATACAGTTCTGGTCGCCGCATTATAAGAAAGATGTGGATGCATTGGAAAGGGTGCAGAGGAGGTTTACCAGGATGTTGCCTAGTATGGTGGGAAGGTCTTATGAGGAAAGGCTGAGGGACTTGGGGTTATTTTCATTGGAGAGAAGAAGGTTACGAGGTGACCTGATTGATCAAAGGATTGGATAGGGTGGACAGTGAGAGCCTTTTACCTCGGATGGTGATGGCTAACACAAGGGGACATAGCTTTAAATTAACAGGTGGTAATTATAGGACGGATGTCAGAGGTAGGTTCTTTACTCAGAGGGTAGTAAGGTCATGGAATGCCCTGCCTGCAGCAGTTGTGGACTCGCCAACTTTAAGGGCGTTCAAATGGCCAGTGGATAGGCATATGGATAACATTGGAATAGTTTAGGTTAGAGGGTCATTAGATTGGTTCCACTGGTCGGCGCAACATCGAGGGCCAAAGGGCCTGTACTGCACTATAATGTTCTATGTTCTAGAGCATATAACAGCACAGACTGTCTCTGCTGTTATATGCTCTGTCTAAGGCCAAAACTCTCCATTCACCTGACGAAGGGCAAACCCCAAAAACTTGTGAGTTTACTATCAAATAAATCAGTTGGACTTAAACCTGATGTTGTCAGACTTCTTACTGTAGTTGTCAGGTTATCAGGTTTCCCTCCTCTTACGAATCTGAAAGTTGAAAACTGAGGCTGACTGGGAAAAGGCAGACTGTGGTCTGTAAGTGGCCACTTTATGGCCCTCAAATTGGGCAAGGGTGGGCTGGCTGGGCTGGCCTCATTCTTCCAAATGTAAAATAGTGGAGAGCTCAGGGTGAGCAGGAGTTGGTGAGAAAACCATCCAAGAAATTTTACGCCCCTCTCTGACACTCCCCACCCCGCCACCCCCCACTCTCCAGCTCCCCACCCCCATCCCCCACCCTCCACCCTGCCAGCCCCCACCCCCCACATCCCCACCCTCCACCACCACCCCCCCACCACAACCCCACCTCACATCACCTCCCCCCCCACGCTCTGCAGCCTACAAAACCCACCACCGGGAGAATGTAAAATTCTGCCACTAGTGTTATGGGTCCTGGAATCACATGTAGGTCAGACAAGGTAAGGGTGGCAGATTTTCTTCCTTAAAGGACGTTTGTGAGCCTTTTTGCTTTCCAATTAGTGTAGGAAGGCAGTTTCTCAACAAGGCAGGTGTCTTGGCCGACAAACGATTGGACCATGGGAGCAATGTGATAAAATCTCCAGAAATACATTTAATCACAGTTGGCAATGCTATTTCTTCACCCAGAGGACGGTGAATCTATGGAATTCACTACCGCAGAATGTAGTTGAGGCCAAAACGTCTGATTTCAAGAAGAAATTAGATATCACCCTTGGGGCTAAAGGGATCAAAGCATATGGGGGGAAGGGGGAATCAGGATATTGAATTCGATGATCAGCTATGATCAAAATGAATGGCGGAGCAGGCTTGAAGGGTGGAATACCCTACCTCTGCTTCTAGTTTCTGTGTTTCTATTCATGGTTCAAAGCTCAGGAATTTCTTCCCTGAATATCTCTGCCTTTCCCTATTTTTTCCTTCTTTTAAGCCCTCCATTAACTTTTAGTCACCACTCCAATATGTTCAGCATTCATCTTTATCTGACTCATCAAGGCACCTTAGTTAGGACTTTCCAAACACATGACCTGTACCAGGAGGGCAGGGGTTACATGGGAACACCACCACCTAGCGGTACCCCTTCAAGCTATTTAGCATCCTGATTTGGAAATATATCGCTGTCTTTTCACTGCTGCTGTGTCAAAATTCTGAAACTTCCTCCTTAACAGTGATGTGGATGTACCTCAGGGATTGCAGCGGTTCAAGAAAGCAGCTCAACACCTCCTTCGCAAGGGTAATTAGGAATAGACAATAAATGTTGCCTTAGCCACTGAAGCTGTCATCCTTCGACTGAATTTTTTTTTAAATTGCACTTCCATGAAATGCATTGGAACATTTTTCTACATGAAAGATGACTAAGAGTAAACAAAAATTGTTGCTATTCTTGTTGGCTTCGCCATTGTTTTCTCTCACATTACTCAAATTCAATATTAATCAATTTAGTTAATACAAATGTTCATAAAATTGTATTTATAAACTTGAAACCATATTGAATATTTATGCTGTTTTTAATAAAGTTTGCATTTAAAATTTAGAGGATCTCAAAGACAATTTCAAGTGAACCTAAACTGAGAACTCCAGTTGAGTGGCTAACAGCTCAGCAAACTTCTAGACAAGAAACTTGAAGATCCCAGGTCTGTGAATGTTTAAAAGTTAGTAAGCATCTTTTTCACATCACCAGTTCAAAAAATTACTTGGTTCAAAACAAAGCTCGTTCTGAGCTCTGGCTTTATACACTATACGTAGGCCAAGAAAATAATTAAGTTGCAATTGCTAATTATGCAGCATACTTAAAAAATATGTAGATTTTTCTCTGACACTACCTTGCCAGGGCATCCTAACGCAGCTACCATTTGGCATCTGAGCATTTGTCCAAGTTTGTCATTCTCCATGTGCAAACGTTGACAATCAATGTCCACAAATAACTCAGCACATGATCACTTGCAGCAAGTCTAAGTCAGTCCTCACCCTATGTAAATACAGGTATTTAGTAGGGGATTCTGAAATTACTGGAAGCAGGGATAAGCCTTTGGTTTTTGTCCTTTCCTTAATCAGGAACACTGGGGCCTTTCTAGCTGTAGCACTTAAGTTGCCACACTCCAACACTCCAAAGCCTGTAAGATCAGGTGTTGGAGTGTGGCAACTAGGAGATTTTCACATTAACTTCATTGCAGCATTAATGTAAAGCCCGATTGTGACACTAATAAATAAACATAGATCACACTTGTTAATGAATCAGGATTCCTGATATCAATCACACGAACAGAAGGGGTTTCATTGACCAGAAACAGTATCATGCACTTAACTGGCCATTATCCAGGAGGTGCAATTCATGTCTTTTAGCTCCTGTCTCCTCACCGTCCAAAGCCCCAAATGTTCCTTTCAGGTGAAAGATTTATGTGCACTTAAACAGTATCCGCTAATCACAACATGGTCTCCTATACATTGAGATTAGGTGACCACTCTGTGGAACACCTCCGCTCAGTCTCTAAGCGTGACCTGGAGGTCCAAGTCATCTGTCATTTTAATTCTCCACCTTGATCTCAGCTGACTCTGTCCTTTAGCCTCTTATAATATTCTAATGAAGCTCATAATTGCAGAGAAAAGTGCTTCCTTCCTCAATTGGACACTTTACAGCTTTCCAGACAAGTACTGAGTTCAACAATTTTAGACCTTATCATCTGCAGGTTTCAGTTTTATTCCAATGTCTGCTTCCTGGTGGTAGCTGTTCATCATTCTGTCATCTAGAATGCTACAGTGCAGGTAGAGGCCCTTCAGCCCATCGAGTCTACACTGACCACAATCCCACCCAGGCCCCTATCCCCATATCCCTACATATTATTACCCACTAATCCCTCTAACCTACGCATCTCAGGACACTAAGGGGCAATTTTATCATGGCCAGTCAACCTAACCCACACATCTGTACCCCCTCCAGATATATCTTTTCTTTCTTTGCTTGCTCCATTACTGCCAACCTTTTATTCATTTAATCTCTCCAGTCTATCAGACTTTCTCCTTTTTTCCAGCTTGCCCCTTTCACTTGCTTCTCTGATCAGCTGCCTCTGTTGAGAAGAAATTTGATACATTCATTAATGAGGAAAATTGACAGAGATCCAAAAATCAAACAAGCAAAAGAAGAAACAAACTAATGTTGTGAAGATAACACATGCCTCAGATCATTTTTATGCTTGTAGCACTTTTATTATGTGATAATATCGTGCCTTTAAGAAATATATTTATCATGTTTCTTGAGCAGGATCTGTTTTAGCCAATTATTTTATTACCAGTGCATTTTGTCTATATCCAGCTGCACTGTATTGTTACTGCAGCAACATAATTGCTCCTAATTGCTAGAACATTTGTTTTAATCTGGACTAATGCTGTTCTGATGTTTTTAGTGGTTCCCTTGGGGTTTTGCAGAGTGGGTCTTGATTAGGTTTGTTTGACAGGTAAGGTCATATGACTGGATGGAACTAGGCTTACACAGGAGAATCAGAAGTCAGATGCTGTTTTGAGTAGTTAGAGAGCGGTGCCTCTCTGAATTTGGAGACTAGAATCTGCCAGGAAATAATTGAGATCCTTCTGCTTAGTGGATCTTTCTAAGAGAGCCTGTTACATGAGAGTTGTCGTTTTGAAAGCTGCAGAGAGAGGTATCCTTTCTGTCTCTGGAGACTGGGAGCAACCAGAGACTAGGTTTAATTCTCTGAAATTATGTCTGAAGATATATCCTTTTCTGGAAATGTTGTCTGAATCTCTGTCCAGAAGTGTTAAAAGGCTGGAAATCCAGCATCTACATAAGCATATCTGTTTTCTGTGCTGACTGGTTCTAAAGAAGAGATTTATGTCTGTGGGGGATACTGTTAAATTGGAACAACAGAGAAAGCTAGCTGTTAAGAATGATACTTTGTTGTGTTTATATATTTTAATTGGTAAATGTTATGCTAATTCAATGTTCCTAAATAAAGTTTGTTGTGATGAAAGCTTCCAAGTGGGTCAATTGCATCGTACCTTATGCTCACCCTAATGCCAAAATCAAATGCAAAAATTAGGATCTAGGCTAACTGCATAATATAGCTTGGGAGTTTCTTGTCTGGTCACTGACAACAGGAAGTTAGAAATTAGCTTTTTGTAACATCTGGTACAGATGGTCTCCAAGGTAATGGAAACCAGAAGAGTCATTTCAGAAGGTGTTAAATGTGTGGAATTTACCATAAAGCTATCATCAACTCTTGAAAAATAATAGATGTTTTTTGTGAGATAAAATTTGACAGATTAGAAGAACATGGAATTATAGAATCAAAAGTACAGTAGTCATTTGGCCCACCATGCCTGTGCCAGGACTTAGAAAGAATTGTCCATTTAGTCCACTGTTCTTTCCCCACAGCCCTGCATATTTTTCTTTCCAAATATATAATACATATCCAAGATAATTTGTCACATAGGCTAAGGGTGCTTGTTTACAATTGTGTAGTTGGCAAGCCGTTGAGTATTTGGCTGCACAGAAAATTACAGTTGGAACCTGACAGAAATGGTCGTATAATTTTACCAGCAGCTGTGATATAACAATCTCCAAATCATGTCTAAACAGCATGGTGTCAGGAGCAGTGTTCTACCCAAAGCCATTTTCAGGACTGTACACAGAGCTCATGCACATCAAGTTCAGAACATTGTGTGGTGTAGCATTTTTTTTCAATTCTTTTTCCCTTTCATGTTATATAAAGTGCCTTTGGGGACCTCAAGATCTGTGAATCACAGATAACAAAATACATATTATTAAAGAGAAGGCTACCTCAAGGGCAATTTGTAATAATACCATTTCCTATCACTTTTTACATACAAATATTTAAAAAATCTTTCGTTGGACATATAACACTTAATATGAATGGAAATTACATCATAATATTGCATATTATGACAATAGTTAAATGTTTTTACAAATTAAAAATAAATAGTAGTCAACTTTATTCTTGTTGGGAAATCTATAGTTGAATTTTTAGTTAAACATATTAAAAGTGGCTCTGTTCCCAAAATGTCTTTATAGAATCATAAAATCCCTACAGTGCAGAAGAAGGCCATTCAACCCATCGAGTCTGCACCAACCATAAACCCACCCAGGCCCTATCCCCATAACTCCATGCATTTACCCTAGCTAGTTCCCCAGACACTAAGGAGCAATTTAGCATTGCCAATCCATCTAACTGACATAATTGGCCTAGCAAATGTAAGAAACAATACTTTATATGCTCCAAATCCAATCCAAGAAATGATGCTTTTTAAAAATGATTTAACAATTGAGACAGTTCAGGAAATTTATTTTTAATTCATAGCTTGTTATTATTAACACAGTAGATTTCTGCCAGTACAGCAATATTGTTTATTTCTCTTAAGTCAGCACATATCTTCAAGTTTCTGTCCTTAATCATTAGTACTTAATGAATGTAACTCTCACCAGTCTATTATGCAATATTATGATGTAATTTCCATTCATCTTAAGTGTTAACTGTTTTTCGTGCATATACATTCACAAAGGAGAAAAAAGTACAGCAAAAATTAAACAGGGTTCTCATTTTACACAAAACAATAGCACTGCCATGGAGAAGGCACAAACACATTTATGGATATAGACCAGATATGGGAAAGTTTAGTTGCAAGGAGACTATAGAAATAGGCGTTCTGCCTAAAAGAGCAAAGAAGGTTAAGAGATTTGACTGAAAGTTACATAAAACCGGAAGAAAATAATTTCCATGCGCTGATTATTGTATCCATCACCAGAGGACAAAATGTTAAGATCACCTAAAGAATGAGGGTCAGGTAAACAAAAATACGCAGAGTATTGTTACGACTTGGAATGCCCAAGTTGTATACAGAATCACGGGAAAAGCAGAGGAAAAAGGTTGGGGGGATTCGATTACAAATTTCAGACAACTGGGGCACAGGCACAATGGGTCAAGTGGCCACTCCTGCACTGAAATTTCAATAATTCTGCATTGCAGTGTGTTAAGAGACAATTCCAATGTCAGGTACCCCTGATTAAAGCAAAATATTGAAGATGTCAGAATCTGAAACAGAGACAGAAAATGCTGGAAAATCTCAGCAAATCTGACAGCATCTGTGTGGAGAGAATAGAGCCAATGTTAAATCTGGATGATCCTTCATCAATTACTTCTGCTTTGCTTTGTCTTTTCTCCAAGACCTTGAACCCAAGTGGTGTCTTCAACTCATGCCTTAGTAGTTCAATTAAGTTCCTCAATATAAAAAAGGCAATCTGCCATTGTGAAGAGCATGGCTTTTAGTTCTAGATTACACTTTCTCTATTCTCATGGTCTTTGCATCATATATAGAAAGTAAATTGATTAACAGCTCAAGCAGGCATGGTTGATCTGAAATCCTGAACTAATTTAGAACACCTTAAAAGTCAAAAGAGCACATTCTCAGAGTTTTTCCTGTTGCTTATATTCAACCTAGGTTATTTTGTGTTTCATCCAGGTGATTATATGGCTGCACATGGAGAAAGGAAGTGTCCAGCTATGAAGCTGAAGGCATCATGTGTGGAGGAGTTCTGATTTTTTTTCCCAGCTTGATTTTTGTGCCAAGTGAGAACAAGGATTGAGAGCATTCAAATTTGCACAGTATTTACTATAACTCACAGTTGCATCTTTCAGGTATTCATGTTTTATTTTAATTCTTCAATGGGACATGGGCATCACTGGCTAGGCCAGGATTTTTGTCCATCCCTAATTACTTGTGAAGGTGTCAGTGAGCTGCGTTCTTGAATAGCTGCGCTCCATGTGTACAGGAACATCCACAGTGCTGTCAGGGAGGTAATTTGAGGATCTTGACCCAGTTACATTGAAGGAACAGTAATACAGTTCCAAGATAGGATGATGCATGGTTTGGAGGGGTATCTGCAGGTTCCCATTCATGTGCTGTCCTTTTCCTTCTAGATGGTGCAGGTCACGGGTTGGAAGGTGCTGTTGAAGGAACTTGGTGAATTGCTGCAGTGATGATAATGGATGTTCAAAGGGAGATAACAACAAGAGATTTCTCTTGTTGGAATTTGTACGGCACAAACATTGTCAGCCAAAGACTGAACATTGTCTATGTCTTGCTGCAAGGCATGGACTGCTTCAGTATCTGGGGAGTCAAGAATGGTGTGCTATCATCAAGCGTCCTCACTTCTGACCTTATGATTTAGGGACCCGGGTTCAATTCTCGACTTGGGTGACTGTGCGGAGTCTGCATGCTCTCCCCGTGTCTGCATGGGTTTCCTCCGGGGCTCTGGTTTCCTCCCACAGTCCAAAATGTGTTGGTTAGGTGCATTTGTTCAAACAGGTGCCAATGTGTGGCAGCTAAGGGAATTTCACAGTAACTTCATTGTAGTGTTCATGAAAGCCTGCTTGTGACTATTGAATAAGCTTTAACTTATGATGGAGGGAAGGTCGTTGATGAAGCTGGTGGGCCAAGTACTACTCTGAAGAATTCCTGCAGTGATATCCTGGGAGTGAGATGATTGACAAGCAAAAACCAAAACCAGCATTAGTTTTGCTTGGTACAAGTCCAGCCAGCAGAGTTTACCCCTTCTTCCCATTGACTCCAGTTTTGCTGGAACTCCTTGATCCCACAGTCAGTCAAATGCTGCCTTGATGCTAAGGGCAGTCATTCTCATCTTATCTCTAGAGTTTAGCTCTTCTCTCCATGTTTGGACTAAGGCTGTAATGAAGTCAGCAGCTGAGTGGCCCTGACAGAACCCAAACTGAGCAAATGATTGCTGAGTAAGTGCCACTTGATAGCACTGTTGACAACCCATTTCATCACTGCTGATGATGGGGCAATAATTGGCTGGGTTGGATTTGTCCTGTGCTTTGTGGGCAGGATATAATTTTCCACATCACCGGTTAGATGCTAGTGTTATAGCTATACTGCAACAGCTTGGTTAAGATCGCAGCTAATTTGGGAGTGCAAGTCTTCAGTGCTATTGCCAAAATGTTATCAGGGCCCATTGCCTTTACAGATCCAGTGCTTTGAGCTGTTTCTTGATATCCCATGGAGTTGGCTGAGGACATGCAACTCCACATTGTATTTCTGGCTGAGGATTGTTGCAAATATTTCAGCCTTGACTTTTGGATTGACCTGCTGTGTCCCCCTCTTTATTGTGAATGGCGATATTTGTGAAGTCTCCTCCTCCTGTTAGTTTTTTATTGTCCACCAATATTCATGACTGAATATGGCAGGACTGGAGGACTTAAATCTGATCAGTTTGTTGTGGGATTATTTAGGGTCTACTTCATCCTATTTTGTAAAATTAAGCAGTATTGCAGCGATTTTACCCACGGTCTACCTAGCCCCATCCATCCCTGATGCGATTTAACCAGTTGAGGGGGAGACATTGAGCAGTGCTCACTGTGGGTCAATTAAGGCCCTTAGGTGTGTGTTTAATGGCAACATTTTGCCACAATATTGAGATATTACCCATGGCAGGGGAAGCTGACACCAACTGTCCAGTCTGCTGGACAGGTGATCAGTCAAGGGGGGGGATGCTTCCTTTTGAGGTCCCATCAGAGGCCTTCCCATGACCACCACCCCCGCAACCCTCCTGCCCTCCCCCCTCCCCCACCGCCTAAAGAGATTCATCCCCACTCCAGATTTCTCTTCCATTTTCACCCTGACAATCCTGTCCCCCAATCCCCCAATTCCCTCACCAGGGCCAAGGCCTGCCAGCTGGCCCCTGAAAGACCACAGATTTGCTTGAAGTCCAGCTGCACATTCTCTTCTGGAATGGCCTGCAATCCCAGCATTGATGTGGAGATGCTGGCATTGGACTGGGTAAACACAGTAAGAAGTCTCACAACACCAGGTTATAGTCTAACAGGTTTTTTGGTAGCACAAGCCACTAGCTTTTGGAGCGCTGCTCCTTCATCAGGTGAGTGGTGTAACACCTGATGAAGAAGGAGCGCTCCAAAAGCTAGTGGCTTATGCTACCAAATAAACCTTTTGGACTTTAACCTGGTGTTGTGAGACATCTTACTGTGTCCCAGCACTGGCCACCGCTCATGGTACATTGCAAGGACAAGAGAGCTGTCTATCATTTGAGTGGAACCAGTGATGGTGGAAAGCCCACATCTAGCCAACTGACTGTCTAACAGTCCTTAAATGATAAAGCAACCAAGCAGAACAACACGCTCCCCATCGCAGCATAAAATTCAACACCATAAGTATGTATTCATTACACTGGACTAACCAAGGCTCCACTCTGAATTCTTATTTTTTAAAAAATTTTTTACTCCATCCTTAAAGTTACAAAGCCAATGCTCAGGATAGATCGGTCAAACCCAAAACCATTCCTTGCTAGCTCCAAAAACCAAATTCAAATTCCAGCTGAATCCAGTTCATGGTCCCGAAAAGGGAGACAAACAAGGTCCAAGCTGACAAGGTAATGCATTGCATCCCATCTTGGGCTTGTCTTAGACTATTCGACAATTAAACAATACAAAATTAACACCACTTTAATTTTAAATGATTATAGGGAAGTGGCACTTAATTAGAAATCAATAACAATTTAAAAGTCAGGGTGACTATCATTTATTCAAGTTAACACATCTAGCAAAAGTTGTCTTCCTACATCAACTGTAAACTAAACATATTGGGATGAATGTATGCTGCTGCTCTCTAGGTACTAATAAGTCTGCGAGCAGTTCAAGTAGACAAAGAAGCTGCACAAATTCATAAAGTTTTGAATGTAGAACAAGCATTCAGCAATCCAGCTTTCCTGAGAATATGAACAAAAACATGAAACAAGTGAATTATATTTGAAATAGTATCTCATTTAGTCTATGTATAACATACAGTCATACATATATATCGGAAAGAGAACATAAATGTGTAACATTATATTACTGCACCCCCTTCTAAAGCCTCGTGGATCTTGAGATGATCTACTGTAAAGACAATTTATCAAAAATATTACAGTTTCTATTATAGGGCTCTGAGTTCTAAATGTAGTAATAGTCTTGATTATTTTAAAAAGGTGAAATGTCTGGACATGTTTCTTTTGCCTACTAATTATTTTAGTTATTGTTTGAAGGAACCTAAGTGAATGGTCAAGAATAGGTAATTGTGAAGAGGAAGCTGATGCCAACTATAAGAGTCTCTTAAAGGTACTTTGATATCTTTAGTGGACTTAACCTGATTAGCAAGTTTTTTTACTCTTTGCTACGAATGGTCTGAATGTCCCTGACTAAATGTGAGACAGTTAATGTCATCCATCCTCATTTCTAAATTGAGAAAACGTAAAACTGGAAGAAAACACCTTAATACATTTTTGCGTGCACTGACCAGCTGCTTGCTCACACATTTACAATACAAAAATAATAATTGAAATATAGTCATGGCATCCCTTTCAGTGATTTTTTTTAAAATGAAAACAAAATAATACTCGTATTACATCCCAACATTAGCTTTAGTATGTGTAAAGTGTCACCACTAATCACAAAGCAGAGTAATGCACAATTTGAGGATTTGAAGGTCACCACCCAGATTTTTTTGGATGATTAAAAGAGCACTGATTATTAACTAGAAGATTAAGTATCTACTTCATTGGTTAAGAGAACTGTTGCAGTGCTAGGCCCAGAATGAATTTTCAGACATTCTAGAGGAATGGTCAGAAGTGAAGGGATCTAGCTTGCCTCAGGTCAAAAAAACCAGCCCATGAAGATAAAGTGGCTCTATTAGAATCACAGAATCTCTACTGTACAGAAGGAGGCCATTTGGCTCATCAAGCCTGCACTGACAACAATCCCACCCAAGCCCTATCCCTAGAATCCCATGCATTTACCCTGCTAGTTCCTCTGACATCAAGGGGCAATTTTGCATGGCCAATCTACCTAACCTGTACATCTTTGAACTGTGGGAGGAAACTGGAGCACCTGGGGGAAACCCACACAGACACAAAAAGAAAGTGGAAACTCCACATAGGCAGTGACCCAAGGCCAGAATTGAACCCAAGTCCCTTGTGCTGAGAGGCAGCAATGCTAACCATTGTGCTGCCCTGGATTGATTTCCCTTATTATGATGCAAATTAAATTCTGACCAGTCTATTTGGCATCTTGGTGTCCAGGAATAGTGAAGTAACCACTGACCATCACCATCATCTGGAGGATGCCCTCCAAGTCATTCACCATCTTGACTTGGAAATATATTGCCATTCCTTCACTATTGCTGGACCAAATCCTGGAACTCCCTCCCTAACAGCAGTGAGGGTGTGCATACACCTCAGTGACTGCAAAGGCTCAAGGACGCAGTTCACCACCACTTTAAAGGCAATAAGGGATGGCAGCAAATGCTGGCCTGGTCAGTGATGCCCACATCCTGTAAATGAACAAAGTCTCAGCAATCAATCAGATTGAGGAGTTCCCAAGAGACATAAAATCAGAAAGTAGAAAGCACTATTACTCACCTTTGAGCCATTTTACTGTGAACAAATTTACAAGATTAAGACTGAAGTTGAAATTTTTTAAAATAACTTATTATTTTAAAAATCTATGTTTTTTTAAAGTCATGGAATGGAGGGAACGTAGGCATCCCTGGCAAGGGCAGTTGCTCATTTTGAAATTGTTCTCAAGAAAGTGGTGGCCTTCTTCCTGAATTGTTGCTGTCAGTGTGGTGAAGTTACTTCCCACAGTGCAATTACGTGGGTAGTTCCAGGATTTTTACCCAAACAGCATAAAGTGAAAGCACCAACATAGTTCACAATTTCATTTTTGGGTCTCACAGATGCTGGAAGAAACGTTAATCTCTGTTGGATAGCTTGGAAGTCACTGGTGTGATTTTAAGAGCAAGAAACAGTACTTACGCCTCACTTTTGAATGTCGTCAGAGTGATTTTATCTTCAATGGAACCCGATGGGTTCATTGCAAAATCCCTTATTCCCAAGGTTTTCAAAGCTGAAATTATTCCAAGCAAGCAATTAATACTAAACTTCAAACTCACAGTAATTCATACACAACAGACAAAGAGCCAACTGCCCATGAGAATCCTACCTTCTCTGTACTGCATCAAAGTTATATATCCTTGTTTGGTAATGTCCAGAATCCCAAACACAGTATCTAAATTTGACTCATCAAACAAGCAAGGGTAATCCTTTCTCGTTTGTCTGGCAACCTTCAGTTTTTCCAGTTGATTGATTAGAAACTCCACTGGCTTGGCTGCAAGTATGAAAACCAGTTTAATTTAACATCAGTTATTGTAATTCAGTCAACAATGTTATTATTTTCTTCAATCTAACCAGAAATAACTTTCTATGCTTTGTATTCATAGAATCCTGACAATACACAAGGAGGCCATCCGGCCCAGCAAGTCTGCATCAAATCTCTGAGGACCCTCCACCCTATCCCCGTGCATTTACCGATCCAGCTAACCTGCAAATCTTTGGGTTATGGGAGGAAATTGGCGCACCCAGAGGAAACCTACACAGACACGGAGAGAATGTGCAGACTCCACACAGACAGTTACCCAAGGCTGGTGAACTTAGGTCTCTGGCACTGTGAGGCAGTAGTGCTAACCACTGTGCCATCGTGCTGCACTGTGGTTAGAGTTGACAAAACAATTCTACCCAATTTTCTGTTCACTAGATTACTGTTTTCTGTTCCAGTGTCACACACTTAGAAAATAAACAGGTCTTTATACCATCTGGCACACTCATTACTTGACATTTTCATCCACTGGGACAGCTTGCAGATCCTCTTTCTCAACTTCTGGCACAGTTCTCACTTCAGTCCCACATTCCCAATCTTTGGTCACGCAGTGGGGAGTGGGAGTGGGTGAGCGAGCCAGAGGGTCCTGGTGGGTCTACACTGAGTTTGGCAAAGGTGATTGCCTACTGGAAATTGGCTGTGGGGAGTGATCAGTCCAGCCACCTTTCTTTTGCTCTTTTGTGTATGTTGAGACTATACTGGAGAAAGGGTGCAGAATGTGGTGTAATTGTTGGGCACCGTAGTGTATGCACTACCACTAATAACATCAACATTATTTAAATTTACAAGTTTAATCCTTTATTATTGGTTAGATTATCAATTGGTAGTTGATTTACTTAGGAAAGACAAATTCAATCTATCCACAGTGTTGACAGGTCTGAGGGATGTTTTAGCCCATTTATACATTCTCACTCCATCATTATAACATAGTTACAAAGAATTATACGAATAATGAAACAGGCCATTCAACAATACCCAGTGCCAGTGAAAAATAAATCAGACAAAACCCATCCCATCAGATTTGTTTAAGGCTGCTCAGAGTATGGGTGGCGGGGGGGTGAACTGGGGAGAGAGGAAGGGTCGGGTCAGGAGTGACAGGGGGTCGGGGTCGGGGGCTGCTCCCTCACCGGGCCGCTCGTACAGCAACATGCTGGTCAGGTTGTCCAGCAGCTCCAGGATCTGGTGCTCGATCATGTACTCAACCGCCTCTCGCTCCAGCGGAGACTGCATGGCGACTGAGGCCGTTACCCTGGTAACCGCGCGGGGGCGGAACCAAGACTCACTTCCGGCTCACTTCCGGGGGAGGGGGAGGAAGGGAGAGGAGGAGGAAGGGAGAGGGGGAGGGGGGGAGGGGGGGAGAGGGGGAGGGGGGGAGGGGAGAAGAGGGGGAGGGGGGGAGGGGAGAAGGAGGAGGAGGGGGGACGGGAGAAGGAGGAGGAGGGGGGGACAGGAGGGGGGGACAGGAGGGGAGGGACAGGAGGGGAGGGACAGGAGGGGAGGAGGGGGGGGGACAGGAGGGGGGAGGGGGGAGGGGAGGGGGGACAGGAGGGGGGAGGGGGGACAGGAGGGGGGAGGGGCAGGAGGGGGGAGGGGGGGAGGGACAGGAGGGGGGAGGGGGGAGGGACAGGAGGGGGGAGGGACAGGAGGGGGGAGGGGGGGAGGGACAGGAGGGGGGAGGGGGGAGGGACAGGAGGGGGGAGGGGGGGAGGGACAGGAGGGAGGAGGGGGGAGGGACAGGAGGGGGGAGGGACAGGAGGGGGGACAGGAGGGAGGAGGGGGGACAGGAGGGAGGAGGGGGGACAGGAGGGAGGAGGGGGGACAGGAGGGAGGAGGGGGGACAGGAGGGAGGAGGGGGGACAGGAGGGAGGAGGGGGGACAGGAGGGAGGAGGGGGGACAGGAGGGAGGAGGGGGGACAGGAGGGAGGAGGGGGGACAGGAGGGAGGAGGGGGGACAGGAGGGGGGAGGGAGGAGGGGGGACAGGAGGGGGGAGGGAGGAGGGGGGACAGGAGGGGGGAGGGAGGAGGGGGGACAGGAGGGGGGAGGGAGGAGGGGGGACAGGAGGGGGGAGGGAGGAGGGGGGACAGGAGGGGGGAGGGAGGAGGGGGGACAGGAGGGGGGAGGGAGGAGGGGGGACAGGAGGGGGGAGGGAGGAGGGGGGACAGGAGGGGGGAGGGAGGAGGGGGGACAGGAGGGGGGAGGGAGGAGGGGGGACAGGAGGGGGGACAGGAGGGGGGACAGGAGGGGGGAGGGACAGGAGGGGGGAGGGGGGGAGGGACAGGAGGGGGGAGGGGGGGAGGGACAGGAGGGGGGAGGGGGGGAGGGACAGGAGGGGGGAGGGGGGGAGGGACAGGAGGGGGGAGGGGGGGAGGGACAGGAGGGGGGAGGGGGGGAGGGACAGGAGGGGGGAGGGGGGGAGGGACAGGAGGGGGGAGGGGGGGAGGGACAGGAGGGGGGAGGGGGGGAGGGACAGGAGGGGGGAGGGGGGGAGGGACAGGAGGGGGGAGGGGGGGAGGGACAGGAGGGGGGAAGGGACAGGAGGGGGGAGGGGGGGAGGGACAGGAGGGGGGAGGGGGGGAGGGACAGGAGGGGGGAGGGGGGGAGGGACAGGAGGGGGGAGGGGGGGAGGGACAGGAGGGGGGACAGGAGGGAGGAGGGAGGAGGGGGGACAGGAGGGAGGAGGGAGGAGGGGGGACAGGAGGGAGGAGGGGGGACAGGAGGGAGGAGGGGGGACAGGAGGGAGGAGGGGGGACAGGAGGGAGGAGGGGGGACAGGAGGGAGGAGGGGGGACAGGAGGGAGGAGGGAGGAGGGGGGACAGGAGGGGGGAGGGAGGAGGGGGGACAGGAGGGGGGAGGGAGGAGGGGGGACAGGAGGGGGGAGGGAGGAGGGGGGACAGGAGGGGGGAGGGGAGGAGGAACAGGAGGGGGGAGGGGAGGAGGGGAGACAGGAGGGGGGAGGGGAGGAGGGGAGACAGGAGGGGGGAGGGGAGACAGGAGGGGGGAGGGGGGAGGGGAGGAGGGGAGACAGGAGGGGGGAGGGGAGGGGGGACAGGAGGGGAGGAGGGACAGGAGGGGGGAGGGGAGGAGGGACAGGAGGAGGAGGGGGGAGGGAGGGAGGGGGGAAGGGGGAGGAAAGGAGGGGGGGAAGGGGGAGGGAGGCGAGAGGAGAGGGTGGAGAGGAGGGGGAGGGAGGCGAGAGGAGAGGGTGGAGAGGAGGGGGAGGGGGAGAGGTTGGGGGGAGGACAGTGGGGGGAGTGGGGTTTGGAGGGGTGGCGGTGGGGCATTAGGGGGTGGTGATGGGGGGAGTTGCGCAGGCAGTGGGGTGGTGGTGATGGTAGGTGCATATATATACTTTTGAAGGGGAGCCTGCATTCAAACTGTAGCTGAGTTAGATTAGCCTTGCCATTGCAAAGTCTCTGGCAGCATTATGGAGTGTAGGTGTTGGGCTGTGTTGCCACTGACCACACAAAAGGCTGCAACAAGTACAGGGGCCACAGTGGCCGACCTTTGGATCAGAATGGCGTGATAGAGAGTGCAAAAAGAGGAATCTCTACACTGGAATGCTTACCCTCCAGATGTCCTGCAGTGAGTGCCTGATCAGACTCTGGCTCCTTTACCATGACATTCCTTCACTACCGTTACTGCATCATTTCCACCCCACCTCATCAGTCACCTGCAAGTCCTACCATACCTTTCACAATTGAAATCCTGGAATACAAACCACCACCGCCATAACATCTCTATTCAATTCATCAAATTAAACACATACAAATAAACTGTTCACCCTGGTCTCTGCCCTTGCGGCTGTTAATGTGCTCCTATGCTGTACAGTGACTGCAGTATGGTGGAAGGCTTTTAATGTATACTGATGATGGTTCATGCCACTTTCCTAGCAGCTTTGGCCCACAGGCCTAGCTTTGGATTCTTTCTTGGAATGGACAGTAGCAGTCTGGTTTGGCTGGCTAAAAGGCAACAGCAAGCTGGCGGAGTAGCAGCGCTGGGGGTGAATCATCCTGCAAAAGTTATACTAATACCAGTAACCAATACAATCATATTACTTCAAAATGTATCAAAAATAACTTGACAATTAAGTCATGATATTATTAGCAACAAAAAAAAATGCAGGAAAGTCAGCACCTGTGGAGAGAGAATAGATGTGGAGATGCCGGCATTGGACTGGGGTAAACACAGTAAGAAGTCTCACAACACCAGGCTGAAATCCAGTTTATTTGATAGTAAACCCATAAGATTTTGGAAACGCTGTTCCTTCCTCAGGTGTGTGGAAGGTTCTGATCAGAGAAGGGCATATAAAGTCACACACAGTTTACAGAATACTGATCAGAATGCAAGTCTTTACAGCTAACAGATTATAATAGCAGATTAGCTGTAAAGACTTGCATTCTAATCAGTATTCTGTAAACTGTGACTTTATATGCCCTTCTCTGATTAGAACCTTCCACACACCCGACGAAGGAACAGCGTTTCCGAAATCTTATGGGTTTACTCTCAAATAAACTGGACTTCAGCCTGGTGTTGTGAGACTTCTTACTGTGTTTACCCCAGTCCAATGCCGGCATCTCTACATCTATTTCCGAAATCTTGAGGGATTACTATCAAATAAACTGGTTGGACGTTAACCTAGTGTTGTGAGACTTCTTACTGAGAGAGAACAGAGCCAACGTTTCGAGTTTAGAAGACCCTTCACAGATGCTGTCAGACCTGCTGAGATGTTTCGACATTTTTTGTTTCAGATTCCAGCGTCCGTAATATTTTGCTTTCGTATTATAATGATATTACAGTGATCACATTTACCTCTATTGTCTTAAAATATTATGACAATCATTTAGTTTTGTGATTAATATAAATTCAATCCTAGATTTATTTTCAGCCGTTCATGTTGAATCCCTAAATCCACTAAACCAAGATAGTTAAACTTGTTCCCATATGTATTTTTCTGTGGCAATGACAGAGACTGTAACTATTCTATGTGGAGATGTCCTTTATTTCATTCTGAATGCTGATGGTCAGTAATTCAGGGACGGAGCTGCATGCGCCTCTTAGGGCGGTGGTTCTAACCGGAATGATTTGACTCCAGTCTCAGGCATTGAGTCTGAAATGTAAGTGGCTGCATTCAGTCTGCCTGCGCTGTGACTCTAAACAAAATCTCTGAACAGGAGAATTAACCACCATGACAGGGTACTCATCGCTGGACGGCTAAACAACTATTCAAGGTGCGATCTCAGTCCTTGAGAGTGATCTTTCCGTCATTTGCTGTCGGGACGAATGAAATCGGAATGACTCAGACAGAAGCGGCACCATCCCGGGAGTTCGTAATTTAATGTTGTTTCCAGATGTGGATGCAGTGCACCAGCTGATTCAGGTCTAAATCAATGTTAAATCAATCCCGCACAAGTTGCGAACAATCAGCCCAAATCGACCAAGTACAGATTTGTAAAGCCCAGTGAGATAAGCTTTCTTCACATCCGCCGCACCCGGACTTCTTTAAGTGTGATGGGCAAATTACAACAGGGTGTTTGAACACAACAGCATTCCACTCAGCTCTTACCAAGCTACCAACATATCCATACTTCCACTGGATGAATTTCCACTAGATGGTTCAGTTATCATCTGTACCTTAGTTCCTCATCTGAAGTAAGACTTGCCTTTACCACCGACACAGACTGAGTTTGGTTGTCAGCCACCTCCTTGCGCTTTGCCGAATCTGATGGTGGTGTTCAGGACATCAGTCACTTTGCTCCGGCAGCTCCACTCTGCACTCACCTATTCCAGCCTGCTCTCGCCCCCTCCACTGCTCTGCAGACTGCAGCAGAACTCCCTGTCTTCCAGACTGCTCGGAGGTTTCCTCTGCCTCCGGGGGCAATTCTCAGGACTCCAATTCGACCTCACCATCGATCCAGCTTTTAGTCCTGTCTTGCCGACTCAGGTCCCTCGTGTCAGCTCGTGTCTTGATACCCATGCTCAGCTCTGGTATGTGTCCCGCTGCCTCATGTCTGTGCACTCTGCTAACGATCTCTCCTGATTAGGTACTTCTGAAAGCGTACTGCCCTGTTCCAGTTGCAGCATAGTTCCCCCTTGCATTCCTTGGTGCTCCTTTTACATCTTTGCTCACATTATTTTTTTCCATGCTCAATTTCCCACTCTCCGGGCCCTTGTGTTTTCCCCCTCTGCACTCCATCTCCCGTCTTCCTGTACACCTCCCGTTTCCCTGCTCTCCTTGCTGTTCTCCAAAGATGTACTCGAGCAGGCTCCGCCCTCAATTATTTAGTTCCCGTGAAGCCTCTTTCTCTCCTGTCAAGGTTTTTCATGTTGGCAGCTTAGAATGGAGATTGCACAGCTTCTCCTGCCATTCTGTTGATATAAATATCAAGCATTTGAAACCATTAAACATGTATAATTGTTTAAAAGCAAGGATCCTTTAGCTGTTCTTATTTTTAAAAATCGAGAAGGCAAGGTAAACATACAGAAACACCCAAAGCTCCTTTTTAAAAACAAGCTCTGACTCCTGCCTTTTCCTAATCAAACTGCGTTGCAGATCAGTCACCGTCGCCAATCTTTCACTTGGTTTCAATCTCTTTATTCAAAACAATTCGCACAATATAAATCAAATTACGTCATTATTTCACAATAATAAGTTGCAGTTTCACAATAATAAATTATAAACCGACAAACCAATAGATTACAATGTTGACTATCAACAACCGTCTGGAGCAATTCAGTGTCAGGCTGACATGAGTTGCAGTTTGCTCTGCCGATTTGTTCAGCCAGAGACAGTGTTCGAGTACTGTACTGTCCCTAAAAACTCGCCCTAAACGACAGCTTTAATACAACAGTCGGCGAGCACTGACGTTGACACTGCATGGATCACACCGGGTCTATTAGGTGCTCAGGAGTTCCTTATATTGCCAACAATGAAACTCCCAATTCCTTTCCATTCTCTTGGCAATCAGTGCGGTTTATGTTTGAAACGGTCAATTTAAAAATAATAAGAAGTCTCATAACACCAGGATAAAGTCCAACAGGTTTATTTGGTAGCAAAAGCCACTAAACCATTCGGCTTTTGCTACCAAATAAACCTGTTGGACTTTAACCTAGTGTTTTGAGACTTTTTACTGTGTTTACCCCAGTCCAACGCCGGCATCTCCACATCAATTTAAAAGTACCAGCGGCAGACATTTTTGGCTTAAATGTAGAGTATTTATTCACACATGCCTGCTGAAAGACCTAACGCTATGTCAATCACACACCACCTACTCCAGAAAGGTAAAATTAAAGAAGATGGTGCACTTGTGTTAAACCGAAATGATAGGTAACAGATCATTTGAGTGTCCAGTGAACAAATAAAATTTTCCCCCTTTGAATTTTTAGTTTTTAAAAAAATATTCATTCATGGGACATGGGCGTCACTGGCTGGGCCAACATTGATTGCCCATCCCTAGTAGCCCAAGGGCAGTTGAGAGTCAACAAGTTGCTGATGTCACATGTAGCCCAGACCAGGTAAGGACAACAGATTTTCTCCCCTAAAAGAAATCAGTGAACCAAATGAGTTTTTCCAACAATGGACAATAGTTTATTGGACATCAGTAGATTCTTAATTCCAGTTTTTAAAATTGAATTCAACTTCCACCATCTGCGGTGGTGGGATTTGCCAGTAAATTCAGTTGGCTGGGGTTGGATATCAGGATTACTGCAGGATTCCTTCAATGAGAAGCATGTTCAGCAGGTCTTGAAGACAGACACATGTGCCTGTGGTCTCAGGTGGTCCAGTTTTATTCTGCAAGTGAATGCTTCGGAGTTAGGTTAGGAAGCCTTTTAAGCCTTTCAAATCTTAAAAGGTAAAGATGATTCACACGGTAAATACGTGGGGTTACAGGAATAGGACCTGGGTGGGATAGTGGTCAGTACAGACTCAATGGGCCGAATGACCTCTTTCTGAACTGTAGGGATTCTAATGGATTCTTTGACACAACCTCTTTCTTGTCTGTGATATTCTGTAGTCTGCCCCCATGTCTCTTCAATGTTTTGAGATAAAAGGATTTCAGTATCAAGAATCAGTTTCAGTCACATGGTCAACGACCACAATAGGGTAGATGGTAATCTTTCATGCTTAACTAGTCTCGTCAGCTTTCTGTTGTTACATTGCAAATATAGACATGGAGATTAGGAATCATTGACTCTGTGTTTTCGAGTAAGCTTCAAACAGTGGTAGGCATGCATTCCACAAAATAAATGTGGAATGCTCATTAAAAAGAAGAGCGCTCCATCAATTATGATTCAATCTGGAATTTTCCAGCAGCTTGATAGTTGGTGTTGAATTTACAAAGGTCACCTGACCCCCCTTGGCAGCCATCTTAACTGTTCATCAGTGTCCATTTGAAATCCAGTGAACAGTGAAACTCCCACATCCAACCCCAGCCAACTGAACTGTTGGCAATCAAACCAGTTCCAGAAGCTTCCATAGAAACACAGTCCATCATTAAAGTTATAAATATGATGTACTTTTTATTGGCCATGACACTTGCAGAGCTGATTGAAATGCAATGTGACGACAGACTTTTCTGCCTCTGATTGTCACATTGTAAAGGCTGGGAGTGGTGATCTGTGCCTCCAGAGAGCACTCTAGCCCAAATCAGTCAGGCTGCACAAACAAGGTACAGCCAACTGCAAACACACAATGCAGCCATTTGTGAGCAGTGTTTGCAATAGAAGTACAACCTTAGCATCACTTTTCTGAATTAGTGGAAATAAATAGTTTTTTTTTCTGAAAAAAAATCCACTCACACTGAATTAAGCATTGCTTTTCTGCTGCTTGTTTCAGAGGAAGTAATTGCTTATTAGACTGTTTTGTGAGCCAGCGAGTGAAGTGCTCCACCCAGTGGCCTAACACAGAAGCGGAGATATTTGAGTAGTCCATAGGTCAATGGTGTCTGACTGTAATATAAACAGTAACAGGGAAGGACTTTGGTACTTGGTTTAAATAAAATGGAAGGGAAGGTGAAGAAACATCAAATCTTTAACAGTAAACAACAATTTAAAAGTAGTTAACCTCTCAGGACAACAGAAGCTCTTTAATAACCAGAGCTAGAAAATTCTGGGAATGCTTAGCAGATCTAGCAGCATCTGTGGAGGGAGAAATTGAGTTGACGTGTCAAGTGAATGACATTTCATGAGGAGCTTTCTTTGCAGTGTGCATGTTATCAATTGATAGATTATTATTGCTTCCTGTTATTTAGAGGTGAACAGTTGCATCTTGGAAAGTATTTAGAGAACAATTTGATGAAGTATTTATAAACAAAAGTTTAAAAGTTCTAAGTTGTAACAAAAAAGGTACAGAGCAGGAAGTTCTGGCAAAGAGTATGGTTTTTACATTGAAGAACATCAAAAGCTATGCCAATCTGATTTGGTTAATCATCTAAAACAGACCTTTGCTACCTTGTAAATACAGTGTTTCATTGCATTATGTACAATTGTACAACTTTTTATAATCTGCGTCACTTTCAGGCTGTTTATTAATTCTCAACAATGTTAATGAAAATCAACACAGAAAAAAAGACTTTAAATGCTGTAAATCTGAAATCAAGACACAAGTATTTCAAATGCACAGAATTTCTGCAAGTATGTGTGAAAAGATGTGTTATCTTTTATAGGTGGGGCCTTCATAAGAACTGAAACTTGGAAAATAAGCAAGCTCTTCAGTAGAACTGAACAAAAGGGCAAAAGAACAAGTGAAGAGAAAAATGGATTAAACAAACATGTATTTAGGTATTCAACCCTATATTTTGTCATTATTTTGTTTAATCTAATAAAAGGCTTCACCTCTTTTTCCGATGGTCAACAGTCACACATAATCAGTCTTTCCTTTCAAAGAACCTACTCTAAAATTCCAATGTATTTTGTTTTTATTTACAGTGAATAAAGCTAACCTGTGTCACTTCAGTGCATCATTGGTAATGAGCAGTAAATGTGCTGTATGACACAAGGATACTTAAAGTAAAAAGTAACGGGTGCAAACGAAGATTTCAGTGATCAGCATCGTGGCATATTTTGTGGCAATAATTTGATTGGTAAAACTGCTTGTTTAAAAAAATCTGCTCTCCAGAAGCGAATGCTTGCCAAGTGGTGTCCCTTTAAGACTCTGCCATTGTCTCAGGAAATACCTCCAGCGGTTTCTCAATCTCGAGTTCCATGACAATTTTACTGCTTGCATTCTCTTCAATTTCTGGCTTTTGTTAAAAAATTGTATAGTCCTTTCTGAGGCTTTCATTAATATTCATTGAACATACCATAGGTTAAAAGGTGTTTCTAATTAAAAACTGTACTAGGAAGCCAAGCTCATACCCAAACATTCCCAACCCGCCTATACTTGATGGTGAGAACATTTGGTAAAATTTTAAAGGGTGTCTTGGTAATTTATAACTATCGTTAAATCAGAGTGTTCTTTATAATTTCCTTCACATTTATCACTCCTGCCCACAATCATTTTGTCTGCAGACCACCTGTTGACAGCTATTTTACTGAGGTCTTAACTCTGAGTCTGTACAGCATCTTCCATTGCATGGAAAAACCTTTATAATCAGTCTTTTTTGTTTTAAAATCTCTCATTAAACATTTCATGACTATATTGTGCTTACTGCTGAATGTCCTCATTCTGTGGAAATCCCAAGGGAACATGAAAGGTACAGACGAGACCATTGCAATTTACAAGGTGGCTCTGGTTGGCATTAGGTCTCACATGTTGATTTAGTGCTCTCGCTTTATTACTGAGCGGTTTCTGCTTGAAGTGGTTCTGTAACAAGCCAGAATTGTCTCAGCTGGAATAGATACTTTACTTTCATGATAGGTGGATTGAGAATGAACAAATAAAGGATTGGAAAGGCCCATGCTAGTCAGCAATGCAAGAAATGAAATTCCCACAAGCAAAGTTACTGTCATTGGCACTGTCAATATAGAAAAGTATAATAAAAGATGCATTGATACAATAATTTGAAATTAAAAGCTGAGTTAGTCTGATTTATGTTGCTACTGCAATGAAACACAGCAGATTGAAACAGTGAAATACGGGGCAGTGATGACTGGCATTGGGAGAAGTGACTTTAACTGTTTTAAGCATTACTAGGATACTGGTGAGGGTGGAAAAATTGGTCATGCTGCCATTCCTGTTCACTGTTCTTGCTGAAGGTGTGCTCTGGGTGAATACAAAATTGGTCTCACCTATGACACTTGACTCCCTCTCAAATAGACTGATGACACTGACAAAATTTACAACTGAATAATGGCTGAGGTCACCTTACTCCCCACAGCATTCTGAGCAACCCTATCATTATCACTATGCTGCATGTTTTAACCTAAATTAAAATTAAACAATTAAAAATTAAACAATTAAAAACTAAAAATTAATACCACACAACAAAGATTTCTTCATTTAGATCTGAACAGGAAGCCTGTTTTCTATCTCTACGCCATGTGAGCAAACAGATGTAGGCTACTCTTCAGTAATAAGTGATGTGAGGAAAGGTTTGAGGGGGGGTGGTGATGTAAGCTAGTTACTGTCAAACCTGCTGAGATTTTCTAGCATTTTCTGTTTTTATTTCAGATTCCAGCATTCGCAGCAATTTGCCTTTTCATCGCTTCTCGGCCTCTTGGCTAAGATCAAGTGTAGTATCGACATGCTGCACTTGGTTGAGATCATTAGGTTACATTTCAGCTTCATTTGAAGCAATTTTTTAAAGCGGCATCTGGGCCTTTGGGCTAAGATGCAAATGAGATCAAGCCTTGGAGGTGGAGCTATGCCTACTCTAATCAGCTTGGATCATGTAGGTCAAGCCCAAGCCCTTTTCCTCGCTGAATAATTCCCCCACCCCCTCATTTTGCTACTTTTTGATAACCACATTATTGATCCATATAATTTTTGTCATGTTGGACATTGTCAGAGTAAAATGCAAGGGAGAGGGAACTGCTTGCAGATGGGGGCCACCTCAAATTGTCCAGTGTACAGATGCAGACAAGGATGCCTTGGAGCTAAGTGGCACATCTGTATCAGTTTCAATCAGAAATGTAGATTAGGGAAATCACAGAGATCTGGTGACTCAGTTACAATTACCTCTGGCACACATTCTGTTTATTTCATCAATGACTGATTTATGAAACTGTGTTGGGTTTTCACCTGGTGATTTCATAATTGAGCACGAGCAGACAGTGGTGGCAGAAACAACTGTGGAGAGTCTGCATCATGTGGTGCAATTTGCTCCAAGCTTTCACTGCTGAACTTAGATGCTGAATCTGAGTGTCTATCACTGTGAAGGAGAATGCTGGAGATGAAACAGAAACTTAACTAGGCACTGACAGACACTTTGCATGCTATTAGACACCTGGAGGAGTCCAACACAATCATTAGTCAATTGGTAGTGTGGGCAATTATAAGTGTGTCTGCCATGAAGAGGGTGGTCACCTTCATGGACCCTTCAAGCAAGGCTCACAAATGAGTTGATGCAGGCAATTAGCATAGATATGTAGACTTTGCAGGCCAATATATGTGTTGCTTGAAACAGGTTGTGACTTATCTGTGACTCTACAACAACCTTATATCTGTGGCACCTAGTTCTGGTATCTTGCCAAACCCTTTTATATTAAAGACATCTATTGGACACAGCTCGGTCTTTCTTTCAAAGAGAAGAGTGCTCTTTCCTGTTCAATCTTGCCTGCAAGTTATAATTTCACACTTCTCAATTCAAATAAATTTTTGCACCTTCTTAGGGCTTCTACATTCATTTTACTTTTGGAGACCATAATTACTTGTGGTACTTCTAGTGTTATTTAACTAAGGTTCTAAACAAGTAAACGTAACTGCTTCTGCTTTTCAATTCTATCTCTCTAGACAAGAACCCCAGTTGTGTGTTTGCTTTTTAAAAACTGGTTCTCTTTTTGTGATTTGCATATCTGTACCTCATAGTTTGTAATCTCTCTGCTCCTCCTTGACATTTAGATGCTTATTTTATAAAGGTGGATGTGGTCTCACCACGCTTCCTGCCAAATGTTACCATGCCAGACTTTGAATATTGAAGGATGGAATTTCAGATGGAATCCATGTGAAATAAATGAGAGCTGGAGTCAGTTACTGGGAAGGAGATATGGCAGTAAAATAGTTTTGGTAGCTATCTGATAAAGGAAAATAGAAAGCAATGAAAGTGAACATGGTAAAAGAGACAGTCTGAAACCTTGTCAGAGGGAAGAGCAGAACATGTTTCGAGTGGACATCCCTGGAGGATGCATGACAATGAATTAGGGGGAGATGGTGGTGATGTAATTAGGTCCAGACTAATGTTCTGGGCACAATAGTTCAAATCCTTTCACTGCAGCTGGTGAAATTTAAATTCAGTTGATAAATCTGGAATATAAAGCTGTAGTATAAATGGCGAAACCAACATCAATTGTTGTAAAATCCCATTTGGCTCACTAATGTTCTTTAGCAAATGAAATCTGTTTGCCTTGTTCAGTCTAGTCTACAACTATTATTAAAGATGTTATGGCAAGATGCTTGGAAAAGTTCAAAGTATTCAGACAGAGTTTGTGATTTTGTGAAAGGGAAATCATTTTTAATGAATGTATTAGAGTTATTTGAAAAAGTAACATGCTGTGGATAAAGGGAAACCAGTAGATGTACTGCTGACAATCATACATTGGGAAGGGAGGGTGTGGAGAGGAATCCCGATATCCATTGGGATGAGTGGAGGGGTTATCTCTAGAAACTAGAAGAGGGAGTAGGCCATTCAGTCCTTTGAGCCTGCTCCGTCATTCATCTTGATCATGGCTGATTATTGAATTCAATATCCTGATCCCCCCTTTCCTCCCATATCATTTGATTCCTTTAGTCTCAAGAGCTATATTTAATTTCTTCTTGAAATCAGACAACGTTTTGGCCTCAATTACATTCTGTGATAGTGAATTCCACACATTCACCACCCTCTGGGTGAAGCAATTTCTCTTTACCTCAGTTCTAAAAGGTTTACCCCTTATCCTCAAACTATGACCCCTAATTCTTGACACCCCCACTATTGGGAGCAAGAAATTGCACACAGTTATCATTTATATAAATGACGAATAATAGAGGGCCTGACTCAGATTCTTGTGGTACGCCACTGGACATTGGCTTCCAATCACTAAAGCAGGCTTCTGTCATCACCCTCTGTCTGTTACAACTGAGCCAATTTTGAATCCATTTTATCAAATTACTCTGTGTCCCACGTGAATTTACCTTCTTTCCAAATTTAGTTAGAGCATTATGATCAGCACAGGCTTGGAAGGCCAAAAGGCCTGTTTTATATGCTGTACTTTTCTTTGTTCTTAGTTGGGACCGCCAAACAAGGCCAAATTTAGACCAAACACTCAACAGTCCCTTCAGAATCGCACCCGGTAAGATATAACTGATGCTAGCATTTGGAGTCAGAGCAGCAAAAGAAAGTTTCAAAACCTAGATTTAGGAGGATGACACATAGGCAGATGACCAGGAAAGTGCACGCTCGAGAAGCTCCACCTACCTTTGAAGGTCTTATGAGGAAAGGCTGAGGGACTTGAGGTTATTTTCATTAGAGAGAAGAAGATTACGAGGTGACCTGATTGAGGCATACAAGATGATCAAAGGATTGGATAGGGTGGACAGTGAGAGCCTTTTTCCTCGGATGGTGATGGCTAACATGAGGGGACATAGCTTTAAATTAAGGGGTGGTAATTATAGGACGGATGTCAGAGGTAGGTTCTTTACTCAGAGGGTAGTAAGGGTGTGGAACGCCCTGCCTGCAGCAGTTATGGACTCGCCAACTTTAAGGGCATTCAAATGGTCAGTGGATAGGCATATGGATAACATTGGAATAGTTTAGGTTAGGGGATCATTAGATTGGTTCCACTGGTCAACATCGAGGGCCGAAGGGCCTGTACTGCGCTGTAACGTTCTATGTTCTTTCTGAGCTGACCCTGTCTAACCCTTAGAATTTTGTAAGTTTCTGTGGGATCCTCTCCTTCTCTTCTAAACTCCGGTGAATATAATCCTAACCAACTTAGTCTCTCCTCATATGACAGACCTGCTATCCGAGAAATCAACCTGGTAAACCTTCGCTGTACTCCCTCTACAAAAAGGACATCTTTCTTCAGATAAGGACATCAAAATTCCTCCAGGGGTGGCTCCACCAATGCCTTGAACAATTACAGCAAAACATTTCTATCCCTATACTCAAATTCTCTCACTATGAAGGCCAACATACCATTTGCCTTCTTTACTGCCTGCTTTACCTGCGCACTTACTTTCATCAACTGATGCATGAGGATTCCACCCCTCTCAATTTATACCTATTCAAGTAATAATCTGTCTTCCTATTATTGCTACCAAAGCGGATAACCTCACATTTAATTGCATCTACCACGCAGATGCCCACACACTCTGAAGCATCTCCATATCCTCCTCACAGCTCACCTCCCACCTAACTTTGTATCATTTGCAAATTTGGAGATACATTCAATTTTGATTAATATATAATGTGAACAGTTGGGGTCCTAGTACAGATCCCTGCAGAACCCCATTAGTGACTGACTGCCAATCAGAAAAAGACTCATTTATGCAACTCTTTGCTTCCTATCTATCTCAAGACGTTACCTGCAATCCCTTGTACTTTAATTTTACATATTAGTCTGTTATGTGAGACCTTGTTGAAAGCCTTCTGAAAGTCTAAACAAACATCCACTGCTTCTCCTCAGTCAACTTGACTAATTACATAAAAAATTTCAATAGATTCATCAAGCATGACTTCCTTTTTATAAATCCATGCTAACTTGTCTGATTATACCACTCCTTCCAAATGCCAAGTTATGAAATCCTTGCTAATAAACTCTAGCAACAACTTCAATACCAACGTTAGGCTCACTGGTCTATAGTTTCCTGCTTTCTCTCTACCTCCCTCTTTGAATAGTGGGCTTCCATTAACTACCTCCAATTTATAGGAACTATTCCAGAGTCCAAAGAATTTTGGAAAATAGCCACCACTATTTCCAGGCCACTTCTTTAAGTACTCTTGGATGAAGATTATCAGGACCTGGAGATTTATCCACTTTCAAGCCCATCAATTTCCCCAAAACCATTTCTCTACTAATGCTGATTTCCTTAAGTTCCTCACTAAAACGTGTCTCTCTCAGCACTTCTGGCACATTGCTTCAGTCTTCACAAAGGAAGACATGAATGAAGCACAAATTTAATTCCTCAGCCTTTCTTTATTTCTTGTTATGAATTCTCAATCATTTTCTTTTTACATATCTATAGAAACTTTTATAGCCAGTTTTTATGTTCTCTACTAGCTTACTTCCATATTCCATTTTTCCCTTCTTAATCAATCCCTTGCTTCTAAGAACATAAAAACATAAGAAATAGGAGCAGGAGTAGGCCATCTGGCCCTTCGAGCCTGCCCCGCCATTCAATAAGATCATGGCTGATCTGTCGTGTCTCAGTTCCACTTTCCGGCCCTCTCCCCATAACCCTTAATCCCCTCTCTTATCAAAAACCCATCAACCCGCTTCTTGAAAATATTTAGCGAGGCAGCCTCCACCACTTCAACGGGTAGAGAATTCCAGAGATTCACCACCCTTTGAGTGAAGAAGTTCCTCCTCAACTCCGTTCTAAAACGCCCCCCCTTTATCTTGAGGCTGTGCCCCCTAGTCCTACTGTCTTTTTTGAGCGGGAAGAGTCTCTCCACCTCTATCCTATCCATCCCATTCATCATCTTATACGTCTCAATGAGATCTCCCCTCATTCTTCTAAACTCCAACGAGTACAAGCCTAGTTTATTCAGCCTGTCCTCATAGCTCAACCCCCTCATCTCCGGTATCAGCCTAGTAAACCTCCTCTGCACTCCCTCCAAGGCCAAAGGCCTTCTCCTTTGCTAAATTTGAAACTACTCCCACTCCTCAGGCCTATTGCTTTTTCTTGCCAATTTGTATGTTTCTTCCTTCAATCCGCTATTAGTACTGTGATTAATTTGACTCTCCCAATCTATATGCAGGTTAAAGTCACCTATAATCACAGATGTTCTTTTAGCACATGCATCTCTGATTTCCTGTCTAATGTTTTTCCCAACACTACCACTACGGTTTGGTGGTCTGTATACCACACCCACCAATATTTTTTGTCTCTTGTATCTTAGCTAAACCCACACAGATTCCACATCATCTATGCTAACATCTTTCCTCAATTGCGTATCAACGTAATTTTTAATCAACAATGCAACTCCACCACCTTTCCCTTTCATCTGTCCTTCCTAAACATTGAGTACCCCTCAACGTTTATTTCTCATCCTTGCTCCCTTGGAGCCACATCCTCATCATGTCAACTGTATCTTACCCCTTTACATCTATCTATGTAACTAATTCGTCCATTTTGTTTCAAAAGCTCCAGGCACTCAAGTATAAAACTTTAAGGTGGACATTTTTAATGTTTCTTTTCCCTTTCCTACTATTCTTTTTACTTGGTCCTTTTCTGACTGTGGCCCTTGATTTCTCTGCCACTTTCCTTATTTTCCCTGCTATCATTTCCTCTTGTTTTTAATTCCACCTGCTCTGAATTCTTGCAAAGGTTCCCACCCCCCTCCAATATTAATTTAAACCCCCCCTCCCTCCGCAACCTCCTCTAGCAAGTACCCACCCAAGGACATCAGTGCCGATCCTGCCCAGGTGTAACCCATCCAGTTGAAAAGGTCCCACTTCCCCCAGAACTGGTCCCAATGCCCTAGGAATAAGAAACACTCCCCCTCACACTATCTTTTCAGCCACACGTTCATCTTACGTATTCTGCTGTTTCTACTCTGTCTGACATGTCGCACAGGTAGTAATACTGAGATCACTGCCTTTGAGGTCCTATTCTTCAGCTTGTTTCCGAGCTCCGTATATTCTTCTTTCAGGGTCTTATCCTTTTTTTTAAACCTCTGTTGTTTGTGTCAACGTGTACTACAACCACTGGCGGTTTACCCTCTCCCTTCAGAATGTCCTGCAGCTGCTCCGAGACATCCTTGACTTTAGCACCACGGAAGCAACAAAGCATTCTGGAGACTTGTTTGAGGCCACAGAAATACCTACCTATTTCCTTAACAATTGAACCCCCTATAGCATTCCCACATTTTTTATTCCTCCCTTCTGCAGCAGAGCCAACTGTGATGCAATGGATTTGGCTATTGCTGTTTTCCCCTGAAAGACCATTCCCCGCTACAGTATCCAAAACGGTATATCTGACCAGTTTTTCCTCCTATTTTGTATGTTTGAGTTTGATTTGCACCTAAAAGGACCCTCTTCTTAACTTGCTTTCACCTAATTTCATATCCATAAAACTAAACCCAATTATCCACAACTCTGGCCTCCTGTTTTGACATCGAGCTGAGTTTCAAACTACATATTCTTGTCACAGCAAAAACCATTTTTGCAGCTTCACCCATCTCATTTCCAAATTCAGTTCTCACCAAAACGCTTATCTATGTTTTCTCCATCTCCACATTTGGATTACGGCAATGTCTTCTTTAATTCCAGTCCTTACAATTTTCACCTTGATTGAAATCACTTGGGACATTTTACCAAACCATCGCCCTGTTAACCCTTCCTCAAAACCTCTCTTCTGTCTTGTTCTGCAGTTCTTCTTTTAACTTTTGCTAAGCATTTTGTGACATGTTACCACTTTAATAAGCTACTAAAATGTAATTCATTGTTATACAACTCCAGGAGACAAGTTTATGTTTCAGTAATTGTGAGAAAATGGTATGGGTCAAATTAATTGTTACTATGGAATGCAGTAACTCTTCAACCATGTCTTTAATCATCAGTGGTGAGATACTTGATTGGAGACACAGTTATAATTGTGATTATATAAAAAATGTGTTTTTATTCTTTAATCTTTCATTCAGTTCGTTTTGTGGAATTGACACTTGGTCGCTGTGGGCTAACACAGATATCATATCAACAACAGAGTACCACTTTGAGAAGTCTTAGAGCATTAAGTTTATTTATTAGTGTCACAAGTCAGACAGACATTAACAATGCAATGAAGTTACTATAAAATTCCCCTAGTCACCATACTCTGGCGCCTGCTTGGATCAATGCACCTAACCAGCATGTCTTTCAGAATGTAGGAGGAAGTCCATGCAGACACAGGGAGACCGTGCAAGCTCCATGCAGTGATACAAGCTAGGAATTGAACCTAGGTCCCTGGTGCTGTGAGGCAGCAGTACTAACCACTGTGCCACCATGTTGTCCTAAGAGAAAGGCATTTCAACTCCTGGTTGATTGGTTCAATTCTTCATTTTTTTTAAAATACTATGCTACTTGTGGCTTGCTTTCTCTTGCTGCTTTAATCCTTTAAACATGTAAATAAATCCACTTGTTGCAGCCTGAATGCATTTGTTTGACAGAATGATTAATAAGCACTTTATGAAGTGCATGAGAGAATGTAGCAGGTATCCTATATGCTCTCCTATGCATCCATCAAAGCTCAAAGGTAATTATTCACGTATCAAATTACCCCACTCCTGGCATTCACAAGGTTGCAACGGAGATTTACACTGCAATTCTTTGGTCCTGTGCACTCATGAGCAGATTATGCTGGGTTGGAGGATCTTAGAGGAGGGACCAATGTGTGTTTAGTGCCAGGGAGAGCCCGTGGCCTGAAGTAATCTCATTCACACCCATTGATGGCGTGAATCAGATCAACATATTGAAATAATCATTTAAATATTCACAGCTGGTTTAAGAGCCAGATTCTCCTTCAACTTAACTATGGACACCCCAATCTCTGAGAAGGCAATCTTGCCGATGTCTTTAGGTCACCATTCCAAAACAAAATTCTGTGAGAATCTCCCCAGGCTCCAAAATTTTTAAGCACGGTTGAATTGTGAACTGAGTCTCACCGTTTTTCCTGTTGGGGACAACACTTATACATTTTTGGGGAGAAATGTACCTATAGTGTATGAATGAAAATAGCCTCTTTGCCATGAATGCTAGTTATGAAAATTATCCAGAAATAAAATTATTTATAGACCTCATCCTTCTAAAGAAAGTATTCAGAGATCAACTAACCTTGGGTAATTACAGACTTATCACGGATCAGTTTAACAATGTGAAGTAAGATCACTATACAAGACATATAGGATGGCACGGTGGCACAGTGGTTAGCACTGCTGCCTCACAGCTTCAGGGACCTGGGTTCGATTCTCAGCTTGGGTCACCATCTGGTTTCCTCCCACAGTCTAAAGATGCGCTGGTTAGGTTGATTGGCCATGCTAAATTGCCCCTTACTGTGCCGGGATCTGTAGGTTAGAAGGATTAGCGGCGTAAATGTGTGGGGTTGTGGAGATAGGTCCTGGGGTGGGATTGTTTTCGGTGCAGACTAGATGGGCTGAATGGCCTCCTTCTGCAATGGTATCAATTAATTAAATTAATTTGATACCCTTGACATCTAACCATGCAAGTTGCCAGATGTACCAACACTCAGTTCTAAAATCACACTGCTTACAAGTTTCCCAGAGATATGTCTGCTCATTAGAAATACTGCCGGAAACAAGGCAGTACTCACCTAGCTTTGTCTTCATTGTCTAGTTTTGCCAGTACCTCATTCCCACCTGATGCTAACAAGTAATTATACAGATTCCAGCTCATTCAGAACAGAGCACACTGCAGGAATCCAAACTATAGCATGAGATGTTACTCAAAAACGATGCTGTAATTTCACATGCCAAGAGAAGATACCACATTTAACAGGATATTAGGAATTGGTCCAAGTACTGCCTTACCCATGTGTAATACAAACTTCATATAATTTATGAATGGAAAGTGAATTTTAGTGATCCTTGCAGTTTCAGCTATTAGTAAATGTGTAAAATTTGCATACTTCAAAGCACACGTTAGACAACGTGTAGATCTCGTCTAGAATGATGGCATCCATACCATGACACTCTTGTAGTGAGCCCTTGCCTACATATGTAATGGTGCAAATTGGCAGGAATTGTTTGATTAAATTGATCTAGCTGTAATCTTTTTATTGCTGCTCACTGGATTGATTATGATTAAAGAATTCCTCTGACATAATTATATCAAAGGAAAGCGCTATTTTATACAGAATCAGCAAATCAGTATGAATGGATTGCAGAATGTAATTGATAAAATATGAAGTAATTAATTTTACAGAATTTGCCTTAAAATCTGTACTTCTTTTGCAGAATGTTATTAAACATGGCTACCAACTAGAGATAATCATGCAGTTAATGAGCCATTAGCCAGAACATATAGCATGGGAAAAATGAAATAATTTTCTGGTGTAATATTGTAAAGTGGACTACTTAATCACAGTGGAATGTAACTCAGCACCCTTGAAGATGATTTATTTGCCAATGAGTTAACTAAGTGAATTAAGGATGGTCTTTCCCTTTAAAGCTTTCTAAATATAAATAATTTACAACTTATGTGACATCTAATGAATATCACAATAGCATGTAATTCCCAGGATCTTGTACAATAATTGGAATTGTATCTCAGGTTGTATATGATCACCCTGGCCATACCAATTCAGTCTTTTAAGTTAGTAGATATAAATATAGTTACATTCTGGTCATGTGTTTTCAATTTGTCTCTGTTGCCAAAAGACTAAGCATAAATATGATATAAACAATGGTAGAAAACCAACTAGCAGATTCACTTGATGCAGGGATGTAACTGATAGATTTATCAGAAAGGAGGTTATTGAAGACCTGTAGCAGCAACGGGACTTTTTCTTTCTCAAGTAAGAGGGAAGTGTGTCCCAGGTGTTACTGTGTAATGGTTTTTGTTTAGCACCTGCTTACAGTGTTGTGGAACTGACAGGCCCAGGTTAGATTGCCAACATAACTTCACTCTTTGACCAGGTCAAAATTAACAAGCCTCACATGTGGTTTCATGTGTACATTAGACCTGGCTCATTGGCATCAGTACTCCAATTAAGATTTCACACTAAAAAATTGACCACAGTTGTCCTTATTAACATTTAAAAGTTCTAAAATTATGCTTAAAAATGTAATCGGATATACCTGAGATCACAAGCTTGGCACCTGTGCCTTGGAGATGGTGAGAGGTTGAAATAAAGACCACTTCCTGAAAACGGTATCAAAACACTTGACTAGATCTGATTTTTACACCTAAATTCCATGGCACTATTTGTACAGACTGAAAAGAGGAACGACTTTTTATCAACTCAAAACTGACTTACTATTATGTCTCTAGCTTACAAACATTTTGTCACACTGATGGTAAATTTAAACAAAAACAGAACATTTGAAGCAAGACTACAAATTGAAGTAAAGATACAACAGGAAAGTGTACTTCTTACAAACATATAAATTATTTTTTATTTACAAAGCCTGTTACAAAACAAAACAAAAAAATACATCCCTCACTAGAGAATATCTCCAAGCTGGGTGTTGAACCATGGCAGTATCAATCAGAAACAAGGTTTGTTCAATTTATTTTCTCTGTATGCCATCAAATTAACTATTTACAGCTATTCTCGATACCATTCTGTTAACAATACCACAAAGATGAAGGTAGGCATGAGGCATGGAATGAATGCAATGACACTGCTGAGTAGGATGGAGACGGGTGGGTGGTGGGGAGGGAGAGAAGAGATGGAAAAGAAAAGTGCACAAAGCAAAGTGAAAATACGTAGTGTTATTAAATGTTATTAAATCCATTTACAGAAAGAGAACAATTACGGTATGGCACGCAGGATGATTTTTACATGCTTTCATTATCATTGGATGGGGGACTAAATTGAAATCTGCAGTAGGAAAGCACAATGAGGCAGGTGCAAATTCTTGTCTGTGCAACAGCAGTATTAACACACCCATGACTGACCAGCAATGCAAAACCCACAGAGTTTTGTCAAAATGCCATGGGCCAACAGTGTAACAAAAAAAAGGTGTAAATAGAAAAACTTTCTTTTCCCAAGAATTCACTGAGATTCAGCAATAATATAATAATGCTGTATAAACTATTTTCTACAAAGTTTTGATCAGCTTTATATACAATTGTTACATCAATACAAAAGAAGGCATACAGTAATCTGCTGTCTCTTTATGGCTGACAGGCTTATGCATTGCGTCCATGATTTGTACTGGTACAACATACAATACCAAGACCCACAATGTGGGCAGCCACTGACATGTTTTATAGTTACCAAGCTGCCCCCTTCAGTCACAGACTTCTTTTGCATCTCACTGCCCAGTTGCAGTTTCTGATGAGCACAGCCAGTTTTAGAAGGAAAGCTTGTATTCATGACAGACTTCAGCTTTTGTTTTAATATATATATATAAAAAATTATTCTAATTATTGGGAATTTATTTCCCACCCCCTGTACTTTTATAACAACCCACAATAAATTAGAAAAATTAAAATACTTATAAGCTCCTAAGCTAACCATGACAAACATTTGTGCAAAAATAACAACAGATATGTACACAATCTTCAGTCTAACAAAATGTACATAGCAAAAGTTCAATCCAAATTTATTTAAAAAATATATAAACACACAATTTCTGACTTTCCTAAATTCTATTTCTGAACCTATCCTGGTCAGTTAGAGCATTAATAAAATGACAAGTCATAAATTAATGAAAATTAACACTAACAAAGGAACAATCTCTCAACTGGGTGGATGGTGATTAGCTTAAGAAAAATATTCATCTGTGCTGCAACTTCATTCTAACAGTCTCTGCACACCAGCTTTAATTTATTTCAGAGTGTCCTTCTCTTTTAACTAAAATCCATTATTAAAACCGTAGAAATCCATCTCTATTACAGAAACATCCTCACCTTTCTTTAATCACTGCTGTTCTTTTCTCATTGGGAAGAATCCATCACAAATAAGTGCACTTTTAACACTGAATAATAAGACATCATTAACACGTCCTTTATCTTTGCTCTCTACTTATCTCGTCAGTCCCTCTGCAACTACACTCATGACATTAACAAGCTCGAAAGCTGCACCTTTTTGTAACGTTCTCTGATACAAAGCTGGTGACAATCAAGTTTCCATTACCCTCCGCTTAATTTAGAAAGGGTACTTTCTCAAGATTCCACCTGTGCCAACGAACGGAACAAATTTTGCTATCAGCAAAAAAAATTGTATTAAAAAAAAGTATATATTTTTTGTTTTCCAGTAGCTGGGTCTCTTCAGGAATGGAATTACAAATGCAGCACTAAAGTGAGAGCGCTGGTACAACATTTTCCTTTGATGCCTCACTCTGCGCAAGACCTGCCATGTCACAACACATTTTATGATAGGAAATATCATTTATATAAAATCTATAGGGATACAAATTGTAATCAGACTGGATTCCAATTGTCAAAAATTAAAAATGTCCACGTAAAAAATAGATTTTGATAACTTTTATCTTTGCGCATTTGCCAAAGTTGCTTTAGATCATGATTAACATTTCCGATTATAATTATCCTCATAGAAGGTGGGGTGTGGGGGGGAAGAAAATCATGATTATCCCGGCTTTTCGAGAATTTGTAATATTGCGTTACTGGGCAGCTCTAAACCACCACCAAAGGGAACAAGCGAAATGGGGCTTTCTTTCATACAACAAAGGAATGATTGGTAAGTCACCACATGTTCATTCACCATTGCTAAAAGAATGGGGGAAAAGGCCGCTAGGAGGTATTGGCTGAGAGGGAGGGTTCTTCATGTCTTCAGAGTAGAGATTTTCGTCTTATCGATGCAGTCCATTGTGCAGTTAAAGGTGAGTACCAGTGCCACTTGTAACTATTGTCTTGAACTAATACCCCACAAAATCAGTTTTCACTGATGAACTTTTGGCTGCAAAGAGAGAAAAATAATTAACCACCTGCATGAACCAAGAAGCAAGAGTAGTGAGTTTGTTAAATACTATAATAGAAGTTTAAATGGAAATATTGACTTAATAAAAATAATCTATTCATAATTTCATTTAAAATGACTATTAAACAAGATATTCTTAAGATGGAGGCTCTGGTTGTAAGGTGAAATTCAGGGTTTTTTTTTCAGAAATTCAGAAGCTTATATTGAAATAAGAATTTGATCCACTTCACCCACAACAGCATCTTAAATAACAAACAAAACAAGTTTAATCAATACACACTTAATTTTTTTCTCTCTCATCCCTTAAGAATAGGAAAATTTTGGTCTAGGAAAACCAAGAATCAAGATTAAATGAAATTGATTGGGCAGAGAATTCATTTGGCCTTAAAAGAACACTGAGCAGCATTCATAATTGATACCCAACTATCTAAATATGAATACACCCAATCTATGTCAGCAAACCACTAACCATAGTATCCATACAGAAAACTACATTCAGTAATATGCACACACAGGATTTTGCAAGTCAAATCATAAGACTACAAATGACTTTTTTGTAGCAAGTGGAAGCAATAGCAATTTTCCAAACTAGCACAAGCTCATGTGCTCATTTTATGAGTTGCTGCTTTTAATTTATTAGTGTCATAAATACCTTCTTTGTCTCTCCCTCTTCCTCTCATATTTCTGCTGCTGCTCTAATAATATTACCTCCTTTCAGTTGCCTGTGGATATGACTGTGATGCTCACCATTGTCAGTGCTTCAATATGTGTGCTTGACGAACACCAATTATAATGGCGTAAGTAGATGCCTGCCTGTGTAGAGGGGAAGGAGGAGTGGACACCAACACTATAAGACATATAACTATAAAGAGGCTACTTCTGACAGGCTGCCATTGTGGATGGGCAACCATTCCACTGGACACCAGATCTGATCCTACAGTTATTGCAAATGTGGAGTACGATGGGGATTTACCTGGAGGATGGAGCACCGTCTCCCATTTTCCTCCTGAGGCCACCTCCATCCCTTGGTTGTATTTGGGCCTTGTGGTTGGGAGTGGTGCGCAGGGGTGGGGGTGTAAAGTTCCAGCTGTAGTCAGCAGAGGGCCTTTTTCTTCATGCATTCATTCATGAGAGATGGGTGTCACTGACTAGGCCAGCACCAATTGCCCATCCCAAGGGCATTGAAGAGTTAATTACTTTGCTGTGGGTCCGGAGTCACATATAGGCTAGACCAGGATAAGGACAACAGATTTTCTTTCCTAAAGGACATTAGTGAATCAGATGGGTTTCTGCGATAATCAACATTGATTTCATGGTCAACATTAGACTTTCAACTGCGGATTTTTATTGAATTTAATAAATTCAATTTCACCATCTGCCATGGTGGGATTCAAAACCTAGTCCTTGAAGTATTACTCGGGGTCTCTGGATTACTAGTCCAGCGACAATACCACTACACCATTACCTCCACTTTAAGGTGGGCTTAATTGGTTAACTACCCACCTCTCCCAATTCAGGCTGTTCCAAAATGGCCTTGTAACAGGAAAATGCCAGCAAACTGTTGGTGGGGAATTGCTGATCCACTCACCTCCAGTCCCACTTATTCAGCCAAATGAAAATCCAGCCCACTGCATCCAATGATTGCAGCCACTATTTATTCAATAATCACATAATATCAAGTGCAATACTAAGAATCAAATTAATTAAATATACCCATACTCACAACTTGAGCTTTCTCCCAACTGTTGATCCAGCTGAGTAAAAGCTGCAAGCTTCATTTACAGTTTAATCCACCTAGTTGTTCAGAATTATGGAGATTTTCTTTATAGAAGTACATGCTTGAAAGCTGTTAATTCAAATATTTTTTCTGGAAATGTATTCTAGCAAAGAAGTTTTCTTTCTTGTATAGTTTTGCAGTCTATACAAATATTCTCATCATTACAAAATGCTAATCTGTTAATCGTTCATCTGTCGACTATAGACCAGCCAAAGCAAATGCTGCAGTTCAAGTTCTTTAGGCAGTCGTATACTGTTTTATTGTTAAAGCATAAAACAGCATTTTTCCAGATAAATGCGTTTTAGAAGTATGACAGAATTCTTCACTGGGGCCATCAATCTCTGACAAGCAGTATGTAAGAAAATATGGAAAAATCAGTTATACACTTAGCAGCAATGGACTGAACTGAATAGTTCTACTGCTGTGTGTTCTAATCCTTCTCCCTTCCTGGGAGTCAAAGAAAGTTTTAAGGGGATTAAAGTTCCCTTGAGGAAATCTCTGCTGTCCACCAGCTTCTTGGCTTTTGAGGAAACATTGGAATTTGAAGCATTTTCTTTCAGTTTTGTGTCCAGGGTACCTTTCTGTCCCAGTGAGGTTTGAAGTGAGCAGAAAATTACCTTTCAAAGTAGTATCAATTTGGTCTGTTAGTTTGCTAAAATATCAATATACTCCATGCACCAATGCTGTTTACCATAAAGACGTACAAACAACTTGATACCAGTTAAAATATGTGCTCTTGTTTTGTTATTATACAGGAATTTTGGAGCAAAGATAAATCTGGGAGCCACCTGAGCTTTATTAAAGGGCTACATTCAGAAACCAATAAAAAACACAAGCCTGCCATCTTAAGGTCACAAAAACTGCACGTCCAGTGGAGCCATTTGTACTAGTGTAAATACGGTGATACCTACTTGTCTGTTACCATGTACAGGGTTTGTTGTTGTTGAAGGACTGGACTGTGATAAAGAGACGCTGCTACCTTTCCCAATCTGTGTGAAAAAAAATCAGACAGTTAAAAAAAATTAAGGTCAAGGAAAATTTATGCTTTGTGTCAGTATGAAATTTGCTACCCTGAAAATAAAGATGAATTTCTACAGACATTAAAAATGCAAGAATGTGAACATTTATATTTCTTTTTAAGAGAATGTCAAGCGTCAATGTTAGCTGCAGTTAAATAGCTCGACAAAATAATTATTTGTACATTGCTGAAAAGAGTCAAAGCTCTTTATCTTGCACTCACCAGGACAAACATAAGAAAGCCAGATTATAAATGATCGCAACAAATTATACTACAGCAGAAAAGGGTGTTGAGCAAATTGATTCCGATTGACCAAGGCATTGCCTTGGAGAAAGTAACAGAAAACTGTAGGCTCTTCAAACTCCTTGTTGATTCAAAAACGTGAGCGTTTTGAACATATTCCTTTTGTTTGCAGAGAATGGGTTCCTGCATATAAATGTATGTTGCCTCTAGCGAGCATAAATGAGCCACAAGCTTGACTGATTGTAAACTGATTATCAGTGTAATTCATGGCACAATCAGGATGGTTTAGTAGAAGCTGCCCAGTTGCAAAATCACATCTAATGTTGAATGCTATGTTTTGAGTTTTGCAAGAATGGGCTGGCTGGATAGATCATTACTTTGCCTGTTGTGGACAGTTGAAGGGACGTACTGTTTGATGTCGTCTGCTAGTCGTTGAGATGGGCAGCCTATATACCTGGCATTACACTGGCACTAAAATTCATATACGACATTACTCATTTGTGTGATAGACAGAACATCTTCTAGGCTTGATGGTGGCTTCCAGAAGTGGAGTATACCACTCTTGTGGCTTTTGAATAAAACAGCGTGAAACAATTAGCTTCACTTATTGTTCAAAATTTTAAGATACAAAATTTTAAGGTATGATTTCAAAGGTGAATTCCCTCAAAGGAAATGGCAACCCTAGTTTAGACAACCTGCACTAATAATTTAATCTTTTGAGGCCCAGTATCAAGTACTAAGACACATTAAATATATTTAGTTATAAGTTGGAGAATAGTATTTCAATCCTGTACAAATCTTTACTGAAGTCACCTATCCCCCATGTTAGCCATGGTTCAGTCAATAATACCTCCGAATCAGAAAGCTGTGGGTTCGAGTCCCACTTTAGAGATGTGGGCAAGTAATCTAGGCTGTCAATTCAGTACAATATTAGGTGAGTGTTGCATCATCAGAGGTGCCATTTCAGATCAGATGCTAAACTGAGACTCTTCCCTTTCAGGCAGATATAAAAGGCACTATTCAGAGCTAGCTTGTATATATCACTCAACCAATATCACTAATAAACAGATTTTCTGATTTTTCTTGTAACACATTCATGGGGTGTAAGTGTTGCTGGCACTTGTTGGAGGTTATGAGCTGCCTTCTTGAACTCCTGCAGTCCATATAGGACATTTAGGGAGCCTCCACTTCCCGTATTGAGGGAGGTCATTCAGGGAGTGGGGTCACATGGGGCAGTTGTGGGGATTGGAAGTTGGTTGGAGTGTGGGGTTTGCAGCGTGCATGCAAGTTGGATGTCAGGGTTGAGTTTAGAAATTAGTGATGGGAGGTGGTGGTTCAGAGGCAGGGTGTCAGAGGTCAGGAGATCAGAGGTGACGGTAAGAATACTGTGCGTGTCAGTCTGCGTCTTTCAACAGTTCACAGACTAACCATTGGTGTAACGCTTGTAGAACCAAAGTTTGCAATCTAAATTGTGTTTTTGGATGGTTCCCAATGCAGTGCAATTGTCCAGATGAGCATTTCTGGGAAATCGCTGTGCAAATGCTTAACAGGGAACCTTTGAAAGCAGCGGATCTTTGGGATACCCCCAAATTTGATGCCAATGTGCATTTAAAGAGGGGCAACAAATCTGGATTTAAGATATGAAAAAGCCACAAAACTGAACCTGTTTTCATTGAAGTGGAGGGCTGCGGGTGGGGAGAAGAAATGTTGCAATGATATATTTTTATTATCTAGAAATAGATACGGAATGTGTAAAGTAAAACTGCACTACAAATCCTGTGAATTTCCAGTTCACCTAGGTACAAAATGGTTCTTTTTCCAGAGCACTGCAATCTTACATCAGTAATCCTAATAGCAGTAAATTGATTTCTGAGCAGATTCGAGCGAGACCCTGAATAAGGTGGGAATGAGTACCTTACTTACCTGAGACTGCAACTGCAGGGTCCAAGGATACAAGAATAGTATTAACAATGCCTAAGCAAGACTAGTAACATAGTAGACAAATGGAATAATGTTCTAAATAAAGAAACTGTGGAGGTTCATTCATTGTTAAAAATAGGTTTGCAGAATTTAAGATTGAATGTAAATGGACAACTTCATGTTCTATGAAACACAATGGATCCAATGAAACAACAACATCTTGCATTTTTTTGGTGCATTTAAAGGAGTATTTATGTATTGTGATTGGTCAGGATTGAGTAATGTAGGCTACAATAACAGATAAACATCCTGACATTTTGCGAGGTTAGCTTCAGGGGCCAGAAAAATATTGCAGAGCCTTATCTTCTTAGAGATTTTATCTACATTTAGCACTTCCGCAGGAGAGTAAATCAACTGGGTTGGACTCATGATAGGGGAAATTTTACAAGGTCAGTGGAAGAAACAAGCTTCCTGAACGGAATGATCTTTTCCCAGTATACACGTTCTTTTATGTTCTTGCAGAATTTTAGATGTAGGAAAAAGAACAGATGCAGGGATGGACATATGTTATTGAAAATACATATATATCAATTAAGAAGAAAATAATTAATTGCATAATAGGTTAAGTTCTGCATGCTGTTTCTCAGTGCATTATGCAAAAACAGTATCAGCTTCCACCAACCAGATCTATTTCACTAACATCTTCATTGATTCAAAGGTGCCAGACTGCCAATTCCGGATTAACAGAATTTTTTGTCAAACTAAATATTGGGAAGACCAAAGACATTGACCTCCTTCCCTTCCACAAAGCCTTGTACCTGACTCACCAACTCCTTTCCTCTCCTTAACAACTGGATGATGCTGAACCAGACTATTTGTAACCACACTCAAAATCCTGAGAAAAGCTGCTGATGATACATCCATATCATCACTAAAACCACATATATATACTACTGTAACATCTTTTGTTCAAACTCTCAAGGCTAAAGTCATTCCGTTAAAAATCTCAATTGTTTTAAGATGTCAAATGGATGGCTTTACATCTCTGAATCTACAGACTGACAATGCACTCTACTTGAAAGCATTCAGCACAAAGGTTTTAGAAGTTTTCTTAATGTCATCAAAATGGCTTATTCTCTCCAAAACATCCCATTTCTGTAAATAATTGAACAATGTGCCATACAACATCATGTTTGTGTTGTGAAACTGATAACAATATTCAGTGTCAGCGTAGCTCAGTTGGTAACAACATTTACCTCTGAATTACAAAGTCTAAGTTCAAGTCGCAATTCAGGGCTTGACTGCAAACTTCAAGGCTGACATTCCAGTGTTCGAGGTGCCATCTTTCAGACCGAGGTCCATCTGTCTGCTTAGCAGGATGTAAAAATCCCTTGACACTATTTTGAAGATGAGCAGTGAACTTATCTCTGGTGTGCTGGCCAGTATTTATCCCTCAATCAATATCACTAAAAACAGACTATCTGGTCATTATTGCATTGTTACTTGTGTGAATTTGCTGTGTGCAAATGGACTGCTGTATTTCCTACAAAACAACAGTGAATGAATGATATCTGTTCATCTTGGGAAATGATGGACTGCCCCCGGGTACATGTCACTTCTGGACTGAGCATAATCTGTTGTGGCTGCAGAGGCAGATTTATAAGCAGCAATTCAATCTGCAACTGGCACAAATAAATACTGTTAGCTGAGGTGAACTGATGCTTTTTCTTCTGCCGGGTTTTTGTTTTGCCATTTTATCATTTCCTGTTTTCCCTCTGCTTTTCCCATTGTCTTCCTGACTGCTTGTCTCCAGGCATTGCGGTCAGGAACAAGGACATCCCATGCATCGACTCCATTCCCAGTCAACTTGATGTGTTGCTTGCAGGTAGGGCACTTTCTTGGTCTTATGCTGATAACAAGCTCATCATACAGCATGTCTTTAGGGGTGCAGCCATCATTCATTTGGCTGACATGCGCAGCCAACAGAATTGCTGCTGATTCAAGAGGCAAATATGTTGAAGATCCCTATATGCTGGTGTACTTCCATATTTGGCACTCTTGTCTTGCCTTGCATAAGTTGTCCATGCTTTACTATTCTAAAGGAAAGGGCTGAGAACACAAAAATACTACATTGGCTGCAAAGTGCCTTGAAGTGTTTGGTAGTTGTGAAAACGCTTTATAAATGTGCATGTTTTTGCTCACAAAATGCTCCCTAATCTCTAAATGCAATATATAAGGCTGCCTGTAAAGATCTATTTAATGAAATTAAACAAGAGAGACAAATTGCTTTAGGTCCGAGTCAGCCACAATAATACAGGAGAAAACACCGTACCATATGAATGGGAGTCATTTATAGCAATAAATAAATGGTGCCGGCAATTTCGATTGATAATATTTGGATAGTTTATATGCGTGAATCACAGAGTTTCTGGTTATCTACTTTAAATTATTTTTGAATAACCTTGCAATAACAAAATCACAACTGTTAATTCTTCAGAGTGAATCAAAGCAATGTGAAAAACACCGTCACTGTCCACACTGACAGTCAGAACCAGAACAACAAAAAACGTTAAAGAACTCCAGGCATTTTAAAACTACATAACCAAAAACAGTTTCAGATTGTAATCTAATCCTAAAGTTTAAACAGTTAGCATCCATTCAAAAATTTCTGCTTTATGACATAATTTAACACCATCAATTAGGTTGGACCTGTCATTATGTCCATACAATATACATATACAAGTATACAAGAGATATCACCAAAATACCAATAAATGCCAGAGGACCTAGTGGGTGGAACTGCTATCCTTTCAGCTACACATTGCAGTCAACACTAGTTATCTAATCTTTATAACTGCTGGATCAAAGTAGCTACCATTCTTTGATCACAAATGACTCCTCAGATCAGTATATTCAAGAACCAATTTCATCTCTTTTCATTGTCCCCTATCAGAGTTACTTACTGTCAGGCAAACAGAATTAAATACCACCTAATATTTCTAATGTAAGTTTGATTAAATAAATTAAAAGATGGTGAAGTTAACGTTGTGATTTATTAGGTAATATGAACAATGTATCTATGGGTCTTTAAAAATCATAGAATCCTGCAGTGCAGGAGGCCATTCAGCCTATTGAGTCTGCACTGACCACAATCCCACCTAAGCCCTATCCCCATAACGCCATGCATTTATCCTAGCTAGTCCCCCGAACACTAAGAGGCAACGTAGCGTGGCCAATTCACCTAATCTGCACATCTTTGGACTGTGGGAGGAAACCGGAGCACCTGGAGGAAACCCATGCAGACACGGGGAGAATGTGCAAACTCCACACAAACAGTGACCCAAGCCAGGAATCAAACCCAGGTCCCTGGTGCTGTGAGGCAGCAGTGCCTACCACTGTGCCACACCATGCAAATGCATATAATTAAATATTTTAATTGAAAGTTACACAGATACTTGGCATTTGGAGCAACAAATATTGAACTGTAGTTCACAAACCCCAGTTCTTAAATAAATCATGTGTACAGGGTAATGGAAATTTCAACTGCATACAGAATTGTAATTACAATGTTAGTATGAACAGTGGTAAATCCAACATTCTATTTTTAACATCATAACCTTCTGAAGCTTTTTAGGTTTTAAGATTGGAGGCATTTAGTTGTGACAGACCAGATGCAAATCTCATGTTGGGTAAGGAGGTTTTGAAGGAGAAAGTACTTTCCAGATTTTCCTCTTGAATCTGTGTACTTTACCTCAGAATAAAAATAAAAGCTTATAAAAACATCATAATTGCCTGAAAAGACTAGATGTCAGAACTTAGCCAAGAGATTTCATGGAAAGATAAAGAGATTGCAGCTGGGGCTTTCCTTATTCCCACATCAAATGACAAACTCTTTTCACTTGCTATTTTGAAAAATGGCGAGCTCAGAGTGCATTGCCTAAAACAGCAAGTGATTGATATTTTAGCTCTATTAATATCAATCATTTGTTCCGTTTACACTCTGAGCTCTTAAGTCATCCCTCTCAAAAGCCAGGCTATGATTTGGTGTAAAAACTTTCCTTCCTGAGGGATAACTAAATAAAACAATAGTTGTCTCCCAAAGCTATAGTCAGTTTATTGAGAAGAGGAGAAGATCGGGAACTGCACTTGCAGTAAGTGCAAGTATATAAGAAATTCCACTGGGAAAAAACAACTTACTTTTCTGCTGGTTATTTCACTATATCAATGTCTGAAACTGGTTTACGGTAATTAGTATTTTCAAACTGTAATCTTTGTAATAATCGCAGATTCACAGAATCCCTTCAGTGCAGGAAGAGACCATTCGGCCCATTGAGCCTGCATGGACAACAATCCACCAAGGCCCTATCCCTATAACCCCATGTATTTACCCTACGAATCTCCCTGATACTTTATCTTGGCAAATCAACCTAACTTGCACATCTTTGGAGTGTGGGAGGAAACCAGAGCACCCGGACGAAACACATGCAGACACGGGGACAATGTGCAAATTCTTTACAGACAATGACCCAAGGCCAGAATTGAACCTGGGTCTCTGGCGTTGTGAGGCAGCAGTACTAACCATTGTGACACTAAGGGGCAACTTAGCACGTTCAATCTATCTAACCTGGACTGTGGGAGGAAACCAGAGCATCCAGAGGAAACCCACGCAGATATGGGGAGAATGTGCAAACTCCACACAGTGACCCAAGCCAGGAATTGGACCCTCTTTTATAGAGCATTTGAACCCAAGTCCACATTCACAAGATGTTTCTGCATATAGTACTTTATTCTCAAATTCTGGCACTAATGACAAGAACTGAAAGTAGTTCATGTTGGTGTATTTTATACAGAATGTAACAAATCAAAGTAAGGTGCAGGATAGAAAATACAATGGGTAATTTCTACTGCTAAACTGATCCTCTCATATTTTAAAATCTGAACAAAAACATTGCTTTAAAGTCATGGAAATCTTACCCACAGTGACAGGCCACAGGAAGTGATAGCAGACCGGCCACTTCAAGTACTTATTTGAAACTTGCAGGCAAATACCAGAAGGAAGAGAAAATGCACTTGATTCATTATTATAATCAAGTAATATATCTCTGTGTTTTTCAGTTCAAATGGACTTGTGCCTCTGCTGCGAAGTTGTCAGGGAGTCAGCCTGCTTGCAAAGCTCTACTGATGGCTCGCTTTGGCTGACCACACTGATGTGCTGGAATAACCAGTCTAATTTCCCCTTCTCTCCTTTAAGAGAAACCCAGGCCTTTAATTCACCATCTCTCCAGTCAGTGTGGCTCTAAGGTTTAGAAGGGAGCAGAATAGGACATCACAGTGAACATTAACAAGCCAAAGGTTAGAAATACCAATCTGCCAAAGCCACTGTGAAAATACAGCCACTTATTGTTGGAATAGTTAAGGCCACCCTTGCATTAATAGATGGTATGGAACTGCCTTTATCCAAAAAGGCATGAATAAGCAGGAATTTACATAAATGGAAATATACTCCCCATTACTATAATTAGCAAGTGACGGACAGGAGGCAAAACTCAAAGTCATTTCAAAAGGCAATTGAAATAAATCATGGGTTTCCTCTGGGTGCTCCGGTTTCCTCCCACAGTCCGAAGATATGCAGGTTAGACTGATTGGCCATACTAAATTGACCTTTGTTCAGGGGGATTAGCAGGCTGAATACGTGAGGTTACAGGAATAGGGTCTGGGTGGAATTGTGGTTGGTGCAAACTCGATGAGCCAAATGGCCTCCTTCTGCACTGAAGGGATTCTATGACTCAAAATGAATTTGTTACTGTGGAAACACGTCACTTTAATTGCTTTATTACTTAAAAGGTTGTTTTCAAGATTAAGACAGTGAAGTCATCAAATTGTTTTTGAAGGGAACATACTGCTTGACATAAGAACATAAGAAATAGGAGCAGGAGTAGGCCATCTAGCCCTTCGAGCCTGCCCCGCCATTCAATAAGATCATGGCTGATCTGTCGTGACTCAGTTCCACATTCCCGCCCTCTCCCCATAACCCTTAATCCCCTCTCTTATCAAAAACCCATCAACCCGCTTCTTAAAAATATTTAGCGAGGTAGCCTCCACCACTTCAACGGGCAGAGAATTCCAGAGATTCACCACCCTTTGAGTGAAGAAATTCTTCCTCAACTTGAGGCTGTGCCCCCTAGTCCTACTGTCCTTTCTGAGCGGGAAGAGTCTCTCCACCTCGATCCTATCCATCCCATTCATCATCTTATATGTCTCAATGAGATCTCCCCTCATTCTTCTAAACTCTAACGAGTACAAGCCTAGTTTATTCAGCCTCTCCTCATTGCTCAACCCCCTCAACTCCGGCATCAGCCTAGTAAATCTCCTCTGCACTCCCTCCAAGGCCAAAATATCCTAGCGTAAGTACGGCACCCAAAACTGCACACAGTACTCCAGCTGCGGCTTCACCAATGCCCTATACAGCTGCAGCAAGACCTCCCTACTTTTATATTCAATCCCCCTCGCTATGAAGGCCAGCATCCCATTCGCCTTCCTGACCACCTGCTGCACCTGCAAGCTGGGTTTTTGCGACTCATGCACAAGGACCCCGAGGTCCCTCTGCACCGTCACCTGCTGCAGTTTTTCGCCACGTAAGTAATAATCCTTCCTACCATTATTCCTACCAAAGTGGACCACCTCGCACTTGCCAACATTAAATTCCATTTGCCATTTCCTGGCCCATTCGCCCAGCCTATCTAGATCCTTCTGTAGACTCTCCACACCCTCCGCACAATTTGCCGTTCCACCAATCTTGGTGTCATCAGCAAATTTCGACACCATACACTCGGTTCCCTCCTCCAGATCATCTATATAAATGGTAAATAGCTGAGGCCCCAGCACCGACCCCTGAGGCACTCCACTAGTTACCAACCGCCAATCCGAATAGCACCCATTGACCCCCACTCTCTGCCTCCTATTTGACAACCAATCCTCTATCCACGCTAACACCCTACCCCCAACTCCATGTCCCCTGACCTTCTGCAATAACCTCTTGTGAGGTACCTTGTCAAACGATTTCTGTTATTGTCATGTTTAGCATTGTTCAATCTACACTAGTGTATTTTGCACAATTAAATAAAAGCAGTTTTAAAAAAATAAAAATTGGTGAAATGCTGCCTAAGTAACACAAGATAAACAGCACAGAACAATAAATAAAAGTCTCAAAGGATTACTGAGATTCCAGTTATGTTACACTGTTTACAATATCAATGTTGATCTTATTTTGCATAATACCTTGTTAGTTTTAAGCTGCTGTGTACAAAATAACTGACATCTGATGACACGTTTCTGCCACGTGTAGAGGCTGGAAAAGATTGTTCTCCGAGCACAAGAAGTTAAAATAATTGATCTGATTTTGATTTATTGTCACATGTATTGGTATTGGTATACAGTGAAAAGTATTGTTTCTTGCGCTATATAGACAAAGCAAACTGTACATAGAGAAGGAAAAGAGAGGGGGAAAGTCTGATGGCAGCAGACTTTTGTATTTTTTTCCTGATGGAAGAAAGTGGAAGAGAGTATGTCTGGGGTGTGGGTGGGGTCCTTGATTATGCTGGCTGTTTTTCAGAGGCAGTGGGAAGTGTAGATGGAGTCAATAGATGGGAGGCTGGTTTGTGTGATGGATTGGGCTTCAGTCCCAACTCTTTGTGGTTTCTTGCAGTCTTGGTCAGAGCAGGAGCCATACCAAGCTGTGATATGCCCAGAAAGGATACTTTCTACCGTACATCTGCAAAAGTTACTGAGAGTCGTAGCAGACATATCAAATGTCCTTAACCTCCTGAGAAATTAGAGGCGTTGGTGGGCTTTCTTAACTATAGCATCAGTGTGGAGGGACCAGGACAGGTTGATGGAAGTCTTCAAAATCATGAATTTTTGGTTGAGTAAATAAAAAGAAACTGTTTCTAGGAGCAGAAAGGTTGTGAATGAGTGAACCAGAAGAGACAGATAGATACAAGATACTTTGTTAAAGTTAGGTACCAATGGTTGTTGTGATCTGGAAGGCACTGTCTCTAAGAATGGGGAAAGCAAATTAAATATTTGCTCAAAGCTTCAGTGCTAACCACTGTGCCACCGATCGGCCACATATCTGCTCATTACACCAATCTATCCATGTCCTTTTGATATCTATCACTATCCTCCTCACGTTCAAAATACTTCCCATTTTGTGTTATCCGTCATTTTTGAAATTGTGCACTACACACCAAGTTAGATCAGTGATATATATATCTTAACACTGACCCCTAGAGAATCCCACTCTATACCTTCTTCCAGTCCAAAAAAGAACCATTCAATTCTACTGTTTCCTGTCACTCAATCAATTGTCGCTCAACGAATTTTGTATCAATGCTGCTATTGTCCCTTTTATTTCCTGGGCTCTAACTTTGCTGACAAGTCCGTTATGTGACATTGCATCATAGAATCTTACAGTGCAGGTGGTCATTCAGTCTGTGGGGCCTGCACTGACTTTCTGAAAGAGCATTCTACCTGGTAACATTTCTTTATCCCAAAACCACACATATTGTCTCTTTTCAGGTAGCAATCCAATTCCCTTTCAAGTACCTAGATTGAACCACCTGCTCAGGATGTTCTTCCAGACTCCAACACCCTCTAGGTGAAAAGACTTTTCCTCAAATGCCTTTTGGAGGTCCATAGAGACCATTTCAACCTTCATCAGTCCTCTCTTGTTATCTCATCGAAAAACTCAAACAATTAGCCAAAACACGATTTGCCCTTAAATTCAGACTGGTTTACTGAATCTACATTTGTCCAAGTGACTGTTAGTGTTAGCTCACATTACTGTTTCCAATAGTTTCCCTGCTACCAAGTTTAAACTTGGCCTGCAATTGCTGCAATTATCCTTTCTGGAAGATTTTCTTGCAATTCTCCAATCCTCTGACTCTGCCACTATATCTGAGGAGGACTGGAAGTCATGGCTAGTGGGCTCTGCGGTTTCCTTCCTCAGGTTTGTCGAATGCAGCTCATCTGGTGCTGGTTGCTTATCAACTTTTGAGCACAGCCAGCTTATCCAAAGTAAAGGTTATTTATTAGTCACAAGTAAGGCTTACATTAACACTGAAATTAAGTTACTGTGAAATTCCCTAGTCGCCACACTCTGGCGCCTGTTCAGGTCAATGCACCTAACCAGCACGTCTTTCTGGCCGTGGGAGGAAACTGGAGGAAACCCACGCAGACAGTGACTATGCTGGGAATCGAACCTGGGTTCCTGGGGATGAGAGGCCCTGTGGTCTCTGTGCCACTGTGCTGCCCACTTCCCCAATACTTCCCCTTTCTCAGTTTTTAGCTCCTCCATCCTCATTCATCATGACTTAGGCAGCATCTTCCTTCTTTCCAAATAGTGGTGCAGAGTACTCAGTTAATACTAGATTTCTTCTGTACTGTATCATTCTGTTGAATTCAGAAGTAGTACCAAAAGGCAGTGATTTCAAGCTAATATGCATTCGCGTGTTACAGTCTCAGTACACACACACAATAAAACTGAGGCTGCATCAGCAATTAGTATTTATCATAAAGAAAAGCTAATTACTTTTCTTTATGATAAAGGATCCTACTCCATAGGAGAATGAACCCTGTAGCTTTACTGAAACTCAATGAAAACCAGAGAACTGACTCTCAGTATTATAGGAATTAGTACAATGGAAATTAGATTTTTCAATTATTCGTATCTTTAAATTAAATTTAAAGTAAATTACATTTTTGAAGAGCATCTAATTATAGGTAATAATTTCAATTAAATATAATCATTCATTTATATTTCCACATTCATAATCCAAAACATGTTCTTCTAGAGTTCTCTCTAGAACCAGGATAAATATTTTCTGTTGCCAGTGGAAACATTCCACTGACATCACATGGGCAAGAGTAGGGAACCGTCTGTTAGTCTTGCAACTTTACCAGTTAGTTTGATTACAAGCTGAACATTATATTTTTACAACTATCTGTGCCAATTTTTGCATGAACTGCATAACCCCTCTAGTATGCAGTAAATGATGTAAAAGTGCACCAACCAAAGGATCCAAATCAGGTTCAGGTCTACAATTCCAATGCACTGACCTCCTGAATTCTATTAACATGCTGACCTTTTGAATTTAATTTTCCACCATCAGGAGTTTGTGGAAGGAAAGGATAGAAGGTAGGAAGGATTTATTAGTTCAGGAGGTGACTACCAAAAAGGTGGTTTTCCTTAATGACATCATCAATATATATCCCTCAACTAACATTAATGAAAAGATTGATTATCTGGTCATTATCGCATTGCTGTTGTGGGAGCTTGCTGTGTGCAAATTGGCTGCCAACAATGACAATCACTTCAAAAGTACTTCACTGGTTGTAGAATGCTTTGAAATATCTGGTGGTTGGAAAAAGCGCGATATAAAATGCAAGCCTTTTAAAAAATTTTATTATGAGGTTAATCTATTTTACCAGGTTCACAATCAATTATGTAACTGGGAGTATCTTAAAAGAAGAAGTTATTGCCAAAGATAGGGTCGACTTTAAATCAAATGCCCCGAGAAATTCAAACAGTACACAGATTCCTTCTCTATTTTTATGAAAAATATACAAAAAGCTCACCGATCTGTCTCAACAGTAACAACTGTGAAAAAGAAGACAGGGGTTGCATTATATCATGGGTGTCCAGACTCTAGCTCACAATCTGGTCCAAAAGTCCAAACAACATATTTCAGTTTGCAGGTACATTTCTTACTAGTACAATAGGAAATATGAATTTTATAACCATGAAGGTTGAGAAAATTATTTTCTTGGTTCTGCTGTCTCATTGGTGACCAAATACTAAGTCACACGAACAAGATCTTACAGCTTGAAAATATGCAAATCATTGGTGCATTAGCACAATGGTGTTGTTACTGAACTGGTAATTCAAGAAATTTGGGATACAGGGGGCTTAAATCCCACCATGGCAGTTTGGGACTTCATATTCATTTAAATAAATAAGTCTGGAATAAAAATCTAGTATCAGTAAAGGTAATCAAGAAACTACAAGATTATGATAGAAACCCATTTAGCTCACTAACTTTCATTGGCAAAGGGAATCTGCTGTTTGTACCAGACTCAGTCTGGCCTACATGTGACACCAGACTCATAACAATGTGGATCATCTCAACTGCTCTCTGATATGGTCTAGCCAGACATGCAGTTGCTCTCAAGAAAATAGCCTTCTTCAAGACAATTAGGGATAGGCAATAAATACTGGTCTTGTCAACGATGCCCTCATCCTATGAATAAAATTTAGCAGCAACACTGATTTAAGATTTACATTTTAAGCCCCATTGTATAAAAAGATTTGAATTTATAAAGTGCCTTTCATGGCCTTTGCACATCCATAGGCATTCTTTAACCAATTATGTACTTTCGTAGCTTCGTAACCATTGCAATATAGGGAACACGGTGGTCAATTTGCTCACAAGGTCACACAAACAGCAGTGAGATAAATGGTTAGATAACATGCAGTCTTTTTCTCATGCACCTAAGTGGTGCAAAAATGCAAAATCTTTAACAGCTCCAGATTAGAGTAAGTTTTCTGAGAGAAAGATACTGAAATCAGAATGCTTACCTGGCGAGAGACAGAATTGTTTGACGATTCTGAGACTGAAGACATAACGTTGGCAGCACTTCGTTTGTGAACACTGTTCATACCAGGCATTTTGGTTATTTTACTGGATTTACTGCTGGAACTAGAGTTTTTACGCTTTTTCCCTTCTGACTTGTCAAAAGGAAGGGGCAGCGAAGACATAGTATTGTGTGCTGCTAGTGCATGCTCCCCTGAATGGTGCACCAGGGAAGAAACAGAGAGAGTGGGGTCAATACTGCTCACCACCATGCTCATGTGTTTAATAGAGTCTGTCGAGCTGCCAGGCAAAGAAGTCCGTCCTGAGGGATCTATTTTGGCACTGAGTGCGTTGGTTCCATTGTTCGTATTGTGCACAGACATTGCGCTGTAGGAAGATGTTGCAGGAAATGAGTTCAATGTGGTGCCAGGGTTCAACACACAGTTCCTTTTATGCGACCCTGAAAATGATGAAGTCGAAGATGAGGTCTGTAACGATGGTGAAAATGGACAGGAGGCCGGAGGTGGTGCCGGTGGTTTCTTCCTCTTATTACACGAGCCCTTGTCGCTGCGGGAAGATAGGTCCTTAACTTTCGAGGGTCTGCTGGTTTTTGTTTTCGGTGGTTTACTGAGTGACGGGGAAGGTACGACAACAGGTACTGGTGACAATAATGATGGGGCCTTGAACCCAGAGTCCATCAAATTAAACGCAGTTGCTGCCTGTGGAAAGGCAGCAGTGTATGACATGATGGAATTGCTGTCCACTGTGGTCACAAATCCTGCTGACGACAAGACTGGTGCTGTCATTACGCAAGATGGAGTGATTGGTGAGCTTGAAGGAAGATAAACTGCAGAAGGGCTGCTCAAAGACTGTAGTACTGATGCTGAGAAAGCTGTGGTAATAGGTGCTGCAGGAGATGGCATAGGGCTGTCTGCGGCAGGGGGGATCTTCCTAAAATTGTTTGTGAAGGAGAGAAAAAAAACAGAAGCTTTACATTTAATATTCCACTTGTGATATCTGCATTTTTAAAGATAAACCAACAATTTTGACATCAAAAACAATGAAATCAAAGTTTAATTTAATTTGTGTCATTATGTGGGATTGGTTATTTATTTAAGCACTTCTGCATAAATAAGAAAAAGACTTTCTCAGTTTTGTAACTTGCTGCAAAATTAGGAATTTTTTTTAACCAGTCATGTTCACAATCCTGCAATGAATAACAAACACAGGACATCTTTCCACCCGGCTATCCCAATGCAGGGCAACATAATCGTGCAAACTTTCTGGGGACTACTTGTCTGAGCCCAACTGAAAACACCTTGATGGTGTCAGTGGAATGCTCATCAAAGATGGGTCTGGATTTTAGCCACTGTATAAAATACAAGGATTGAGGATTAACACCCATATTATTTGCTACAGGCTGCTCAATTGGCCCTTTAAGTGTTTGTGCATCACTAATAGGGGCAGATTTACATCCAATAGAGGTTGACAATCCTCTTTGCCTGTGAACACATGACGACTTTTATCGTTTCTCTGTTATTATCAATGACCTAGGGAAAAACTGAAAATCCTCATGTCAGAATTTCAGCCCAGCTCAGATAACCACATTCTACCAGCAGCTCAATGGGAATGTGTTTGTTAATGGAGACAAAGGTGAATCCATAGATTCACTTAGGTTGTTCTTCTGATGGAAGAAGCACAGTGTGGTGAAAACAGACATTTGAACTTGAATAATTTGTGCAGTTCTGCAGCAAACATTAATGTAATGTTATGCTTGTATGTGATCAATCATTTGTTATTAAAAGATCAGGAACAGTATTATTGATATTACGTCAAGATATATTTCAGTAATATCTAAATGTACTCTCTGGCAATTCCAGAGTTATAATTCCTCCATCCGACCCTTCCTTCCAATCTATTCCCACTTCTTCCTCCTATAAAAAAACATTTTGCCTCTTTGTCTCACGGGCAAAATACAGAAGTGAAAAGCCTTTAGGCCAACTTAATTAATTCGCTCGAAACAATGATGTAGTCCTACAGTTTTTCCATCACAGCATCCAGTTACTTAATTGATTTCAAGACTTTTTTCCTCCAATATCCATCCAAGATTTCCATTCCACATATTGGTCATTGTTCTGTGAAGAATTTCCTGTCAGTAGTCCTAAATTTGCTTTTAATTATAGTTGGAACTAATGTCTTTTTACCCTGAAATTACCTCAGGCATCCCTTTCAAAACAGAATGATTCAAGCCTCTGCAATCTAATCTTATAACTCAGTCTTATGGCATTAAGATGAGCTATGTGGCTCCTTTCTCTGCTGCTTCTAGCTGCCATCGACCAGATGCATGGTGCAGTCCAGTATATGAGCTACTACCTGCCTGGTTGCAATGCCACAATTCAGCATCAGGAAGACAACGTTACACAGTGCACAATGGACAATAGTGATGTTTTACTTCCACTGAGAATGAAGTTCCTCAATGAATGATTTAATTGAAAAGTGATAAAACCCATTTAAGTTTCACAGATAACTGACCCCACAACTGGAAAACAATTTCCATTAGAACAGGAATCAGCCTCAATACCACTAGATTATTCAGCCATCCATATAGAACATTAGATAATAGGTATATCTGCAGCCAGGTTGAGGTGAAAACACACCTGATACCTCCAGTATTCATGTATGTGACATAAAGATCAGGTTTTAGTACAGTATTTGTCAATCCACTCATTAGGTGTTTATCAGGGGCTAAAATATAACTTTCATGGTCAAAACTGTTCCCATGTTAAACTTATTAACTAGGGTGAATATTGGACTCACTTCCACATCTGTGAATTTAGATGTTTTTCTACCATTGAATTAAGTGCCAGTCGAAAACGGTCCCATCGTCTGTCAAAGACATAGAAACCTCTGCCCATCAAGCGACTCCCAAAAGTGCAATACTACAAAACAATGCAAAGCAATTATTTTAAACCACATATTTTTAGATGAGAAAACATGAAAGAAACTCAAATTTGTTGAAAACACATAATAAGCTACTGAGATAAAATGCACAACATACGCCTAGTGGCCTTGGGTGGTGCCCAGAATAATGACAGTCCAGTTTTTCAGATTCCTCTGCACCATCCATTTCTCCTTCATCACTGGATAATCGACTTGTTATATCTCCAATTATGGGCAATGGTAATTCCAATACTGCTGCACTGTTAGATGTAGTACCCATACTATTTATGCTGCTGGTAGATGAAACCCTGCTGAAAGCAAAAGGATATACATTCAATTAATTTGAGACTGTATTTTAGAACTTGGGTACTGATTTTTTTGATGTAGGATCAGACAACAAAAAATAAAATTACAGAATTACAAAGAAACAGATTATTTGGCAGAACCAACGTGATATTTATTCTCCTCATGGACAGTTATCTTAACTCCACATGCCCACTTTGTTTCCATATCCTTTTCCTTACATTTCCTATCAACTTATTTATGCTATTCTTGAACGTTCACACGGTCATTATTTTAATCACTGAATGAGGTCAGTGCCTACAAGCTCGCAAGTCCTATCCTTTTAGGCTTCTTAATCACTGAAAACTATTTCTATCTACTCCACCCCATTCCATCATAATTTTCAACATTTCTATCAAACCATCTTGGAATCTTCTTTATTCTAACAAAGGTAGTCCCAAGTTTTTAAAACGTTCTTCAAATTTGTACTTCCTAATATAAAACAATATTCTAGTGAATCTGTGCAGGAGACTCAGTGTTGCCTCAACATTCTTCCTGTGATGTGCAGCCTAAAACTGCCAATGGTACCCCAACTGTGGTCTTGCTAAAGTTGAACATTTATTTTAATCCCCACTTTTTGTTCTATACTTTTTGTCATAAAACTCCATGCACAATAGATCATGTCACACTATTAAATCATTTTCAAACAATTTACATTTATTTAGCATCTACCACCATCACAGCAGCAACGAGATGCCTCAGTATAAGCTGGGCATTGAATCAGAGACTTGACTTATTGCTGTGGCCCCAGTACCCCATCCTTTAACCAGCAAAGCAATGGATGTAGGTGAAGCCCAATGGTGGCATTTTTACACATAGCTCTAATTAATACAAACTCCATTAGACATAAAGGTCCAAACAGATGTATCCTAATTACTTATTTTGTATTTTTGGCAAAATCACCTCATTTTATTTGCAGTTTTTTTTATTAACATTGCTGCAAGATTTTGAAACATTACAAAGTAAAAAGCAGAGATGAACAGAAGTGAACAAAACGATACATAAGTCACATCTTTGCTTATCAAGGAGTCATCATTTCTCAAATTAAGCTCATGCCCTCATCCCATGAATACATTTGTAGAGAATTTTCCTAGATACGTGTCCATTTAAGAGAGCATCGTCCTAACATGTTGACCTTCTTGTGCTGTTGTCTCACTTTCATTTTGCCCCTCACCTGGACTAACTCGCTAAGTGCTCAAATAAGAACATTTGTCAATCTAATAAATAAAATCCATTTTAGATTGCTCTGAATAGATGAAAACTCCCAATTATCAACTTTTTTCATGACGGTTGTCTTGTCTTAACATGATTTGACCTTTTCAACCAAGGTAATTAAATCAAAGAGGTACACTATTTTTATTTAATGAACACAGAATGTGCATTAAACAGCAAAGCTTACACAACAGGAATACCTCTTTAATTCGGACCACTGTTGAAAATGAAAGCTTGAACTCTATTTGAAGGAGAATAACTACACGATCTTTCAAAAAATATTTCATTTGTTTTGTTCCCTTGGATAATTTCTCAACAGAAAGTAACAAAAGATTTTTGGTCAAGTTTGTTTTCCGAACTCTTTATTGCCGGTACTTATTGACTATTTGCATTCTTGCATCCATCTCGGCAAGGAGGGAATGTTACAGCTACTTCTAAAGACTTGGTGGCACCCAGATTTGAATACAGCAGCACAGACGCAGCTGGACTGATGCCTCATTTGCATGAGAAATAATAAGGGTAAAGGTATTAAATGCCCTCCTGGAACCACTCCCTTGTCTGATGGCCCTTTTGCCTGTATACAGCTTGATTTTACTGAATTACCAAAAGTACATTGATTATTACTAAACAATATTTATTGCAATGTGTTTAGTAAATGGATTGAAGCCTTCCCCATCAGGAATTGTACTGCACATACCGTGGTGAAATTATTGTTGACCGAAGTTATAGCAGTAGGGAGGAAGCTGTTCTTGAGGCAGATGATATGTGACCTCAGACTCGGCCTTTTGGCTAAGATCAAGTGTAGTATCGACATGCTGCACTTGGTTGAAGTCATTGGGTTACATTTCAGCTTCATTTGAAGCAATTTTTTAAAGCGGCATCTCGGCCATTTGGCTAAGATGCAAATAAGATCAAGCCCTGGAGGAGGAGCTACGCCTACTCCAGTCAGCTTGGATCACGTAGATCAAGCCCAAGACAGGAGGTGAGAGCCCTGTCTTGTCAGCTTGGATTGGGAATGTCCCAACTTGTTGGGACTCTGAATTGGGTTTAATTTGACTTGATTGGATTGGAATAAAGTTTAAAAAAAAACAAAAATTCCTCGTTTTGGGGTACCCAAAATGGCGAGCTCAGATAATGGACCACATTTTGTGGCCCGGATCAATACTGAATTGTGTGAAGCATACATAATTAAACAACAACTGCACTGTGTGTATCACCTGCAGGCAGCAGGAATTGTGGAAAGGGCCAACGGGACTTTAAAGGAAAAGTTAAATTGGCTAAAGGTATTGCCCTTGGCACTGTTTCGCACACGGGTGACTCCACATTCGTGGACCGGACTGTCAGCTGCAGAGATAGTCTACGGTTGGCCAATGAAGACTCCCTGGGATGCCCATGAAAAGCCCCTGGAGGGAGTAGATCTCCATACGATGGGGGAACAGATGCAGAATTACTTGAAGCAATTAACACTTTCTCCGAAGTTTCTCCACTCCCAGGTAAAACAGGCACATCTCCCAGAGACAGCAGGAACAGCCACCTCTTGATATCCAGTGACTGAATCTGGAGATTACGTATTGGTGAAGAACTGGAACAGAAAGAAACTAGGACAATGCTGGAGCTGACCTTTTCACGTACTACTGACCATACCGACTTCCGTCAAGCTTGAAGGACATTCAAGAAGGATACATCTATCCAATTGCAAGAAGATTGTCTCCAACTCAGATACGAACATGAAGATCTTCATTATATTTTTTGGACTTTCTGGACTATTTGGCCTTAATGGCCACTCGGTAGTGAAAAAGCGAACTACCCATGCCAATACCTATTTATATCTGTCACATATGTATGCTGAAAAATTGAATGTAAGCAAGTACTGGATTTGTACCCACATCCCCATCCATTCAAGGGAAGGAATACCTCTCCAATCCCTCCCATTCCATATAGCAGAGACAGCTGAATGGATTCTATGTCAAAACCGAACAGGGATTGGGGAGATATGATAAAATAGAAGTTGGCTGGCTATGAATTGACTAGGTTTTCAGCTTGGTACCAGCCTGCGTATAAACATGCCTTGCTTCCATCCTCCCTTATTATCCCCTCGAATGACGTGTGAGGTTCCCTATGTTTTAGTAAATCAGGGAAAGGAAAGTTGATGGGGCGAAGTAGATGCAACCTTACAGCTGAGTGGCAAGGACCAGTAGCAAACCTATTTACCAAGGGTATGTTTGTTCTTGATTGGTCCAGGGTATGGAATATAACCTCTAATAGCTCATGGGCACATACTTCCCCCAACACCCTGGATGACACTGGCTGATGATTTTACAGCCTATAATGGAATAACTGGCAAACGTAAAGCGGCAGAAGCCAGGGCAGCTGGAAAGACACTAGCCGAAGTCTCGGCTCGTACAAAGTAAGGAAAGCTGATCAAGCTATTCCAAAATGCCGATCTCTATAAGACCTGATAAGGCTGACTCCACATGACCTAGAGCTGTATGAGTGAGACAAGATAAGGTCAGGGATGAAGGAGTCACCGACCACCTTCTGTTCTATCAAAGGACAAGATAAAGGTATGAATGATGAGACAAAGAGTTCTAGGAAGTCAGCAGATTGTACCAAGATTTATGACATTATTTATGATGTCTCTATCTGATCAAACTCCTGAATAAGGTCTGGTCATGCAAACTGATAATGATTATGTATAAATACTGAGTTGATTCTTTATATAAGGGCAGATTTGAGGAAGAATTAGCAAGTCATAACGACGGCTCTCTGAACTCACGTTTTTGCCAATACTGCATGCAGCTTTTTGTAAATAAAGACAAGTTATTTTGTTGGAACCAACTTTGTTAAGTCTCTCTATCGCAGTCAAGAAGCAGGAAAATTTCCACTTCAACACTGTTTACAATTACTTCTTTGTGACATTCATGCGCCCCAACATGAGCAAAAGTGCATCAGAATGGAAGTGGTAAATTTATTATTAATAACTATTAGAACCCAAATTAAGCTATTCAAAAGGCCTTTGCTCGTGTTCTGCACTCCTGTTACAAACCTTTCACTCTTCCACAGGAAGCATAGTCAATCTGGCAATCAACAGCGCAAGGACAAGTTTCATAGTTCTTAATCAGGATAGAGGACTTATCAGGGTCTTGGATGGGTCATCATCGGCCTCAAAGTAACCATTTCTAAAATAACAGACTGTCCGCAATCCCGGCACAGTGGTTAGCACTACCACCTCACAGCTCCAGGGACCTGGGTTTGATTTCTGTGTGGAGTTTGCACATTCTCCCCATGTCTGCATGGGTTTCCTCCAGGTGCCAATAATAAATAAATATCTCTACAAATGCACATTTAACATAGCCAGCCAACTTCCCTTTTATCATATCTCCCCAGTCCCTGTTCGGTAATTGGATAGAATATGCGGGGCTGGCTGGCAACGGGGGCTACTGCGCATGTGCCGATCTCCACTCTGATAGATTGGCAGGAAGTACTACCGTTTTCCCACATGTTAAGATATAGGAGCAGAATTAGGCCATTCAGCTCACTGAGTCCATGCCGCCATTTAATCATAACTGATATGCTCCTCATCCCCATTTTCCTGCCTTCCCCATAACCATTCAATTCATTACCAGTTAAAAATCTGCCTAACTCCTCCTTAAATTTACTCACTGGCCTAGCATTCAGCGCACTTTGGGGTCACGAATTCCACAGATTCACAACTCTTTGGGAGAAGTAGTTTCGTCTCAACTCTGTTTTAAATTTGCTACCCCTTATCCTAAGACTATAACCTCTCATCCTAGAGTGCCCGACAAGAGGAAGCATCCGCTCCACCTCCACTTTATTAATACCTTTCATCATCTTGTATACCTCAATCTGATCTTCCCTCATTCTTCCAAATTCTAGACAGTAAAGGTCTAAATGGTTCAATCTCTCTTCATACGACAAATCCTTCACCTCTGGAATCAATACAGTGAACCTCCTCTGAACTGCCTCCAATGCCATTACATCTTTCTTCAAATAAGGGAACCAAAACTGTGCACAATCCTCCAGGTGCAGCCTCACCAATGCTTTATATAGTTGCAACAATACTTCCTTACCTTTAAATTTAATTCCTTTAGCTATAAATGCCGATATTCCATTTGCTTTCTTTATTATCTGCTGCACCTGCATGCTAGTTTTCTGTGACTCATGAATTAGGACACCCAGATCCTTCTGCCCTGGAGCATCCCAAAGTCTCTCCCCATTTAAATAATAAGTCACCTTCCCATTTTTCCGGCCAAAATGCATAACCTCACACTTATCCATGTTAAACTCCATCTGCCACATTTTGGCCCACTCACCTCAACTAAGGTTCTTATTTCCTCATTGCAACTTACTGTCCTGTCTATTTTTGTGTCATCTGCAAATTTGGCTATAGAACCTTCTATCTCTGTATCAAAGTCATTAATATAGATTGTAAACAGCTGGGGCCCAAGAGCTGAACCCTGTGGCACTCCACTAGTTACTTCTTGCCATTCAGAAAAAAAATTTATCCCAATTCTCTGTCTTCTGTCCATCAGCCAGTCGCCTATCCAAGGTACTAAATTACCCTTAATCCCATGTGATCTAACCTTGTAACTTAACTTTTTGTGAGGCACCATATCAAACACCTCCGGAGATCCAGATATACTACATCTACAGGATCCCCACTATCCACTTTGCTGGATACATCCTCGATGAACTCTAGCAAATTAGTCAAACATGATTTGCCCTTCTTAAAACCATGCCGACTCCTTTGGATAGAAATTTGACTTTCCAAATGTCCTGATATTACTTCCTTGATAACTGATTCTAACACTTTCCCAACAACAGATGTTAAACTAACTGGTCGGTAATTTCTCACATTTTGCCTCCCTCCCTTTTTGAATAAGGGTATTACATTAACATTTGCATACACTGGAACCTTTTCCACGTTCAGGGAATTTTGGAATATTATAACCAATGGATCCATTATCCCCACCGCTACTTCCTTTAATGTCCTAGGATATAGGCCATTAGGCCTGGAGGATCTGTCTGCCCTTAATCCCAATAGTTTGCCGAATACCTTTTTCCTATCGACGTTGATTGTTCCAAGTTCTACCCTTTCTATTACCTCTGACTTCCCTGCTCCTATAGGAATGGTATTAGTGCCCTCCACCATGAAAACTGAGGCAAAGTATTGATTTAACATTTCTGCCATTTCAGTGTTCCTCACTATTAACTCTCCAGTTTCATCTTTTGAGGGGCTAACATTCACCCTGGTGACTCTCTTCCCTTTTATATACCAATAGAAGTTTTTGCTATCTTTCTTGTTATTTTGCGCAAATTTTCCTTAGCTCTTTTCATTTTTTTTGTATCCCTTTGTTTATGTTTGCAAGTTTCCCAATCTTTCAGCCGCCATTGGCCTTTGCAATATGGTATACCTTAGTTTTTGTCTTTATAATGTCTTTGACCTCCTTGTTTAGCTATGGATTTTTTTACCCCCCGCTCACCACCGCCCCCCCGAATCTTTCTTCCTCACTGGGATATATTTTAGTTGGGATATATTTAAAGAGATACCTGAGTATCTCTTTAAGTAACTGCCAATGCTCATCCCCTATTCTACCTTTTAGCCTTCCTGCCCTCTCTACTTGGGCCAAATCTGTCCTCATGCTTAAATAATCTCCTTTGTTTAATCCCAGAATGTTAGTGTGGGATTCCACTTTCTCACCACCCCTTCCCTCCCTCCCCCCCACTCCCAAAACTGAATTTTGAATATCATACTATGATCACTACTCCTTAGAGAATCCTTAACTATGAGGTCATCAATTAATCTCTCTGCATTGCACAATACCAAATCCAGAGTAGCCTGCTCCCCAGTTGGTTCCACAACATACCGTTCTAAGAAACAATCTCTAATGCATTCAATGAACTCTGCCTCCAAACTATCCTTGCCAATTTGATTCTTCTAATCTATGTGCATAATAAAATCACCCATGATTATTGCACTACCTTTCTTGCAAGCCCCCCGTTTTTCTGGTTTATACTGTGCCCCACTATGGAACTACTGCTTGGGGACCTATAGGTTACTCCTACCAAGTACCTCTTTCCTTTGTTATTTATTTCTACCCAGACTGATTCCACATCTTAATCTCCCGTGCTTATGTATTTCTCATTACAGCACTGATCCCTTCCTTCACAGTAAAGCTACACCACCTCCTTTTCCTTTCAATCTATCTTTCCGAAATGTTGAGTACCCTTGGATATTCAATTCCCAGACCTGGTCTCCTTGTAACCATGTCTCAGTTGGGCACTTAAGTTTTTTCTGGGAGAATCCCAGCCTATATATTTATCCAAACTGTACCCAAAGAATAATTCACTTACCCTGAGTTAATTGAAAGCCCTTAACAGGCCCTTTGGCCCACAAGTTGCGCCGATCACTTCTATACCTACTAGGCCATAGACCTATCTATAAGCCCCAATCCCATTAGATCCCATAAACTCATCCAGAAGTCTTTTAAAAGACCCCAGCGAGTTCGCCTCCACCACCACCAACGGCAGCCGATTCCATTCACTCACCACCCTCTGAGTGAAAAACTTACCCCTAACGTCTCCTCTGTACTTGCTTCCCTGCACCTTAAATCTGTGTCCTCTCGTAGCGACCATTTCAGCCCGGGGAAATAGCCGCTGTGAATCCACCCTCTCTATTCCTCTCAACATCTTATAAACCTCTATCAGGTCGCCTCTCAACCTTCGTCTCTCCAGGGAGAAGAGTCCCAGCTCCCTCAACCTATCTTCATAAGGCATGCCTCCCAATTCAGGCAACATTCTTGTAAATCTCCTCTGCACCCTTTCAATAGCTTCCACGTCCTTCCTATAGTGAGGCGACCAGAACTGCGCACAATACTCCAAATGGGGTCTGACAAGGGTCTTATAAAGTTGCAGCATTACCTCCCGACTCCTAAACTCAATCCCTCGATTAATGAAGGCCAGTACACCATACGCCTTCTTGACCACATCCTCCACCTGCGAGGCCGATTTAAGAGTCCTATGGACCCAGACCTCAAGATCCTTCTGCTCTTCAACACAGCTAAGGCTCCTACCCTTGATATTGTATTCCTTCATCCCATTGGTCCTGCCAAAATGGACCACTACACATTTATCTGCGTTGAAGTCCATCTGCCACTTCTCCGCCCAGTCTTGCATCCTATCTATGTCCTGCTGCAACTTCTGACATCCCTCCAGACCATCCACAACACCACCAACCTTCGTATCGTCGGCGAACTTACTAACCTATTCCTCCACTTCCTCATCCAGGTCATTTATGAAAATGACAAACAGCAAGGGTCCTAGAACAGATCCCTGGGGCACTCCACTGGTGACCGACCTCCATGCAGAAAAAGACCCATCCACAACCACTCTCTGCCTTCTGCAGGCAAGCCAGTTCTGGATCCACAAGGCCAAATCCCCCTGGATCCCATGCCCTCTCACCTTCTCAAGAAGTCTTGCATGGGGGACCTTATCAAACGCCTTGCTGAAGTCCATGTAAACCACGTCTACCGCTCTTCCTTCGTCAATGTGTTCAGTCACATTCTCAAAGAGCTCAACTAGGCTCGTAAGGCAAGATCTGCCCTTGACAAAACCATGTTGACTATTTCTGATCATTCTGAACTTCTCCAAATGCTCATAAATCTTGTCCCTCAGAAGCCTCTCCATCAACTTACCAAACACTGAGGTCAGACTCACCGGTCGGTAATTTCCCGGGCTATCCCTGTTCCCTTTCTTGAAAATAGGAACCACATCCGCAATCCTCCGGAACCTCTCCCGTCTCCAGCGACGATGCAAAGATCATCGCCAGGAGCTCTGCAATCACTTCCCTCACCTCCCACAGTAACCTGGGGTACATCCCATCCGGTCCCGGCGACTTGTCTATCTTGATAGAGTTTAAAAGTTCTAACACATCCTCTTCCTTAACATCCACATACTCAATCTTTTCAGACTGCCGCAAACCTGTAGTACAGCCTCCCAGATCACTTTCCACTGTGAATACCGAGGCAAAGTACTCATTAAGCACCTCTGCCGTTTCTTCTGGTTCCACACAGACTTTTCCCCCTTCACCTTTTATAGGTCCTATCCCTTCTCTTCTCATCCTTTTACTTTTCACATATTTGCAGAAGGCCTTGGGATTCTCCTTAATCTCACCTGCCAAGGCCTTCTCATGACCCCTTCTGGCTCTCCTAATCTTTTTAAGCTCCTTTCTACAAGCCTTATACTCCCCTAGATCCTTAAAATCTCCTAGCTCTCTGAACCTTTTATACACCTTTCCTTTCTTCCTGACTAGGTTCACCACAACCTTCGTGCACCACAGTTCCCGCACCCTACCAAAACCTCCTTGACTCATCGGACTTTACACCCAGACAGATGGGCTAATGGCTCCATGATAGTATCAACCATAGTTTTTACCAATTTCTTCCTGCAATTTACATAAAATCTAAAGCCAATAAAAATAAAGTAACACTTCAGCCAGAATTCTCCAGTCTCGCATGCCCTGCTGCCATTGCCAGCGAGAATGGAGAATTTGGCGCTCAACTAAATTTCCATTCACTGCAGTGGATCAGAAAATCCCAGCTGCAGGTGAGATTGGAGAATTCTGACTTCAGTGCGTACTTTTAAAATCTCCAGCAGGTACATTTAAAAAGACGGCATACTGTTGATTACTGAGTTCTCTTCCTTGAGCAGGAGTAATGAACTGAAGGAGGAGGCATGAAGGCAATTACAGCTCAGAATGACAGGAAAGTCATGTGAATGATGTGACACTCTCTTAGCGGAGCAGGAATCCATGCTGGTGCTCTCATGTTTTTGTCAATTTAAGGATTATTTCCAATGATGCACTGGATCAACTAATCAATGTATATTTTATTCAGGTGCATCAATGCATTGACCAAACCATTGTAGAACTCTTCAGAATTTTTTGAAGCTATTGCTGTGAAGGGTTGATTTATCATAATAATTAGTGAAAATGGCTTCCAATTTAGATATCCATCTTATTACTAATTTCATTAGCTTAACTGGTGAAATCATCCAAGATTGCTTACCTTGAGTCAGAACAAAGAGCCAGTAAGAAACTGGCAATTTCATTTTACAACCATACATCTGTAAATTACATTGCCTTTTGTAAAGGTCTAATACCATTCTTATTGTACAGGACAGAGTTTAGCTTAGTTCATTGTTTCTATAAATATTATCAAGAAAAAAAACTCTTGATGTGGTGCATGTAGCACAAGACAATGAATTACCACTTGTTTCTTTTCTCTGTCCAGCTGGCAACGAAACTGCACATTTCCACCTCCTCCCCCCTCACTTCCTGATTAGACTATCACATGTAATCATGCTCACTTTCTTGGGATTCTTACGTGACATTTTGAATCTGTAACACAGATTCAGTGCACACATTCCAGGACTGGCTCATTTCAATGGGCAAATGTGCATTCCAGTTTCCTTTCAAATGTCATTGTAAGCAGAAGCTTATACAAATGATACAGGATGCAGCTTGCAACCACAGGATAGACTTGTTGAGTGATGAGGTTAACTCTCAGAACAGTGTTAACGATTGTAAACGGCTAATGCATGCTGTAACTCACCTAGAAAGGGCACTATTTAGCAGTCTAGATTTTGCTGGCGACGCAACTTTAGGCTCCAAACCAGGGTTAGTTAAGGACACTGTAACCTGCTCTTGTGTAGGCAAAGACTGGCTTTGATGAGTTTCCTTTGACACTTGTAGGTGTTCCTTGTCTTTTACAGTTTCCTTCTCCCTTGAGCGAGCTTTGTGTTCAGCAAGAAGAATGTCAAATTGTTTCCTTCGCCCTGGCACTGCTCTCCGATAATTAAGTGAATGAGTCTGTGCAGGAGCCAGAATTAAAAAAATTAAAAGGCATGCCAGATACAATGTAGGTGAAATGATGCTTATAATGATGAAGTAGTTTAACAGGATTAGCACAGTTGTAAATATATTGCCTTATCATGTTGTTGAAATATTTCAAAGCACATCAAACATTTTTGACATGAAGTGGCTGTTGCTTTCTTAATAATGATTTCAACTCAAATTTGAAGTATATGATATAACATTGATAGACACAAGCATTTTTCTATGCATGTTCAATAACTGGCTATAAAATGTATTTCCTTTTGAAAATTCCAATGTAAATATCCAAAAAAAAAATCAGCCAGTCTTTTTGAGCAAAAGGAATACCTTGCACGTGAGTGACCTTGTACATGGTTTCTTTGTCTCAGGATCCACGACACCACAATGCCTGTTGGGGTCAAATTCCCTCTCTGTTAAAATGAAAATAAATTAAATTCCGTTAGCGTGACTACAGATCACGGCCAGACAAATTGGGTTTTTTCCTTCAATACCTCTGCCTAAACCGATTATAAATGCACAAGACCACAGAAATTTATAATGTTCCAGCAAAGCACTCAAAACTGTTCAAGTTTATTAATATTCTGCTTAATGTAAAGTTTTATTGAGCCTAAAAATCTGAATTGAGATAGATTAGGCAAATACAGCAACTGTCAAGCATTCTACTTTCAACTTGTAGGGAGGTCAGATTATTTGTTTAATTTTTTTTAGTGTTTCCTTTTGGTGTAGTCATGAACCAGTAGCTAGGAGAGCTGGTTCATGACTGAAGCTCCTTTACTGTCCTGCAACAATGTGTTAATGCAGATATACCACATAGTTGGTCTCTGCGTTGGCAGGATCATATTGATGTCCAGTGGAATAGATCTCTAAGCACAGCTCAGTTGAAAAGCAACAGTTAAATCCATCACGCGTGAAGCAGGCACACCGGAGCATGCAGTACAGAAAGCAGTCACCAGAGATACAAGGTGATCTCTTAAAATCTGCACTTGTTTCAATAAAATTTTGCATTTCAAGCTTACAATATCATAAAATCAGAAGGAGGCCACACAGCCCATCATATCTGTTCTTCAAAAGATACGTCCAATCAGACCCACATCCATGCAAACTTCAGTTTCAAGTTTATATACAATTTCATTTTGAATGTTACCATTGAATCTTCTTCCACACCCAACTAAGCAATACATTTCAAATCATAACTCAGTGTAAAGATTATTCTGATCCTGCTTTTGGTTATCTTAAGTGTCTGTTTTCGGTTCTGAGCCATCTACCAGTGAAAACAGTTTATCTTTATTTACTCTATAAAAACACTTCCTAATTACAAACATCTTCAATTAATCATCCCCTCAAGTTTCTTTGGCAAGCTTCTTTCCTGGAAAAACAACGCCCAGAGTCTCCACATAACTGAAGGCTCTCATTCCTGGTACTAATCCAGTGAATCTCTTCTTGACCCTCTCCATCTTCATAAACTGCAATGCCCAGGGCTGAGCACAATACTCCAACTGAGGCCTAACCAATAATGCATAAATGCTTAGTACAATTTTCCTGATTTTGCGCTATATATCTTTATTTAGAAATCCCAGGGTCCTGAATATTAAGTCAACTGCCTTAAAAATTGTCCTTCCGACTTCACAGATCTGCATATGTTTATGCTCACATATAGCACAAATAAAATTTCAAAAGAAAACGTAAAAAGGTACCAAATGTCATTCACAAAAGCAATGTACTCTCTGAATTATTTTAACTGAAAGCTTCAAATTTTGAGATTTTTAAAATATCATTATTTTATCAGCAGTCATTTTGTCTGCAGTCTAAATATCACAAACTATTTCCATCCCCTTGCACCACCTTTGAATCCATATTTACTGCTTATGGTGCATACTGATTCTGTAGCAGCTGTAATTATTTCCACATTCACTTCCTGAAGGAGTTTCACACTAAAAAATCTTTGCGTAGGGCGCTTACACATGAAATGGCACCAGCAATGGGCTGCACACTTCTAACTCAAGTTTGCTCTTTTACTTGCAGGCTGTAAAGTCACATAATAGAAGAGGTAAAACTTAGACTGGAAGAGGCCAATTAAAAGATCAAGTTTGTGACTACTGTTGAAGATGCTATCTTGAAGACCATTGATCCAGAATGTACAGATGAAGTACAGAAAATTGAAAGTCTCCCCTGAACTCTAGATGGTTACTGCCTTTCTTATGTTCTTCCATCTAGAAGACTGAGGAAATTTGGCATGTCTGCTACAACTCACATCAGCTGTTACAGATTTACCACAGGAAACATTCTTTCTGGTTGTACGACAGCTTGGAACGGCTCCTGATTTGCCCATGACCGCAAGGAACTACAAAGGGCTGTGAACGAGGCCCAGTCCATCATTCAAATCAACCTCTGACCCACTAACATTGTCTGCACTCCCTGCTGCCTCAGAAAAGCAGCTAGCATAATTAAGGTCCCCATGCACCTACTCTCTTCCACCTTCTTCCATCAGGAAAAAGACACAAAACTCTGAGGAAATGTATCAACCAACTAAGAACAGCTTCTTCCCTGCTGCCATCAGACTTTTGAATGGACCTGCATCACATTAAGTTGGTCTTTCTCTACACCCTAGCTATGACTGTAACACCACATTCTGCACACTTTCCTTTCCTTCTCTATGTATGGTATACTTTGTTGCATGGAACAATACTTTTCACTGTATACTGATATACATGACAATAATAAACCAAGTCAAATCAAATCATCTCACTCTATTCACGTACTCATTCATTGATCCACTCAAGGTCAGGTTGCATAGTATACTCTCAAGTAATGAATATTGAAAGAGATCTTAAGCAGTCAGTAAATTATGTTGCTCTTTACATATATATGTTTCATATGCAGGAGAGACAGGTCCCAATATTTCTAAGAATGGAAGCCTCCTGTAACCATCTCTCCTTTTGATACAAGCAGCTGCTCTCAAGGTATGTCCATCCTAAGGGATTTAGACAGTGAGTTACTGAAAGGCTGTAATCATTATCATGAGGAGCTAAAGGTGGTGATGGCAAAGCAAAGAACTTTCAGGTGTTATAACATCGTTCATGTCCTCAACATATCATTAATTAATTAATTACATTTGAAGTACACAGTTATGATTCTGAGATAGAAGGCAGCCAATCTGTGCACTCCCACAAACAGCACTGAAATAAGACATCAGAAAAACTGTTTCAGTGATGTGAGTTCAGAATAATTACTGACCAGAATATTTGGGGGAATGTCCCCTGTTTCTCTTCAAACAGTGGGTTGCGATCAGAGATGGTAGTAGAGCCTTGACTAAATATCTCATTGGAAAGACAGTAACCCTGAAACACACACACTACTACACTGAAATTGTCAGCCAAAATTACCTGAAGTCTCTGCTGCGGGACTTGCACTTTGGTTTCAAAGGCTACCGTGACATTTTGGAAAGAGCAGAACCGGTAGGTCAATGGGCCAGCTTGTATCTTTTCTCAGCTAATCAGTCTGTGATTCCCGACATTAAGGTACAAGTTTACAAGAAGGATCGCGACTGCTTTCCTCATTAATTCAAAGATTTGTCAGGCGCTTGTACATTTGGAGGACAAACACAGAGCTTATTAATCACAACTATGCAATTATGAAGATAGATTCTCATCACTGTAGTCAACCCATGGAATACACTGCAACACCAAGGAGTTTTCCAACATTGCCTCTAGTTATAGGGTTACTAAACTAGTTGGAATGTCTTGTGTGAATAGTAACATATATTAATATATAATTATTATATATAATCAACCTGACATATTCATTTGGTTTCTCTTTCCACAAATGCCAGCTGACCTGGTTTTTTCCGTTTTCATTTCAAATTTCTAACAACCATAATATTTTGCTTTTATGTGACATCTGCACGTTGGCATTCACCATTTTTAATTTATTAAACTAGCCCAAAACAGATGTAAATTACTGTAGTTTTAATGTAAGCTCATTCCCTGTACCAATAACTAGAAATATTATGACCACCATCTATTCTGGAATTTTTAATCTTGGTTTTACAATTGCATTCTGCAACTCAATTCAACTACATATTAAATAAAATAGTTTAGTTAACTAGGTTTCTAGCCAGCCATTTTAGCAACTTGCTCCAGACAAATTACAAGCTGGAGGGATGCAGACTGGCTTTAAGAAACACAGCTTAGACTTGACTCATGCTGGCCTCTCTCAATTTTACAAAACTGGTTTGGCATGCAGCCACTCAAAAGCACACTTAACACTAGGTGCACATTGTAGTCATATAAATGAGCAGGCAGTACAAAGTCTGTGTGCTGTCCGCACTGGGCATGGGTTAATCGTGCATGGGGATCTCCATACCTGATTTTGGGCCTTATTGTACGGTGACCAGTAACTCATACCCTATGATGCAGCATAATTTCTTCTGTCTTCAATTTTAACTATCCCTCATCATATATCCCAACATTGTTTGCCATGTAAGACCATGGTACAATGATCAGAGATCCGCTGTTTTGAATTATAACATTTATGGAGCTCATTCTGCTCTACTGGTGCAAGTTATACTTAAACCTTAAGAAGTGGATATGAATTCTGCGTAACAGCAATGTGTCAATTGCACTAAAACTTTCTTCATCAGTTCACCCACACCATTATTGACAGATACTTATACAGACCAGATCAATGTGAAAGCAGAAAATTGCAAGTAAACAAACTTAAAGAGACAACTATTATGAAAGGCTCAAAATGGCATTTCAATACATTAGCAGGCACTGTCAAAGGTGAAAGGGATTGAGATTTGACAAAAAGGAAGTTTATGGGCACTTGCAAATGAATTCAATCATTAATGGGAACAGCCCTGTGTTGTATGTTAGTCTATAGAGCAGATGGCAAAGTTGTGAATCTGCCAAACCACCCCAGGTCACTCTTCATACTGACTAGATTGGAAAATTCAGCCAATTAGGCTTTGTTATGATCAGCACAATATATTTCTGGATGCCCAGTTAGGTTGTGTTGGAGGCTGCGCCTATTCTTATTCTCCCTAGTGAATAGAATTGGCATACATACAGCTTGTTAAGCAGAAGTAAATCAACCCCATTATATTTAGTGCAGAAACAGTCTGTTATATCAGAAGTGTGAACCAGAGCATTGGACACTGGAGTTGACTGCACGTTTTGAATTTGTTGGACAAAACAAAATAAAGCCTCTTCCAAGTTTTTACAATCCCATTCATGGTGTCCTGTATATGGCCAGAGTCCGACAAAGACTTTCAGTTTCACTTAAAACCTCACGTTAGTAATACAGTTCAACATGTTGTATTATTGATCAAAACACTAAGACATTTCATTTTCTTCAAACAGGAACTGAAAGTTCAACTTTGTAACTTAAAATCTGCTGTGGTCATTCTTAGTTTTGTTTAAATTTACTTCTTAATAAATCTGATTTAGTGTTTGTGGCCTGTGATATATTGTCCGTCATGCCATTTGGTAATGGGTTAGAGAAATAGAGTTTGCAGTGGCAATCAATATTAATTCCCAGTGCATATCTCATTGGTAATTGGATTTATTTATCACACTGAGAGTTGCTAGCCACATTTACGTGGTTTTCCCAAAAGAAAATCAAAATGCTGCCGCCAGAGGGAAAAACAGCGTGTTTCCTGCTGGCACTGGCAGCGCTAACCAAGTGAGATTCAACCACTCTTTGGTTGAAATAAAATCCCCCACATGGAACACACTGGCAAGCCTGGCTTCAGAGAGATCAGGGCACTGTTTTTAAGAACATAAGAACATAAGAAATAGGAGCAGGAGTAGGCCATCTAGCCCTTCGAGCCTGCCCCGCCATTCAATAAGATCATGGCTGATCTATTGTGGCTCAGTTCCACTTTCCCGCCCTCTCCCCATAACCCTTAATCCCCTCTCTTATCAAGAACCCATCAACCCGCTTCTTAAAAATATTTAGCGAGGCAGCCTCCACCACTTCAACGGGCAGAGAATTCCAGAGATTCACCACCCTTTGAGTGAAGAAGTTCCTCCTCAACTCCGTTCTAAACCGCCTCCCCTTTATCTTGAGGCTGTGCCCCCTAGTCCTACTGTCTTTTTTGAGCGGGAAGAGTCTCTCCACCTCTATCCTATCCATCCCATTCATCATCTTATACGTCTCAATGAGATCTCCCCTCATTCTTCTAAACTCTAACGAGTACAAGCCTAGTTTATTCAGCCTCTCCTCATAGCTCAATCCCCTCAACTCCGGTATCAGCCTAGTAAACCTCCTCTGCACTCCCTCCAGGGCCAAAATATCCTTGCGCAGGTGCGGCGCCCAAAACTGCACACAGTACTCCAGCTGCGGCCTCACCAATGCCCTATACAGCTGCAGCAAGACCTCCCTACTTTTTAAAGGGTTCTCCAATGGCAGAGTATCATGCCAGGCCCCCCTCCCCTCTCCACAATATATTTAACCCAGCAGACAGAAAGAGCATCCAACTCTTCGCCACAAAGGGGCAACTGCACCCCTTCCCCCTGACCCCATGACTAAATGTTTGGATCACACAACCCCAACAACACAAAGGCATGGAGTGCAGGATGATGTCTTCGTTATGTCTAAGGTAGGTTTTCTAATTACAAAGATCATAGCACGTTTCAGGAAAGCTCACTAGCAATTAGAATTTTCATGCCGCAGTAACTACAGGAATGACCTGGGAACATTTTTCCACCCTACTGGAAGGTCCTGCAGTTGGATCGGAGAGGTTGCAATGTGGTGAGCTCTCCCAAGGACAGCAAGAAGAGGATGATCTCTCCAACCAAGTCAGCAGCAATAACATGCGCCCTTCAAACTATAGATGGTGCCAGAAGATCCAGGACCTCGGGGGGAGGGAGGCCTGACAGGCAAATGGCGGTGCCAAGACCTATAACTATAGAGGCAATCTTACCCCGCCAAATGATGGTGGGTCTACGCGGTAAGGTCACGAGAGCCAAAAAATCAGCTTTGCGTCCAATTTCTCGCCTCTCACTATCTTACCAGCAACAGATATCTAGTGAGGTCAGCCATGTGCCCACTTCCGGCGTGAGGCTGACTAATTTATTTAAATTCAATTTGAATATATGTTACACTTAATGACCCTGGAATGCTATCATCTGGGCTCGCTGGGAGAGGTTCTCTCCGCCAAGGATCACGTATGTTCCTCAGTAACGGGAATCAGTCTTGATAACCTCGCTGGCAGAGCCAGAGGCCACTGAGGCACAACACCGCGCTCCCTCCCCCCCCCCCACCCCGGGAGTTGGTGGTGGTGGTGGGGGAATGGTGTGTGCCCCTGAGGCTGTGCCAGCTGGCAGTGTTGGCATGGAAACTGCCCACTGGGCAGTTCCCAGGAGCTAGGGCCAGAGGGGGGAGGGCCTACTGGCAAGCTTCTTCCTCACATCCCAAACTGAACAGCCAATGCTCACACTCAACCTATCGTCTTCTCAAATTAATGCCTCACACTCACCTCCACAAGTAGTGTACTTCCCTTTCCCCTCACACATGCCATTACAAACACCCATCTCTCTGCTTTTGTTCTTCCAACTGGCGAGAAACAAAGGCTTAGGCAGTGTCCCTCCTGTGATCGACACCTCATTGAATACCGACAGTACATATCTACTGGGTCCACTAGGAAAGAGGCAGCAGGTGTCAGTGGCAATGTGCCACAAAAGCCTTAGCCTCCTGAGGCATTGGTGCTCAGCAATGTCAATGATCCTCTGCCCTGTTCATCATCTCTGCTATGTGGTGTGACATGCAGCTGATAAGGCAGCGTATGCTGTAGCTGGTATCATCCCACTTTAGCTGGAGCTGTTGGCAGAGGTGTGGTCTCAGCTCTTAACCTTCAGAAGATAAGCTGCTCCCAAGCATCTAGCAGACTGGCAGTGGGGAAGTGTAGCTGATGATATGCAAAGTGGTAGAGAGGGGAAATATCTTTTAGGAAGGCATTCGTTAAGCAGTTCAATCATTCTCCAAGAGAACAACTGATGTCATTTAATTGCCACGTCTGGAGTTTTTCAGTGTAACTGATCAAAACCTTATCATTTCACTGAAGACAGAAGTGTCCCACTGTGAACCTCTTCCTTCGGCAATCCTAACAAGCTGTTGGCAGGTCAAAACCAGATTCCATGCCTAAGAAATCCAGGATTTGGGGATAAGAACATAAGAAATAGGAGCAGGAGTAGGCCATCTAGCCCTTCGAGCCTGCCCTGCCATTCAATAAGATCATGGCTGATCTGAAGTGGCTCAGTTCCACTTTCCCGCTTTCTCCCCATAACCCTTAATCCCCTTGCCTACCAAAAACCTATCTACCTGCTTCTTAAATATATTTAGTGAGGTAGCCTCCACCACTTCAATGGGCAGAGAATTCCAGAGATTCACCACACTTTGAGTGAAGAAGTTCCTCCTCAACTCTGTTCTAAACTGCACCCCACCCCCCGCCACTTATCTTGAGGCTGTGCCCTCTAGTCCTGCTGTCCTTTCTGAGCGGGAAGAACCTCTCCCCCTCTACCCTATCCATCCCTTTCATCATCTTATACGTCTCAATGAGATCCCCCCTCATCCTTCTAAACTCTAACGAGTACAAGCCCAGTCTATTCACCTCATAAGCCCAGTCTATAACCGAGTACAAGCCCAGTCTATAACCTCATAACTGACTTCTCACCAACTACAACAAGCCCTTTATTACTTACCGCTCTTTCCCCACCTTTCTTACCCTTGAACCCGCCTCCAAGTGCTCAGGAAAGTTCCACCCTGTATTTCTGTAATTTTGAGTTATGAAGTGACAACATGCACATCTCCATTACTGCTTTTGATTTTTGGTACATTAATTATCACTTCACTGGGCATTGAAATCAACATTTGCTGCCACAAAATAAAGCAGTTTATTCCCTTGTGGCCTGATCACACAAGTGGCGTCACCTGCCATTTTACAATGTCTCATGCTGAATATTGTTTGAATTTGAGGGCTGAATCAGTATTCATGAAACATCAGGGCATACTTTATGCAGATTTTTACAGAGCCTTGCATTATGTTTAAACATAAATTCCTGATGAGCTGAAAATTGAAAATTGGCCTTGTCCGTAACGAGTATAGTTTGGAGTTTTATTCATTGTAATGGATTGACTCATCCTATAATCTTTCCAACTGCAGCATGGAAACAGGCGCTTTGGCCCAACTGGTCCATGTCGAACACGGTTCTTGCACAGGATTTTAAGTATCCGGTGTTTCTGCTATCTGAGTAGATTCAGAGTGCAAATTTTCTTCCCACAGATGTGTGCAGCGTGATTTTCAACAATCCTGCATTCAGGATATAAGACAAGTTGCCAGCAATTTAGCTCAAATATCAGATAGCATCCAAGCTATCAAGACACTTTCCATGGATAATTATATTGAGTACAATACCATCTAGCTGGAATGGTTCTAACCACAAAATTAGTCCTAGTAGAACATGACTGGATCCAATATTATGTATTACATTGAAATGCAGGAAGCCAATGAGACCTTTAAACGGGAACACAAGTTTTATTGTTCCATCATAAGTTATAACTAGTTGTCCAGTTAGGTTAGCAGTGCCAGAGGTTTTGGGAATGTGAACATAACAAACCAGAAGCTGCAGGTTTACCAGTTCTGGGGTTATCTGACATTCAGATGTTTGCCTCAACTGCAACGAGTTCGATGAGCTTCTCATCCAGTATGTCTGGAATGTATGGAAAGGTGCAATGTTCAGAAACTTTCAAGTTCTGATGTCTGAAAAAAGAACCAAAAGAACCCAATATCTAAAAGTAAGAAAACCAGTGGGATGCTGCTGGATATAGGTAGCCATGTTTGACCACGCTCCAAATATTCCAATGGTTCGTTCAACAGCAATGCTGAAGTAAGTCTTCTGAAAGAATTATACTGGACTGATTGAGGAGGAGGGTTTATTTTGTTCTTGAAGTAAAGTCCCTCTGTTACCCTAATAAATATACTGCACACTCTAGAGCTAAGCCAAAGAAGTTAGGGGGATATAGTGATCTCCATCCAGTTTGCTGATTTAACTAGCCTTAGAAAGGTTAATAATAATGACTTCAATGCTTTCCCTGGCTTAAAAAGGTGGGATAGGGATGGGTGGTCGCAGGGAAGAGAGATTTCCATCCATTACAATCCATTAGCCCCCATAAGCATCAGGTGAGGACAGACTGGGGTTTGGAGACACTTTCTTCATTTGCAATGAGTTCCATGAGTTTCTCATCCTATACCAGGTGCAACATTCCAATTTTCCTTAAAGTGGCAGAATTGCTGTTATAAAAACAGCAAATGCTGGATATATGTAGAGTAAGAATTCTCACAATACCAGGTTAAAGTCTAACAGGTTTATTTGGTAGCACAAACCACAAGCTTTCAGGCCGCTGCTCCATCAGGTGAACGGGAGCTCTGTTCACAAGCAGGGCATATAAAGACACAAACTCAATTTACAAAATAATAGTTGGAATGCTAGTCTTTACAGGTAATCAAGTCTTAAAAGGTACAGACAATGTGAGTGGAGAGAGGGTTAAGCACAGGTTAAAGAGATGTGTATTGTCTCCAGCTAGGACAGTTAGTAAGATTTTGCAAGCCCAGGCAAGTCGTGGGCATTATAGATAATGTGACATGAACCCAAGATCCCAGTTGACGCCATTCTCATGTGTGTGGAACTTGATTATCAGTCACTGCTCAGCGATTCTGCATGGTTGTGTGTTGTGAAGGCTACCAAATGAACCTGTTGGACTTTAACCTGGTGTTGTGAGACTTCTTACTGTGCTTACCCCAGTCCAATGCCAGCATCTCCACATCATGGGTATATGTAGGTCAGGGAATATTGGTAGGAAGAAAAATAAAGTTAATGTTTCAAGTTGATGAACTTCCACAAGATCAGCAAGCTAAAACATTAACCCAGTTCCTCTTTCCAGTTATTGCTTAATCGACTGAGCGCTTCCAGCAAATTCTATTTTCATTGAAGATCTCTTGAACTGTATTGTTTTAGAAATTTCGTTATTCAACTTCAATATTGAAGATGCTTTATCTATCTATTTTTTAAAAAATGACTTACAACAAAATTTTGAGTTTTCTGCAAGATGGAATAGTGAATGACCAAGTTGTAATGTATCGAGATTAGACGTCCAGATCACTAACAATCTGTTCCAGTCCCTCTACGCTGATACTGTAGTTAAGAAAGCTCAGCAATGCCTCTACTTTCTCAGAAGGCTAAGGAAATTCGGCGTGTCCACGACGATTCTCACCAATTTTTTACAGATGCACCATCGAAAGCATCCTTTCTGGTTGTATCACAGCTTGGTATGGCTCCTGCTCTGACCAAGACCGCAAGAAATGACAAAGGATTGTGAATGTAGCCCAATCCATCACGCAACCAGCCTTCCATCCATTGACTCCGTCTACACTTCCCGCTGCCTTGAAGAACAGCCAGCACAATCAAGGACCCCACGCACCCCGACATACTCTCTTCCACCTTCTTCTGTCGGGAAAAAGATACAAAAGTCTGAGATCGCATACCAATCGACTCAAGAACAGCTTCTTCCCTGCTGTCATCAGACTTTTGAATAGACCTACCTTATTTATGTTGACATTTCACTACACCCTCTCTATGACTGTAACACTACATTCTGCACGCTCTCCTTTCCTTCTCCCCTACGAATAGTATGCTTTGTCTGTATTGTGCAAGAAACAATACTTTTCACTGTATACCAATACATGTGACAATAATAAATCAAATCAAATCTATAGCGATGTGCTGAATCACTTATTAAGCTGCTAATTATGCCTTCAATTACTGAGATCTGAAAAACTTTGCTTGCATGGCACTCATTGTGTTCATTGCTCTGATTAGTTTGGCTGACAGACCTTGTATTTATTCACTTCTTTAAAGACCGTGATCCTTCTTTTAGTAAAAAAATACAGCAAGTCCTGGACAATATCCAGATTTGGGCTGACAAGTGGTAAATAAAATGCACGCTACTCAAGTGCCAGACAATGACCATCACCAACAAGACAGACTCTAACCATTGCCCCTTGACAGTCAATGACATTACCATCACTGAATCCCCCATTATCAACACCCTGGGGGTTACCACTGACCAGAAACTGAACTGGACTAGTCATATAAATACTGTTACAAAAACAGGTTAAGTAACTAACCTTGCGACTCCCCAAAGCTTACAAGACACAAGTCAGGAGTGTTATGCAATACTTGCCTGGATGAGTGCAGCTCCAAGGAGCTCAATACCATCCAGGACAAAACAGCCTGCTTGACTGGCACCTCATCTACACAAATTTACTTCCTCCACCAGCGACACACAGTGTCAAGAGTGTGTACCACCTTCAAGGAATTTACAAAGCCTTCACAGACAGCAACTTCCAAATTCTTGACCACTACCTTCTCAAAGGAATGAGCAGCAGACACAGAAACACCACCACCTCCAAGCTATTCACCCTCCTGATTTAGAATTTTATTGCCATTCTTTCAATGTCGCTGGGTCAAAATCCTGGAACTCCCTCTGTAACAGCACTCTGGATGTTCCTACACCAAATGGACTGCAGCAGCTCCAGAAAGCAGCTCACCAACAACTTCTGGACAGCAGTTGCGGATGGACAATAAATGTTGGTTTTAGGCCAGTTATGCCCACAACCATGAATGAATAAACAAAAATCAGTTGCAGCCCATTTTTAAAACACCGCCTGCAATGATATTTCTGTCGTCTATTTATTATGTTTCCTTATTGATTCCAGTGTACGTATCCACTGACTCGAGGCATCGGCCATTTTAAAACAGTGATCATCACACGGATGAAAAGGCACCATGTTAGTGTGGATGCTTTACTCTGACACTGAGGAAATGCAATTCAATTGTGCCTCTGAGAATAGGGATGTCTTAAAAGATCAGTTTGACATTGTTTTCAAAAATATTCAGTCTTTTATTACTTCGTGAAAAATTAATATTGTTGAAGGAACATGTGCACATTTGCTTTGATATTTTTCCCTTCAAACCCATGTGAAACCACAATAGTTGTGAAGAAGCATGTTATACATGGTCACAAAACCTCAATGTTCAACTTCATGAGAAGGAACACTGAGCAGGTAGTAGTATCATTTGTGTATTATCCGAGCAGCAATTTTCAGAACAAGTCAAAAGTGATCAGTGTTAAGGTCATCAAGACAAATTTTCTACTTCAACAGGCAATTAGCTTGGTAACCAACCAATTTTCCTCTCTTCGATTCCAAGAATGAGAAAAGGACATCAGGCAACATTGGATCTGGCCTCAGCATGAATCAGTACCTCTTGGGGAGGTGGGAGAGGAGGTTGGGTGGTGTGGGGGTGGTGTGTGGGGGAAGGAAAGAGTGATAACAGCATTGGACTGGGGTAAGCACAATAAAAAGTCTCACAACACCAGATTAAAGTCCAACAACTTTATCTGGCAGCACAAGCTTTCTAAGTCTCGCTCCTTGTTCAGGTGAGTCAGCCAGCTGAAGAAGGAGCAAGACTTCAAAAGCTTGTGCTGCCAAATAAACTTGTTGGACTTTAACTTGATGTTGTGAGACTTCTTACTGTGCTTAAGCAAGCAACCAGTGGGCCAACAACACAAGTTTGCAAACAGTCAAAAGCTAATACACTAGCAGCAAATAAGAACTCGGAGGCTGCAAATTAAAATGGGGAATGTGCAGCTGTACTAAATCAAGTTATTTTACGAATTCAATTGAAATACTTCCTGTCTTAATTAACTTATTTTATTACAAAACCAAAGAAGGAAAAATGGACCATTCTTTCATAGTGCAACTTTCTAGAATGAAAAACTTGCCTACACTTTGTGAAACAAAAAGTAAACACATCAAATCAACGATGCAGTTTGGTATCTAAATGATTTATATTTATCTGTTTACTGGTCACTTTCTGAATTAGCAAACATCACTGCATAATGTAGTGTTCTGGACCAGTCAAGATCAATTTATTTGGTTAGTGCTAAGAGACAACACCATCACAGTGCTGGGTGTATTCAATAGGCCAGCGGCCAGTGGGAAAGGTAGAGAGGAACAATTTTGCAAGGAAATGACAAGAGGGGTACACGAATATCGACTACTATAATGAAGAACTTTGATTATTCTTTTGTAGACAGGGACAGTAATAGTGTAAAGAGTAGAGAAGGGGAAGATTTTCTCAAATGCATTCAAGAAAATTCTTTTCATCAGTATGTTTCTGGTCCAATGAGAAAGTAGGCTTGCTAGGATCTGGTTCTGGGGAATGAGGCCAAGTGGATCAAGTGTAATTATGATACTGTAATCACTGTTCTCTAAGAGTTTAGAATGGTTATGGGAAAGGACAAGGGGCAAACAGAGTAAAGAAAATTAACTGCAGGGGAAGGGTCAGTTTCAAGAGGATGAGAACAGACAGGGTCAAGAAAATTGGAATCTAAGATTGGCAGGCAAAACTGCTATGTAACAATGGTTTGACTTTGAAGAGGAGATAGAATGGTTGCAATCTAGGCACATCCTCATCAGGGAGAAAGATAGGACAACCAGGGCCAGAGCTAAATGGATGACAAAAGAGATAGAGCACAAAAAAGGAAAAAAAAAGATTCACATGACAGACATCAGGTGGATAATGAAATTGAGAACCAGGCTGCATATGGAAGTTCGGGGGGCTGGGGGGAGGTGGTGAAAAAAGGCAAGACAAGCAAGGAGAGTATGAGAAAAGACTAGCAATCACCATAAAAGGGAATCATAAAATCTCTATAGGCATATAAATAATAAAGGGTGGTTAGGAGAGTAGTAGGGCTGATTAGAGACTAAGAAGGGGATTTCCACACGGAGGCAGAGGCATGGCTGAGGTATTAAATGATTACACTACATTTGTCCTTACCAAGGCAGATGATGTTGCCAAAGTCATAGCGAAAGAAGAGGTAGCTGAGACACCGCATGAGCTAAAAATTGATATTGATGATATATTGGATAGGCTTGCTGCACATGAATTCAAGTCATCTGGATAGACAAAATGAAGCCATACTCTTCCAATTCTCCTTATATGAACATATGAATTAGGGGCAGGAGTCAATCACTTGGCCCTTGGAGCCTGCTCTGTCATTCAACAAGATCATGGCTGATCTGATTGTAACTTCAACACCACATTTGTGTCTGTCCCTGATAACCTTTCACCCTTGTTAATCAAGAATGTACCTAGCTCTGCCTTAAATATATTTAAAGATTCTGCTTCCATTGCCTTTTGAGAAGGAGTGTTCTGGAGACAAGGATGGTGCCACAGGGGCTGGAGATGTTACAGCTCTTGCTCAGCAAAGGGTACATAGATAAGTCCAGCAATTACAGGCTTGTCAATTTCACTTGGAACGTGAGTAGTTAGTAAACTTTTAGAAATCAGCATCTGTGACAAAATTAAGTCAACTGGACAAATATAGATTAATTAAGGCAGGCCAGCATGGATTCATTAAGGGCAAATCATATTTAACTAACTTGATTGAGTTCTTTGAGGAGGTAACGGAGAGGGTCAATGAGGGCAGGATTGTGCTTGATGTGGTGCATAGGGACTTTCAAAAGACATTCAATGACGTGTCACATAACAAACTTGTAAGTTAATGCCCATGGAATAAAGGTGGCAGTAGCAGCATGGATACAAAGTTGGTTGAATGACAGGAGAGAGTGGTGATATATGGCTCAAAAAAAAACCCCAGAAAATGCTGGAAAATCTCAGCAAAGCATAACTCTTTGTCGGCTCTGATGAAGAGTCATCCAGACTTGAAATATTAGCTCTGTTCTCTCTCCACAGACGTTGTCAGATCTGCTGAAATTTTCCAGCAATTTCTATTTTTGTTTCAGATTTCAGCATTGCAGCAATTTGCTGGTTGTTTTCCAGATAATAAAAGACACATAGTGGGGCTTCCCAGGGGTTGGCATTAAGGTTACTGATTTTCCTAAACTTACAAGTATTGTGAATTGTAAGGAGAGAAGTGAAGAGTGGTGGAATAGGCAGACACATGAAAGATTAAATTTAATGCAAAGAAGTGTGAAGTGATTAATTTTGGTAGGAGGAACAAGGAGAAACAATACAAAAGAAAGAACACTATTTTAGAGAGGAGGTAGAAACAAAGAGGCCCATGGGCTATAAGTGCACAGATTGAGAGACTAGTTATTAAGGCCGATGGTTCCGGGGACTTTATAAATAGTTGCATAGAATACTAAGCAAGGAGGTCATGATGATCCTTTATGAAACAATGGTTTGGCCTCAACTGTCCAGTTCTGGCACCACAATTTATGAATGCCATGAAGGCATTAAAGAGGGTGCAGAAAAGATTCACAAGAATGGTCCCAGAGATGAGGGGACTCGAGTTGGGTGGATTGATGGAAGCCAAGACAGTTCTCCTTTAAGAACAGATTAAGACAAGATCTGACACTGGTGTTCAAAATCATGAGAGGTCTGGACACACTAGATAAGAAAAGACTGTTACCCTTGGCCATTGGGTAGTAGACTAGAAAACACTGAATTAAGGTGATTGGCAAAGGAAGAAATGATGACATGAGAAGAACGTTTTACACAGCAGGTTTGAAATACACTGCATGAGTGATGGAGAGATTTTCAAAATAAAATTGGAAAAAGTTGTAGGGCTATATAGGGAAAAGACAGGTCTAAATAAAGATGTTGAAGCAGATAGATTGATTGTATCAATCAAAAAAGTGATCCATCTCAAGCCATAGAAATGCAAAAGCTAGAGAGGCCAATGCTTTTGAAAATAAGCAAGGAAGCAGAACCAATAATAATGGCAGTATTTCTCTTAAAGTTACTTTTATTCACTTGAGTATTAACATAAGACAACCTTGCTCTATAACATCACATGGGGCACACTAAACCAACTGGTAGTAAAATATTTAGCCAATTTAATCTTTGAGTTTACTTTGAGACCTTAATCTATCTTTTTGAAAAAATGGCTAATTTTGATAGCTCTTCATTTAATTCAAACCCAGCATCAGAAATCCATCATTGTGTACTATACATACGATGCTTCAAGTGGTCCTAATTATTACTCTAGTGCAGTAAATTACAGGATCAGGTCGGTTTCACGTGCCTTCAAAAGCCTAGTTCAGCGTTGGCAACTTGTGTCCCCTCACAGACCCCCATGAGATCCTGACCTTGACTGCTCAAAAACATTTATTTCATCGTCAATATTTAGAAAATAGTTAGCTAAATGTGTTTCTATTTAAAAATATTAAATATCCAAAATTAAGCGTTGGCAATGGATATTTTAATGGATAACAGCCAGAACTTGCAAAATATTTAATCACAAAAATATGAAATTTTCTCAAAAGTTGTGTGGATCAAAAGTCATAATAACTTACAGTTGCACTATTCTGCCAAGCAAAATGGTGCCATGCATCACCGTGATAATGACTTACGTACAGCCCACTCGCCAAAGATGCAAATCCCTCACAGATATAATCGTATACATCAATAAAGGAATCAACTTTGTTTGAGGTTGTTTTGCTCCAAACAAATATTAGTTTAGTACAGGAAACAAAAGTTTGCTGCATCCATCAGTAGTACCAGCTGTGAGACACACTGCTGTAACTACCAGTGTTGCTTGTCTTTGAGGGAGATCTAGTTGCCTCTCCAGGAACACAGTAAACCAGGGATGAAGGGAGTATTACTGGCCTGATCCAAGAGCATGGAATCAGCAACAGTTGCACATACATAGGACCTCAGTCCATTGCAGCGCTTTAAGTTCTGCATCCCTTGGCCTTCCCTATTCCTCAGAGACAAAGTTGCCTGTTCTATCAGTGGGATAGTCAGGGAGTCTCTGCACACTTTCAACTGTAATATTTCTGGCTGTTTTCAGGGAAGAGAATTAGAAATCAGTCATTTTGCTTTCTATTCCCTTAAAGCCTGTGTGAAGGGAAATTGGTTGGTAATGCAAAATCCTGAAAAATCCCCGACAGTGCTGAATTTTGGACGTCATGCTTCTAGTATTGTTAAAGTTGACACACACTCCTTTTTTACAGATTAACATTTGAATTTAATTTGTAAAAGTTGGCATAATTAGAGGAGTTGAAATAACCACGAGGAAGATAAAAATCTAAAATGAATATCGAAAATTTTGAAACGAATAGACTTATTTATTCTCTGCATCTTCTGCCAACGCAATGTGGCCGCCTGCCCATGCACACTGGTCTGTGCAGACATCAGGCCTTGCCCAGCCTTCTGATTATTCTTTAAGAGTGTGCCCAAAACATTAGCTTTGTAGGCAGGAAATGTATGCAATATTTATAAAAATATTAAGTTTTTTAATATTTTGTAACTACGGATGAATGAAAGAAAAACGGTTAAGTAATTACATTTCCACGGATAATGCCCAACCAGCAAAATTCACAAATGACGCAAGAAAAATATTGTTAATGATGCAACTCTGGAGGCTACCTGAGTGAATCCAAGGTTTTTGGTTTGTTAGTTTGCTGCTTTGAACTATCTGCCTTACTTCTGAATTAAGATAGTGCAAACGTTTTTTTTTTGACACTGAATGAGTTTCAATCCAGCAGTGTCAAGTCTATGAAACCTGTTCTGCTGATAGTCTGATGCAATGGACCAATGTCAAAGATGGCAGGCCCAATTAATCGAGGCTGCATGAGTCTAATAAGAATGGCGGAGAAACACCAGGCCTGTGAATGCACAACGTTGGCAGCAAACACAGCCTTATTTATTCATTTTCATCTGAATTTGGCAGGCTTTCCCTTTGTATCTTATTTGCAATGAGAAATTCGACAACAAAAAGATCAAATCTTGACAGGCATTTTCCCAAAACACACACTACCTATGTTAAAAAGTAACTAATTCGCTTTTCATTCCAGTGGCATTTGAATAACAGCATCGCAGCTCTCAAAATAAATTTCAAAAATGGTTCATCTTGTTATTAAGGCTGTCGAGTCCTGGTCTAGTCCTTCTCATTATATTTAGCACTCAGAAAAGAATTCGCTGTGCAGCAAGTTTAACATTTTTAGAAGCTCTGCAAAGAGAAGGAAAACTATTATATTCACCATGACATCTACTGTATGCTGTACACAGTTTAATCCTGAGGAAACTGCATTCTAGATTACTGAACTTTTCACACAAATGAAAATAAAGGTTGGAAAATGAGGACAATGTATTCTTCAGAGAATAACTTTCAATCTTCAGTACTGGAGAAAAGATTTCATCCACTGAGACATTTACACAGGAAAGATCATGGCTATTCTAGAATGTGTCTACATCAAGGAACAAACTTTGTAGAAAGGGCAAAGTAGTTTCTAACTAAACTGGGAATTAATTATGACACAGTATGGATTAGCAAAGTAGTGGATTAAGTTGATCTTGAAAGTTATTTTCCTTTGAATGTGTCCATTTTAGATATTAAGGGCAGGAAAGAATCAGTGCTCTATGAAGTTTAGTTCATCGTCCTGCAAATGTACCAAATGAGTGCTTTTATACTGCATTAATATTACTGTCGGCATTCATATATTCTCCCAACAGTTGAGAGTCTGAATAATCGGCTGGATTCAAAAATATTATAGTAAGCTTTGTTGGACTGTAGCATGGTTCCTTCCCCAAAGTTTAAAAACCAGTTGGAATTGTTCATGTAATATTTATCTAGAATATGGAGCTCAACTGCAACTGAATTTTCAATTATGCATTGTGACTAGATTTAGAGAAAGGACCTCCTAATCAATACTATAGAAGAATGCTTCTTTTTATCACACCATTGTGAAATTTGTTATTAATTAATCAACCATAATTTTGGTACTTTCCAAAAGTATTCTCAATTGAACCTCACAATAGTGGGCTGTCATCTTTGGACATATTTGCAATCTATATTTTCTCAAATAGACCACCTTTCATAATTACAGATGTCAGATATGGTGAATGATTTAGAAGTTGATTCAGGATCGATAGCTGCACTGTAGCTACATGCCAGAGTATCCCTCAGCATTAAAAGCCTTTAAAACCCATCAGATTTATTTGGAGTGATGATAAGGACACATAACAATCAAGAGAAGGAAAGTACATTTCTCTGAACTCAAATCGATTAGGGAAGTTAATGTTTTGGGAACAACTGGTAAACATGAATGAACATTAAAGTGAACATATTATTCATATTAATTATTATATAGAACAAGCAGCCTATCTTGAATCTGTCGAACAAGTAAGCTATTTATGCAAACATTTTAAGAAGAAATTGAAATAGTTAAAATATTGATCTCAAACTTTTTGCACATGTTGGTTGTTTTGAGGATAGACAGCAAAGGATGCATAACTGTAAAGGACTGAACACAACTGATAGCGAAGAGAAAGGGTACCCCATGTTGTGTAGTATGTAACAGCTGCTATCTGCAGCTTGATGAGTGAACAACTCTGATATTCAAGAAAAGGCAGACAATGAAATCAGCTTTGCGTTGTGCTGGGGCTGATGTGACTGCACATCATTGAGAGATGGTGACAGCACTTTGGATTAAGTGCCAGCTGCAGCATTTGAAGGGATGAAGAAGGGAAGTGTGAGGTTGACCAAGGGTCAATTTGTTGATTTGTAAAGTGGACTGAATGCATAGGAGCTCCTAACATTACTGATGAATATAAATTTAATGGAAGACCTAAATTTAATGGAAGACCTAAACTTAATGGAAGACCTTTACTAGGTCTGGGAACGAAGACCCTTTTTTAAGCATCTCCTGTATTCAATTCATTTCTGGAAAATTCATATATGCTAGCATTAATATTAAGTATTCAAATTATCTGTTGCATGAAGTAATTTTCCAGGCACATTTGTCCCATAATTTTTATTTCCTTCTATCTGGTTTCTCCATCACCTGTGGCTGTAAATATGAGGATGTAAAGTATTGCCAGGCTTGCACTGGCCCTGATCAATATTCAGATGCCAGGACACACCCAAATAGCCAAAGGTCACATTCCCCTTCCCTCTGAGAAGGCATTTTCCTAAAGTAACACAGCAGACTTCAGGAACTGATTTAAGTGGAGGATCAAACATAGATCATGTTGCTTAAAGAGCCTGCGCATTCACTGTACTCCATGAATCTTCTTTGAATTAATTTAGTTGAAGCAGCCCAAGCTTTACATTACAATTGCATCTGACTGCAGTTTAAAAGACAAAGTATGAACATGAATGAACTGTAAGTAAATTGGAACTAAGAGTATGCTATGAATGGTGGACTTGATAGCTGAATGGATAATGCATCACACTTCTCTCAGTCCCCAGCTAATTAACAATATTACCCACCAATCTCAATTATTTAACACGTGATAGTACAAGCAACAGGATAAAATTAGCATTTTTTTCAAAAAATACAAGAGGTAGCTAAATAAAGGCATTTTGTAGCATTAGGAAGATACACTCAAACATTTGAAAAACATCCAAGGTCATTAAATTTCATAAATATTAATCTCCTCAGTCTGCCACCAATGGCATTTTGAATAAAACCGAACATAACAGTTAATGAAATCAGCGATTCTAAGATTCAGATTCTAATAAGTTCCCATTTTATCCCTACTGCTCCTCTTTTGATTCCTTGATTCTCTAAATTTAATTCTCCAAAGTTAAAAACGTGTTGAAAGAAGGTTAATAATTCCTCTTACATAAAACCATCCTAAAAAATATTTGCAATGCCCTCATAAAAGGAAGCATTGCAATTAGCCAAGATACTGGCCTGAAGACACTGTTTGAAAGTTATTCTTGAAAATTCTGATCTGCTGGGTTAACGTGAAAATAGCTATTCATTTTTTGCCTCAGCGTAGAATCGCAGTACAGGAGGCCATTCAACTTATTAATGTCTGTACTAGTCCTTTTTAGAGAGTCATCACATTAGTCTCACTCCCTTAATCTTCCCCTGTAGCTGCGCAAATTTTTCATTTTAATGTTACATTGAAATACTGAATACTGCAAATTAGGGTTACACTAGACTTGCATCAAGTGCCTTTTATTTTCAAAATGGTTACTGTATGTACATTCTGAAAGCCAAATATTCCAGGATTTGCTACATCTCATTCAGTAAACCTTCATTTATTTCCACCCTCACTTGGGATCCTGCATAACTTTAGTTCATTTTCTGTTGTTGGGCTTCCTACTTCACTTGAGTATAATGTTCCTTTTTTGTTGACAGAGTAAATGTGCCCTAATCCTACATTCTGCTTTTGTTGGCAGCCTACACACTCTGAGGTGGCTAACATAGGGTCGCAGTGCCTCATATATCCCAGCCAAACTGCGGGGGAGATTGATGTGTTACAGTTCACATCGAGGAAACCCTCCAGTGTCCTGCGGCTGCTGATAACTGAAGTGGTTGGCGGTGGATAACTGCTCATCAGTACCTAACATACATGGGGAGTACAGCATCCAACTTTGGGTATAGACATTTCTTGCAGTTTAATCTTCTGAGGGAGTGCTTTTGCATTCTATGCCTCTACTTATAAAGCCAAGGGTGCCTCATACATTCGTTTCCAAAGCAGCCTAAATAACTTCTGCTGCCTTGAAAGATTGTTTATGCAAATAACCCAGTCTCTCTATTCCCACACCTTGTAAAAGAGTACCACTTAATTTATATTGCCTCTCCTGACTCTTTCTACCAAAATGTATCATTTTATATTGTTCAGCATTAAATTTCATCTTGCCATGTGCCTGCCCATTTCACCAATTTGTCCATGGCTTCCTGAAGACTGTTATTGTCTTCCTGCTTATTATATTACAACATTTTGTGTCATCTGAAACTTTGAAATTATGTCCTGCTTACCCAAGTCCAGGTTATTATATGCACCAAAAAGATCTGTGTCCTTAATACTGACCATTGGGAAATACCACTTTTTACGTCCCTCCAATGTGAAAGACAACTGTTCATCATCACTCTTCTGACAGTCCCTTGATCAATTTTGTATCCATGCCTTCACTGCTAATCTCTTGCATTTCCTTTCCATAGGATATTGATTCTTGCAGACATATAGGGCCCTATATTTTGATTCTAAGTGCTGGGTGGACTTGAAACAGAGTGTTTCAGATCCGACTTTTTGACCTGTTCTCAGATGCCTGAAAAAAAAATCAGCAATTCCGAATCGTGCTGCAAAACCTGTGGGCGGGGCTTAACTTGCTCAAAACCCTACAGCTCCAATTGAAGCCTCCAACTGCACATGCGCAGAAAACAAATGATAGAATGCTGCACCCCTGCCACATCGCTCTGAGATTAGATAATACCCCTCCCTGGCCCCCACAGACTTTGCCCCATCCTCCCAACATTACTGACCACCTTATCCTTCCACATCCTCTGCCATCCAGACTGATCATGGCCCTCCCAACCCCCTCCCCCCACCCACTTTCCCCCCTCATTGATTACAGCAGAGTGGCAGTGGACACCCCCTTCCCCTCACTAATCACAGACAGAGTGGCAATGGACCACCCCCCCACAAACTCAAGAAGAGAGCCATCGGACCCACCTTCTCCCCCACCCACACCAATCTCAAAGTGAGAGTCGCTGGACACTCGGCTCTTACCTCCTCACTAACTGGAGCACCCGTGCTGGACTTTTATGGAGCATGTCTGTTTCGTGCTGATTCTGAATGGTAAACGGGGAATTGCCAGTAAGGTTGGGTGTGTAGCCCATTATGTCAATTTAAATGCATACAAATGCATTTAAATGGCTGTTGCACCCATTTTGGGCACGGTCCTGACAAAGGGAAACTGGCACAGAGGCAGGTACAGATTGCACTACTTGCCTCCTGCCCAATTTACCAAGATTTGCACCTGAAAATGAATACAATTTGATGGGAAAATCAGGCCCATAGATTCATGCGTAGCAGGAACACGGCAATACTTTACCCAGGTAGCCAGTCTTCATATTAATATCAAGATAGGCAGTCAGTGTTGACATGTCATTTGCCTGTGGAGGACAATGTAGCTGAACCAACGTGCCCTCAATGAATATCCAGACAAAAGCACTTTCCAGAGCAGTACCCTGGATACAGATTACAGCAGGATCTCTGGATAATTTATTTCCTTCTTAGCCTGTGGCAACCAGGCTAACTGTGCAAATGCTATATTCTCAGAAACCCGAAGTACTTCATCCAGCACATGCACACACTGTCCACCAATTCTGGTTTCTTTAAAATGAAAGTAATTTTACAAGGTACTAATTTTCAAAAAGAATGAACATTTTTTCAAAGTTCTAACCTTTCCCCCTCCAGGAAGTGCAGATGATTGAATACATAAATTTAGGTTAAGCTCATTGAAATGACAGATTGTAATATATAACTTCTTTCAAGTGCTCTTCTTAAATTCAACATGAATATATCAGTGAACAACAATCCAGCTATCTAATATCTCACTGGTATTATTCTGCTGAGTCTCTGTCATTACTAATATGAACAATGACAAATGGTAAATTGCATTATAGGAGAAAATAGGTGGAAATGCTCACCAGAAAGTCTTTTGTGAGATTTATTACTGCTCTTAGTGCCATTTTGGTGTTTCTTGTCTATTGCAGGAGGCACTATTGCTTTCCCATTCAGAATCTTCTCAGGTGAAGGTGGCACAGGCTTTGATGTTGTTGATACCAATGCAGATTTAACCAAAGCTGCAGAAGATGTGGAGGATGAAGAGGCAGAGGAAGTGGTGGAGGTGGTAGTGGTAGTGGAACTCATTTTAACATTGGCACCATCTGCTTTCACCAGGTTAGGGATCTTCTCAAGGCTGACTACTGGGACAGGAACACTGCAAGAGAAAGTCCCATTAGTTAGAACTGGTCCATGCCATGGCCTTGTGTTAACCCTTTCACAGCACAAACAGAAAACTAAATTTAGAGGTGAACAATCTGCTCCAGACACTATTTGTCCAATATTTATAATACTCTGGCTGCATTACATTTTTATAACAGAATAATACAATTTTACATCTTCATATTTTGTGAATGAAATGGCTGCATCAAGAGTTTTAGCAAATCGAAGAGCAGGAAATAAAATCTTCTGCGATTTAATAATAAGCAATAAAATAATTGAGACACAATCTTTAAGGCACCTGAAATTTTGTAGTTCTAAGCCCTTCCACATAATAGCAAGTGAAAGGGCTAAAGGGACAGTATTTGTTTTCTGGTGCTACTAAGTTTGACCTCAAAAGTTTAACTAAAACAATAATTAACATACTCATAATTATCTTAATGCATACACAAATTGGGTTAAATATTTCATTTTTTACATAGTTGCATATCAAAATGATGAGGACTGATAGAATATTCAAATTGCACTGTTATAAATAAATTGTCCGTCCTCCCCAGTGGCTCATCTAGCCAGTTCACTTTGCATTGTGGCACCGTGGCACAGTAGTTAGCACTGTTGCCTTACAAATCCAGGGACCCAAGTTCAATTCCAGCCTCGGGCAACTGTGTGTGTGGATGTTGCACGTTCTCCCTGTGTCTGCATGGGTTTCTTCCGGGTGCTCCCGTTTCCTCCTACAGTCCAAAGATGTGCAGGTTAGGTGGATTGGCGATGCTCAATTACCTCTTAGTGTCAGGGAGATTAACAGGGTAAAAACGTAGGATTATGGGGATAGGGCCTGGGTCAGACTGTCGTTGGTGCAAGCTCGATTTGCCGAATGGCTTCTTTCTTCTGCACTGTAGGGATTCTATGAGCAGTACTTTTGAGGTGATCATTGCTGCAACAGCCAATCTCTGCCAGAGTGTAGTGGAGATATTATATTCAGCCTCAACATCCCCTACGTTGGTGTAAGGAGATGAAAGAAGTGGGGGCAAAAATTACTGGCTAGGGTTTCCATTGCTGATTTCAGTAATTTCTGCTACAGCTATATATTACTCAATCCAGCTTAGCTGTACTGGTTTCCATGGCGCAACCTCCTTTTGACACTCACTGTCCAATTTTATTCATGATGAACGATCGATGGAATGAACTATGACTGCACTGTCTCCACCACCAAAACAGAGTAAAGGAGATGGACATGAAATAAGTCAATCTTGTGGCAAAAGTCAGCATTCCAAAAACAATGCCCTTAAACATTCAGGATTACCAATCAGCATCTGAGCAAGGCAGTAAAATAAGTTCACACAGAACTGGAGGCACGCAGTCAGATGGTGCTGTAAACTGAATTAATGATGTGAAATTCCTACAATTGGTCACCAACAATGCAACAAACTAAAGGGATGGCAGACACCACCGAACTTCTTAACAACTGCAGTGAAGAAGCAGACACTTCCTCCTAAATTAGCATAAAGCAAACATAAACATACAGTAGAGATATTACATTATCTAGCAGTCAGATCACTCAAAAAGCTTGCCTGAATGTTTAAAACTGAAGTGGGGAGGGAAGCAGAATAAAATCTGACTGCTGGCTGTAAATTAAACTGACCTTATACTTTCTAATGAGACTGGTGTGACTGAACTTACTGATGTCAGCTGACAAAAAAGTCTGCTCTTGTTTACAGCTAAAAAGTCTACATTGAAACAACTATGGAAAACTCAGTTGCTGTTACTTTTCTGGATACAGACCTTGTCTGATGTTAGAAAAAGATCCATAGAGGCCAACAACATAAAAACTGGACAACTAATCTGTAGAGATGATCCCCCATGCAGCCTGAGGAAAGGCTGCCGAGTGGCAACCAGCCTTATTTACCTTTGCCTCGGCACTACAAGGATCCATTATGTGAGGAGCAGCTCCAAGGCATCAATTCACTGATATTATTACTGGCAAAGCTTCAGAAAGAGGCAGTGCCATCATATAGTTTTTACAAAGCAGCAAATTTTAGATCAGCAGGGGAGTGGGTAAAAGCTGCTTGTAACGAGACTGGGGAATGATGGTCATGTGAATGGAACTAAGCGATGACCAGATTGAAATATGTCCCTAGGTACAGCAACATCACATTTACATTACATCAAAACCCGACCTGGTCCAAGATTCAAGAAATATTGTCAAATCAAAACAAACAGACCAATAATATGAAAGAACACTTAAACCTTATGAAATATTCATTTAAGTATCTCTATCATTCTGCAGTTTTGTAATACGAAAAAACTTGCATTTATATAGCACGTTTCAAAACCACTGCATGTGTCAAGTGTTTAACAGCCAATGAAGTCTTTTTGAGGTCTAGTTACTGTTGTAATGTGGAACTACGCAGCCAATTAGCACACAGCAAACTCCTACAAACAGCAGTATGTCACTAACAAAATAATATTTTTTGTGATGTTGGTTAAGGAATAAATATTGGCTAGGATGTTGGAGATAACTCCCCTGCTCTTCTTTGAAATGGTGTCATTGGATCTTTCACATCTTCCTGAGCAGGCAGATGGGTTTACACTCACAACCAAGCTGGAGTGACTACCTTTATATTTATGCTCAGGCCCTGTAGTTGAACTCAGAAGAAACCCTGTGACAAACCCAGGAGGAGGACTGGAGCAGTATGAATCATAACATCAGCATGGACCTATTACGGCCAAACGGCCTGTTTCTGTACTATTAATACATTGTTATTCTATGTAGCTGTTACCCAAAATTCAACCCCCAAAAGATTCCTGTTTCCTCATTCTCCCCCTCCCACATTTCATACTTCCTGCTTTCTCCACCCCTCCCTTCTGCTCTTCATCCCTCTCTTTCCTCCCTTGGTTCAAATGTGCGCTTATGCTTTGCCTCCATGACCTTTAAATTGAAAAATTCTATGTCAATTCGCCTGTGCACTACATAATTGTAATCCTGTGACATTAGGTGCTGTTGCATTACCAGGATTCCAAAATGCATTTCCATTGAAATTCTATTTCAATAACTCTCACTTTTAACATCCAAAGTATGTGTGCAAACAAAATGAAATAGGATTGAAGAAATTATATATTTCACATTAACACAAATTGAAATTAATTGAACTGTCTTTTATTGACTTGATTAAAATTTAAAGCCTCTGTCTCCCCCAAAACTTAGAAGAGAGCACGAAGTGGTTGTAATTAATCAGGTGAATACCTTATTTTAGTTTAATATTTATCAGATAAATACCACACTAAGTTATCTCAGTTTTGTCTAAACAGTCTGAAGGTATTGCTCACACTAGTATATTTTTTCTGCAATGGGTTCAGGGAAATTTACTGGTACGTTTATTGTTTGTCTTCTGTACTATAAATAAATCTTACAGAACTATTCATAAAAATAAACCAAAAGAGAAAATACTGGAAAATCTCAGCAGGTCTGGCAGCACCTGTAAGGAGAGAAAAGAGCTGATGTTTCAAGTCCAGACAACCCTTTGACAAAGCTGAAAGTTTCAGATTCCAGCATCGGCAATAATTTGCTTTTAGTCATAAAAATAGGTGCTAGTGGCTTACAACTAAGAAGAAAATTAATAAACATCAAATGAGATTAAAGACCTAGATAAATCTCCACTAATAATATGTATAAAATATGTACAACAGATTTTCATCATAAGAAAATAATACTGCCTTAATTAACCTTAATCTGCATACTTCATTCAGCTCCTATTCATGTAGAGAGAGAGAGATTGAGAGAAGTAGCCAAATACAATATGGAATGCAATCATTCTTGTGCTGCTAGAACAACAGACATGTGGTGGAAAGTATTCAGTCAGGGTTGAAAAGTGAAGACATGGGAGTTGATGGATTGATTTTCTGAAGTCATGAAACAAGTTATGTAGAAGGTTCCCTCAGACGATTAAGCAAGGTGAAACTTATGTAAGAGTAAACCTTTTCAGGCAAATAGTGTTCATCCCATTGCTGCTGTTTTAAGTTTGTAACTACTTTTACTGGTTATGTCAATAATAATTATTATAATAAGAGCAGACTTTCATCTCTAATGAGTATCATAAAGTCGACTACTACTACTACTTTGTTCACATTGTAAGATTACACTTCAAAACTACAGCATATTTGCTGACAGAAGTATGAACTGAAAGGTTTTCCAGCAAGTTTGATGTTCTAGTTTAGATGATACAGGCAAGGAAATATGGCACACTAAAATTGATAAAATTATACAAATTACAGCACAAGGAGGGCCATTGGCCCCATCATACCTGTGCTGGTGCTAGCTCTTCAACCAGAGCTACATCCCTGCTCTTTGCCCATATCCTTTTATAGAATGGGGTTAGGATTAGAAACAGGAAACAGCAAAACTTGAGTCACAGCCTCTGGAGAATAAAACAAATGCAAACAAGGCAGGAAAATGACAACTCGAACATAAACAGATCACTAGCTCTGCACCTATTTACCTACTAGATATTAAATTTTTCATGTAGGACATGCTTCACAGAAAACCCATTTAAGTACCTGCAGTGCCTGTTACTCCTGTAGTTGATGATATGATAGGGATTTTCAATGTTAAATATGGCAGATTGTTAGGCACACAAAAGTTGCTGTTATATAATTAGCTTTTTTTTCAGTAACTGAAGGTGGAAGCTGTTAGGGCAAGCGCAGGGCATTAGGGAAGAGTGAGGGGAGGGATGGAGGAGGAGAAAGGAATGAAGCATATGATTGGAGGTGTGGATAGGGAAGGCCAGCCATGTTTCTCCCCCCAGTCCTCCCCCAAATGCCTCTTTTCTTGCTACACCACCCACCACCTTACACCTGAAAGAAAATAAGACAAGACAGAAAGATTATCATAAAGGCACATTTAGGAAAGAGAAGCAGCAGAAAGAGAGAGGTGTGGTAGCAAGAGAAACAAAGAAAATCAATAACACAAAGAAATTTTCTGACAACCATTTGATCTTCACCACCTGGGTGGTAAACTAGCATAGCAGATCACCTGTCCTTTACTAAACTTGCCTGACTCATTTCGTAAGGACATTAACCCTGCAAGATTACTGCCCAGATGATGGTTATCAAAATCTTTGTTCCTTTGTGCAACACAACAGGAGACCGATGAGTTAACATATCAAAAATGCTACATGCTTTCTTGTAGATAATACAGTTCAGGTGTCAAACTTTGTTACAGAAGCATAACACTGGCTCTTTAAGTTACAGCCTGACAAAGACAAGTGCATCCCATTTAGACTCATTAGCAAACAGCAAATATATTTTGAGAGTTCAGGTGGAGCTTACTATTAGCCATTACTGGCTCTCTGATTTTAAACACACTCTGCCTTAACAACAGGTATCTCTGTGCACTGCATGATATGAAGGTTTGGTCATTATAAAATGGGACCATCATTAAATTTTTGAGCAATGCCACAGATGATCTACCCAATATAATTTTAAAAAAGGTACATATTTTGAGCACTTCGTGTTTGTTACATATGCACAGTGACTAGGGCAAAGATTGATGCCATACTTTATTTTTCAAAAGCAAACCCTAAAGAAACAGACACTCGTTTATGAATAAACTTCCCTAGAATATGTAAGATTTGAGCCACATGCCACCAAGTTCTCAATTAATTAAAAATCAGGCTTCCAAACCTCTTCTATAAATTCACTCACTGTTCATTTGGCACTTACAATCTAGTAGCAGACTACATTGCTGTATTTTACCTGGTGCAATGTTCCGTACTTGTGAAACAGCATATTCTTGCATCAGGAGTAAACTGGCAGTAAAATCATGGCAGATATGTATAATATACTTGCTACATTCAACACAATTTTATGGGACATACATAAGAAAGATGTTATCATGATGTCTCAATGAATCTGATTAACTCAAATTTCATGCTTATATCACTGCGATGAATTGGAGCTAAATACATTTACAAACCTACCGGTCATTTAAGCTCAAAAATGTATTAGTTGAAAATGAAACTGGCAACAACAGCTGCCAATAAAGGATGACAGAAAAGATTTTATGGAAACCCTTTTTTGTTAAAATTCACTATTTCAGAGTTAATGTACATTCTTTCGTTTAATATCGACACAGAGTTCGAATTCTTTTTTAAGATAACTTTCATGGGAATTCAACAAAGCTTACTAAATTCTAACCTTTCAATTACTGCATGTGCCATAACACATACTGGATAAATAAAAATTAATTCAAAAGTTTATACAACATATTTTGCAAAATATTCCTATAAGAGCTTTATTTATTTTGTTTGTTTGTTTGAGAACTCAAAATGCTAGTTTTTGGAAGTAATACAAAGAAATTATGGCACAGAAACAGGTCATCCAAGTCCCTTGATCTGTTCCAAGTATTTAGTCTCCACACAGGGAGGTGGGGTAGAAAGGAGTTAACAATTCACTTCGGATTACAGTAGTAATAACAAACTTCATAGTCAAGGATTGGAAGCTACAGTTTGCAGTCCAGACAGATGGATGCTCTGGTAACTGCTGGATAAGGACGTTTCAGAAACACTGATAATCATTATAGAAGGAGATAAGAGGAGCCACAGCGGGGAGTCAACAATATTAAGAAAGAAGAGGCTGGAAGTACTACAAAAGAAGTCCAGGAAGTTAGAAAGCAGTGTCAAAAACCAAATTTCAAGGGTTGCAATCTCTGGGTTATGCTCTCTGTCATGTGCTAGATTAGGGAAGCATAAAACAATTAGGGATATCAGCATGTGGCTAAAGCAGTAAGGTCAGGAAGATGGCTTCTGTTTTATTGACACCAGTTTCGGGGAAGATGGTAGCTGTTCTAGTCAGATAGGCTACATCTCAATAGGAAGGGAGGTAATGAAATATTGAAAATGAAGTCTCATTTGAACAAGGGAGCAATTGGCAGGGGAAATAAAAGCATTCAAAGGAAGCAACCTAGATGCAAACGAAACAAAAATACAAATTACAAAAAATTAGCAAAAGTAACATGCAGAGGGGATAACAAAATATTATAAAACTCAGGTGAAAGGTAAATATGAAAAGACAAAGAAGAAGGTTGTGTACTACGTTGCTTAAAGGTGTGGGAAATAAACTGGAGAATTAGAAGCAATGTTATAGCAGGGAAATATAGATACAATAGCAACAACCTATGTCTTACTAAGGAAATTAAAAATATTAAATAATATTTTTAAGGAGGGAAGAAAGAGATAGGAAGAAAAAATGGTAAAACTGATGAAAATAAATGTGTTGTTTAAAGAATGGGAAAAATCAAAATAGTAGGTCAGAGACTAAAGGACTGTTTTTTCTATTGGAATTGTACTAAAAAGCCCCTAATTTTGGGAGGGAAATAGATAAGCAGATCTATAGACAGATTAGAGAAATTACATGACAAAGAATGTCCAGCACACGAACAGTCCATTCACCCCCAAATGCTCCATGTTGGTGTATTTGCTCCATACAAATCCTCAACTCACTCATCTATATCCTTCTATTCCTTTCTCCATCATGTACTTCCTAGTTTCCCTATAAATGCACCTCTGTTATTCACCTCAAATATGCAATGCGGCAGTGAGTTCCACATTCTAACTACTCTCCAACTAATAAATTTTCTCTCGAGTTCCTAATTGGATCTTTGTGATGGTTTTATACACAAGGCTGCTACTTCTGGAATCTGGGAGATGTAAAAATACCTTCTCTACGTCCATCCCATCAGACCCCTTTGATTTTGAAGTCTTTGATTATGTCAGCCCCTCAGCCTTTGGTTTGCAAGAGAAAAACGCCCAAATCTCTTTAGTCACTCTTGATTATTAATCAAATGCACCTTATTACTAAGTTACTGCTCTAAGAGATTTCAATTATTGATTCTTGATTGGGACCGGGAGGGAGTAAATGTAGAAGAATTCTTGAAATGTTAGTTTCGTCGAGCAGTAGGTTCATGTGCATGTAAGGAGAAAAGTATCATTACAGCTCGTTACAAGTAACCAAAGATGAGCTGAATCTAGAAAGGAAAAAAGTGAGCACAAACACAACGGTGCTAGTTTGGAATAGGGTAGATTTTACTAAGAACAGTAAGCTAGAACTAGAAAGAGAAACTATTACACTGGACTTGAGATCAATAATGGGAAATGTGTTTAAAAAAGACTACAATGTTGTATCATTGAAGTCTCCCACCCAGACTACATTCTGTGCTCTTTCCACCCTCAATGCTTCTTCCAATTGGTATTCAACATGAAGGAGTACAGATTCATCAGGTGAGGGAAGGCAGTTTTCACTAGTTTTACCATTTTTATCTTACTTCTTTCTTCCTCTTAATAAATGTGGAGCAGTGGTGTAGTGGTAATATGATTGATTAGTAAAGGACACAACCTCAAATCAAAGCAGGGCAGCTGGTAAGAATTTAAATTCAGTTAATGAATCAAGAATTGGAAAAACTGGTCTCAGTAATGGTGACCATGAAACTACTGTCCACTGAGGTAGAAACACATCTGGTTCACTAATATCCTTTAGGGAAGGAAATCTAGCCGGTTTTGTCTGGTCCATATGTGACTCCAGACCCATAGCAATGTGGCTGACCCTCAAATGCCTCCTCAGTTGTATCAAACCTCAACAGAAAAGAATAAAGAATGAAATCGATGAATCAATGGGCATCGACCTAAGAAAATGACAATGGCACATCAGCATAGTCGACCCTGCAAAAAGCTCCTTACGTACATCTGGGACCTTAAGCCAAAATTGGGAGAGTTGTCTCACAGACCATTCAAGCAACAGCCTGACACTGTCATACTCAGAATCATATTTTACAAATACTTCCTCAGACACCATCAATACCACCCCTTGGGCATAGCTTGTCCAACCCGAGGGCAGACCCAGCACAGGTGGCATACAGCAGAAAGGAATTGCCCTGAAAGGCCTCAACTCTGGATCACATGAAGTCTCATGGCACGAGGTCAACCATGGGCAAGGAAACCGCCTGCTAATAACCACATGCCACCCCACCTCAGTTGATGAATCAATACTCCTCCACGTTGAACACCAATTGGAAAAAGCACTGAGGGTGATAAGAGCATAGAATGTAATCTGGGTGGGGGTCTTCAATGTCCACCACCAAGAGTGGCTCAAAACATTATTACTAACCATACTGGTCAAGTCCGAAAAGACATAAAAGTATCGATAGAAGTGACCACCACACAGTTCTTACACAGACAAAGTCTTGTCTTCACACTGAAGATACCCTCCATCATGTTGTGCGACATTATTGCCAGGCTAAATGGGATACATTTCAAACAGATTTAGTGACTCAAAATGGGGCATCCATGAGGTGCGGTCAGCTGTCAGCAACAGCAGAATTGTGCTCAACCACAATCGGTAACATCATGGCATGGCATACTTCCCCATTCTACCATTATGATCAAGCCAGGGATCAACCCTAGTTCAACGAAGAGTGCAGGAGGGCATGTCTGGAGCAGCACCAGGGATACCTAAAATAAGGTGTCAACCTGGTGACGCGACAACACAGGAATACTTACATGCCAAACAACAGAAGCAGCAAGTGATAGACAGAGCTAAAAGATCCTACTACCAAGAGATCAAAGCTTTGCAGCCCTACTTACATTCAGTGGTGAATGGCAGTGGATAATTAAACAACTAAGAGGAGGAGAGTCCACAAATATCCCAATCCTCAACAATGCAGAGTCCAACATACCAATGCAAAAGACGAGGCTGAAGTATTTGCAACCATCTTCAGCCAGAAGTGTCAGGTGGCCTATCCATCTTGGCCTCCTCCAAAGATCCTCAGCATCCTCTAAAAATTTGCAGATTAGGTTGATTGGAAAAGTTTAAAATTAGAAAAGACTGATCAGGAGATACCAGGAAGAAACTCTTTCCCCCAAGGTAGAGACCATTTCAACATTTACAAATAATTTTTATATTGATAATTAAAGGAAAGGCAAATATAAGAGCCTTAGGACCAGTGGCCAAATTGATTTACAACTACTGATCACGTGGAGGATAAACAGCTGCATTTGCTGCCAATGCACAGCACCTGCAGTTGTATAACAGGCTCAGGTTAAGAGATGCAATATTTATAGGGGGCGATGTGCAATAGGGTGCATGTGTGGCAATTATTGGCCTTAGGAGGAGAGAATTGTTGTGAATTTCTAGTATGGACTGACAGTGATCTTTTACAGAGCATTATAAGGGAAGGATTTTCAGATGGGAATCTAAAATCTTTGTCTTATGGGATATTTGACAGCAATCATATTGGTCAATGTATCTAAACTTAGTCTCACCATCCCAGTAAAGCTTGTCCATGTTGCCTTGTCATAACACTCTCAGAAACCAACAATCCACCTACGCCACTGGAATAGAGCAACGGAGATTAGAAACACTTGCCTACATGATTGCTGTAAAGTATCCCAAAAGGAAAGAATTTAATTTCCTGTCTGCAAATTCTTCTCTCCTCCTTCCTGCCGCTTAGTTCCAGAACGCAAGCTCCAGCAGTGACATCATTGGATTTCTGCATATGTGTAGACCAGTGAGTGTGCACAGATGGGCATTGGTGGCCATTTTGTGTGATAATACTGCCTGGTCAGGGGAGACAATGAGGATAAACACAGACTGTTTGATGTAATTTTTAGGTAAATCTATATGGCGAGGATATAGGGTAATTCCCTTACCCCTTTTCTGCAATCTCTGTTATGTTGTTGCGGCAAAGCATCAACTAGAAGTCAAAGTAGAAGGTGTGGGGGTTTGAGGAGGGGGTGGTAGTGTGTAGAGATGAGGGTTCTGTAAAGAAAGGAAGAAGTGATGGAGAGAGTCGCCAACAGGCTGCCATTAATGCTTGTGAACCGTCAGTTGAAGAATGGTATGATTGGGGGTGTTGGACCAGCTCACCTATCCTTCCTTTAGATCGCAGGAGGAGCATGTTCTAGTGAGACCTCAAGGGAACAAAGAGGACAATATACCTTTAAAAAATAAAGAGAAATTAAGATTTTTTTCATGCAAAGTGAAAGATAAGAGAAAGAAAATATTTTCAGTTTCCCTACATTATTTTTTAAAACTGCCTCCTGCCCTCATGAAATAATCATGAATTGAAAGACTCCATCAACCCAGAAAACACATCTTTTATCCAAACTGAACAAAAATCTACAATCAGGCTTGGAAACCATTACCCAACAATGATCTTCAAAAAAAAAAGCACCACAAAAAACCAAACAGCTCCACTGAAGATTACAGGTTGTACTAGACTGAGCAGAGGCTGTTGTCTTCGTACAATGCAGCCCCTGCTGAATTTGTAGCAGCCACTGCAAAAATAGTGAAGCCCAGCTCCAGCTGCACTAAAAGAAACTTCTCATTTACTACGCTTAACAAACTAATTATGTGAAAATCAATGATGAGTTGCTGCTCTCTCCGAGGCCCACTAAGATGTTATAGGTCCTGTAACCAATGATAATTCCACAACGGTAAAAAGCAGTTAAACAATCATAATTAATGATACATGTGGAGGCTAACCCCCTCACTCAAGACTGCTTTCTTCGTCTTTGACTGGGCACTTCCTTGGAGGACCTGAATTTGATTTTGAACTTAATTGTACTTGTAAAGTGATTTGAATTCTGTCAGTGCTAAGCTTGAGAAAAAAGGGCAAGAAATGTTGGCATAAATAGGTCTACTATGTAAAGACAGAAAAGACATGGCAATTACGAACAAATTCAATATGCAATAAAAGTTTCTAGGAACGGAATGAATATGGTGGTCCATTTATGATACTAATCTGTTTACAGTCAGCACGGTTCTGGATGTGTTAATTTTCACTGCACTTACATTGCAGGGCAGATTATACAACTCAGAATCACAGAATTGTTACAGTGCAGAACGTTTGGCCCATAATGTCAGCACCCGCTCTCCGAGTAAGCGGTTTATCATTCCATTTACTGGTCTTCTCCATAAAACCCAGCACTTCCTTTTTTTCAGTTAACAGTCTTCTGAATGCTTCAATGAACCTGCCTCCAGCACATTCTCAAGCCGTGCATTCCAAACAACAACCATTCGCTGTGTGAAAGCGTTCTTCCTCATGTCGCTTTTGCTAATTACTTCAAATCTATGCTCTATCCTTCTCGATCCTTTAACAAATGGGAACAGTTCCTGCTTATCTATTCTGTCCAGGCTACTCATTATTTGAACACCTCTATCAAATCTCCTTATGGCCTTCTCTCTTCCAAAGAAAACAGTCCTAGCCTCTCCAATCTATCTTCGTAACCCAAGCTCCATTGTTATGAATCTTTTCTGCACTCTCTTCGATGCCTTGCTGAGAATGAAGTACCCAGAACTTTGTATAATAGTCCAATTGAAGTCTCATACAAATTCAACATAATCTGTGTGTTCTGGTAATTTATGCTGTAATTAATGAAGCCTGGGGGAGTTGCACAACTGGTTAAGGAGGATATCACAGCTGTACTCTGGGGGGACACTTTGGAGGGCTCATACAGTGAGGCAATATGGGTAGAGCTCAACAACAGGAAAGGTGTAGTCACGATGTTGGGAGTTTACTATAGGCCACCAACAACCAGCGAGAGACAGAGGAACAGACATGTAGCCAGATTTTGGCAAGGTGTAAAAGTAACAAGGTTGTTTTGGTGGGAGATTTTTACTTGCCCTATATTGACTGGGACTCAGTACTAGGGACATGGATGGGGCAGAGTTTGTAAAGAGCATCCAGGAGGAGTTCTTAAAACACTATGTAGATAGTCCAACTAGGGAAGGGGTCGTACTGGACCTGGTACTGGGGAATGAGCCCGGCTAGGTGGTCGATGTGTCAGTAGGGAAGCAGTTCAGGAAAAGTAACCACAATTCAGTAGGCTTTAAGGTACTGATGGATAAAGGTAAGTGTAGTCCCCAAGTTAAGGTACGAATTTGGGGGGGAGGGGGGGTGGGAAGAGAGAGAAAGAGAGAGAGAGAGAGAGAGAGAGAGACTGAAGAATGTAGATTGGGGGCGGATTTTTGGGCGCAAATCACTATCTGGCACGTGAGAGGCTTTCAAGTGTAAGTTGATAGGGATTCAAGACCGGCACATTCCTGTAAGGAAGAAGGATAAGTATGGCAAGTTCTGGGAACCTTGGATAACGAGAGATATTGTGAACCTAGTCAAAGAGGAAAAGGAAGCATTTGTCAATGCTAGGAGGCTGGGAACACATGAAGCAAGTGTGGAATACAAGTAGAAAGAAACTTAAGCAAGGAGTAAGGAGGGCTAAAAGGGGTCACGAGAAAGCACTGGCCAGCAGGATTAAGGAAAATGCCGAGACTTTTTATAAAGAGCAAGAGGGTAGCCAGGGAGTGAGTTGGCCCACTCAAGAACAAGGGAGGGAATCTATGCCTGGAGCCAGAGGAAATGGACGAGGTATTAAATGAGTACTTTGCATCAGTATTCACCAAAGAGAAGGACTTAGTGGATGATGAGTCTGGGAAAAGGTGTGTAGATAGTTTGAGTCATGTTGAGATCAAAAAGGAGGTGGTATTGGGGTTCTTGAGAAACATTAAGGTCGACAAATCCCCAGGGCCTGATGGGGTATACCCCAGAATACTGAGAGGGGTAAGGGAGGAAATTGCTGGGCCTTGAGAGAAATCTTTGTATCCTCACTGGCTACAGGGGAGGTCCCAGAAGATTGGAGAATAGCCAATGTTGTTCCTTTGTTTAAGAAGGATAGCAAGAATAATCTAGGTAATTACAGGCTGGTGAGCCTTACATCAGCGATAGGGAAATTATTGGAGAGGATTCTTCGAGACAGGATTTATTCCCACTTGGAAATGAGTGGACACATCAGTGAGAGGCAACATGGTTTTGTGAAGGGGGGTTGTGTCTCACGAACTTGATCAAGTTTTTCGAGGGAGTGATGAAGATGATTGATGAGGGTAGGACAGTGGATGTTGTCTGCATGGACTTCAGTAAGGCCTTTGACAAGGTTCTCACGGCAGACTGGTACAGAAGATGAAGTTGCATGGGATCAGAGGTGAGCTGGCAATGTGGATACAAAACTTGCTCGGTCAAAGAAGATAGAGGGTAGCACTGGAAGGGTGTGTTTCTGAATGGAGAACTGTGACAAGTGGCATTCAGTCAGGGATCAATGCCGAGACCTTTGCTCTTTGTAATATATATATAAGTGATCTGCAGGAAAATGTAATTGGCTTAATTAGTAAGTTTGCAGATGACATAAAGGTTGGTGGATTTGCGGACAGCGATGAGGATACAGCAGGGTATAGATCAGTTAGAAACTTGGGCGGAGAGATGGCAGATGGCGTTTAATCTGGACAAATGTGAGGTAATGCATTTTGCAAGGTCTAATACAGATAGGAAATATACAATAAATGACAGAACCCTTAAGAGTATAGATTGGCAAAGGGATCTAGATGTACAAGTATACAGGTCACTGAAAGTGGCAATGCAGGTGGAGAATGTAATCAAGAAGGCATATGGCATGCTTGCCTTCATCAGCCAGGGCTGAGTTTAAAAACTGGCAAGTCACGTTGCAGCTTTATAGAACCTTAGTTAGGCTGCACTTGGAATATAGTGTTCAATTCTGGTCGCCATGCTACCAGAATGATGTGGAGGCTTTGGAGAGGATACAGGAAAGATTTACCAAGATGTTGCTTGGTATGGAGGGCATTAGCTATGAGGAAAGCTTTGTTCTCACTGGAACGACAGAGGTTGAAGGGTGATCGAATAGACAAGATTATGAGAGGCATGGATAGAGTGGATAGTCAGAAACCTTTTCCCAGGGTGGAAGAGTCAATTACTAGCGGGTACAGCTTTAATGTGCAAGGGGCAAGGTTTAAAACAGATGTACAAGGCAGATTTTTTTTTTACACAGGAAGTAGCTGGTGTTGGGACTCGTTGCCAGGGGAGGTAGTGGAAGCAGATACGGTAATGAGTTTTAAGGGGCATCTCGACAAATACACGAATAGGATAGGAATACAGGGATATGGTCCCGGAAGGGTAGAGGGTTTTAGTTAAGTCAGGCAACATTCGTTTGATCAAACATTTATCAAACATTCATTTGATAAGGTGCCTCATAAAAGGTGCTACAGAAGGTTAGGGTGCACGGAGTTGGGGATAAGGCGTTAGCGTGGATAGAGGATTGGTTGTCTAATAGGAAGCAGAGTTGGTATCAATGGGTGCTAATCTGATTGGTGGTTGGTGACTAGTGGAGCGCCGCAGGGATTGGTGCTGGGGCCTCAGCTATTTACCATTTATACAGATGATCTTGGAGGAAGGGGCTGAGTGTAGCGTGACGAAATTTGCTGATGACATGAAGATGAGTGGAAAAGCAAATTGCATGGAGGGTGTGGAAAGACTGCAGAGGGATCTGGATAGGCTAAGCGAGTGGGCGAAGACCTGGCAGATGTATAATGTTAGCAAGTGTGAGGTTATCCACTTTGGCAGAAATAATAGTAGGAGGGATTATTATTTAAAAGGTGAAAAGCTGCAGTATGCTTTGGTGCACAGGGACCTGGGGGTCCTTGTGCACGAGTCGCAAAAACCCAGTCTGCAGGTACAGCAGGTGATCAAGAAGGCGAATGGAATGCTGGCCTTTATAGCGAGAGGGACAGAATATAAAAGTAGGGAGGTCTTGCTGCAACTGTACAGGGTACTGGTGAGGCCGCAGCTGGAGTAGTGTGTGCAGTTTTGGTCGCTGCACTTGCGCAAGGATATATTGGCCTCGGAGGGAATGCAGAGGAGGTTCACTAGGCTGATACCAGAGATGAGGGCGTTGGACTATGAAGGGAGACTAAATAGACTGGGTCTGTACTCATTGGAGTTTAGAAGGATGAGGGGGGATCTTATAAGATAATGAAAGGGACGGATAGGGTAGAGGTAGAGAGATTCTTCCTGCTTAGAAAGGATAGCAGGACTAGAGGGCACAGCCTCAAGATAAGGGGGGGGGGGGCAGTTTAGATCGGAGTTGAGGAGGAACTTCTTCACGCAAAGGGTGGTGAATCTCTGGAATTCTCTGCCCGTTGAAGTGGTGGAGGTTACGTCGCAAAATATATTTAAGTCACGGGTAGGTAGGTTTTTGATAGACAAGGGAATTAAGGGTTATGGGGAGAAAGCGGGAAAGTGGAACTGATCCACTTCAGATCAGCCATGATCTTACTGAATGGGGGGCAGGCTCGAAGGGCTAGATGGCCTACTCCTGCTCCTATTTCTTATGTTCTTATGTTTAACATGGTTGGTGCAGGCTTGGCAGGCCGAAGAGCCCGTTCCTGTGTTGTAGTTTTCTTTGTTCTTTGTTACTGCATGCTTTATCAACCTGCTCTGCCACTTCCAGTGACTTATGCACATATACACCCATGTCCCTCTGTTCCTACACCCCCTTCTGAGTTGTACTTTTTTTTAAATATTGCTTTTCTATGCTATTCTAAACAAAATGAATCATTCACATTTCTCTGCACTGAACTTCATCTGTACAATGGCTACCTGTCCGCCAACTTGACTATGTCCTTTTGAAGATCTACAGTATCCTCCTTGCAGTTCACAATGCTTCCAAATCTCATGTCATCCGTCAATTTTGAAACAGTGCCCTGCACTTAAAGATCTAGGTCATTAATATATATCGGGAAGATATCCAATCAGGGTTCCAATACTGACCTCCTAGGAAATCCACTAAAAACTTTCCTTCAACCCAAAAAGTAACTATTATTTGCTATTCCTGCCATAAAACTGAAAAGACTGTACAAGACATTTTAGAAGAAACATTTTCAAATCTATCATTTTATGTGGAGATGCGCGTTGATGCCATGGACTTGTGAAAAGCCAAAGCCCCATGTTACTGACAAACTGTCAGAAAGTGAAAATATATTAGAAATACTAATACTCTATTATTATACATTGATATTGCTGTATGGATTTTAGGAAAGCACTTGGTACCACATGAAATGGCTGGTTAACAAAAGTGAAATTGGTTAATAAAGGTGAAGCTCTTAGAATAGGAGATCAGCCAATTGGATAATGTTTGTATTTCAGATTGGAAGGTGGGAGGCAATGTTGTTCCCATGGGTCAATGCTGGGACCACTGCTTTACTTGCTATATTAAATGACTTGGATCTTGGAATACTAAGTAAAATTTCAATATGTACCTATGATAGCAAGCTTGGAGCAATTACAAACAGTGAGGATTTTACAAATTGCCTGCAAAAAGACATAGACGAGCAGAACAGACAGACAATTGGCAGGCAGAATTTAATATAGTGGAATAATGCATTTTGGCAGAAAGGATAGTGAGAGATAAGGGGCAGGATTTTCCAGCTGTGCTTGCCCCAAAACTAGAAAATCCCACCCGAGGTCAATGGACCTTTGCATGGTGACCAATGTGATTCCAGTGGTGGGCGGAGTGGGAAAATTCCTCCCACAGACTTCACGGCACAATTCTAAAGAGTGCAGGAACAGGGGGACCCAGAGTGCATGTGGATCAATCTTTGAAGCTGGCAAGACACATTGAGCAAATGGTTTGCAGAGCACATGGGATCCTGGGCTTCATAAATAGAGATATTGAGTACAGAAGCAGGGAAATTATGCTGAACTTCTGTAAAGCTTTGGTTAGACTCCAATTAAGTATTAAGTCTACTTCTCATCACCAAACATCAGGAAAGATGTGAAGATCTTTGAGAGGGTGTGGAGGAGATTTAATCAAATCCTGTGATGGAATCTTAGTCACAAGGTTAGTTGGGGATGAGGTTGACAAGAAATAACTCTTCCCATCAGCTGATCATGCAGTTGACTAGGGACGCAGATTTAAGATTCTGGGTAGGAGAAGCAGGGAATTTTTTTTATATGGCAAGTAGTAACAACCTGAAACCTGCTGTTCACAAAAGCAATGGAAGCAGAAATTATCACTGATATCAAAAGGATGGAAGGAAATTGAAGAAAATAAATTTAAAAGGCTATTGGGTTCAAGAGGGGGAATGATATGACTGATTGCTCCATGAGCTCCCACTGTGCCACCAATGACTATGACTTTGACTTTCCTTCTATTCTACGAGCTATAACTTTGCTCACAAATGTGGCACACTATCAAATGTCTTTTGGAAGTCCATGTACACCACAACAACAGCACTGCCCTTATCAACCAATCCTCTGTTTCTCTAATAATTCATATCTGTCCATGTTATGATTAATTTTGCCTCAAATTATTGTTTCTAAAAGTTTCTCCACTCCCAAAATTAAACTGGCTGGTGGGTCTTTGTTGGGTTCATCTTTACACCCCTTTAGGAACAAGGGTGTAACATTTGAAATTCTCCAGTCTTCTGGGAGCACCCCTAAGGAAGGCTGGAAAATTATGACCTGCACCCTTGAAATTTCTACTCTCATTTCCCTCAGTATCCTTAGGTGAATCTCATCTAATTCTTGTATTTTCTCAACTTTTCAGTATAGACAGTCCCTCTTTTTATTAATTTTAAATCCTTCTAACATATTAAGTATCTCTTCTTTCACTGTGGCCTGGTAGCATTTCTTGGTAAAGAAGGATGCAAAGTATTAATTTATTACCTCAGATATTCCATCTGCCTCTACGAAACGTCCTTTTTACTCCCTAACTGGCCCTATTCTTCCTTTTATCACTTTTTAGAATATTTTTATGTCTATACAAGATTGTGAGGTCCTCTTTTATGTTAGCTGTCATTCTCTTTGCAGATTTCCTCTTTGCTTCTCTTATTGATTTTTCATTTCCCCTCTGAACTTTAAAACAGCTATTTCCTCATAAGACAACGCTTTCTTCCCAAGAATCAGTCATCATTACAAGGGTCATCAATTTAAAATCATCGCCAACAGAGATAAGGGGAACTTTCCATTACATGAACGGATTGTTAAAGCACAGAATGTTTTTCCACAAGGACTGGCTGAGAAAGAGACCAGAGCATCTTTTCATGGGAATATTGATAAATAATAGTAGATTAGGGAGGCAGAGCACTTCATAAAAAAGGAAGGACTATTGGACTAGTAAAAATATACTTGATTCGGAGGGCTGCAATGAAGGGTCACTAAATTGATTCGTAAGATGATAGGATTGCCCTTTAAGGAAAGGTTAAATACCATGGGCCTATATTCCCTCGAGTTTAGAAGAACAAGATGGAGTCTCACTGAAATATAAATAAAATTCTGAGGGGGACTTGACAGATTAGATGTTGAGAGGCTTCTTCCCCTGGCTGGAGCATCTAGAACTAGGGCTCATATTCTCAGGTTATGTGGCCGACATTTTGGACTTCATTCAAAGAATAGTGAACCTTTGGCATTATCTACCCCAAAGGGCTACAGGTGAGTGTTTGCAAGACTGAGTTTGGTAGATTTTTGGACATTAAGTGAATCAAGGGATATGAGGATAAGGTAGAAAAATGGAGCTAATGAAGAAGTTTAACCATGATCTCGTTGAGTGGGGAACAATCTTAAGAGGCCGTCTTGCCTACTCCTGCTTCTTTATGTACCTATGTAATCCCACTAATTTGGGGAGAAACCTGGCTTTTATGCAAAATAACTCAAAGACTTAGCATGTTTCTTTTTCAGTGAGTTTGCAAACAACACTATTAAACAATATTTAATAAATGAAAAGCCCTTGGATACCCACTGCACATGCATAAAATATGATCTTCAAAAATCCAACAGATGGCTGAAAATTAATTTTACTGAAGGATTTTTACAACTAAGCAAAGTTTCTGCACTGGAAGTATAACAGGAGAAATACTCTCTTTTCCTAATCCTGTAACATCCCAGTTCCTTTCATCTGACACAACTTGCTTCAAACATATTTCAGTAGCTAATACTTCTAAGTCTCAATGTATTCCCTTGAGTCCAGATGATGGAAGAATAGTACAATTCAGTTATTTATGATTAAAGGATTTGCTAGCAGAAAGAAATTATTTCTATGATGGAGGAGACCAGAACAAAAGAGGTTGGGGGTGGGGGTATAATCTTCTAAATTAAAGTTGGTTATCGAGGGGTAATGTCAGGAAACACTTTTTCACTTATAGGGTAGAGGATCAAAGTGGCTCAATGGCTGATAAGGCAAGATCACCCATGATCTAAATATCAGGTTGTTGTTGAGCTAAATGGCCTACTTCTGTTCCGATGTTCCTAATTTATAAATCACCCCTGTGGTGCCACGTGTAATCACTCCCTTATAAATGTTCACATAATCTTTAATGGAAAATGGTAGAATAATCTCAGCACAACACAAAGCTCTCTCAGTATTTCTAAACCATGACAATTCACAGAACACTACGACATATAAATTCCACAGCAAATGTGGTGCAGGCATCTCACCCCTACAGCTACATTCAGTGTCATAGAATCTGCAAATAATCTTAATGCCAATGCTTCCAAACAAACAAAAATAACAAAACTGGATAATTGCCTCAAGTTTCTAGCTGTGTATTCCAGTGTATCCATTGTGTCGCCAGATAATCATATGTAGCCTCCAGTCTCAAGAGCGTCCCGCACGATAGATGTTGGTGATCATAACAGGAGTAGTACGATGATATAGAGAGGAAAAAAACATCCTTCTTTAAAGCAAATGTATAAAGGCAAAAGATTTCACTTCTACAGTTAAAATACTTCATTTCCAGTATTTGAATAAGTGCCAGTGGAAGCAAAGAGAATTATAATTGTACCTTGCACCCAGGAAGACTCGGTCTGAGCTTAGTTTATTAATACACTTGGGCTGGTGGGGGAGACATCATATTTTGTCTCAGAGACAAGAAATATAAAAGCAACAGATTCCCATTTCTGATTGCAATGCAGGGTCTCTTGTTGAAAAGTGCATATGTATGGTGGTTAGGTCATTTTCATCAGAAATAGTCTGTTGACACCCACTACCTAGCACCAGACATGAAACATATTTGCTTAGATGCGAAATTAGTGAGCAGCTGGTGCTATGGAACCACAATGAGTGAGAGCAGAAAAGTGAAGAGGAGGAGAGTAAAGCAAAAAAAAAAGAGAAATACATTGAAAGCTGCCTTCACAAATGCATCAGCAAACTGGTTCTGTGGCCTCAATGAATGTTCCAGACACAGACACAGGCACATTTCACATTCTGACAAAAAAGACAAACCAATCAAAACTGAAAACATGGATCTCTCAAGTGAAGACTTCCTCAGCAGATGTTGGTTCTTATACATTTACTTCCATCCAAATGGGAAACTGAATGGACAAGGAAGATCACGCTGCAATGGCAACATCAGAAAGAAAAGCACTCATGACAAAATAAAAACTAACTTTCCTCAAAATGTCTGTGAAGACGACCATAAATGTAGTAACTTCAAAGGAAGCCAAACACTGCTTGTTCAGCTTAAGAACAGCTACTTACAAAACATTTTTAAAAAACAACAGGCCACATTTGTGATTCATAACAGATGATTCAGCTGTTCATATAGTTTCTAATTCTAACTACTGATGCTGATTGTGATAATCTAATCCATGACAAAATCTTTCAGCTTCCCAAAAAGATACATAATCAAACAGCTTAGTGAATGAAACTGAGATATACTATGTAAACGGTTTTCTTTCTAAGAATAATGATCAAATATGGCCATTGTATTAAATATTATCAGACTGACCAAAGGTACCCACCATGGTTTATCTCTCGTTACTTTGGAAGGAAAGACTGCCTGGTGCTGCTTATTATTGGAGGTATGTAGATTGTCTTTTGGTGACTTGAATGGCTTGGAGTTGCTACCAATTGGGGTATGGCTACTGCAGGCTTTGGATTTCATCGAGACTGGTGATGTTGTGGAATTGGAGGTTGACGAAGCTGGTGAGGGGGTTGCCTTACATGACGAACCATGTCTCCTATCTGAAAGCAGAGAGCAGTAATTAGTTAGTAAACTGGATGACACAACTGCAGAACTGTTTACAATTCATTACTTTTTTTCGAAAAGTTGCCATGATTAATAAATGAAAAACTGATCCATTCAGATGTAACCACTCCAGGCATAATTTCAGCACACACAGTTTCAAAGATATGGGTAATACCAGGAGATTGATCTTTCAGCAACACACACTGGTAGATGGATCATACTGAACATTATAGTAGATTGGACTATATGGTGATATTCATTGGTTGTTATACAGGAACACCAATTAGTAGATGGAACATACAGCAACATCACATTTATGTAGCACCTTTAACATAACAAAACATCCCAATGTGCTTTACAAGTGCAATATCAATACAAATTTTGACAGACACAGAGGATGATATCAGGCCAGATGACCAAAAGGCTGATCAAAGAGGTAGTTTTCCAGGAACACCTGAAATGTAGACAGGTTTAGAGAAAGAATTCCAGAGGTTAAGAGCCAAGGCAGCCTAAAGCACAAAAACTAATGATTAAGCAATTAAAAATTGGGGGTTCTCTGGAAGTAGGAGAGTACTTGAGGTTGCAAAAGCTTATGGGGAGGTAGGCAGAAGGAGGCCATGAAGCTTTCTAAAAACAAGTTTAAAACTGAGACGTTATTGGACTGTAGGTCAGCATGCAGAAGGATGAAAGATGAATAGGAACAGCTGAGAGTTTTGGATGAGCAAAAGTTGATGTATGATGGGAAGTCAGTAAGAAACACCTTGTAATAGTCAAATCTAGAGGCAGACTGAGTATCAACCAGTCAATGGGTAATATTGCAAAACACACTGACAAACCTAGTGTGAGTTGATCATGGGTTCAGGATCAAATCGAGTGGTGGAATCACCAACAACTGACACTTCACCAGAAAGTACTTGCATCTGCATAGCACCTTTAATATAAAATGTCCCAAAGCATTTTGAAGGAAATCATGACACAGAATTTGACACTGAGCCACATAAGGTGACAGTAATGCAAATGGCCAAAGAGTTAGGTTTTAATTTTTATTAAATAAGAAAACAGATTTTTCTTATTCTTTCATGGGATGAGAGTATTGCTGGCTATGCCAGCATTAATTGCCCATCCCTAATTATGCTTGAGAAGGTGGCTGTGTGCGGGCTGCCTTCTTGAACCACTGCAGACTCTGAGGTGTAAGTACTCCTACAGCAGTTAGGAAGGGAGTTCCAGGACTTTTATCCAGGGCCAGTTAAGGAATGATAATATAGTTCCAAGTTAGATGGTGTGGGGCATGCAAGGGAATTTTCACATGGTGATGTTTCTGCGCATCTGTTGCCTTTGGAAGGTGTTGTTGAAGGGAGCTTTGGCGACTTGTTGCACTGCATTTTCAAGATAATACACACTGCTGCCACTGTGTATCAGTGAGGGAGCGAGCGAATGTAGATGGGGTACCAGGCAAGCAGGCTGCTTTATGTTGCATGGTGTTAAATTTCTTAGTGTTGTTGGACACTCACTCATCCAGGCAAGTGTAGACTATTGCATCGCAGCCTTGACATCTGCCTTGTAGATGCTGTTTAGACAATGTTGCTTTAAGTTCATTTGTTATAGTTAACATCTTAAAACTTGTTATGTGATCCTTCCAGTCAATCATTTGAAATTCTGATATTTTTAAAAGTTATCAATCACTATGGGGATCGTAACTCCCATATTAGCCTCCATTGTGTTGTGTCCACTAACACAAATCAGCAGCTCAAAGCAGTTTGATTGTCCACAAGGAACCACAGTTATTTTCCCTCTGATTCCCATTGATCCAACACGCAATCAAATGCTGTCTTGATGTCAATGGCAGTTACTCTCATCTCACCTTTTAAATTAAGTCCTTTTGCCCACATTTGGACCTGGACTTTAACATGGTCTGAAGCCAAGAAACCCTACTGGATCTCAAACTGAGCATTGATAATTAGGTTGTAGATTAGCTAATGCCGCTTGATAGCACTGTCAATGCCAGCTTCCATCACTTTGCATATTGTTAATCAGATGCAAGTGTTAACTGAGAAACCCTGGTACCCCATCCCGAAGCTACACAGCGGCAGCAGCAGTGTGTATTATACTGAAGATGCAGCACAACAGCTTGCTGATGGTGCTCTGGAACAGATGCAGCAGCAGAATTGTGTTCAACCACAATTCCTAATCGCATGGTCCAGCACATTTCTCACTCTACCACTACCAAACTGGGGGATCAGCACTGATTTAATAAATAATTCAGAAGAGCACATCAAAAGCAGCAAACACACCTAAAAATGTGGTGCTAATTGGTGAAACTATAACACGAAGCTACTGGCATACTGACCAGAGAAAGAAGCGTGCAATGAACAGAGCTACGCAATCCCACAACCACTGCATCAGGACAAAGCTCTGTAGTCCTGTCAAATCCGGGCATAAATGGTGGTGAACAGCTAACAATTAACCTGGGGATAAGACTCCTCAAACGCCCCCATCCGTAATGAGGGGGGAGCCTAGGCATCAGTACGAAAGGAATTTGCAACCATCTTCAGCCAGATGTGTTGAATATATGATACATCCTGACCTTTTCCTGAGATCTCCAGAATCACAGATGAGAGTCTTCTGCCAATTCAATTCATTCCACGTGATCAATAAACAGTTACAGGCATTGATACAGTGGAGCTGATGGGTCCTAACAACATCCCACTTGTAGTACTGTTCTCCAGAATGAATTGTTCTACTAACCAGCTATTCCAGGACAGCTGTAGCACTTGCATCTGCTTAACAATACGCAAAGTGATGGAGGCTGTCATTTGTTAATCCGTAGGCTACTCACCAATGCTCAATTTGACATTCATGAGGGTTTCTTGATTCCAGACCATGTTAAAGGCTCTGTCCGAACATGGACAAATGAGTTTAATTCAAAAGATGAGATGAGATGCCACTGACATCATGACAGTATTTGACTGAGTGTTGAATCAATGGAAATCAGAGGGAAAACTCTCTACTAGTTGGAGTCATACCTAGCACAAAGGAACTTGGTTGTCGTCATTTGTGGCCAATCATCTCAGTGCCGGGCAAACTGCAGGATAGTGACTTATGTCCAGCTTCAGCTGCTTCATCAATGACTGCCCCCTCCATGTGAGGTTAGAATTATAGATGTTCGTTGATAATTGCATATGGTCCAGTATCATTCACAACTGAGCAGCATGGTGGCACAGTGGTTAGCACTGCAGCTTCACAGCGCCAGGGACCCAGGTTCAATTCCCAGCTTGGGTCACTGCCTGTGCTGAGTTTGCACATTCTCTGTGTGTCTGTATGGGTTTCCTCCAGGTGCTAGGATTTCCTCTCACAGTTCAAAAGATGTGCTGGTTAGGTACATTGGCCATGCTAAATTCTCCCTCAGTGTACCCAAACAGGTGCCAGAGTGTGGCGATTGGGGTGTTTCCACAATAACTTAATTGCAGTGTTAATATAAGCCTACTTGTGACATTGATAAATAAATTTTAAACCCAGGTTCATTTCCAGCCTTGGATTTGCATGTCCTCCCCGTGTCTGTGTGGGTTTACTCCAGATGCTCTGGTTTCTTCCCACAGATCAAAATTGTGCAGTTTAGGTGGACTGGCCATGCTAAATTGCATGGTTAGGGGGACTAGTGAAATAATTGCGTGGGTTATGGGAGAAGGGGGAGCGGGGGTTATGGGAGAAGGCGGGGGGGGTGGGGCGGCTGCGGGTAAGATGCATTGTCGGCGAGTGGGTGCAGACTCGATGGGCCAAATGGCCTTGTTCTGCACTGTACGGATTCTATGATTCCTCAGATTCTTTAGCAGTCCATGCCTGCACATAGCAAGTCTTCAATAAGCTGATACGTGGTAAATAATGTTTGTGCCACACAAGTGCCAGGCCACGACCATCTCCAACAAGAGAGAACCTAGGCAACATCCTTTGACATTAATCAACATTACCATTGCTGAATCCCCCACCATCAATAACTTGGGGGCTACCACTGATCAGAAATTTAACTGGACTGGCCATATAAATATTGTGGCTACATATGCAGGTCTGACGTTGGGAATTCTGTAGCAAATAACTCACCTCATGACTCCCTAAGCATGTCCACCATCTACAAGGCACAAGTCAGGAATATGAGTAAATATTCTACGCTTGCCTGGATAATTTAAGCTCCAACAACATTCAAGAAGCTCAATACAATCCAGGACAAAAGCAGCCCATTTGATCAGCACCCCATCCCCCACCACCTTAATCGTTCACTCCCTCCATCACCGGTGCACAGTGGCAGCAGTATGTACCATCTGTAAGATGCACTGCAGTAACCGAGAATCTTCAACAGCACCTTCCAAACTGGAGGGCTCTACTACCTCAAAGAATCAGGGCAGCAGATGCATGACAACACCACCACATGCAAATTCCCCATCAAACCACACACCATCCTGATTTAGAAATATATCACCATTCCTTCACTGTCCCAGAGGCAAAATCCTGGAACTCACTCCCTTCCAGCTCAGTGGGTATATCTACACCACACTAACTGAAGCATTTCAAGAAAACAGCTCATCACCAGCTTCTCGAGGGCAGTTAGGGATGGGCAACAATTGCTGGCCTTTTTAGCAATGTTCACATCCCAAAATGAAGAAAAGCCCACTCTACACAATCTCCATAATCTTACTCCCACTGATCCTAAATTTTCAAACTACATAACCTCAGTTTAAGACCCATAAATCTAGAAATTTTCTCGATAGTCCCAGACAAAACTTTGTTTCCATTGCTCTCACTTTTCCCAGATCCCTGGTGCTCTCTCATAACACAATAAACCATTTTATAAAAACATATAAGATAGCAGGAGTAAACCAAAGGGCCACTCAAACCAGTTCCAACACTCAATACAATCACAGCTGATCTTCTGCCTCAACTTCACTTTCTGTCTGCCCCACATAGCTCTTGATTCCGAAAGACCAAGAATTTGTCTGTCTTAGCCCTGAATATATTCAATGATGGAGTAATTCACAACCCTCAGAGAGAGAATTCCAAAGATTCACAAGCCTTTGAGTGAAGAAATTTCTTCTCATCTTAGTCTTAAGATTGTGCCCCCATCTTCTAGATTTCCCCAGTGAGGGGAAGCAGCCGCTCAGTATCTATCCTGTCAAGCTCCTGTTTTATGATGTCACCTCGCATTCTTCTAAACTCCAGAGTGCGAAGGTCCAATTTACTCAGTTCGTCTTAAAGGACAACCGTCTCATCTTAGCGTAAAAAGATAAAGGATGAGATGGCACAGACATAATGTGATATATAAAAGGAACAAATGTGAGATGTGAAGAAACTTTCTCACACAAGTGGGATGCACCGCCGGGAACTGTGGTGGAGGCAGGTTCAACTGAGGCATTCAAGAGGGCATTGGATGATTACTTGAATAGAAACAATATGCACGGGTATGGGGGAAAAGTGAGGGGAATGGCATTAAGCCATAGTGCTGTTTCAAAAGCCAGTGCAGACAAATGGCCTCCTTCTGCACTGTAACAAATCTGTGATTCTCTCAGGAACCACTGCCCAATGGTATTGGCTACTTGCTTTAGCTTCCAGAAATACCTTCCCTAACATCTTCCTCTTCATCATGAAATTTATTGAAAGAAATGTTGTTACAATGGGGTCACTAAAAGTAATTAATAGGCATCATGTAGTTAAAACAGCACTCACACCTGTAATTCTAAGACTTGACTTTCTTCATATTTAGTGTACTTCGTGTTGCGTCAATTGGAACCAGGCAGAGAGATGCTGTTCTTGTAAAGTTTATGCTGCAGCGGCACAACTCGAGCAATCATTTTTTGGGGATTGGCACTTAACAGTGAGCTGCTTCTCACCTGAAGTTGCTGTACTGCCATAAACCTCACCATTATTTTGAAAGCAAAATTGTGCCCTGATCATGATGTCGCAGAAAGCAGCATTTCCTCCAACTCACAATGAGCAATGTTATTTAGTGCTTCGTCTGTCACTTCAGATATGAGTCATATTCCTGATATTACCCTTTACTGAAATCTTAAAAGTCAGTCAATTAATATTGGATGCTTCTGAATTGTAGCCAAAAATGTAAAAGCATTTCCATTTTGCACAATTCCTCCGATAATAAATCCTAAATGAGGTTCTGATTAATTAAGTACTAATCTTCTGCCCTTAAAGGGACCCAGCTTCATCTCATGAGCAGAATATTATATTGTGCTTTACATGGTATGACACTTCTGTCTTTATAAAGTTCCTTGCCTGCTGCTGCCCTGAGATAATTCTTTGTTTATAAATACAGCTTGCTACAAAAGAAAACATGGCACAGCGGTTAGCACTACTGCCCCACAGCGCCAGGGACCCGGGTTCAATTCCCGGCTTGGGTCACTGTCTGTGCGGAGTTTGCATGTTCTCCCCGTGTCTGTGTAGGTCTTCCCCAGGTGCTCCAGTTTCCTCCCACATTCCGTAAAATGTGCTGGTTAGGTACTTAGACCTGAACAGGCGCTGGACTGCGGCAACTAGGGGAGTTTCACAGTAACTTCATTGCAGTGTTAATGTAAGCCTTACTTGTGACTAATAAATAAACTTTACTTCATGAGCAAATTAACACTCAGGTTATTTGTCCACCGCATGCACCCATCACCCCTGAGTCAAAGTTTCAACTTAAAAATTCCCCTCCTTGTGTTCAAATTGCCTCCATGGCCTTACCCTTCCCAGTCTCCAACAGCTTCTAGCTCTAAAATACATTGTGACCCCTTACGCTTCTCTAGATTTGGTCTCTGGTCCATCCTTCACTTGCTCCCAAATGCAACTCTGGCAGGTGTGAATCTATCTCTTCCCCTAAGCTGTGGAAATTCACTTCCTTACCTTTCCAACTCTATCTCAACCTTTAATATGTTACACAAAATCCACCAATCAGCGATCCTCATACCCCCTTCGTTGGCATGGTGTAAATTTTTGTCTGATAACATTCCTATGAAAATTCTTTGGAAGGTTTTGCTATTTCAATGTCCAAGTTGTTGTTACTGTTGGCAACAAAACCCAGAAATGGAATTTCATCAAATATAGTATAAAGCCATGCAACCATCAAATATTTCAGAGCTCAGCCTCTCAGCTCCTGTTCCACTTCCATGGAAATCAGTGGCATTTCAATTTAAGATTGAAAGAAATCAGAATAGGCCCATTACAGGCTCAAGATACCAAATTTTAATGTTTAGCCAGTCTCAGTAGCACTGCTCATAGCAAGTTCAACCATTGATGTTTTGACAACACAAACTTTATATTATCCAACAGGAGCCTATTATTCTGCTGCCAAGCTGAAGCCCATGTTTAAACTGGCCTATGCTTTCCACACAACAAACTCTAATTGCTGTAAATAGGAACATAATGAGATAATTACAGATTGATTGCTGGTCTTGGGGACTTTGTGGATGTGACCTGCAGGGTGCTTGTAAATTTATGACACCAGCTCAGATGAAACTCCTGTGACATAGCTGTCTTTCACATCCACTATTTTGTTATTTTACATCTTTTGATTTCGAAGGGAATGAGTGGTGCCTCGCTCACCACTTTCTTACGGTTATATACATAGGGAATGAAGTGGTACAATGGAAGAATAGTTTGGAAACTGGTCACAATATCATTAGGTTTAGGGTAGTTATGGAAAAGGACAAGGAATTAGATGAGGGACAATATAGAATCACAGAATCCCTACATTCGGCCCATTGAGTCTGCATCAATTCTCCAAAAGAGCATCTTACACCCTCCCCCTGCTCTATCCATGTAACCCTGTGCATTTACCATGGCTAATCCACCCAACCTGCATATCTTTGGACAGTGGAAGGAAACTGGAACATCTGGAGAAAACCCACGTAAACACAGGGAGAATGTGCAGACACCACATAAACAGTCATCCAAGGCCAGAATTGAACACAGGTCTCTGATGCTGTGCTAACCAGTGCTAAACACTATTCCATCATGCCGTCCCAATGCATTGAAAAAGGATCTGGCACAGATGAAATGGAAACAAAGATTGGGAAGTAAAACAGCAATTGAATAATCGGAGACCTACAAAGAGGAGACAGTTCAGGTACGCAGTATGAGTGGAAGGAAAGATTTCCAGAGCTAGGATTTCATAGATGACTGAAGTCAGTTTAAAATGAGAGAAAACACAGATAAATGCCAGGTTCGTAGTGCAATTGAAAATCAGGCAGATTATATAAAGCATGAAGGACTGCCTTGATTTTGCATCCGGAATGGAAGTTGAGACCACAAACTTCTGACTGAGGGCAGAGTACTACCAAAGAGCCAAGGCATGCATACTATTGGATATCTCCCGCATCTCCAGACTCTGAATTCAAATTTATGAATTGTTGAATTATATAGAATGTACAAAGATATAAGCAAGACACAAGACAACCAGGGAACTACTGAGGTAAGCAATGGGCAACAGATTTGGAAAAGCAGCACAATTTAAAATGGTGGCAAATTCTGCTGTAATACCTATCATATACATGAATTGCAGGGCCATGGTGACCAACCGCCCCAGGTTTTCTAGAGCCTAACCTGGTCTTCTGTCCTGCATCCTTGGTCAGGCCTTCTTGAGATCTGCTTTTCTTCTTGCTGGAGACTGTTTCTGCTCATGCATTGGGCTTGGACTAAGTTTGAGAATGTCCTGTGGATGACTGGAGGAGCAGGTTGCAAGCAGGCTAAATGAGAATCGATGCAAGGGGCTGCAGGTCTCCCCTGCCCTACATACTCATCAGTTTCTCCTCCTGGGCAGCCCACTCTTACAGGCTCGCTAGCATCACCACCCCAGTCCCTAGTAGCTTGCCACACCACTCATATGCCAAGGTGTCTCTTAAATTTATTCCCTAAGTGGGTTGATCACCCTGTGTGGGGCTGATTGTGCAGACCAGATTGAGTAAATTTTCCGTGAGACTGCTTCTAGCTTCAGCAACTTACAGAACAATAAATAAATTAGCCAATAAGTTACAACTCAACTGTACGCCTAAATTGTCTAATACAGCAGCTGATTCAGAAGGAAATCTCATCAAGATGCAGTCCTGAAATATGAAGGAGGAGATTCCCCATGCTTATTATTTCTAGTGGATTGTGCAAGTGGGCTAATCAAATGTACTTACAACCCAGTTGGAAATAGTGCTCAGAGGAAACCTTCCTGATATTATTATAAAATCACTAACGCTTTGGTATAGTTTCCTGCAGTGGCTGTGATTATAATGCCACCAACCCTAAGCATCACTTGAAAAAGTCCCACCACAACTGCAATATTTTTGCACGTAGTGGCTAAAACACACTCTTCTTATTCTGATTGCAATATTATAAACACACAACAGTCAGAACCAAGCTTCATGCTTTGATGACTATGAATAACATAGTGATCAGACAATCTCCAGTGCATTCGTTACATTGTTGTTGGCACACAGGAGAAATGTTCCCCGGGGTTGTAAGTTAGATAGACTAATTAAAATAAAGTTAATATTGAGAAAATCTGACATCCTTTTAGGCCTTGGACTGGTGCAAAGCAATTTAATGTAGTCTGATTGCCAAGTTTTCCTAATTACACTTAAGCATGTGTGAGAGAACCTATCACTATTCTTTGTTATTCATCTGAGAGGCAGTGAGAGAGAGGGACAGAGAGAAAGTCTCAATTTTTTTTGCCCTTTATTTTAAATACTACGCTGCAGAAGGAAGCCAATCGGCCCATCAAGTCTGCACCAACCACAATCCCAGCCTATGCCCGTAACCCCACATATTTACCCTGCTAATCCCCATTGACACTAAGGGACAATTTAGTATGGCCAATTAACCTAACCTGCACATCTTTTGGAGTGAGGGAGGAAACCAGAGCACCTGGAGGAAACCCACGCAGACACAGGGGGAACATGCAAACTCCACACAGGCAGTCACCTGAGGCCGGAATTGAATCCGAGTCCTTGATGCTGTGGGGCAGCAGTGCCAACCACTGTGTCACTCCTATCGGAGAGCCTGTGGGACATTCTCTTGGATTCTGAGCAGAGTTTCTGTCAAATCAATACCTGCACTGCAACACCAGTTGAAGACTGAAAGTTCTCCTCACATCTGCTAGTTTATCCATGTATAATACTGAAACCCAAACCAGGGTTCTAGTAAATGGGAAGTGAGAATCAAGTTGAGTTAGATTGCCTGGCCAGGAAATACGTGAGCATAAAGGATACCAGAACGAGAAATATAAACAGCTGACAAGATCATCTGGCCTGGGTTCTTGTGTATTTCATTTCAGTACATCCACAAACCATACTCATGCCACGGTATACTTTGCCTTCTCTGCAATTGCAAGGTGTAGCCAACTTAACATGCACTAATAAATGTTGGCAACAAAATTAATTCTGTAAGGCTACCTGTCCCAAATCAAATCGCTGGAAATACAACCTGCCATAGGTAAACTGCATAAGATAATCATTAACGGTAGCTGATAACTTAAACTACATTTTCTCTGTCCCACTAAACAATGATTACAGAAATCAACAAAAGTTGTGTGTGTTGGGGGGGTGGGGCAAGAGGTGTGGGGGGATATTCCACCCAGTTAATTTTTTTATTTCTATATTATAACTACACCTACACTTCAGAAGTACTTATTTAGCTGTAAAGCACTTCTAAACCGTCCTTGGTTCATCAAAGGTGCTGCAAAAATACAAGTTCCTTCTCTAATAATTGTAGTACAGAGCCAATTTTCTGTTGGCTTAAGTTGCTATGGCTGTTAATCACAGGTGGCTATGTCAATGTCATTGAAATTACAATACTAGGACACTGATTTCTCTATTTAACATTTCTGAAATAGATTTCCATCAATTTCACATTTCCAGCAAACTCAATTTCAGGGTATTTTGATCTTCTAGAAATATTATTTGTCACAAAATACTCTTGGAATATTTACACCACATGGAAAAGAAATTCAGAATTTTTATTTTTGAATCAATTGTGCAAATTAAGCATTTTCACTTATGAAATGAGTTAGAACTACATGCATCTCCCTGCAGCTCAACAGCCCCATAGCGTAAGCAGCACAGAGATCACTTCCTAACAAAAGTTTATCACCATGAGGTCTCCAGAGGTAAGTAAATGGGTTTAGTCACATAATCCAAGAGATGTCAGGTTTGATCCCTACACAGCGTTTGGTTTGCTAACTTCAGCAAGGGCAGTAGTTGAGTGGTACAAGAATGTCATCTTCTCCCAAGTCAGAGGGTCGGACGTTTAGTGGTGCTATTTTTCAGAGGAGACCTTGTCTAACCCTCTCAGATGGATGTAAAAGATCTTATGGCACTATTCTTAAAAAGAGAATTTTACTCTTTGGTATCCCGAACAATATCAGCCAACATCTAAAACAGATTATCTGATCACTACTGTTTGTGGGAGGTTGTTGTGAACAAATAAGTTGCTGCATTTTCTACATTACAACAGTGATGATACACAGCACATGGGCGATCCTGAGCTTGTGAAAGATATTATTTAAAGTTTTTCCCAAATTGGCATGTTTATCCCTTAAGATTTGGGGGGTAGAGAGAGTCAGTCGGGAAAAATGAAAAGAATCAGTCAGGATTTTTATTTCTGATTTTGATCCAATGATCCTGTGTGCGCATGAACTGGGCTGTGAAATCACCCCCCCCCCCCCAACACAATCTACACTCAGGTTTCAGGCTCTGAACTAACAGAATGGGCAGCGGAGGAGTTGATGGAACAGCAGCTCCACCTATTAGTCAGGCCTTCTTTAGAAGTGCAAGAAAAGGTGAGGAGATTTGACAAGCTTTGATAAGTGACTTCATCATTTATAGAATCACCAAATGATACAGCAGCAGGAGCAGGAGGAGGAGGGCGGAGGCAGCATTTGGCCAAGCATGTCTATAATGGCTCTTTGAAAAAGTTATCAAATTCCTTAATGTCAAATATTTTGAGGAAAATGGGATCTTAATATACGTGAGCAGCTGGTCGGAAGGGGAGAGGAGAAAGGGCTCATAAAATAACTGGTGCAGCTCATTCACCCAAGTGAGTTTCGTAAGTTAATTGCTTAGTGATACTGGTAGCACTAGTGGATTAGTATGCATATCTCCCCAGCCCCTGCAAGACCACAAGCAGTTGTGTGCATCTCCCCTTCCGCAACTAGGCAGCCAGGAATCAGGTGAATTCCCCAGACGGAGGGAGTGAGAGAGATTGAAAGTCACTGAATGAGTCAGCTCATGGCTGCTCTCACACACCACCCAGTAGCTGATTTAAGAGCAGCAGTGGCAAAGGCCTGGGAGCACATCACCTACCTTGCCCTTTTGGCCGGGGAATGGTGTGTGGCATGGGGAGACCTAAAAAGAGGGCGAGAAGAAAAAAAAATCATTAAAAATGTGAGGGTGAGAGAAACCAAAGGTTTAAACAGACTTTTTTGATCGACACATTTATGTAGACCGAAAAAGTGACAAAAAAAACCAAAGAATGACATGTTAAATTACTGGATTCTTATCATACAGTAAAAATGAATTTTTACAAAAGTAACAAATTCTATTTACAGATGTCACAGGTAATCTCTGATGTAAAAAAAACAGTGCTAACTTGAGGCTGGCAGAAAAGCACATTATTATGTCACAGCAATTGAAGTTGGAATATCTAAATAACATTGTAATTCCAATCTGGCTTTGATAACAGTTACAGGGCAGAGCAAAAAAGCAATTTACAATTAAAGTGCAAGTCACTTTAACCTGATGACATTCCAGCTGGATTTAAGAATAGTGGACAATGATAGAAAAGCTTAAAAAGATTTTTTAAAAAGCTAATAATTTACTTAAATTAATAATTTGGAACTTATCATAAAATGTGACCAGTTAAGTCTAGTTGTAACTATATATTCAATAACTTGTCCATTGGTAGGTCCACAGAATTAGCATACTGCTTCCCACTTGACAGAGCTGGTCAAAATTCAAAAGAAAGATGTATACATATATATGTGTATGTATATAGCACCTTTCACAATCTCAGGAAATCAGATAATGTTTTACAACTAATGAAGTACTTTTTGAGGTGTGGTCACTAATGGAATGTATGTAACACCGAGCCAAATTGTACAAACCAAGTTCCTACAAATAGCAATGACATAATAGGTCACTTATGTGCTTTAGAAGTTGGTTTAGGTGTAAACGTTACTCAGGACAGTGAAGAGAACATCAATGCCCCTCGTCAAATAGTGCTGTAGGATTTTTTTTTACATCTACTGCAGAGGCTGACAGGGCCTAATTTTAACGTTTCATCTAAACAAACTCCCTGCATTAGATAGAGTAATAATTTGGATTATGTGCTCAAGTTTTTGCACTAGGCTTTGAATACATAGTTTTCTGACTTAAAGATGAGAGTGTTACCACTGGCTGAAACCTGTTACATTCAGGCAAAGTGATGAGAAAAGAATTAAATCTTGGCAATTTTAATAACCGACATGGAATAAAGAAAGACTTTTACTCTCTCCACGCATTGAAACATCGGCCCTACATCAACGGCCTGCTACTGCTCAGCTCAGTTTTTTAAAAACTCAGTATTAGGCTCCATTGACGTCAGGCATAAGTGGAGCTTACTAATCTGGCAGGAACTCACTAGACCCATGGGTCTACTCTTCCACAGGAACAATGTTAGTTGGGTTGATTACAATTGGGTGGACAAAGAGTCAAAAAAAAGAAACAATTATTTGTATATCTATAGTGCATTTTTCTATCTCAACAGGTCCCAAAGCACTTTACAGCCCAAGTATTTGGAGCCTAGTCACTGCTGTAATATAAGAAACGTAACGGCCTATTTGGAAACAGGAGGCTCCCACAAACAGCAATGAAAAGAACAATAAGATTTTCTGTTTTTGTAATGTTGTTCGAGGGCTAAATATTGGCTAGCACTATACAGCTCTTCTTTAACTAGTGCCACGGATCTTTAATGTCCACCTAAGGGGGCAAACAGGGTCTAGGTTTAACTTCTCACCCAAAGGAGTTGAGGGGGTTGAGCTATGAAGAGAGGCTGAATAGACTGGGCTTGTAGTCGTTAGAGTTTAGAAGGATGAGGGGGGATCTTATTGAGACGTATAAGATGATGAAAGGGATGGATAGGGTAGAGGTGGAGAGGTTCTTCCCACTCAGAAAGGACAGCAGGACTAGAGGGCACAGCCTCAAGATAAGGGGTGGGGGGGGGCAGTTTAGAACGGAGTTGAGGAGGAACTTCTTCACTCAAAGGGTGGTGAATCTCTGGAATTCTCTGCCCGTTGAAGTGGTGGAGGCTACCTCGCTAAATATATTTAAGACGCGGGTAGATAGGTTTTTGATAGGCAAGGGGATTAAGGGTTATGGGGAGAAAGCGGGAAAGTGGAACTGAGCCACTTCAGATCAGCCATGATCTTACTGAATGGCGGGGCAGGCTCGAAGGGCTAGATGGCCTACTCCTGCTCCTATTTCTTATGTTCTTATGTTATGTTCTTAGGATGGCATCTTGTAAGATGCTGCATTCCATCAGCACTGCACTGAAGTACTAGCTTAAGAATATGACTCTACAGCAAAATAACAGCATGAGACACTGAATCTGCTAATGCAGTGGCCTGTGGTTGAGGTGCACTAAAGAATCCCACCCAAACTCTACCCAATATTGAATGCACTGCATGCAAACCATAGAAACTTATAAAATGTATTGATTCAGCAAATTGGAACAACAATGTGTGCCACTAAAGTACTGAGGCACTATCTGGTCAATGGGCTGCCAATTTTAGACCTACTACTATGGTGTGGTATGAAGTGGAGGTTGGATGTGAAAAATCACATAGCTGAAATACGCAACAAAGAGTTACGCAAGATGTGGAAGGGTTTCTGAATATCACAGTGCTCTCAAAAGGTGCAAACTAACACGGTGCATTGAATACAAGCTAGATTTAAATTACAAGGCTAAGTTCTGAAGCAAAACTATTCAATTTAAGTATGAAATCTTCAGTGTTCCCCACATTATCAAACATCACTGTTACCAAAGCTCATTCTGTCTTTCATAGATTTGATCTTGTGGGTTGTGGCACCAACAGTGTTTGTGACTATCTGAATAACATGATCTGAAGGTATTTTATTTTAAAAACTCCAATTGCTGAGTATAAGTTTTTAGATAACAGAATTTTACAGTGCAAATGGAAGCCATTCGGCTCATTGAGTCTGCACTGACCACAATCCCACCCAGGCTCTGTCCCCAGAACCCCTTGCAATTACCCCTGACATTAAGTGGCAATTGAGCATGGCCAATCCACATAACCTGCACATCTTTGGACTTTGGGAGGAAATCGAGGCACCCAGAGGAAACGCATGCAGACACAGGGAGAATGTGCAAACTCCACACAGACAGTGACCCAAGCCGGGAATCGAACACGGGTCCCTGGTGCTATGAGGCAGCTGTGCCACCCCAATTTTTCTTGCGTGTAAGTAGTTTTACTGTTAACATTTAAAAAATTATGATAGATAATGCTGCAGACAATGGCTCACCAGTAGAAACTGCAAAAGCTGCAACAGATTTATTCAATTTGCTTTGGCATTGCTTCTCAGCCCTGTTACCTTAACTAAAAACTATAATACCAAGATCTGCATTACACACAAAATTGTGGCCCTTTACAGTCCTAGAATCAAATTTCTGGAGTTTCCATTTAATTAAATTATGGGAGCACATCACTACAAAAACACTGCAGCACTTCAAAAAGGGTTGCCAGCATCTCCTCAGTGCGACCAGGGTGGGTAATAGATGTGGCCTCAACAGTGACATCCATATCTGCTGAGCAAGTGTAAAGAGCAGAAGGAAACGAGAAACAAACAATGAATGCTTGCAGAGACAGACAGGAATAATAGAATGACTTTCAAGCTGTCAAGTTTTGTCTTTTCAATTTGCTAAACCTGGAACATAACTGCCTAATTGAAGAATGCAATATTCCAGTTCTTATTCTGAACTGCCTCACCTGTCTCCAGACAACAAGGAACTCAAACTTTGACACCACACTGTTACAAGGTTACACTGCTGCTCTAGAATACACATTGCAGCAGATTTTGAAAGGGACCTTATGGCAAAGTTCAGATAAATGAGTAAGTAGCCTTCGCTGGCCAAAATGCATAGAATTCCAAAGAATATACAGCACATAAACAGATCATTCAGCTAATCCAGTTTATGCCAATGAATACCCCATTTCCCATATGTAACTATCATCATAACTATCTATTCCCTTCTCTCCTCCATGCTTATCTAGCTTCCATTAAATGCATCTAAATGACTCACTTCAAACACTCACTGTGGTAGCCAGTTCCGCATTCTCACGAGAAACATAGAAAATAGGAGCAGGAATAAGCCATTTGGCCCTTCAAGCATACTCCGTCATTCATTTTGATCATGGCTGATCATCCAACTTAAGAGCCTGATCCCACCTTCACTACTTTTAGGGAATCCAGAAGAAACTTCTTCACTCAATTTGATTTCTTGGTGACTATCTTATATTAACGGCCTCTATTTTTGCTTTGTTTGCTGGTTTTGGTACAACTGGAAAAATTGTGCATACTCTTATCATAATCTTTCATAATATTAAAAACTTCCATTAGGTCTCACCCCTTCAAGTCTTCTCTCTTTTCAAGAAAAAAAGAGACACAACATATTTGTGATTTTCGGATAGGTTTACCCAAGAATTTCTGCCATGATCTTTGCAAATCTTTTTTATCCTCTTCAGTATCTCAATACCTTCTTTCATTGGTAATACGGTAGACAGAATTGTATGCACTCCCAGTTTGGTCTGACCAAGGTTTGACACAAGTCCAGCATAACTCTTTAATATTCAATTTTATCCCTCTAGAAATAAACCTGAATGTTTGGCTTGATTTTTTTTATGGCCTTATGTGTCATTATTTGTAGTGATTTGTGTACTTGTATAGTCAGATCCCTTTGCTCCACGACTCCATTTAGACTCTGATTTACCAATACTTTCTCAAGGGCAATTACTGACTGAATCACTGACAGAAATCTAGACCTGGCCTCAATTTTGAATTAACCAGTTCAGCTCTTCTGTAAGAGGGAGGAGAGGGAAAGCAGGAGGGTAGATGGGCCACAACCTGTTCAATCTTAACTGATATAACCTCTCCATTCTGGCACCATTCTAGTCAACCATTTTTTCATCTTCTCCAGAACTTCAAAATCCATTTTGTAATATGGAGACCACAACTTTTCAAGATACTCCAAGTGAACTCTAAACAAGATTCTATACATGTTTAATGAAACTTGCCTGCTTTTCAATTTTATCCCTCTAGCAAGGATTCCAAGGGCTTTGTTTGTTTTTTTTAATGGTCTTCTTAACCTTTGTCACTGCGTTTGGTGATTTTTCCAAATATATCTTCAAATTCCTTTGCCCCTTATAAGTGTGAAGATGTTCAGTGAGCTACAAGCAGAAATTGGTGTGGGGGAATGTGATTTCCAAGCAATAATGGAAACATGGATTACAGATGTTGAGGTTGGGCACTTAATATTCCAAAGGTATAAAACGTTCCAGAAAAAAAACAGGACATCATGGAAAAGGTGCAGAATATTCTGCAGGGGGAAGAGAGTGAATCAACTGTTATGGTACTTGTCGTTAACCATGACATGTACAGGACAAATATTGAGGTCCTCTGGCCAGATTTTCAGGAGCTAGGGAATAAGTTAAAAAGTAGTACCTCAAAAGATCTGGATTAGGCCAAGTGCCATGTGAATAGAAGTAGTGAAGTGAGGGCACGCCATTAGATAGGAGCTGACAAAGAAGGAGTACAAAGAATATAAAAACAGTTCAAGAATGCATGTATGCAAATACATAAGTGTGGTGAATAAGGCAGGAGAGCTACAAGCACAAATAGCCACATGGGAAAATTATGTGACAAGAGAGGCAGTCCTCTATTCAGTAGCAACTAAGGTCCTTACAATGTTTATAAACTGACACCTTATTTCAACTTCACAGCGTCAGTTTCAACTTTACAGCATTACGCCGACATTACCGCATTACGCCAGCACGTTCATACATGCGCACTGATGTTCTGTGCTGTCCTTGTGTATGACTGGACAGATTAAACCATCTTTATTAGTTTAGACAAAACAAAAGAAACAAAGAACAATACAGCACAGGAACATGCCCTCCAAGCCTGCACTGATCATGTGTTCCTAACTAGGCCATCTGTTTGTATCCCTCTATTCCCAGTCTGCTCATGTGGTTATCAAGATAAGTCTTAAATGATCCTAGCATGTCTGTCTCAACCACCTTGCCTGGTAGTGGCAGCACCCTGGTAAACCTTTTCTGCACTCGCTTCAAAGCCTCCACGTCCTTCTGGTAGTGTGGCAACCAGAACTGGATGCAGTATTCCAAATGTGGCCGAACCAATGTTCTATATAACTACAACATCATATGCCAACTTTTATACTCGATGCCCCCGTCCAATAAAGGCAAGCATGCCATATGCCTTCTTCACCAACTTTTCCATCTGTGCTGCCATCTTTAAGGATCTGTGGACTTGCACACCCAAATCCCTCTGTCTGTCTATACTCCTGATGGTTCTGCCAATTATTGTATAGCTCCCCTCTGCATTTGATCTACCAAAATGCATCACTTAGCATTTATCTGGATTAAGTTCCATCTGCCACTTCTCCACCCAATTTTCCAGCCTATCTATATACTGCTGTATTCTCTGACAATGTTCATCACTATCCGCAACTCCAGCAATCTGTGTTGTCCTCAAACTTACTAATCCGACCAGCTAAATAAATCATTTATATATATCACAAACAGCAAAGGTCCCAGTACAGAGCCTTGTGGAACACCACTAGTCACAGACCTCCAATCAGAAAAAGACCCCTCCACTGCTACCCTCTTCTATGGCCAAGCCAGTTCTGTACCCACCTAGCTAGTTCACTTTGATTCCGTGAGGTTTAACCTTTTGCACCAGGCTGCTGAGGGACCTTGTCAAATGCTTTACTAAAGTCCATGTAGACAACATCCACGGCCCTTCCCTCGTCAAACATTTTTGTCACCTCCTCAAAAAAACTCAACCACATTTGCGAGGCATGATCTCCCTTGTACAAAATCATGTTGTCTATCGCTAATGAGACTATTCAGTTCTAAATGTGGATAGATTCTATCTCTAAGAATCTTCTCCAACAATATCCCTACCACAGACGTCAAGCTCACTGGCTTATAATTACCCGGTATTCCTTGCTACCCTTCTTAAATAACAGAACCACATTTGCTATCCTCCAATCCTCTGGGACCTCACCTGTGTCCAATGAAGAAACAAAGATTTCTGTTAGAGGCCCAGCAATTTCATCTCTTGTCTCTCTCAGTAATCTAGGACAGGTGCCATCTGGCCCTGGGGATTTGTCTATCTTAATGTTTCCTAAAACACCTAACATTTCCTTCCTTGTAATTGCAATTCATTCTAACGGGTTTACACATCTGAGACACTACCAATCAACATGCCTCTCTACTTTACAAATACTAATGCAAAATATTCATTTAGGATCTCACCTACTTCCTTGGGTTTTAAGCATAATTCCCCTCCTTTATTCTTGAGAGGTCCGACTCTTTCTCTGACAACCCTCTTGTTCCTAACATATGTATAAAATGCCTTGGGATTCTCCTTAATCCTGTCTGCCAAGGACATTTTGTGACCCGTTTTTGCCCTTCTAACTCCCTGTTTGAGTTCTTTTCTATTTTCTCTGTATTCCTCCAGTGCTTCATCTGTTTTTAGCTGCCTGGGCCTTATGTAGACCTCTTTTGTCCTTTTGATTAGAACCACAATTTCTCTGGTTATTCACGGCTCTCAAATCCTTTTTTGTTTCTACAGGCACATGCCTGTCCTGCACTCCTATCAACTGTTCCTTAAAAGGCTCCCACATGCCAGTTGTGGATTTATCCTCGAACAGCCTCTCCCAATCAAAAGCCACCAAATTCTGCCTGGTCCGGCTGTAGTTAGCCTTACCCCATGGATGTTTTAGTCTGTTAAATTATTTTGGTGCAACCTTTGCAATTTTAACACACTTATGATGTATATAACTTACGCTCAGGGTAACCAAGGAACGTGAGCTAAGATGTGCAGGTGTTGACAGTCACCTCAGCATTTGACAGGGCAAGAGTTGAGAGTATTTTACATCACCAGGCACCTCATGAGTGATTTCCAGCCTTGATTCAGGAACCAATGGAAAATGTGATTTTCCTATGGGAAAATCTGTACTGACTTACAACATGGTTTTGAGGAACCAATTGTGTTGTATATCCAAGGGCTGCCTGCAATGAAAAATTGGCTTAAAAACGGTAAGAACTAGATGATTAATATTTAAGGATATAAAATGTTCAAAAAAGGCAGAGGAGAAAGGAGGTAGGGTGGCACGGTGGCATAGTAGTTGGGGCAGCACAATGGCACAGCGGTTAGTACTGCTGCTTCACAGTGCCAGGAGCCCAGTTTAATTCCAGCCTTAGCTGACTGTGTGGAGTTTGCGCGTTCTCTCCATGTCCACATAGGTTTCCTCCGGGCACTCCAGTTTCCTCCCACACGCCAACAGATGTGTGGCTTAGGTGGATTGGCCATGCTAAATTGCCCCTTGGTGTCCCAAAATGTGCAGGTTAGGGAGAGAAGTGAGGTAAATGCCTGGGCTTGTAGGGATGGGGCCGGGGTGGGATGCTTTGTTGAAGAGTTGGTGCAGTCTCAAGGAGCTAAATGGCTTCCTTCCGTACTTTGGGGATTCTATGATTCTATTGATTCAGGGAAACAATGTAGTTTTGGAAAAAGAGGATGGTCATGAGGAGTTGAGAACTGAATCCATTTGATTAGAATCAAGAAGCAAAAAATCAGCATGATCACACAACTGGGGTATTCTACAGGCCTCAAAATAGCAAGTATGCGTTTGAGTGTGTGAAGAAACCTGCAGGGAAATGAGAGATGTGGAAGAATTATATCGTGATAATACTGTGGGAATCAAATTGCCCAAATGTTGATTGGGATAGTTAGAATTAAGGGCAAGGAGGGATAGGAATTTGTGAAACACGTTCAGGAGTTCAGGAGAACTTCCTTGACCAGTGTGTCCTCAGTCCAACCAAGAAGGAAGTGTTGCTGGATCTTATGCTGGGGACTGAAGTGAGTCAAGCTAACTAATTTCTTTCAGTAAGACTGATCTTTATGCCAGGAAGTTTACACTAGTAAGGCTGAACAGAAAGGAACAAACTAAGATACAATTTGAAGATGGCTAACTTCAATGAGCTGAAAAGAGATCTAGCCAGAGTAAAATTGTATCAAAGACAGAAAGGAATTACAGAACAATGGGCAATCTGTACAGAAGAAGGATGCCTCAGGTGCAGGCTACATTCACTTGAACAAGGACCAACAGGAGGGGAACAAAAGCCAGGGCTTTTTGAGTGAGAGAGAAAAAGAAAGCAATGAAACAAAAAATGAATATGATGCATGTCAACTGAATCCTTTAAGTGAATTCTTGAAGTCAAACACAAAAATTTGAAAGGGAGAGTGAAGAGGCAAGTAAGGCTGACAGAAAAAGAGTATGAGAATAGAATGGCAACATAAAAGATAACTCAAAATTCTTTGTTTGTAAATAGTAAGTGAGCGGTAAGAGGCAGTGTGGATCCTATTCGGGAAAAAAAAGAGGGCGATAGAGTGAGGGACTGGGATTGACTGGATTCTCCAATGAAGAGCCAACGTAAAGTTGATGTGCTGAATCGTCTGCTTCCATACAGTGACTCTATGGCTCCTCCACTCCCTTTAAACACTTTTTTCCCCAAGGAATATGCAGCCTCCTCATTATTCATAATCAACTATTGTATCTCACATTTACTTATACTGAAGCTCATTCACCAAAAACATGTCCATTCTCCACATTCATTAATGTATCTCCTGTATTTATTGCAGTCCACTATATTAACTACATGCCTTAATTTGGTGTAGTCCACAAAGTTTGAAATTGTGCTTCTGATTCCTAAATATAAATCAGTACTTTAATAGTTTCCCTACAGTGCAGAAGATGCCATTCGGCCCATCGAGTCTATAACGACTCACTAACAGAGGATCTTACCCAGTCCCTCTCTTTTGTCCTATCCTTGTAGCTCCACACATTTACCATGACTAATCCACCTAACCTACACATTTTTGGATACTAAGGGGAAATTTAGCATAGCCAATGCACCTAACTTTGGACTGTGGGAAGAAATCGGAGCATCCAGAGGAAACCCACACAGGCACAGGAAGAATGTGCAAATTCCACACAGACAGTTACCCAATGCCGGAATTGAACCCGGGGCCCTGGAGCTGTGAGACAGCGATGCTAACCACTGTACCCCCCCCCCCATTTAAATGAACATTAATGAATCCTTGTGGAATATCACTTCCTACATATTGCCAGTCTGAATGACTGTAGGCAAACCCTACTGTTTATTACTCTACTTACTTTCCATTCTTTCTCCACACATGCTACCTGAGCTGCTGAGTATTTTCTGGTTATGCTGATTACATATTTTCAGAAGCTGCAACATTTTGCATTTTGCTAAGCATTCTGTTGCTGAATGCTGTATTTTTGGACCTTAATCATGAATCGACCAAGTGGAACTTTATCAGGGACCTTACGAAAATCCAAGTACATTTGTCCACTACTATACCAGTGTTTACCAATCCTACTATTTCTTCAAGAACCCAAATAAGGCTGGCTGAGTATGGCCTTCTCTTGCTTCTATATTTATTTCTATTATTGATTGATTAAAACACTGAGTAACTGAGCCATACAGATCAGGAAGCTGCTCCGCTCAATATCCCATCTGAGTTTAGTTGGCTAATCTTTCCCAGGACAGTGAGAGAGTCACTACAATTGACCTTAGAACCTTGTGTGACAGAAGAGATGTTCAATTATCACTGCATGCCAATACTCTCACTTTTTATTTACAGACCTGTTTTTAAGTAGCCCTGTTTTTTAGGCAGCTGACATTAAAAATGAAAGCAAAATATCTGTTCACTTGCCTTGAATTTGGAATTGATAGTCATCACAATGAACAGGAATTTAACCCATAAAGCAATCTAATTTATAGCTCCAATATAAAACCAAGTTTTCAATTTTCTCCATTTCCCCCCACACCCTAATCTCAGTTGGCAAATCCAATTCTTCATGTTGGACTGCAACTGACAGATCAGAAATACCAGATCCAATTGGTCTATGTGGAGTTATCATTTGTCAAGTTGAGGAGGCACAACAGGCCTCCATGTCTCTTGGCTAGAAAGAGGAAAAAAACAACAATGAAAATTTACACTGCTAATCTGACAATGTCACAAATTTGTGTTCTCAATAGGAGTGTACACTGCTATGTAACGTAATCCCCAAAATATCAGCGAAAAGCCTACATATTAAGAATGGAATTTATTTATTCAACAACTGACATATAGCAATTAACACAAACTACCGTTCCTAAATATAAAATCGACTGAATTGCACAACACAACTTCGTTGAAATCCTGGGAAAAAGCCTGGAATCCAAAATAAGGACAGAATGTAACTCATTCACAGTGACCGTAAAACAGTGTCATGGAAACATGGAAACAGGAGGAGCCTGCTTCACCATTCAATGAGATCATGGCTGATTATGCAACTTAACTCCATATACCAACCCACCTTTGCCCCATATCCCTCAAAACCTCTGGTTAACAAAAATCAATCTCAGATGTAACATTAGGAATAGACAGCAAATGCTGGCCTTGCCGGTGACACTCAAGTCTCAGACAGATGAACAAAATGGCCATTGATCGAGTATCAATTGCTGTTTGCTGAAGACAGTTCCAAGCTTCTAGCACCATTTACCTGTAGAAGTGTTTCCTAATTTCATTCCTGAAAGATCTGGCTCTAGGAATAACCAACTAGCAGAAATAATTTCTCTCTATCCATCTTATCTGCTCGTGTTCATATCTTGCAAACTTTGGACAAATCATCCCTCAACTTTCTAAATTCAAAAATGAAAAAAGGTGTTCATTTATATAGCAACTGAACATTGACTGTCAAGTACTTTTGAGAAGCATTTTTGAAATATGGTCACCAAATAGCTCACAGTAAATTTCTACAACCAGCAAAGTGGCAACAATTTGTTGATTGAGGAATAAATATTTGTCAGATCAGGGAACCTCAACAGCCTTCTTGATTATTTTCTGTATCTGTTCATGTCATTGTAATAGTTTTGTTCTTGGACTTCCAGTCTCTTTGGACCTTCACTTTTGCCAGTTTTTCCACTATTTATCCTTTTTAAATAAAAAAGGAATGTTCTCACATACATTGAAATCTATTTGTCACAGTTTTGCCCACTCACTTAAACTATCAATGTCTCATTATAATTCTATGCTTTCATCTTCATTGCTTGCAATATTGTCTATCATGGCATCAATAGCAAACTTGTCTATTTGGCTTTCTAGTCCATCATCTAAGTCAGTTACAAATATAGTAAGTAGTTGAAGCCCCAATAGAGATCTTCATGGGACACAAGTCATATTCTGCCAATCAGAGTATGTGCCCACTATCATTACTGTCGCCTGCCACTCAGCCAATTTTCTAACCAGGTTAACAACTTGCCTTCAATTCTATGAACTTCAAATTTATTTAAGTTTTACGTAAGGAATTTTATCAGATGCCTTCTAAAAGTCCACATAAATAACATCCATAGACACAGTCCACCACACTAATTCTTCTAAAAATTCCTTTGGTAACCCATGCTGGCTCTCTCCAGTCAGCTGAAAATTGTCGAGATGTTATGTTGCATTACTCTTTCCTTAATTCCCGACAACAAATGTTAACTGGTCAATAATTCTCTGGTTGCCATCCATTACCTTTTCCAAATAGCAGAGTGACATCTACAATTTTCCAATCTAAAGGGCAGTTCACCAATTCAGAGAACTTTGAAAGGTTATAGTCAGGGGCATCGTAATGTCCTCATTTATCCCGAAACATTCCAATGGAAACCATCTTGTCCTGGGGGCTTGTCACTCTTCCGTGCCATTATTTTCTTTTTATTGTGATTGTTAATTTCCTTATGTTATGTGGTGAGTTCTACCCCTGATCCAATATTTCTTTCCCAGGGATGTCTAGCATCTCATCCATCCATTGACTCTGTCCACACTTCCCATTGTGTCAGAAAAGATACCAACATAATCAAGGACCCCATACACTTCGGACATACTCTTTTCCACCTTTTCTGTTGGGAAAAAGATACAAAAGCCTGAAATCACATACCAGTCGACTCAGGAAAAGTTTCTTGTCTGCTGCCATCAGACTTTTGAACGAACATATATAAAGCAGATCTTTCTCTTCATCATATCTATACAACAGTATGTTCTGCACCCTCTCCCTTCCTTCTTCCCTATGTATTCTATGAACGGTATCCTTTGTCTTTATAGTGCGCAAGGAACAATACTTTTCACTGTTTCCCAATACATGTGACAAAAATAAGTCAAATCAAAATCATGCTGGTCTCTTCCTCTGCTGTAAATACCATCCCAAGTATGAATTTCAGTATGTAGGCCATACTTTCCAGTGATTGATAATTAAGTCAAACAATAGCCCGTAACTTCCTAGTTCCCCAGCACTGAATTTGGGGAGTACCACAAAGATGTGCTGGGGAACCCCTCTGAGAGGTTCCCAGGTAAGGCTATAGATGCAAATGTTCAGAACTGTTAACTTCCCCTGGATAATTGCGCTGTGCTGGGAACATTCAATGAAGCAACTTAAATTGATAACATTAGATGGTTCTGCCAGTTTTACATCAATAGTTACTCCGAAAGATTTAGAAGAAATAAAACTATTTCTCTACCTTCAGTGTAACCATCTTAAACACCCAGACCAAGCCCCGCATGGGACACCACCCAACCCCTTGACTAATGAGCACCCCCCACCTCCCAGGGTATTCCCAACACCACCTATGCACCCTGGGATTCCCCAGGTTGGGGGTCCAACTATAAGTTCTCTCAATCTAAGCACCCACCTCTGAACCCTATTACACATTTCACCTCCTCCCCCCACCACCACCGGGCCCTAAATGGACCTGGAACCTCCCTTCCCAAAAAACGGGGCCCGAGTTAACTAGAGTTGCATCGTGCTGCAGCCTTCAAAGACACTTTTGCTCCAGGCTCCAAGCAGCTCCAGCTAGTGGAAGCTTCAATGAACTTTTCCAGAGTAGCTAATTACATTTGTAATTCCAGCTGGCGATGACTTAACAACACTGGGTGGAAGTTATGGCCCAGCATGCTCCTTTGGTTGTTCATGACAGGCAAAGTACAGACTGTATTCAACCAGCCCATGTTTGCAAAACTCAAATCAATATGTCTATTATAAGATGAGATGCCATGACTGGACTGCACTTGCTGAACAACCCTGTGTGTGCTAAGAGCTACACTATAACAACCAATTTAAGATAATCAATCAAGCCTATAACATGGCTCATCTATGCTTACTAGAAGCAATATACATTCACACACAGGGACCTGCTCTCTGTAAACAAAATGAACATGCTCAAGCCTTGCGCTTTCTTTGAATTAACAGGGAGCTTAGGAGCCTATAGTTCACCATTGCTTACTCCATGGCAACATATCACCCAATCAGCACCCTTTTCTCTAGTAGTGTAAAATGTTGTGATCATAAGAAATTAGGTATTTTTGCCTTTGACCTGATGCGTGCAAGATGGAAAGCTTCAGCAGCATGTCTCCCTTTAAGCAATATCAAAATATAATTGTAAAGTAAAATGTATTAACTCTGATTGCCCTTGTAAGTTTCTTTTCATATTTCCGGTTTGAAGTAGGAGGAGAGGTAATAAGCCGTGGATAACAAAGGAGGTGAAGGAAAGTGTTAAATTAAAAGCGGAGGAATTTAGAGTAGCTAAGAGTAGTGGGCGAGAAGAGGATTGGGAGAGGTTTAAATGTCAACAAAGATTGAAAAAGAAGTTGATAAAGGAGGGTAGGAGAAACTATGAAGCTGGGCTAGCGCTTAATATAAAAAAGGATAGCAAGAGTTTTTATAAATATATAAAAAGGAAGAGGCTGGCTAGGGTGAACGTTGGTCCTTTAGAGGATGAGAAAGGGGACCTAGTGGTAGGGGACGGGGATATGGCTAAGGTATTGAATAACTTTTTTGTTTCTGTCTTCACGGAGGAGGATGTGAATAATTTGCCGGGTGTTAGCGATGGAAAGGTGGTAGGACTGGAGGGTCTTAATGACATTACTGTTACTAGAGAGGCGGTGCTCGACAGACTGGAGGGGCTGATTGTGGACAAGTCCCCAGGACCGGATGGAATGCATCCGAGGGTTCTGAAAGAAATGGCGGAGGTTATAGTGGATGCATTGGTGGTTATTTTCCAGACGTCGCTGGATTCCGGGGAAGTGCCGGAAGATTGGAAAACGGCTAATGTTACGCCGTTGTTTAAGAAGGGTGCCAGGCAAAAGGCAGGGAATTATAGGCCGGTTAGTTTAACGTCTGTGGTAGGTAAAATGTTAGAATCCGTCATTAAGGAGGAAATTGCGAGGCATCTTGAAGGCAATTGCTTGATAGAGCAGACGCAGCACGGTTTCATTAAAGGGAAGTCGTGTCTGACAAATTTACTGGAGTTCTATGAGGATGTGTCTAGGGCGGTCGATAGAGGAGAGCCGGTGGATGTGGTCTTTCTGGATTTTCAGAAGGCGTTTGACAAAGTACCTCATAAGAGGTTATTGCAGAAGGTCAGGGGACTTGGAGTTGGGGGTAGGGTGTTAGCGTGGATAGAGGATTGGTTGTCAAATAGGAGGCAGAGAGTGGGGGTCAACGGGTGCTATTCGGATTGGCGGATGGTGACTAGTGGAGTGCCCCAGGGGTCGGTGCTGGGGCCTCAGCTTTTTACCATTTATATAGATGATCTGGAGGAGGGAACCGAGTGTAGGGTGTCGAAATTTGCAGATGACACCAAAATTGGGGGAACGGCAAATTGTGCGGAGGGTGTGGAGAGTCTGCAGAAGGATCTAGATAGGCTGGGCGAATGGGCCAGGAAATGGCAAATGGAATTTAATGTTGGCAAGTGTGAGGTGGTCCACTTTGGTAGGAAGAATGGTAGGAAGGACTATTACTTACGGGGCGAAAAACTGCAGCAGGCGACGGTGCAGAGGGACCTCGGGGTCCTTGTGCATGAGTCGCAAAAACCCAGCTTGCAGGTGCAGCAGGTGGTCAGGAAGGCGAATGGGATGCTGGCCTTCATAGCGAAGGGGATTGAATATAAAAGTAGGGAGGTCTTGCTGCAGCTGTATAGGGCATTGGTGAGGCCGCAGCTGGAGTACTGTGTGCAGTTTTGGGCGCCGCACCTGCGCAAAGATATTTTGGCCTTGGAGGGAGTGCAGAGGAGGTTTACTAGGCTGATACCGGAGTTGAGGGGGTTGAACTATGAGGAGAGGCTGAATAAACTAGGCTTGTACTCGTTGGAGTTTAGAAGAATGAGGGGAGATCTCATTGAGACGTATAAGATGATGAATGGGATGGATAGGATAGAGGTGGAGAGACTCTTCCCACTGAAAAAAGACAGTAGGACTAGGGGGCACAGCCTGAAGATAAAGGGGGGGCGTTTTAGAACGGAGTTGAGGAGGAACTTCTTCACTCAAAGGGTGGTGAATCTCTGGAATTCTCTACCCATTGAAGTGGTGGAGGCTGCCTCGCTAAATATTTTCAAGAAGCGGGTTGATGGGTTTTTGATAAGAGAGGGGATTAAGGGTTATGGGGAGAGGGCCGGAAAGTGGAACTGAGCCACGACAGATCAGCCATGATCTTATTGAATGGCGGGGCAGGCTCGAAGGGCCAGATGGCCTACTCCTGCTCCTATTTCTTATGTTCTTAAGTTCTTACTACTGACTTTGTCCCCTTTGCTATTACATTTTCCTGTTCACTAAGATTTGTGCTATTTCTTCTCATTTTTGTCTTTTCTTCCAGTTGCTGTCTGTTAGCTCTTTCCTGGTCCAAACCTGCTTTTTCTGACAATTAGAGCTTTTGCCACAGAGTGATATAAACTGGTTCTGTAACAAATTAACTGCTCTTCTGAACATCTCCCACTGAATTGTGATTTTACCCACTCCCCAGTGATTTGGCTGGGAAACATGGTGGCTGAAGAATGGGTGAGGACAGAATTGGACTGTCTGATGCCTCGAATGGTCAAATAGAATGTTGGCATTTAACTCAATTTTCAGTGTCTTCAAAAAAGGCATCTGACAGCATATGTTCATGTTTCAATGGGTAATTTGAAGGCAGCCACACTACCAGTGGGTACCTCATTGAATTTTCACTCATTAGTCACCACGATATGGACTATGTTCTCTGGGTAAACTTGTAATCTGCTGGTAGCCTGTCGAAATTAATTTTAAACTGAATTTTAAAATGAATCTTCATCTTGAAGACCCGATAAACCTCAGACCTCCTGCACATGCGTCGGTTGGGAAAGAGTTGCATGCTAGGTTTAGACTTTTTATGTCGGTCAGATTTGTGTGCATGACCAATGGGACTTGGAGCTGAGACAAAGGCCCCCACGAGCTCACAGAAAAGCTAAAACTGAAAAAAAGGGTGCAAAATCCCTGGTTAAAAAAATGGGAATATGCCAATACTGAAACCATGCCAATAATTTGTATCTATATTAGTGTTTAGTTCATACCTAGATATGAGATGAGCATTAAACTGAGATTCTGTCCTGCACTTTAGCTTTCTTCTCTTTCTCTTTTAATTATGTTAGCGCTTTTTTCCCCTCATACTTCATTTCCCAACCTGAAGTAAAATATTAATCCAAAAGCAAAATACTCCAGATACTGGAAATCTAATAAAAGAAAAAGTGCTCAGGCGGCACGGTAGCACAGTGGTTAACACTGCTGCTTCACAGCTCCAGGGACCTGGGTTCGATTTCCGGTTTGGGTCATTATCTTGGAGTTTGCACATTCTCCTTGTGTCTGCGAGGGTTTCCTCCGGGTACTCCAGTTTCCTCCCACAGTCCAAAGATGTGCGGGTGAGGTTGATTGGCCATGCTAAAAATTGCCCCTTAGAGTCGTGAGATGCATAGGTTAGAGGGGTTAGTAGGTAAATATGTAGGGATATGGGGGTAGGGCCTGGGTGGGATTGTGGTCAGTGCAGGCTCGATGGGCCAAATGGCCTCCTTCTCTACTGTAGGGTTTCTATAATTCTATGATTCTATGAAAATGCAGATAATCAGACAGCATCTGTGGAGAGAAACAGTCAACATTCATTTAAGTTGAAGGCAGTTTCAAAGTTTTAAATCTTTTATGACCTGGATAAATTATTTGTGGACTGTATTTTTAAGAAAATCAAGGTTCCATTTATACAGTTAACATTATAATAAGTTAATGACCCAGATTTTGCAATCACCAGAACAGAAGCATTTTATAGAGGAACTCAAATTTTTAGCATCCGCACATGCACAGTAAAACACAGAAACTTCTCTTTCCTGATTCTCTTCATATTTTCTGCTTGCTTTGTCGTTCTCTCTGATGGCAAGAGCAGACTGAAAATCGCTCCAAAAAGGTATTTTGCTAGAGGGCAGTTCAGAGAAACTAGGAGGTGTGCCTCAAAATATTTTTATAATATAGAGGTCTGCTTATATAGAGGACATGTAAAAGGTTGAGAACCACTGCCCAAATGTACAACAGCCTGTCAGTGTACTTATCTTCACACATAGAGGATGGCCACTTGAAGAAGGCTACAAAAGGTGCACTGCGTACATTGAACTATATTTCAGGGGTTATGTTTACCCTCATAAGAAACAAGGAGAACATTAGCAAAAGGATCCTTATATAAAGGAAGGACACAACTAGGTGCCCAAGCTATTTAGAACATAAGAACATAAGAAATAGGAGCAGGAGTAGGCCATCTAGCCCTTCGAGCCTGCCCCGCCATTCAATAAGATCATGGCTGATCTGAAGTGGCTCAGTTCCACTTTCCCGCTTTCTCCCAATAACCCTTAATTCCCTTGTCTGTCAAAAACCTATCTACCCGTGTCTTAAATATATTTAGCCAGGTAGCCTCCACCACTTCAACGGGCAGAGAATTCCAGAGATTCACCACCCTTTGAGTGAAGAAGTTCCTCCTCAACTCCATTCTAAACTGCACCCCCCCTTATCTTGAGACTGCGCCCTCTAGTCCTGCTGTCCTTTCTGAGCAGGAAGAATCTCTCTACCTCTACCCTATCCAACCCTTTCATTATCTTATACGTCTCTATAAGATCCCCCCCCCATCCTCCTAAACTCCAACGAGTACAGACCCAGTCTATTTAGTCCCTCTTCATTGTCTAACCCCCTCATCTCCAGTATCAGTCTAGTGAACTTCCTCTGCACTCCCTCCAAGGCCAAAATATCCTTGTGCAAGTGCGGCGACCAAAACTGCACACAGTACTCCAGCTGCGGCCTCACCAGTGCCCTATACAGTTGTAGCAAGACCTCCCTGCTTTTATATTCTATCCCCCTCGCTATAAAGGCCAGCATCCCATTCGCCTTCTTGATCACCTGCTGCACCTGCAGACTGGGATTTTGCGACTCATGCACAAGGACCCCCCAGGTCCCTCTGCACCGCAGCATGCTGCAGCTTTTCACCCTTTAAATAGTAATCCCTCCTACTATTATTTCTACCAAAATGGACAACCTCACACTTGCTAACACTGTACTCCATCTGCCAGGTCCTCGCCCACTCGCTCAGCCTATCCAGATCCCTCTGCAGACTTTCCATACCCTCCGCGCAATTTGCTCTTCCACTCATCTTTGTGTCATCAGCAAATTTCGTTACCCTACACTCGGCCCCCTCCTCCAGATCATCTATATAAATAGTAAATAGCTGAGGCCCCAGCACTGATCCCTGCGGCACTCCACTAGTCACCAACCGCCAATCAGAACAGCACCCATTGATACCAAATCTCTGCTTCCTATTAGACAACCAATCCTCTATCCACGCTAACACCTTACCCCCAACTCCATGCACCCTAACCTTCTGAAGCAACCTTTTGTGTGGCACCTTATCAAACGCCTTTTGAAAATCGAGCAACTCCACATCCACCGGTTCCCCTCTGTCTACCGCACTAGTCACATCCTCATAGAAATCCAATAAATTTGTCAAACACGACTTCCCCTTAACGAATCCGTGCTGCGTCTGCTCTATCAAACCATTCCTTTCCAGGTGCCTCGCTATTTCTTCTTTGATGATGGATTCAAGCATTTTTCCAACAACAGACGTTAAACTAACCGGCCTACAATTCCCTGCCTTTTGCCTGCTACCTTTCTTAAACAGCAGCGTAACATTAGCCGTTTTCCAATTTTCCAGCACTTTCCCGGAATCCAGCGAAGTTTGGTAAATAATCACTAAGGCATCCACTATCACCTGTACCATTTCTTTCAGAACCCTGGGATGCATTCCATCCAGTCCTGGGGACTTGTCCACCATCAGTCCCGCTAGTCGATCAAGCACTACCTCTCTAGTGACAGTAGTCGCATTCAGGCCCTCAACTCCTACCATCCTTCTATCTTTAATATCCGGCAAACTATTCGCGTCCTCCTCCGTGAAGACTGAGGCAAAACCTTATTTAAGGCCTCAGCAATTTCCTCATCTCCTACCACTAAATCCCCCTTCTCATCCTCTAAGGGTCCAACATTCACTCTAGCCAGCCGCCTCCTCTTTATATATTTCACCACTTATAATATTTTTCAATCTTAGTGATTGGGAATAGGTACATTTTTTTGTTTCAGAAACATCTCAAAATTATTAGTTGTAAAGTATTTTAAGTGCAGCAACTGTAGATAAAAACAGTAGTCATTTTGCACTCAGAACCATCTGCAAACAGTTTTGGACAAATAACAATTTGTGTTAGCTTTGGTTAAGGGAGGAGTGTCAGCCAGAGCACTGGGAGAATTCCCTGCTCCTCTGAATGGTGACATGGAATCTTTAATCTCCCCATGAACAACCAGAGTAGGCTGTTGAGACTATGGTGGAACATTTCATCTGAAGGAGAACACCTCAGACAATGCACCACTCCCTCAAAACTGCACTGTGGTATCAACGAAGGTTATGTGCTGGAGGTATCGAAGCAAACAATCCTCAAACAAACTGGTTTTCTAAAACTATATGAAAGCCTTTGTTTTGATATATCAAGTGGCATAACAAAAAAGGTAGCCAAGCAACTGCAATAATGACAAATACCCAAATGTATTGACACTAGCAGTTGCTAGGGGCCAGAGTGAAAATCGATCTACTTTGTAAAATCCATGCTGAAATCAAACAAGCATAGGTGCTCTTAAACAATACCATCTCACATGGAATCTTTAACTTCAGTGAAGGGAAAGTTCATGTCTCATCTTTGGTGCAAACTCCCCGCCATATGCAATTTTCATGCTGATGGATTATTGATCAAGACCAAACTTCAACTCCAATTCCTCCTTCAATAGAGGAAATTCAAGCATCAAAAGGAGAAAGCCACTCTCCCTCCACGTTTACAAACTGCTACACAGATTATAATAAAGTAATCTGAGAAAGCCTGCAATACAGCCCCCTGTCTCAGAGGTTATTGCTGCTCCTCCCATCCCTTTCTACTTTAACCTCAAGTTCCACCACCAGAAAAGCAAATCATTCCAGAAATTTCAAATTGCTAGAAATACAACACATGAAAGGACAGACAGAATCTCAAACAGGAAAACATAGGGTTAATGTTTTGGGCGCAACTCTGCTTCAGAGATGAACATTGAAAGGTGCATTCTCATAAAAGGTTTAGACTTCAAATATTTAACCTGTTTTGCCCATAGGGCTGCTTAGCGGCCTGCTAAATATCCGATACTTTCCATTTTTCTTTCAGACTGTCAACGCTGTCTTTCCTGTTAATTTTCAATATTAATATTGTCCCTGTAACTAGCAGACAGAAACTCTTCAGCAATCAGAAGTAAAGCTGCAGACTTGTAGAGATGTATCTCTGCATGCTGTCGACATTTCAGTAAGGGAAATGAAAAATGAGCAGAGAAAGGGGGAAAAAATGCCACGTGTGGTCTCAAACTGGTGGCTGCAGAATTAATCACCCCCAATCAATGTACCTGATGAGAGTGAGAAATTAGAATTGTGGTACTCCTGTTCCAACATAGCTCTTAAGTTTCACAAGACACCAGTGATGCTCACCACAGGCAGCAAGGGTCTCTTATGAACAAAAAAGTTAGCATTCCAGGAATCAAATTGGACCCTGCTCTGATTTTAAGTGTCAACCAGCATCAGACTAAAAGGACCCAAGATCAGAAGCAGCCCAAGAAGTTATATTTTTCTTCTGGTTTCCTGCTCATCCAGCAGCATACCTCTGGATCTCACATGGTAACTGTACACTTACTCTGCCCCAAGTCTTCCTTCCCATTTAGCAGCCTCCTGACTCCGCTCCCAGCAGCAAGTGACAGGAAAGTTATCGCAGGTCTACAGTAAAGGCTCCTGCTGCCTGAAATTTCACCACAGTCAATTTAGCTAAAAAAACCCAGCTCCAAGATTTATGTGAGTCCCATGTATTAAAATTTCTCTGACTGCACATGACTTCAAGATGCCTGCTTGCAGCTTGTCTCGACCCTTTTACACCACAAACTCATCCCAAGATAAAATCACGCAAATGTTTCAAAGTTTAAGAATTTTAAAATAATCTATTACTTCTTTCTCTTAAGACATCCCATAAAATCCACCCGAGTAGACTTCTGGTCATCCCTCCTACTGTCATCCTCTTTGACCGATTGTTCAATTTTGTTGTTTATGCCTTTGTGAAACTAGTTGGCACATGTTGGGTGGTACGTGGATGCAAATTTTACAGTACATATTGTTTAATGGCAGAAGATATAGAATATATACATTGCAATAAATCTATAAAACTTTAAGTTGGGAGAGCTGTGTGCACTTTGAGTTGCGTGCTCCAGAAAGGATGTTGAAGCAACTGAGAGGGTAAGAAGTCAGATTTAGTAGCATGCTGACTGTATGGGGATATACAAATAGTAAGAAAGAATACAAAACTTGCTGGGTATTTTTTGCTAGAGGACAGAAAATTATGGAATGATTTGAAAGAGGTGTTTGTATTAAATAAAAGGGATGTTTCATAGTAGAAATAAAGTCTCCACTGATTCAAGGATCTATAGGAACAGCCCTTCGAGCCTCTTCCACATTCAATTAATTCACAGCTAATCTGGGCCTCAACTCCATTTGCCCACATTTTTCCCTACCCCTTTTTACTCATTACTTAACAAAAATCAGTTGATCTTAAGTGTGGCAAGGTGACACAGTGGTTAGCATTGCTGCCTCACAGTGCCAGAGACTGTATGTTCTCCTTGTGACTTATATGGGTTTCCTCTCACAGTCCTAAAGACATGCTGGTTAAGCGCATTTAGCCATGCTAAATTGCCTCCGAGTGTGCCCAAACAGGTACCGAAGTGTGGCAACTAGGCACTTTTCACAGTCACCTCATTGCAGTGTGAATGTAAGCCTACTTGTGTCACGAATAAATAAATTTTAAACCTTTATTGAAAATTACAATTGATCCAGCCTTTCAGGGAGCTAGTGACAGTCATTTCAGTGGAGATCCCTGGGGAAAATCACTGATCATATTCCAATAATTCCCTACTCTTGTGCCTCCTGACTAATAAGAAACAAAGAACACAGCACGGAAGACAGACCCTTCTGCCCAACGAGCCCATGCTGCCATTTCAACATTGAGTCCCCTCTCCACCCATGACCAAAGCAGACTAATAACCAACATGGTTAATATTATTGCCTCCAATTCTGTTTGCTTTTCGTTTACTAATAATCACATTAAAAACCTACTGAAGCCTTCCACAGGTCCATCATGTAACAAGTAGGCATTGTCATATCCACCATGTTAGTAACCTCCGCAAATATATTCAACCAGATTAGTTATATATGATCTACCCATAACTGATAACTATTGAAGTGCTCATTAACTTTCTCTATGCGGATAGATCTTGTTCTGAGAGACTGTGGACAGATAACTGGTAAACTTTGTAAGGCAAAGGGTTGTGAGCTTGCACAGCTTAAGTCAGTGCTTGCTGAAAGGAGGGATCCGATCAACATTAAACTACTACTTGCAGATATATAGCACCTTTAAACTGACCATTCCAAGTGTCTCACAGGAACATTATCAAGCAAAATTAAAGAACACATTACGGAATTGATTGAAGGTAGAGAGAATAAAGGAATATGGAAGCTGGGTCAGTACATGAGATCAGGGCTACTGCTTATGTAGACAATGAATGCCAACATGGACTAGTTGGCTGGGCCAAGCATCCCATTTGTTTGTTGTAATTATTACCTAAATCTTGATTGCAGCAAGGAATCCCTCAAAATAAGTGAGTGCTAGTCTTGTTTGAAAATAAATAGACCACCACAGAAACTCCCCAGAAAATCAAGACAAGCTTATCATGTGCAATGGCCACTCCAGTATAATTTATCAAACTCATAGTCTGATACAAGCAAAGCTAGTATTATATAATCAGTTCCCCAGCCCTATTGCTAAATTATATCAAACATACTAAATATCCATCAAACAGCCACAATGATGGCTGGGTATACCTAAAGCAGATTCTTCACTTGCCCAGAGCCTCAAAAGCAATAGATTTCTTGTTATCCATCGGGAATGGAAGGAAGAAGGTGGCACACACCTCTTTTACAGCACAGAGCATTTTATCTTATCTATGGCTCTTCAAGAATAATGGTTAAATGTTAACCAGAAAGACAGAATAGTATGTTGTTCCTTTGTATAAATAACGTGAGTGGTAAGCTCAGTTGGCTTAATGGCTGGGATTATAGTGCAGAAAGACGCCAATAGCACAAATTCAATCACTATACTGGTGAGAATTTGTGAAAAGCTGCCTTTTTGCCTTGCCCCTTTGCTTAATGTGGAATGGTGCCCTTCAATCTCTGTAACTACTTGTCTCTAACAGAGAAATTGCCAGTGGTCATTTGTGGACTATGGCTAATTATCACATATAAAAAGAAAGATTCAACAGAACAAGGACCACAGGAAAAGCCAATTGCATCATATGCCAATAGACTGTTCCACTCTGAGCTTCTTAGTTAATGTACAATTCCTTGGCAGAACAAAGAACAAAGAACAACCCAGCACGGGAAACAGGACCTTCAGCCCAACGAGCCCGCGCCGCCGCATCCTCCTACACCTATTCTACCCTGCGTGTCTACGAGTGGAACCCCTAACTTAGCCAGATTCAGGGGAGAATAGTGTCAATTTGGTAAACCAATCAGCCTAAGAGCACATCTTTGGGGTGTGGGAGGAAACTGGAGCGCCCGGAGGAAACCCACGCAACCACAGGGAGAATGCGCAAACTCCCACAGACACAGGCCCAAATCCATGTATCTGCACAGCTAGCAGCGCTAGTCACTGAGCTGTTGCGGCGCCCATCTACCGGTCCAGGATCAAGCACACACACCGACACGAAGTACGAGGCCACTCCCAGAACCTCCAAGAGCAGCCCAAGCACGACCCACCGTGTGCATGCCCCTCGTTTGACAACAAGGTGGACTTCCACCTGCGGAATAAAAAGACAAAAACGTTAACATACAAGTCTGCATTTCCGGTGTCTCCCGAGGCTCTGACCCTATTTAATACCCCCTACTATAACCCTCCATCCCCGTTTCGCTCATGTGTCTATCTAAGTGAACCTTAAACGAGTCCAACGTTCCTGCCTCCACCACCCTACTCGGTAGCGCGTTCCATACCCCCACGACCCTCTGCGTGAAGAACCTTCCTCTCACATCCAAATTATACTTCTCCCCCCTCACCCTTAGATCATGACCTCTCGTAATTGTACCCAGTCTAGGGAGCAGTCTCTCACTATTGACTCTACCTATTCCCTTCAGTATCTTATATACCTCTATCATGTCTCCCCTCAATCTCCGTCTTTCCAAGGAGAAAAGTCCCAGTTTCTCCAACCTTTCCTCGTAACTCAGTCCCTCCATGCCAGGCAACATCCTGGTAAACCTCCTCTGCACCCTCTCCAGAGTCTCCACGTCCTTCCGGTAGTAAGGTGACCAGAACTGGACGCAGTACTCCAAATGAGGTCTAACCAACGTTCTGTACAACTGAAGCATTAGACGGCAGCTCCTATACTCTATACCCCTTCCTATAAAGGCTAGCATTCCATAAGCTTTCCTCACAACCTTCTCCACTTGTGTTACAACCTTCATAGACTTGTGAACCTGCACTCCCAGGTCCCTCTGTATTTCTATACTCCTAACCGGTCTACCTTTTATCACGTAGTTCCTCTCTGCATTATTCCTTCCAAAATGCATCACCTCGCATTTGTCAGGATTAAATTCCATCTGCCACCTATCTGCCCAATGCACCAACCTATCTATATCCTGTTGTATCACCTGACATTCCACTTCAGTATCCGCCAACCCTGCCATTTTGGTGTCATCCGCAAACTTGCTGATCACACCACTTACGCTCTCTTCCAAATCGTTTATGTATACTACAAAGAGGAGAGGTCCCAGTACTGAGCCCTGCGGCACACCACTGGTCACTGGCCTCCAGCCCGAAAAGGTCCCCTCAACAACTACCCTCCGTCTCCTATTGCCCAGCCAGTTCTCAATCCACCTAGCTACCTGTCGTTGTATCCCATGCGCCTTAACCTTTTCTACCAGTCTACCATGAGGGACTTTGTCAAACGCCTTACTGAAATCCATATAGATGACATCAACGGCTCTCCCATCGTCAACCGTTTTTGTCACCTCCTCAAAGAATTCTACCAGATTCGTAAGGCAAGACCTCCCCCTAACAAAGCCATGTTGCGTATCCCTAATCAGATCGCAACGCTCCAAATGCTCATACATCCTACCCCTAAGTATTTTTTCCATTAATTTCCCTACCACCGATGTCAAACTCACCGGTCTATAATTTCCAGGGTTATCCCTACTACCTTTTCTAAAAAGCGGTACCACATTTGCTACCCTCCAGTCTTCTGGGGCCTCACCTGTGTCCAAAGAAGAGACAAAGATTTGCGCCAGAGGCCCAGCAATTTCATCTTTCACCTCCCTAAGCAGCCTGGGATAAATACCATCAGGCCCCGGAGCTTTATCCGTCCTTACACTACCTAAAAGCCCTAGCACTTCCTCCCTCGTAATAGATATTTCCTGCCACTGATCCACAGCTCCCTCCAAGACACCGCACGACACCGAACCCATCTCCTTTGTGAATACCGACGCAAAGTATTCATTCAGGTGCTCCCCCATTCCCTCTGACTCAATACATAACTCCCCACTTTTGTCCCTAAGAGGACCAATTTTCCCTCTAACTACTCTCTTGCTCCCAATATGTGAATAAAATGCCTTTGGATTTTCCTTGATCCTATCAGCCAAAGCCATTTCATGCCCTCTCTTCGCCCTTCTAACTCCCCTTTTTTTAGCTCCCTCCTACTCTCTCTATATTCCTCCAGCGCACTCTCCGTACCCAGTTGTTTCGACCTAACATATGCATCCCTCTTCTTCCTCACCAACTCTTCAATACCCCCTGTAATCCACGGCTCTCTAATCCTACCTTTCCCATCCCTCCGCTTAACTGGAACATGCCTCTCCTGCAACATTTTCAGTTTGCCCTTAAAAGCTTCCCACTTGCCAACCGTGGACTTGCCAGCTAACAGTCCCTCCCAATCAGTGTCCTTCAGCTCCCTCCTAGTCCGGCTATAGCTCGCCTTCCCCCAGTTCAGCACCCACCCGTTCGGCCGGCACTCATCCCTTTCCATTTTTATCCTAAAGTCGACGGACTTGTGGTCACTGTTAGCCACATGTTCGCCTACCTCAACCTCAACCACCTGCCCCGGCTCATTACCCAACACTAAATCCAGTATAGCCCCTTCCCTAGTCGGGCTAGTTACATACTGCACTAGGGACCCTTCCAAAACACACTTTACAAAGTCCTCACCCTCCGTACCCCCAGCTCTAGGCCCCTTCCAATCCACTCCAGGAAGATTAAAGTCACCCACTACAACCACCCTATTCTTCCTGCACCTATCCAAAATGCCCCTGCAAATGCCTTCCTCCACTGACCTCGGGCTGTTGGGTGGCCTATAGTATACCCCTAGCATCGTAATCTCTCCCTTTTTATTCCTCAACTCCACCCATAGTGACTCAATCCCTAACTCCTCCATATTGTCCTCCCTCTGCACTACTGTGATGTTCTCCTTTACTAACAGTGCCACCCCTCCACCTCTCTTTAACCCTCCTCTGTCACACCTAAAACACTTATACCCAGGAACATTCAGCTGCCAGTCCTGCCCTTCACGTAACCACATCTCTGTTACAGCCACCACATCTAACTTCCTCACAAACATCAAGGCCCTAAGCTCATCCGTTTTTCCTGTCACACTCCTTGCATTGAAACAGACACAGTCCAACCCACCAGTGTCCCTCGGAACCTCCTTCTCCCTGATCATTTTCCTTTCACCCAACTCTCTCCCAGCCACAGCCACCCCCCCCTCCCTATTAGTTTAAACCATTCCTAAACACACCAGCTAACCTCCCTGCTAAGACACTAGTTCCCCTCCCATTCAAATTCTCTCCACCCCTCCTGTACAGTTGCCCTTCTCTCATAAATACCTCCCAGTGGTCTACAAAGGTAAAGCCCTCTACCCTACACCAATCCCTCAACCATGCATTCAGCTGCATGATCTCATTATTCCTAGCCCTGCTGGTACTAGGCAGCAACCCAGAGAATGCCACCCTGGAGGTCCTGCTCTTCAGTGTGGACCCCAACTCCCTAAATTGCCTACGGACATCTACCCTACTCCTCCTTCCTATGTCCCCCTCCCCTAAGTGTACTATAACCTCTGCCTGGGTCCCCTCCCCTTTCAAAATTCCCTGTACCCTTTGTTACGTCCTGTACCCCTGCTCTAGGGAGGCAGACCACCATCCTGGAGTCACGCCTCTGCCCACAGAAAGCAGCAAGTACGAGTGAAAAGGTGATAAATACTTCAAGCTGAGTAAATGGTAACACTGGAAGAAATCTGTGCCAAATCCTCCAATTAATGAATAACATTAGCTCTTCAAACACATACCTATTCACAGAATCATTCAGCATAGGAGGCAGCCATTAGGCCCACCATGTCTGTTCTAGCTCTTTGAAAACATCATCCACTTAGCCCATCAAGCAACTTTGCTAGATTGACTATGATCATTTTTGGTGAGCTTTTTGTGACAGAATTCAGTATCTTTCGTCAAACCTTGTACCAATCCACTTTTCTGCATTTGGTAAATAAAGGTACTGAATGTGACAGTTCATGCTACAATCATTTGTCCAGTATAACCTTCCGGAAATGATCACCCAGCCATGTTGGTCGTTCTCTTCTAATGATTACAATACCTATGGCCTAATTCAAGTAGGGCCTTGGTTCGTTGGTCTCGGGGTATGATTCTCCCTTAAGGATGTAATATTAGAAGGCTTGAGGTCCTGGTTTCAAATCCCAGATGAACCTGATGCTTTTAGGGTGGCATGGTGACGCAGTGGTTAGCACTGTTGCTTCACATCGCCATGGGCCTGGGTTTAATTCCGGCTGGGCTCACTGTCTGTGGAGGTTACACGTTCTCCCCATGTCTACATGGGTTTCCTCCAGGTGCTTTGGTTTCCTCCCACACTCCGTAACTGTGCAGGTTGATTGACCATGCTAAATTGCCCCTTAGTGTCAGGGGGATTAGCAGGGTAATTGGTTGGGATTGCGAGGGGATGGGGCCTGGGTGGGATTGTCGTTGTTGTAGGCTTTATGGGCTGAACGGCCTCCTTCTTCACTGTGGGTTTGTATGAAGTCCCATTCCAGGGAATGAGCATAAAATCAAGGCTGACACTTCAGTGCGGCACTGTCGGAGGCGCTGTTAAACTGAGGTCCCATCTACCTGTTCAGTTGGGTGTAAAAGATTCCACAACACTACTTCAAAAAAGAGCAGGAAAGTTAACCCCCGTATCCTGGCCAGTATTTATCCTTACAGCTCATGTTGCAGATACCAACACCACCATCTAACAGCAATGTGGGGAATGGCCTAGATAGGTTCAGTCCACAAAAAGCAGGATAAATCCAATCTGCCCAGTGTTATCAGCCTCCTCTCGACCATCAAAGTGATGGGAGAGACGAAAAATGCTATCATGTGGCAATTCCACAGCACTAACATGCTCACAATGCTTAGTTTGAGTTCCGACAGAGCCTCTCAGCTCGTGGCTGCATTAACTGGACAGAAGAGCTAAATTCTAGAGGCGATTTCTAGAAGTGAATTGAAAGTGATTGCTCTTGACATCAAGGCTGCACTTGACTTGAATGGAGCCATGGTAACACTGAAAACAATGGGAACTGGAGGATGGAGAGCCTCTCAACTCATCGGACTCATGTCTAGTACAAGGGGAGGAGATTATGGTTGTTGGAGGCCAACCATTTCAGTCCCAGGGCATCGCTGCAGAGGTTCCTCAGTGTAGTGCATTAGGCCTAACCATATTCAGCTGCTCATCAATGATCTGCCCTGCATCGTAAGATCAGGAGTCAGGGTGTTCACTGATGGTTATACAGTGTGCAGTACCATTTGCAACTCCACACATACCGAAGCAGACTATGTGGTTATTCCTCCTTCGTCATCGACGATGACCTCAACACCATTCGTCATTTTGAGGCTGGTTGCGGTGTGTCCGAAGATGACTGATCAGGTCAATTCGGGTACGGAATGTCCTGGCATATTGGACAGACTTGTGTAGACACTGTAGTTGTTGCGCTGGTGGCTCTGGACTTGCGCAGCTCGCGCTTAAGTTGTGCTTCAGCAATACACCTTGCTTCGTAAACTTGACAGCCTTTGTGGATGAGGCAGCGCCAGGTAGGGTGGTTTTGTGCCAGCTTTTCCCAGGTGGTCGTGTCTATGTCAAGTGACTTCAGGGAGGCCTTGAGTGTCTCTTTGAAATGTTTCTTCTGCCCTCCATGTGAGCATCTTCCAGCAGAGTTCCCCAAAAAGTAGCTGCAGGGTATGCGCTCGTCTGACATAACCTGCCCACCAGGTCTGCGCTCTCATCAGCAGTGTGTGGACTGATGATAGACTTGCTCCAGAGAGAACTTCAGTGTGTGGTACTTTGTCTTGCCATCTGACGCGTAATATTCTGTGAAGGCAAGTCATGTGAAAATGATTGAGCTGTCTTGCATGTCTTCGATACACAGTCTACGTTTCACAGGCATATAGGAGGGTAGTGAGTACTGCAGCACTGCAGACCCTCAGTTTTGTTGCTGGGCTGATTCCACGATGTTCCCATACAGTGGAGTGCAGTCTACTGAAAGCAGAATTTGCCTTTGCTATTCTGCAGTTAACTTCTGTATCAGTAGTCATTGCTTGGGAGAGGGTGCTGCCAAGATAAGTGAACTGGTCCACTGCCTGTAGTTTCTGCCCTTTGATTGTGATTATGGGTTCTGTGTACAGTGCATGAGGAGCAGGCTGGTGCATGACTTCAGTTTTTTTAATGTTGATGGTGAGTCCAAAGTTATCACAAGCCATGGAAAATTTGTCCATACTGACTTGCAACTCTGGCTCTGAGCCAGTGTACAGGGCACAGTCATTGGCAAAGAGGAAGTCACTCAGAACACTCTCCTTCACTTTGGTAATGGCTTGAAGTCTCCTCAGGTTGAAGAGCTTCCCAACCACTCTGTACCTGAGGATGATTCCAGCAACACTATCCTGGAAGGCATCATTCAGCATGGCAGTAAACATCATGCTGAACAGTGTGGGTGCGAGCACACAGCCCTGTTTGACACCATTGGTGACTGGGAATACCTCAGAGGATTCTCTGCCATCCAATACTCTGACCATCATGCCATCATGGAACTGGTGTACCATCTGAATGAATTTGGTGCGTGGGGGGGGGGGGCAGCCAAACACAGGCCTTGTGGGCTTACAGTGTTGAAGGCTTTCGCGAGGTCAAAGGTTGTGTGGAGCTCACGATTCAGCTCCTGAAACTTCTCCTGAAGTTGGCGCACAGCAAAAATCATGTCAGTAGTCCCACAACCTTTGCGGAAGCCACACTGACTATGGAAGAAGGCCCAGCTCCAGTTGAGTGACCAGAAGATTTAGTAGGACTCTTGTGAAGGTTTTTCCTGTGATGGAGAGCAGTGAGATTCCTTGGTGGTTGTCGCATACTTGCCAATTGACCTTTCTCTTGTAGAGATGTACGATGGAAGCATCTTTAAGTTCCTGAGGAATGGATCCTGGCTTCCAAAAGGACTGGAGCAACTCGGTGAGCTTCTTGATAAGTACAGGACCAGTAGCTTTGTAGACCTCTGTGCGTATGACATCTGCCCCTGGGGCTTTGCCACTGGATAGCTGGCTGACAGCTTTTGTAACTTCAGCTACGACCGGTGGGTCATCCATGTTGATATCAACCTGGGGAATCCTGTCTATTGCCTCATCATTAATAGATGACGGTCGGTTGAGGACGGCTTCAAAATGTTCAGCCCATCTCTGAAGGATCTGAGCCCTCTCTATAATGAGAGTTGTACCATCTGTACTCAGTAGGGGGGAACTCCTGCGAGACTGAGGTCCGCAGAGAACGTTGAGAGCTTCATAGAACCGTTTCACGTTGTGTCTGTCAGCGTATCCCTGCATTTCATCTGCTTTGGCGGTCAGCCAGGCATCCTGCATTTTATTCAGTTTATTCTGGAGCACTGGTAAAAGCATTTTTCTTGGCAGCTGATGATGGGTCATTCTGACAGGCCCGATGAAGACGGTTCTTTTCAACAAGTAGAGCCTATATCTCCTCATCATTCTCACTGAATCAGCCATGCTGCTTGGGGGTAGAGGGCCTGAGCATCTTCAGTGCAGATGTATGGACAGCATCCCTGAAGCGTTCCCACGCATCCTCAGCACTGCCTGTGAGGTGTAGATCAGCAAGCTTGATTTCTAAATCTTCAGCCAGTGCTGAAGCTATGCTGGGGGTTCTTTAGCTTGGCCACATTGATTCTTTCCATAACCTCGCTTCCTTGTGGTCGCCTCTTGGGTCTGATGCGGAGCCTCATTTTGGAGATAATGAGCCTGTGATCTGCCCAGCAGTCAGCACCATACATGGGCTTGGTCACTCTGCCTGTCTTTTCTCCTAACCATGACATAGTCGATAAGATGCCAATGCTTAGTGCATCCAGGAGGTCTTGTTATGGGTAGGCAGACAGAAGGTTGTGTTGGTGATGAGGTTGTGCGCTGCACAGGTCTTCATTAAGAGTAGGCTGTTACTGTTACACTTGCCCACTCCATGCCTCCCAATGACACCCTGCCAGATTGCAGAGTCAGACCCTACTCTTGCATTGAAATACCAAGCATGATCAGCTTGTCGGCACTGCTCACTGCTGATTGTAGGGTGTCTAGTTCTTCGTTGAACTTGTCTTTCATCTCGTCCGGGTTGTTCATTGTGGGGACATAGGCAGTGACCAGGGTGGTTTAACTTCTGTTCTGTAGCGGAAGCTGTAGTGTCATAAGCCAGTCATTCACATGCTTGGGCAGACTATCATGGTTCCAAACAAGGTGACTCCAGACTACAGCCATAGGGTGAAAAATCAAGACAACATTCAGGCCTGGGTTCTTTGACATTTGTGCCACAAGTGTCTGGCAATGACCATCTCCAACAAGAGAGAATTTGACAATCTCCGTTTAATGTTCTATAGCACACAACCCCACTGTCAACATCTAGGGCATTGGGAGGAGGGGGGCCACTGACTAGAAACAGAACCATCTGCACCCCATAAAATTCATCCCCAAATGTAAGAAAGAAAGACAGTTACAAAAAAGCATCTTTTAAAAAATGCTATCCCCAAACAATGACACCAGGATATTAAAGAAAGAAAATAATAAGGGGCAGGATAATGGGAAGAAGTGAGGCAAGGAGGCAGGCAAAGCAAAGTCCTGACCTTCAATTACAAGTACTTCCAGGTGAGCTTTTAAAGCATGGTCCTTTGTGTATGAAAACACACGAATATGTCACTTCAAGCAAGCAGAAATGAGCCACATTACGAGTTAGACTGATTTTCTTAAATTGGTTGTTAATGTGGCTACTAGAGCACTTAGGATTGTTCGGCAACTGCTACCCAATTGCTGAATCACATGTAGCTGTAGAAATTTTTGTTTTGCATCAAACACAGGTGCCCCTTCTCTGCAAACAAAAAGAATATGTGTAAATCTTGTGTCATTTTTGAATTAACAAGAAATCTGGGTAGCCGATAGTTCTCCTTTGCCCTCACCACAGCAATCCCTTGGCCAGGGTCCACCTGCCAATCAATCAGCACTCTTTTCTCCTGTAGTATAAACTGCTGTGATAGTTTGAAATTTAGCAATTGTCCTGCTGAGTGCAAGACAACAAGCTTTGGCAACATGTCTCTCTTTTCAGCAACTTCAAAAGTACTTCATTAGTTACAAAACACTTTTAAGACATTGAGGCTGTAAAGGACCCTATATAAGTACCAGTAATTTGTTTTCCTCCTTTAAAGTTATTTTTAATTCCTCAGTCATATTCATATTGAATTATCTGGAGGATTTCAGTTTGCATGCAGTGAAAGCTTTAACAAAATTAATTATGTATCCAGAGAGGCGATAATTTTGGGAATTCATCAAATATACTGAAATAAAATTATTTTGTCAGTCACTGTATTCCAAAATTCAATAATCTGACTGGCTGCTTTGGATGCTTTCAGTCTACTGAGGACAGTCAAGCCCCATTGGGCATAACCTCACGTGGCAGAAACATGAGAAAGCCCATCAACAAATCACCCTCTTACACGTGTGAATACAGTTCCCCATTATTGATCATGCATGCATAGTCATTTGTTAAAGGTGCAAAGGAACAGAGAAAATACAGCAATGTCTTCAGACTGCAGCTACAGAATAGTATGAATAGTTACACCTTAGGAACTCAGGACTCAACCTGCAGACCCAGCCCTCAGATTAACCCAAAAACCACCAGTCCTGAGTATGAAACAGAGTGCTCAATATTGTGACAAAATAATCACATGCAGATACCTAGAAAAACCACAATCTTACTATGGGTTTTTCACGCATAAAAGCTTTTGAGGGTTAAACCAGATGACACAGAAGTAAAAAAGGGGTGGGTTTAATGGCACTAGATTGAGTAGCACTAAAGGGACATTGTTCCAGGAGTCAAAAGCGAGCATGGTCATGTGACATTTTGTTACAATGCTATCACATGAAAGTCAGGTCACATTTCAATGTCCATCTATTAGATGTTTGTAAACAATACTAAGGTTTTTTTGTCAAGTGTGTGAGAGAGTAAAGACAAGTAAAAATAAATGTTGCAGGACTAAAGCAAATCAGTAATTCCTGAAATGCTATATACAGTGGAGTCAAAAGCGAGCATGGTCATGTGACATTTTGTTACAATGCTATCACATGAAAGTCAGGTCACATTTCAATGTCCATCTATTAGATGTTTGTAAACAATACTAAGGTTTTTTTGTCAAGTGTGTGAGAGAGTAAAGACAAGTAAAAATAAATGTTGCAGGACTAAAGCAAATCAGTAATTCCTGAAATGCTATATACAGTAGCTCTGTCAAACTCTGAAAATAAGGGGGGAAAAAAAGATTACCACCTCTATCAGAACTAGAAACCAGAAGGAAAGTGAATCCTCTCGCAGGTCTGAAAACAAAACTGAGGGTCAAGAACATTAGGGAGTTGTTTATTTGTATTCTTTCATGGGTGTCACTGGCATTTGTTGCCTATCCCTAATTGCCATCATATCTGGCCCAGCACAGGACGTGTGTGAAGACATATCCAGATGGGTTTTTATAACAATTGATAATAGTTTCATGGTCACCATTACTGAGACTAGTTTTATATTGAATTTAAATTCCACCAACAGTTGTGGTGGGATTTGAACCAATGTCCCCACAGCATTAGCCTGGGTCTCTGGACTACTAGTCTAATGACATTACCACTGCACAATCATCTCTCCCAAGTTAACTATAATGGTGGTTGACTCCCATTACAGGGAAACAGTCAATGGGCAATAGCCAGAATTGGAAAGGCCTATAAGAGGTGCAACTTGATGAATGAGGTACAAAGATGGTCTCACTGAGGCAACGAAATGGCATCAAACGAACAACAGCAAAGTGGGTGAATGAAAAAGTCATACAAAATACACAAACTTTTAAAGCGGAGATCAATGGAGCAATCATGAAAAAGTGGGAAATAAAAACAGAAAATGCGCAAAATACATAACAGGTCCATCAGTGTCCCAAGATGTGCCAACGGTCCAGTTACAGGTTCCCTGCCAGAACAGTCTGCATCCAAAATATGAACCTGACTCTCCTACCTCAGGGATCAATCTACAGTGCATTCCAAGCAGCCCATCCCAGTTTCAAGATAATGCAACAGCTTGTTAAAGTCCAAGTCGCTGAAGTTAAATGTTCAAATCAGGGGAATGAAGGACACTAGGGCGGCATGGTGGCACAGTGGTTAGTACTGCTGCCTCAGAGCATCAAGGACCTGGGTTCAATTTCAGCCTTGGGTGACTGTGTGGAATTTTCAAATTCTCCCGTGGCTGTGTGGGTTTCTTTCAGGTGCTCCAATTTCCTCCCATAGTCCAAAGATGTGTAAGTTAAGTGGATTGGCCATGCTAAATTGACTCTTAGTGTCCAGCGATGTGAAGGTTAGGTATGGTAAATGTAGGGTTATGGGGGAGAGGAGATACTCTATCAAAGAGTTAGCACAGATTCCATGGGTCAAAAGGCCTCCTTCTGTATTGTAGGTATTCTTCTATGAGAGGAGAAATGAGAAGCTATTTCTGAAGCTTATTTGGAATAGTAGTGCAGAGTGCAAGTAGAAAAGTAAAAGTGGTGTGCAACAGAGAACTATCAAAAACGTCAGGGAAAATGTTTTATGGAAAGTATTGGACATGAAGAAAAGAAGCTAGAGGTTATGTTTGCTCTCCAGACTGACACTGCAGTCATGGAAGAGGAAACCGAGGTCCAAAGGCACTTTGTGTGGATCAGTCAAATACGATGACAGCTGTTAAATCAGTGAGTGCAAGATACATACAAAGACTAGGCAGTTGAGAATTTTTAAATTTATTTGGGGGAGAATTTTATCCAAGGATACCAACCAAAGGAAATAAGGTTAGAACAGAAATATAGGAACAACAGTGGGCCATTCAGTTCCTCAAGTCTGTAGGTCAGATGTGGCTGATCTGAACGTAAACTTAATTTTCAATATCTCGTTCTGTATCCTTTAAAATCTATCAAATTCAGTTTCAAAATTTTCAATGTGCAGAACCTCAACAGCTTTTTGAAAGGCGAAAATTCCATATCTCTTCTAGCTTTTTGTGTGAAGAACTACTTCCTGACATAACCACTGAAGGGCTTAGCTCTGATATTAAGGTTATGCCTCCTTGTTCAAAACGCTCCCATCAGAGGCATTAGTTTCTCTCTATCCTTACAAATTATTTAATCACCTTGAGCACCTTGTTTAGCTTACCTCTTAATCTTCAACATTCAAGGGACTACAAATCTAGTCTATGCAACTGTGTTCCTTCATCAGATGTAGACATCACTGGTGAAGTCAGTATTAACTGCTTATCCTTAACTGTCCTCAAGAATGGTGAACTGCTTTCTGGAACTGCTGCACGCCATGTTATGTAGATACATCCATAAATCTGTTAAGCAGAAGGTTCCAGGTTTTTGAACCAACAACAGTGAAGGACTGTCAATATATTTCTGGGATGACTTGAGATTTTGAGATGGACTTGCATGTGCTCTCACGTGCCTACTGCTCTTGTTCTTCTAGGTGGTACTGGTCAAAGATTTGGAAGGTACTCTTAAAGAAAACATTTGGCAAGTTGCAAGGAACCTTGCAGATCATACATACTGCATCCATGGGTGCACCAGTGGGGGAGGATATCATTATTTAACACAGTGGATGGGGCACAATCAAGCAAGCTGTTTTGTCATGGTTGGTATTGAGCTCAAGTATTGTTGCCGCATTTATTCAGACAAATAGTCAGCATTTTATCATACCGCTACCTTGTAGAAGGTGGAAAGACTTTGGGCATTCAGGAGGTGTTCTCCAGCCAGTCCCTGACCTGCTTTGTAACTATTTGTAGTACTGTACAAGTAGTGCCATAATGTTTCTAGTCTATGGTGAAGTGAATTAGAATTTTAGACCCCTAGAAACATTGAATGAAATTTCCAACTTTGCAGTTTGTGAATTTGCTAAACCACCTTTCTTGTGAAATATAAATGATAATTTACAACTCTCTGTGACATATCCTCTAACGGTAGGTTGGCTTTCCTTTTGTAACAACTGGCGATTGTGATGCAATATCTCTGATACCAGATAGCGTTGGGAGACTGTTTGAACCATTAGGGAGGCAAATTATCTTTGCAAATAGTTGTCAAAATAACTTCTTACTTTTGCCTGTCAACAAATAATTCACATTTTATTTTCATTTTCAATCCAAGTTTATAACTCAAGAATAATAGGAACAAAATTGTTTCCTTATATTAGTAAAATGTAGTCAATTGTTAGATGAATAAAAGAAAAAATTGCAGTTGAATTTCAGACAGTTTTAACAGATGATATGTAAACAAAGCAAAATGACGCACTCTGATTAAAACTCAAAAATAATGGGGGCGAGTCTTCCAGCCAAGCAGTGCAGTGAGCCAGGAGATTCGAGCGGAGGCCATTTTGCAAGCCCCCTGCTGGACGCCATGGCTTCTGCAAGTCTCCAGCAGCCAAATTTCTGGTGCTGTCAGCTCCGTGCCAGAAATCAATGCAGAGCTGCATAAATTATCATTCAAATATCATTAATAGGCCTGGGACTGAAATCTCCAAGCCCGCTAGCGTTCTCCCCCAGGAATGCTTCACTCCAGTAGGGTTTAGTATAACTTTCCACTTGTAGGGAACAGGCCTGGGGAGGAGGGGAGAGGGAGAGCGTCACAGCTGGCGATGCAGGGCTGGCCACTGATTGGGAGACCGACAGTGTGGGGCTATTGTGCATGTGTCGATCTTGGCGCTGACAGATCAACGCATGCACAGTGGCCCATTCAGCACTATGCTAAGCCTCTCCAGTGGGAATATACCACTGATTTCTGGGCTGATTTACGCTAGTGTACTCCGCAGTGCACAGAGTGTGGGAGATTCATTTTGAAACTCCCGCTGAAAAAACAGCATAATTTATACCAGTTTTTACGCCAATCCAACACTTAGAATTGGGAGAATCGCCCCTACTGATTAAGAAATCTCCTTATGTTGCACATTCATTAATTAGATTGGGGAAATGAAATTTGAAGAGATAGCCCACAGTTTCATGGTAAATCAAGTAAAAAGGGTGATATAATTAGCTTAGCAATTAACTTTGAATTGTATATTGCTGTGAACTACCAGTGAAGTGATCTGTTCTTAGAAGCAAAGTTTTGCCAGTCTGCTTATGGCATAGAGCACCAATCGATCATGAAATGATGACCAGTGCAATAGTAATTATATTATGGTGTTGTAACCAGTTCCTTTTAAATTGAGAAGTTAGGTGAAGATCAACATCCCTGGTGCCAAATGCCACTGAGGTTTACAGCAGCAGAAAAGATCATGAGACAGATCTAATCATGGTAATTAGATGATGTCAAACATGAATTTTAAAAACCTAAAGCATTTACACGGAAGAGAAAGTAAAAGAGAGAAAGACATTTCACAGTTCCGGAGTCTTTGGAAAGAACAAGTGAGAATTCAAAACATGTTCATGAAAAAGTTAGTTAGAATAGATGATGATGGTCCAGTTTTACATTAACAACAACAACTGGGCTACAGCACTCTGTTAATAAGGAGTAAATTGAATAGCAATTTGCACTGTTCACAGATAAACAGGAATATCAGAAAGTTTCCATCTGATTTGCTCTGCACCTTCACAAGTTTTGCTTCAAGTACATGATGCGAAGGCACTTATCCACTACATAAGATAGCAAATGTTAGAGTTCAGCCAACTGAGCACGAGTGTCTTATTATCAAACAAGTAGGAGAGGCAATGGCATAGTGGTATTATCTGATGACTATTAATCCAGAAACTCAGCTAATATTCTGGGAACCCGAGTTTGAATCCTGCCATGGCATATGGTGGAATTTGAAATCAATTTTAAAAATCTGGAATTAAGAATCTACTGATGACCATGAAATCATTGTTCATTGCCAGAAAAACCCTTGTGTTCACTAATGTCCTTTTGGAAAGGAAATCTGTCATCCTTACCCAGTCTGGCCTACATGTGATTCCAAAGCTATAGCAATGTGGTTGACTCTCAACTGCCCTCTGAGCAAGGGCAACTAGGGATAGGAAATAAATGCTAGTCAGCACGAATGAATAAAAAAACCCTGGCGCTGAAAAACTTACTTTTACAAGTGTGGAATCCTATTCCGTTGATTTTAATTATTGAAGATTTTATAAAAATTAATTAGAACATTGTTTTATAACTTATCTGTCTTTCCTAATTCAATCTTTCTATTTTGTGTTTTGTTCGAAATTTTAGGCCCATAACTATAGTATCCTCATTTGAAGACTGGGGTGAGGCACACCATTGCAAAAGGCAAGGCAGAAGCATTCCCAACCATCTTCAGTCCGAAGTGCCACGTGTGGATGATCCATCTGGATATCACTGATGCTAGGCTTTAGCCAGTTCAAGAAACAGCTAAATGCACTGGATATAGTAAAGGTCTGGGTGCTGACAACATCCTGGCCATTGTACTGAAGATGTGTTCTCCAGAACTAACCACACCACTAACTAAGCTATTGCAGTACACCTATAATATTGGCAATTTCTCAACAATATGGAAAATTACCCAGGCATGATCAGTTCACAAAAACAGAACAAATGCAACACAGCCAAATACCAACCCATCTGTCTACTCTCAATCATCAGCTACATGATGAAAGGTATAATTGACAGTGCTATCAAGTGGCGATACTCATCAACAACCAGCTCACTGACACTCAGTTTGGGTTACGAGTCCCAAACATGGACAAAAGAACAGAACTCCAAAGAGAGGTAAGACTGACTGCCCTTAACATGAAGGCAACATTTGGAAATTTCTTCACTCCAAGGGTTGTGAATCTTTGAGATTCTGTAATCAGAGGGTTGTGGATGCTCCATGGCTGTCTGTTTTTAAGACTAGTGTAAACAAATGTTTTGGCTCTCAGGAGAATGAATGGATATGAGGAATAGGCAAGAAAGTAGAGTCGAAGCTCATCAGACATGATTGTATTGAATAGGCTCAATGGGCTACATGGTCAATTCTTGCTTTTATCTTGTATTGATTCTTGTGGCCAAACAGCAATGCCAAGGAGCCCTAGAACAACTGAAATCAGGATATCAGAATAGGAATAGGGTGGCACAATGATTAGTACGGCTGCCTCACAGCTCCAGGGACCCAGGTTCAATTCCAGTCTTGGGTGACTGTCTGAGTAGAGTTTGCATGCTCTCCCCGTGTCTGTGTGGGTTTCCTCGGGTGCTCTGGTTTCCTCCCACAGACCAAAGATATGCTGGCTAGGTGGATTGGCCATGCTAAATTGCCTCTTAGTGGCCCAAGGTGTGTAGGTTAGGTGGATTAGCCATGATAGATGTGTGGGGTTACATAGATAGAGCAGGAAAGATGGTCTGGATAAGATACGAGGTCAGAAAGTTGGTGTGGACTTGATGGCTTCTCCTGCACGGTAGGGATTCTATGAAAAAGAAACACTATTAGTTAAGGGACATACCTAGTACAGAGGAAGATGGCTGTGATTGTTGGTGCAGTTCCTCAAGGAAGTGCTTTCAGCCCAACAATTTTCAGCTACTTTATCAGTTTCCCTCTATCATAAGGTCAGAAATGGGAATGTTAGATGATGACTAGCCATGGCTCCTCAGATTCTGAACCAGATTATGCAGAAACACCAGGATTGATAAGTGTAAGTGACATTTGTACCAGACAATAACCCATGTTCCCAACAAGAGAGGTTAACCATCTCCACTTCATTCACTGGCATTACCATCACCAAATCCCCACCATCAACATCCTTGGAGTTACCATTGAACAGAAGCTGAACTGGAGCAGCCATATACACACTGTGGCTATAAGAACAGATCAGAGGTTGGGAACTTTGCGGCATGTAACTCATCTTTTCACTCCACAAAGCCTGTCCACCACCTACATGACACAAGTCAGGAGTGTGATGGAATACTCTCCACTTGCCTGGATGAGTGCAGCTCAATAACACTCAAGAAACTTGACACCGTCCAGGACAAAGCAGCTTGATAAACACCCTATCCACCATCTTACATGTTCACTCCCTCCATTATCAATGGACAGCAGCAACTTGTGCAGGATAGCAACTCACGAGAAATCAATTAACAAAGCCATCCAAAACTGAGGCCTCTATCAACTAGGACAGGGCAAAGAATCTTATCTCATAAAATTTGTAGAGCTATATTTTACTTTGTCTTTGTAAAAATTACACATTCTGGCCACTTTTACTACCCAAAAAGTGACGTCCCTACCTCATATCACTCATTTTAAAAATCTACATGTTGTATGAACAACTGCATACTGGGAAATGCTGCTATCGTTATTTTCAGCCATTAAGCAATCAATTTAGTTAAGTAAAAAGATAGTGGCTGCTTATGCCCAAATGCTGGTTTTCAGATGTTTTCAACAATTTATCATGAAGGGGAAGTTTGTTTCCCCCTGATTTATCATACATTTTAATGTGAAAAGGTTAACCCAAAGTCCCAGTTCCAACTAAACTTGGCTAACGTTTTTGTTTCCATTAGGAAGAGCCAATGTGTCAGTGTAACCTTTCCATCATTTTTTTTAGTTTTACCATATGTGAAACAAACAGTCCCTGGCTGCATTAAATTATATTTCTGACAACATGATGTGTTAAAAGGGGCGGCACTTTTAAACCGCTTCATCAAAACACATTGTGCTGCCAAGTGTGTCCAAAGTCAGTGGCAAAACTGCTGCACGAACAAAAGTACATTTTTCATGAAGACGGTAACACTAATAGCGATCCAAGAAAAAAAATGGTGACAAGCACTGTAGTCACTTCCATTTGGGGGCTGAAAATAGAATGGGTACTGCTGCACAAGGAGGCAGTAGAAGGCGACAGATAAATGGGTCATTAACCAGAGTCCAAACAACTCACTCAATTATGTTGCATACTGAACCGTGCATACCCGCCCACTTGTTGAATCCACCCCGAGCAAGGAAAGGCCGACATCATCACTTTCGTGATGTTACTACTTTCTGTTTTTATTCCACATCACGAAAGGACAGGGAGAGGAAGAGGCAGGAACCAAGTCAACAAATGCGAGAAATGTGGGGGGGAGGGGGAAGAGGCGGAAAATAAATGACTGCGTGCACCAAGTCCGTCGACATTCCTCAAGGATTCGATCAACGTTAATCTGCATCGTGCACAAAACTACACACACGTATATTTACACACACACAATCTAATTAAACAAACAGCACTGCCCAAGGATTTGGCTGCTCAGGGCAGCCTTTAACAGCACAAGAACAGAGCTACACAAGGATCTAATGCAGAGCAGAAATCCACTTACTGAGGAGTGGAGTCAGCCTAATCTAATGGCACAATTTTTGTAAACATGCTGGACTTCTCCGAACTTGTGAACACTTCACATTGCCATGGAGACAGCAAGTAAAATCCAGTAGCAAACCTCTCGGTGCGGGAGCCACCGTGGGGGTGGCTAGGGAAGGCTTTTGCAAAGTCGCGTCGTCTTTAACTCGGAGTGATGATAATCCAAGACAGGAAATGTCAGAACTGAGCCTGTGCAAAATGGTCGGTTTGACAGTCACTGGTGAAAAAAAAACAGAGCGCAACCAAAAAAAAAGTTTCAGGTCCTGCCAATCGGACACCGTGAGTGAGTTCAGAGCAAAAACTTGAACCTCTGCCAAAATCAGCAAGCGCAGAATCCTGAGCAGCATTTCCCCAGTGTTTACCAGCCATTTATCCAACTGCTGGATCACAAGAGAAATTTTACAAGGCAAACACCAGATGAAGTCCCTGGCCAGAGTGACCCTATAGGTCCAAAAGGTTTGGTTTTAAGACAGCTGTCGAGTGCTGGAAAGCTAACTCTAACCATTGGAAATCTGCAGCCTTGAGCTGCAGCCCTCCACTTTCTCCCCTTGCAAATCAAACACTTTGCCAGCAGTAAAATTAAATCGATTGACTTAACATAATGTGTTACTGAAGCTAACTTTTGCTTTGCCAAGTACAGAACATCTCCCAACTCAAAGATAAACACTGGTAATTTGTCACTGAAAGATTTCAAATTTAAACTAGGAGCCTTTCAATGTAATGTTACTCAGTATAAACAATCAACATTATTAATCGATCTGTTTCAATAATATTAAATGGCAAATTTTGGCTTTATTATACTAGCTTAATATTATACAATCATAGAACTCTACGGTGCAGAAACAGGCCCTTCGGCCCATCGAGCCTGCACCGACCACAGTCCCATCGAGGCCCTACCCCATATCCCTACATATTTTACCCGCTAATCCCTCTAACCTAAGCATCTCAAGACACTAAAGGGCAATTTTAACATGGCCAATCAATCTACCCCGCACACCTTTGGGCCGTGGGAGGAAACCAGAGCACCTGGAGGAAACCCACACAGACACGAGGAGAATGTGCAAACTCCACAAAGACAGTGACTCTAGCCGGGAATCGAACCCAGGTCCCTGGAGCTATGAAGCAGCAGTGCTAACCACTGTGCTATCGTGACGCCCATTAAACGTAGGCTTTTTATCACTTGAATTTTGGATGTTTAAAAAACTATAAGCTGTGTGAGTAATATATTGGTCTCCTTATTTAAAAGAAATATGTAAATAGATTGGAAACAGTTCTGAGAAGGTTTACTAGATTAATATCAGGAATGGGTGGGTTGTCATATGGGGAAAGGTTGAAGAGCTTAGGTTTGTATTTTGAAGTTTAGAGGAATAAGAGATGACTTAATCAAAATATTTAAGATCCTGCAAGGTATTAACAAGGTGGATGTGGAGAGGATGTTTTCTCTTGTTGGAGAGTCTAAACCTGGGGGCGGGGGCGTCACTATTTAGAAATAAGGGATCACTCTTTAAGACAGAGATGAAGAGAATTTTTCCCTGAGGGTTGTGAGTCTCTGAAACTTTCTTCCTCAAAAGGCAGTGGATGCAGGGTCCAAAAGAGAAAATGCTGGGAAACCTCAGCAGGTCTGGCAGCATCTGTAGGGAGAGAAAAGTGCTGACATTTCGAGTCCACATGACCCTTTGTCAAAGCTAATTCCAGCATTCACGGTAATTTGCTTTTATCCAGTGGAAGCAGAGGTTTTGAATTTTTTAAGGCAGAGCTCGATAAATTCTCGGAATGTGGGATTGGTTTTACGGTTGGATCTTCAATGATCTTACTGACTGGAGAAGGCTCAAGGGGCAAACGGTCTATTCCTGCTCCTACTTCATATGTTTACATCCAAGTTATATTAGACACTTTTAAAATTATTTTACTGTCATCAGACATGACAAAAAAGTTGACATTTAAAAATATATAATTCAACCTTTAGTTCCTTAAAAAAATTATACAGTAAAAAAGAGTTATGATGTAACACTCCTTGTTCACCTGCTAGCGAAAGGCAATGTTTTTCTCAATCCTGCACTGAACCTTATTTGTTTTTCTTATTTGCATATCAGTTTCAGAATACTCCAGCCTGTGGCACACATCACTTCCTGTCATACAGCATTCCTCCTGACTGCTACACGATCAATGCTGCAGGTAAAAATGGTCAACAATTAAAAGCTGTCTCCATGAAAGTTAACACCTCCCTCACATGGGCTCACTGAAACTCATTTCCTGCAACTCCTATAAAGAAAACTCTATGATTCCTGCTCAAAGTAAACTAAACAAGGATATTCCCACATCTACCAGAGTTCTCCCTCACCAACACTCCTCCCTCCCATGTGTTTAGTTTCCTCCTTGCTTCTAACAAAATGCTTGGCAAAGTATAGTGTGCAGATCACATGCACACTGGGAAGAACCATTACATTTGGCTCACTCAAAATAGCCTTTAGGTTATGTGCCAGCATCTTGCAAATGCTTCCCTTATGGAGAAGCTAAAGGAGTGCAACAATTGACCAGTCAGCTCTGGTTCAGTGGAAGCACCCATGTCTCTGATTCAGAAAATTGTCAAGTCCTACTCCAGATATTTTATTGCTAATTTAGACAGTACTGCAGAAGAATTGCACTGTCACAGGTGCTGAGGAGTTAAGGCCCATTTTGTCCTTTTGCATAGATGCAAAAGATCCCATGACACTATTTCAAAGAGCATCAGGGACGTTATTCCTTATGCCTTGGCCAATACTCAGTCCTCAACCAACATTATCTGTTTATCGCATTGCTGTTTGTAGGAACTTGTTGTGCACTTACCGGCTGCCATATTTTCTAAATTACAACAATAGCTACTTAACAAAATTACTCCATTTGCGTAAAGCACTTGGGAACATCCTGATGCCTGAAAAGGGACTATAGAAACTTCTTAAGTGTATCTACATTAAGGTGCAGACGTTTGTTAGAGGAGGGAAGAGCGGGGGCAGAGGGTGTTCAGCCAGAGTTCTCGCTGCTGACAGCTATACAGGATCTCCTATAGATCAACATGTAAGTGTCGGTGAGGTCAAAACTGGGTTTGGATGTAATCCTTCCAAAAGCTAAGTGGCCTGTAGACACTTACTGTTCACAAATGCAAACAACAACTGCTTCAGCAAAATACTGGTGACTTAGGACCCTTGAAAAATTAAACAGTGCAGAACGCAAAAGCAATGGGGTGATTCTCATCCTGGTTTACAAATCCCTTGCCCCTCCCTATCTTTGCAATCTCCTCCAATGCCACAGCCCTTCATGATATCTGTCCTCATCTAATTCTGGCCTCTTGAGCATGTGTTTTTAATTGCTCCACGATTGGTGGCTGCGTCATCAGCTACCGAAGTACTAAGTTCTGGAATTTGATCCCTAAGCCTGTCCACCTATCTATCTTTCCTCCTTGAGACAGTCTCAAAAGTTAGCTTTTTGACCATCTGCTCTAACATCACCTTATGTGACTCAGAGTCAAATTTGGACTCGTAATGCTCTTATTGAACCTCTTTGGACCTTTTATTACATTAAATGGGCAATATAGATTGAATGAACATATACAGCACCTTAGGCTGCAGTTAGGGTCTGGTGATTATTTTTTAAAAATCTCACTGAAGGTCTGACATAAAAGCAATAGGACAGGTTTGGCATAGATTCATAGTTACATCAATACTATAATACAAAAATATACTACTTGGCCCAGTCTATGTTTATCCTTCGCATGAGCAGTAATCCAGATATCATGTACTACCCATTCTTGTATTCCTCATTCCCTCAATCATCTACCTAACGTATTCTTTAATGGTATTCTTCAATCATTAGTTCTGGTATAGAATTCTGTCACTAGAGAGGTAGTGCTTGATAGACTAACGGGACTGATGGTGGACAAGTCCCCAGGACCGGATGGAATGCATCCCAGGGTTCTGAAAGAAATGGCATAGTGGATGCCTTAGTGATTATTTACCAAAATTCGCTGGATTCCGGGGAAGTGCCAGAAGATTGGAAAACAGCTAATGTTACGCCAATGTTTAAAAAAGGTAGCAGACAAAAGGCAGGGAATTGTAGGCCGGTTAGTTTAACGTCTGTAGTTGGACAAATGCTTGAATCCGTCATCAAAGAAGAAATAGCGAGGCACCTGGAAAGGAATGGTTTGATAGAGCAGACACAGCATGGATTCGTTAAGGGGAAGTCATGTTTGACGAATTTATTGGATTTCTATGAGGATGTGACTAGTGCGGTAGACAGAGGGGAACCGGTGGATGTGGAGTTGCTCGATTTTCAAAAGGAGTTTGATAAGGTGCCTCACAAAAGGTTGCTTCAGAAGGTTAGGGTGCATGGAGTTGGGGGTAAGGTGTTAGCGTGGATAGAGGATTGGTTGTCTAATAGGAGGCAGAGAGTTGGTATCAATGGGTGCTATTCTGATTTGGCGGTTGGTGATTAGTGGAGTGCCATAGGGATTGGTCATGGGGCCTCAGCTATTTACCATTTATATAGATGATCTGGAGGAGGGGGCTGAGTGTAGGGTGACGAAATTTGCTGATGACACAAAGATGAGTGGAAAAGCAAATTGCGCGGAGGGTGTGGAAAGTCTGCAGAGGGATCTGGATAGGCTGAGCAAGTGGGCGAGGACCTGGCAGATGGAGTATAATGTTAGCAAGTGTGAGGTTATCCACTTTGGCAGAAATAATAGTAGGAGGGATTACTATTTAAAGGGCAAAAAGCTGCAGCATGCTACAGTGCAGAGGGACCTGAGGGTCCTTGTGCATGAGTCGCAAAAACCCAGTCTGCAGGTGCAGCAGGTGATCAAGAAGGCGAATGGGATGCTGGCCTTTATAGCGAGGGGGATAGAATATAAAAGCAGGAAAGTCTTGCTGCAACTGTACAGGGCACTGGTGAGGCCACAGCTGGAGTACTGTATGCAGTTTTGGTCACCACACTTGCGCAAGGATATTTTGGAGGGAGTGCAGAGGAGGTTCACTAGGCTGATACCGGAGATGAGGGGTTGGACTATGAAGAGACTAAATAGACTGGGTCTGTGCTCGTTGGAGTTTAGAAGGATGAGGGGGGGATCTTATAGAGATGTATAAGATAATGAAAGGGTTGGATAGGGTAGAGGTAGAGAGATTCTTCCCACTTAGAAAGGATAGCAAGACTAGAGGGCACAACCTCAAGATAAGGGGGCGGGGGGGGGCAGTTTAGACTGGAGTTGAGGAGGAACTTCTTCACTCAAAGGGTGGTGAATCTCTGGAATTCTCTGCCTGTTGAAGTGGTGGAGGCTACCTCGCTAAATATATTTAAGTAACGGGTAGATAGGTTTTTGATAGACAAGGGAATTAAGGGTTATTGGGAGAGAGCGGGAAAGTGGAACTGATCCACTTCAGATCAGCCATGATCTTATTGAATGGCGGGGCAGGCTTGAAGGGCTAGATGGCCTACTCCTGCTCCTATTTCTTATGTTCTTATATTCTACAACATTGCAGCCTTCCGCAGAGAGGTTTCTGCTGCAACTTATCTGAAGTATTTTGTGTTTAACCTTACACTTCAATCTCATCACTGTTTACTCCCCAAACACTGTTCTTACCTTTTCTGTTCCCTCATAATTTTTACATCTATTAAAGCACTGTTTGTTTGCTGGAGCAGACGAGTGAAGGAGCAGAGAGAGAGCTAAGACTTTACCTGTTAAAAACCTGTTTAAAATAAGTTTAAAGCACTTTGTTCTTTGTAGAACTGTTTAAAGCATTTATTTATTGTATTTACTGCTTTAAGAATTCTGAGGGAGTGGTTAGCAGGCAGTTGTGGGACACCAGCTTTAAATCAGCGCCAGGTTTAAAAGGAGGCCTGCTGTAGACAGCGGGCAGCGGAGTGAGTGGGCAGCAGAGTGAGCTATTAGGGCTTAATATCAAAAAGGGCTGGAGGGGAAAAAAGGCCAGGTGAGTTCATTTGAAAAACAAAAAAAACAAAAAAAATTTTTTCAAAACTACTACAGTGAATAATGGAGGGGCATGTGATGTGTGGTTTCTGTATGATGTGGGAACTGGTGGACCCTAGGGTTCATCCCAGTGACCATGTCTGTAGTAAGTGCAGGTTGCTGGAGGAGCTCCAGCTCAGGGTAAATGAGCTGGCCTCTGAGCTACAGACACTGAAGCTCATCAGGGGGAGAGAGGGTGCCATTGTCAATGGGGTGCAAGTGACATCCACCCCCCCTAGACTGGCTAACTCTAAGGGTCAGGGACAAGAGGGGGCTGCTAGGAGGAGGAAGGGGGGTGAGGAGCAGAGGCCTCAGCCTCTTAATCTGCATAACAGGTTTGAGGTTCTTGCTTCCAGGCTGGACGAGAACGAGGCAGGTGAGGTTGGTGAGCGAACTGCACACGGTACAGTGCTGCAGCAGGACATAGGCAAAGAGAAAGGGAAAAGGAACGTAGTAGTGATTGGGGATAGTGGGGTGAAGGGTATTGACACTGTCCTTTGTCACAATGACAAAGTGCACAGAAGGGTGTGTTGTCTGCCTGGTGCTCGGGTCCGGGATGTCGCAGCTGGGCTGCAGAGGAACCTGGAGTGGGAGGGTGAGAATCCGGTCGTTGTGGTTCATGTGGGTGCCGGCGACGTAAGCAAAATGCAGACTGAGGATCTGGGGAGGGAGTATGAAAAGCTGGGAATGGAATTAAAAAGTAGAACCGACAAGGTGGTTATCTCTGGGCTACTGCCTGAACCGTGTGCAGATGGGCGTAGGGTTGTCAGGATTAAGGAAGTGAATGGGTGGCTCAGGGATTGGTGTGGGAGGAATGGGTTTGAATTTATGGGGCATTGGCACCAGTATTGGGGTAGGTGGGACTTGTTCGGGCGGGATGGGGTTGGTCTGAACCGTGCTGGGACCAGAGTGCTGGCGAATCGAGTAAAGAGGACTGTAGACAGGGCTTTAAACTAATTGGGGGGGGGGAGGGTGCGAGGGTAGGTGACCTTACGAGGTCTAAAGTTAAGGGGAGTGTACATGTAAGGGAAGAGGCCGAGGATGTCCCAATAATAGAGGGAGTAGGGGGCGTGAGTATAGTTGGTGGTGTTGCGGCAAATAGGGTCCAGGTGAAGGCTGGGATGAAAGCACTTTATCTGAATGCACGAAGCATTCGGAATAAAGTGGATGAGCTGATGGCGCAGATCGACACAAATGGATACGATCTGGTGGCCATTACAGAGACGTGGCTGCAGGGTGACAGGGACTGGGAGCTGAATGTACAGGGCTATCAAGTGTTTAGGAAGGATAGGCAGGAGGGAAAAGGGGGGGGCGTAGCTCTGCTGATTAAGGATAGCATCACGGTGGTAGCAAGGGATGATATTGGAGCCGAGGAGCAGAGGGTGGAATCGTTGTGGGTGGAGATTAGGAACAGCAAAGGGAGGAAGACGCTGGTGGGTGTCGTCTATAGGCCCCCGAATAATGATCTGGAGATGGGGCGGGCTGTTAACGCGCAAATAAGTGCGGCGTGCAGGAATGGGACGGCCGTAGTTATGGGGGATTTCAATCTGCATATTGATTGGTCGACCCATGTTGGACGTGGGGGGCTCGAGGAAGAGTTCTTGGAATGCTGCCGGGATACTTTCCTCGAACAGTGTGTGTTGGAGCCGACAAGGGAGCGAGCTATCTTGGATCTGGTGCTATGTAATGAGGCGGGTAGAATTAGGGACCTTGTGGTGAAGGATCCTCTTGGGGAGAGTGATCATTGTATGGTGGAGTTTCTGGTGCAGATGGAGGAGGAGAAAGTGCGTTCCCGGACACGCGTCCTTTGTTTGAATAGAGGGGAGTATGGTAGGATGAGAGAGGAATTGGCGAATGTGGACTGGGAGAGCGCGTTGGAGGGAGGGTCTGTTGAGGAGCAGTGGAGGATCTTTAAGGAGATCTTTCTTGGTACTCAACGGAAATTTATTCCGATGGTCAAAAAGGATAGTAGGAGGAGAGGTAATAAACCGTGGATAACGAAGGAGGTGAAGGAAAGTGTTAAACTAAAAGCGGAGGAATTTAGAGTAGCTAAGAGTAGTGGGCGAGAAGAGGATTGGGAGAGGTTTAAATGTCAACAAAGATTGACAAAGAAGTTGATAAAGAAGGGTAGGATAAACTATGAAGCTGGGCTAGCGCTTAATATAAAAAAGGATAGCAAGAGCTTTTATAAAATATAAAAAGGAAGAGGCTGGCTAGGGTGAATGTTGGTCCTTTAGAGGATGAGAAAGGGGACCTAGTGGTAGGGGATGGGGATATGGCTAAGGTATTGAATAACTTTTTTGTTTCTGTCTTCACAGAGGAGGACGTGAATAATTTGCCGGGTGTTAGCGATGGAAAGGTGGTAGGACTGGAGGGTCTTAATGACATTACTGTTACTAGAAAGGCGGTGCTCGACAGACTGGAGGGGCTGATTGTGGACAAGTCCCCAGGACCGGATGGAATGCATCCGAGGGTTCTGAAAGAAATGGCGGAGGTGATAGTGGATGCCTTGGTGGTTATTTTCCAAACATCGCTGGATTCCGGGGAAGTGCCGGATGATTGGAAAACGGCTAATGTTACGCCGTTGTTTAAGAAGGGTGCCAGGCAAAAGGCGGGGAATTATAGGCCGGTTAGTTTAACGTCTGTGGTAGGTAAAATGTTAGAATCTGTCATTAAGGAGGAAATTGCGAGGCATCTGGAAGGGAATTGCTTGATAGAGCAGACGCAGCACGGTTTCATTAAAGGGAAGTCGTGTCTGACAAATTTACTGGAGTTCTATGAGGATGTGTTTAGGGCGGTGGATAGAGGAGAGCCGGTGGATGTGGTCTTTCTAGATTTTCAGAAGGCGTTTGACAAAGTGCCTCACAAGAGGTTATTGCAGAAGGTCGAGGGACATGGAGTTGGGGGTAGGGTGTTAGCGTGGATAGAGGATTGGTTGTCAAATAGGAGGCAGAGAGTGGGGGTCAACGGGTGCTATTCGGATTGGCGGACGGTGACTAGTGGAGTGCCCCAGGGGTCGGTGCTGGGGCCTCAGCTTTTTACCATTTATATAGATGATCTGGAGGAGGGAACCGAGTGTAGAGTGTCGAAATTTGCTGATGACACCAAGATTGGGGGAACGGCAAATTGTGCGGAGGGTGTGGAGAGTCTGCAGAAGGATCTAGATAGGCTGGGCGAATGGGCCAGGAAATGGCAAATGGAATTTAATGTTGGCAAGTGTGAGGTGGTCCACTTTGGTAGGAAGAATGGTAGGAAGGGCTATTACTTACGGGGCGAAAAACTGCAGCAGGCGACGGTGCAGAGGGACCTCGGGGTCCTTGTGCATGAGTCGCAAAAACCCAGCTTGCAGGTGCAACAGGTGGTCAGGAAGGCGAATGGGATGCTGGCCTTCATAGCGAGGGGGATTGAATATAAAAGTAGGGAGGTCTTGCTGCAGCTGTATAGGGCATTGGTGAGGCCGCAACTGGAGTACTGTGTGCATTTTTGGGCGCCGCACCTGCGCAAAGATATTTTGGCCTTGGAGGGAGTGCAGAGGAGGTTTACTAGGCTGATACCGGAGTTGAGGGGGTTGAGCTATGAGGAGAGGCTGAATAAACTGGGCTTGTACTCGTTAGAGTTTAGAAGAATGAGAGGAGATCTCATTGAGACGTATAAGATGATGAATGGGATGGATAGGATAGAGGTGAAAAGACTCTTCCCGCTCAAAAAAGACAGTAGGACTAGGGGGCACAGCCTCAAGATAAAAGGGGGGCGGTTTAGAACGGAGTTGAGGAGGAACTTCTTCACTCAAAGGGTGGTGAATCTCTGGAATTCTCTGCCCGTTGAAGTGGTGGAGGCTGCCTCGCTAAATATTTTTAAGACGCGGGTTGATGGGTTTTTGATAGGAGAGGGGATTAAGGGTTATGGGGAGAGGGCGGGAAAGTGGAACTGAGCCACGACAGATCAGCCATGATCTTATTGAATGGCGGGGCAGGCTCGAAGGGCTGGATGGCCCACTCCTGCTCCTATTTCTTATGCTCTTATGTTCTTAAAGCACCCTGTATTCTTCTTTGGTCTAACAAAATCAGCTGACAGCGTAACTAAAGGTTAAATTAAGAGAGACTTGAGAAGTTGGGAGTTTTCTTTTTAAACAATGATGCTGTGAAGGATAAATGGTAACCATAAAGAGACATCAAGACAATATGGTCTTAAATAGATTAAATGTGAAGTTTCCTGTTACAACCCAACATTGAAACAAAGTTGATGAATTATTTTAGAAGTGTTTTTAGATACATGTTGGATAAAGAGGAATATTGCAGGATATGAAGAACAAACAGGAAAGTGGGATTAGACTAGGTGGCTTGTGTGGAGAAAAACACTGGCACATTGCATGACCTATTTTTGTTCTGGAATGTTCTATGATTCATGATTTTCAGGACAGGAAGGGAGAAACCAGGGATAAATTCTAAAATTAAAAAAATGCTGTTAAGTCCTGTTTAATTATATCTGGATATACGTGAATTATTTCTTTGATTTTTTTCAGAGACTGATGATTTTTAACCCATTGTCTCCAGTGGGACTTGAACCCACTGAGTCATGGCAGACACTGAAATTGCTTACTGAAACCTCAACTAGTCCACAGTGTTGCCCATGACTTCAAAAGCTTTTCATATGTCATTCTTTTTCCCCTATGTCTCTTTGATGGCTGCACTCTGGGAACCATGATCCTTGGATCCATTGCTCTCAATAGCCTTCTGTCGCCAGCCTCGCCATGTCAGCCTATTGTCTCAGCAATCGAAACAGGAGTTTGCATTCTCCTCAGTCACCTGCTAGAAACGACCATTTTGTAGCTCTGCATCGCCTTCAGTACATTCTAGCAATCTGTCCTTCCTTCTGTAGCTTTAGGCTCAAAGAGAGACTTCTGGTTTACGAGAGAACGTTTGGAGGACCAGGAATGTGCCAGAGGGGAGTGGAGAGTAATCAGAATTTTCCATGAAAAAAGAAATAACCTTTTCGGCCCAGCAAATTTCTCAAAATCACTGAATGCTTACAGCACAGAAGGCCATTCAACATGTCACATCCATGCTGGATCTCCAAAGCAACAAAGTGGTGCGCACTCAACCAGCACTCAGTGGAATGTGTGTGAAGCCGGGAGTTTGATGAGTGAGGGGATCTGATGGTTTAATTTCTTTCTGAAGTCTAGTTTTGTTTACTTTTAGTAATTAGTTAAAAATTAGCATTACGGTGGCGGCATCGGGTATCAATGACATAAGTAAGACTAGGATAGAACTTCTACAAAGGGATTATCTGGTGGTAGGCACTAAAAAAAAACTCAAAAGATAATAATTTCTGGAATATTACCTGAGCCACATGCAAATTGACATAGAATAAATATGATTAGAGAATAATGCGTGACTAAAAGACCTGTGTGGGAGAAGTGAGTTCTGGTTTGTTAAGCACTGGTACTAATATTGGGGAAAGTGGGACTTCACTTGAATCATGCTGGGACCAGTGTTCTCGAGAGATCTATAATCAGTTGTATAATGTAGCGCTTTAAACTAAATATTGAGGGTAAGGGATCATATAGGGGAAGATTGAATAAATTAAAAGGAAACAATAAGATAATAGCTCAAATAGCTATAAAGATAATGATAATCAGAGTACAGAAGGAAGGGAGAGTGACAGCAGATAGGCCCAGAGTTTACAAAACAGTGAAGAAAAACTGAATTAAGGACTCCATACTTGAATGTTCACAGTATTCACAATAAAACAGATAAACTGTGAGCTCAACCAGAAATTCAAATGTGTGACCTGATTGCCATTACCAAGATATGGTTACTAGAATTCAAAGGTAGAACCTGAATATCTAAAGGTATGTGACATTCAGGAAGGAGACAGGGAAAATGTGGTAGCTCTATTAGTTAAAAAGGACATTAATACTCTAGTGCGAGGTGATCCTAGTTCCAAATATCAAGATATAGAATTGGGTAGCATTAAGAAACAATAAGGGGCCAAAAACATTAGTGGGAGTTGTTATAGGCCAAAGAGCGACGGTAATGTAAATCACAGCATAAATCAGGAAATTAGAGGGGTGTGTAATAAGGGTAGTACAATAATCATGGGAGATTTCAATCTACATATAGATTGGGGAAACATAATTCATTTTAATGTGGAGGACAAACTTTGGAATGTATGTGAGATGGTTTTCTTTTTGGAAAGGAGCCTTTAGGAAAGAGAGGCCATAATATAGAACATAGAACATTACAGCGCAGTACAGACCCTTCGGCCCTCGATGTTGCGCCGACCAGTGGAACCAATCTAATGACCCTCTAACCTAAACTATTCCAACATTATCATATGGTAGAATTTTACATCAAGTTGTAATCAAGGTGACGCAATTCAATCAGTAACTAAAGTCATAAATCTAAACAAAGAAAACAGTGAAGGTTTGAGGGGCAAATTAGACACGATGGATTGGAAAACTGTTAAAATGTATGATGGCAGACAGGCAATGACTAACATTTAAACAAATAATGCATAGTTTACGACAAAATACTTTCCTTTAATGCACAAAAACCCAGCAGGAAAAGTGTTCCAACCGTGGCTAACAAAAAAAATCAAAAGATTGATCACGAAGAGAGGTATTAAGTTGTTTAAAAAAAAGGTAAGTCTGAAGATCGGGAGCATTTTAAAATTCTGAAAGGAACATCAAGAAAAAGCTTAAGAAAGGGAAAGAGAATAAACTAGCGAGAAACATAAAAATGGGCTGAGAAAGCTTCTGTAAGTATGTAAGGAAAAGATTAGCAAAACAAAATGTGGATTCATTACAATTGAAGTCAGGAAAATATGTAATCTAGATGTTGGAATTCAATTTTCAAGTTTGCAGATGACACAAAACAAGGCAGAAATGTGATTTATGAGGAAGATACAAGAATGCTTCAAGGGAATTTAGGGAAGGTAAATGATTGGGCAAAATTTTGGCAGTTGGCACAATGTGGAGAAATGTGATCTTTTTCACTTTGGTAAGAAAAACAGAAATAGCGTATTTTTTAAATGATGAGGCTGGGAAATGTTGAACTTCAAAAGGGACTTGGATGTCTGAGTTCCTGAGTTACTGAAAGCTAATATGCGGGACAGCAAGCAATTAAGGCGGCAAATAGTATGCTGGCCTTAATTGCATGAAGATTTGATCATAAGAGTAAAGATCTCTTACTGCAATTATTTACAGTCTTTGTGAGACCACGCTGGGAATATTGTGCACAATTTTGGTCTCCTAATCCAAGGAAAGATATTGCAACAAAGGTTCACCAGACTACTTCCTGGAATAGAGGAATTGCCCTAAGAGAAAAAATTAAATAGACTTGGCCTTTATTCTCTGGGGTTTAGATCTTATTCAAACTTACAAAATTCTTACAGGGCTCAACAGGATAGTTTCAGGAAGGATGTTTCCCCTGATTGGGGGTTAGAACCGGGGGCACAATTTCAGAATGAGTGGCAGGCCATTTAGGGCTGAAATGAGGAATAATTTCTTCACTAAGAAGATGGTACAGCTTTGGAATTCTCTGCCCTGTGGAGGTTCAGTTGTTCAGTATGTTGAAGACTGAAATCAATAGATTCTTACATATTAAAAACTTCAAGTGATACAGAGAGAGTGGAGGAAGTGGTGTTGAAGTAGAAGATCATGCCAGATCTCACTGAATGGTGGAGCAGGCTCAAAGGGCTGAACGGTCTACTCCTATTCTTCTGTTCTGATTTATCTGGTGCCATTCCAGTAACTTGCACATTTTTTTTCAGATAATATTCCAATTATCTTTTGAATGCCTCAACTGAATTTGCCTCCACCACACACTAATTCCAGATCTGAACCACTCACTGCATGAGAAAAAAATCCTCGTGTCACCATTGGTTTTTTTGCTAATTACATTAAGTTTGTACCCTCTGGTTATTGACTTTTCCATCAATGGAAACAATTCTTCCCTTATCTATTTTGCCTAGATCTCTCATGATTTTTAAAAGCTTCACCAAAATTGAAGTTCCAAATCCCTGGAAAAATTCTCATGAACCTTTTCTGTAACCTCACCAACGTGTCGCACCCAGAAATGGACACAATACTCTAGTTAAGGCAGAACTACTGCTCTATACAAGTTTAACATGACTTACTTGATATTGTATTGTATGCCCCCCATTAGTAAAGCCTACAACACTGTATTCTTTATTAATTCCACTCTCAACTGTCCTATCACCTTCAAAAATTTATGCATAGACACAAAGACGTCATTTCACTCTTTCAGCCCCTTTAGAATTGTGCCTTTCACGTTATTTTGTTTCTCTGCGTTCTACCTTCCAAACTGAATCGCTTCACATTTCCATTCACTCAGAAAAAATAACTCCCAATTGCATTAAAATATTGTAATATGTATTGCATTTATCATTGCAAAGCCTAAGATTCTCCAGGAATTCTGCCACGAGGATCCACTCATTTGCCGCTATGTCCAATCAATAGATTTTGCCAATCAAATTACCTCAGTCTACTAAATATACTTATCGGCCGCAACAAGCAAGGAATCAAAGCCAACTCAAGTGTATTGATAAACACAATGTTTTGATCCTGGTGTGTGGCAAATTTTCTAAGTGCATTCATAAAGAAAGCATTTAAAATCTTACTGAAAACACAAATGGAGAAAATGCTCCTATGCTCACACAATGCATGATGACTTTTCCAACTGTGGTATTACTGAATGTGGTTTCAATTATCCTTTTTTCAAAAAGAACATTCAAATTACATTAGCCACCAGTAACCAAAATAAATTCCATCAGATTGAAGACAGCAGTCGAGTTTTAAGAACTGAATTCAAAGAAAGAAAACGTGCACACCAAAATGGTTTATTTATTAGTGTCACATGTAGGCTTACATTAATACTGCAATGAAGTTATTGTGAAAATTCCCTAGTCGTCACACTCCGGCATCTGTTCAGGTACACTGAGGGACAATTTAGCATAGCTCATGCACACCTTTCAGACTATGGGTGGAAACCAGAGCACGCGGAGGAAACTCACGCGGACTTGGGAAGAACATGTGGATATGGGGAGAACGTGCGGACTCCACACAGACAATGTTCCACACTGAGAATTGTTCCTGGGTCCCTAATGTGTGAAGCAGCTGTGCTAACCACACAATGGACAGTGGTAATGGAGAGATGTAACTAACACACTCACTCGCATGTTCCTCGCTCACCAGTGTACTCACCCACTCCCTCACCTGCAATTACTCGCACTTGCTCTGACTCATCCACACAATAAAAATCATTGTTAAAATGCAACACAAGTTATTTACTCACATGTGTATGTTATAATTACTAATTTTTCAGTTTCAGAGTTTACTGGTTGCAAACCAAATCCTCGAGGCCTGGGAAATAGAAAACATTGGTCCTATCTTTGAAGTGGCCATGGTTGAGGGAGATAATCAGATTACAGACATTGAAGCCATCTTTTACTTGTCGTAAAAATGTTTAAAAGTATTATAAAGGTTTACATAATAGGGCATCTTATGGGGCATTACCTAATCCAAAATAGTCAGGGTGATTTTAGGAGTGGGAGGTCATGCGCAACTATTTTGTTTTGGATTTCTTCAAGAGCTACAAACATATGTGAATGTTAGCTTCTGGATTTCAAGAAGGCATGTGGCACTATCCAACATAATAGGCAAATCTACGAGGTCAAAGTCCCTGGGATAGATGAGAATATATTAGATATAGACAGGTGTTTTTGCAGCTGCAGACATGAATCCGAGATACAGATGCATGGTACATTGCTCCCTGTGTACCAGGGTTAAAGATGTCACCGAATGGCTGTGGAGCCTGAAGGGGAGGGGGTTGCCAGAATGGTTTGTGATGTGGAAGGGAGCTTGGAGCTTGTCATTTTTCCATGCATCTGCTGTCCTTGTCCTTCGAGGTGATGAAGCTCATAGATTTGGAAAACACTTCTGAAGGACCCTTGCTGCAGTGAGGATGCTTATGGATGCTACACATTTCTGCCACTGTGCATCAGCAGAGCAGGGAGTGAATATTTAAAACGGTGAACGGGGTATCAAACAAGCAGGCTGTTTTGTTCTGGATGACGTCGAGCTTCGAGTATTGTCGCAGTCATCCAGACAAGTGGAGAGTCTTCTATCACACTCATGACCTGTGCTCTGTGGATGATTGACAGGCTTTAAAGGGGCCTGGAGGTGAATTACTCTCCATAGAATTCCCTGCTCGCAGAGCCACAGTTCATTTTCTGTTTGATGCTAGGAAATAGTAATGTATTAATTGGCTTCAACTTAAGAGCCATGATGTGGAGATGCCGGTGTTGGATTGGGGTGGGCACACTAACAAGTATCACAACTTCAGGTTCAATCCAACAGGTTTATTTGGTATCACGAGCTTTCGGAGCGCTGCTCCTTCATCAGATGAATCCTGGCCTGTTGCACTCTAGTAGTGCAACAGGCCGGAAGACATCAGCAGTGGCTGTTTCACGGCCTTTCCCGCTGGGTGCCAAGGCTTCCATGAATCTCCCAGTCCAAGATTTGTAGCGTCATCACCTCTGCACAAGACTTCATCGTCGAGCTGATTTCAATATTTAAATTCTCATTTAAATATGATTAGCAAGCCCTGGACTGAAGACTCTGGGCCTGCTAGCCTCTCTCTCTCTCCTCTGCTCCCCCCTCCCCCTCCCCCCCCCCCCCAACCCAAACCACTACTGGGGTTTACTACTGCTCCCCATGAATGGGGAACAAGTGGCCCAATCCCACTAGAGGGAATAGAGGCCATGGAAGTCTCCCAGGAGGTCAGGGATAAGGGAGGTGCCCCTTGAACAGTGCCAGCTTGGCCCCTGACACTGCCTGGGGGAAAACTGCAATGCCCAAGGAGTGCTTTGGCAGTGCCCACTATGCATTAGGCAATGCCAAGGGGGCAGGAGGCCAGTTGGGGGTGATCAGTGGGGGGGGGGGGGGGGGGCGGTGTCCAGCTGCCACACTGCACTGTGATTGGGGCTGGTTTGGGTGGTTTTGGGGAGGTAGAAATCCGGAGATCGAGACTGGCCCATGGAGGTCCGAGAGGCCAGCGATCTGGGGTGAGGAATGGTGGAGGGGGTCAGTAGGCCAGTGATGGGGAGTCACAGGGCTGGCCAGCAATCAGGAGGTGGGGATACAGGAGGCAATGATGGCAAATCATGGGGCTGGGCAGTAATCAGGAGGTGGGGATATAGGGGCAACGATGGGGAATCACGGGGCTGGCCAGTGATCAGGAGGCTGACAGTGTGGGGCTACGCGCATGCGCCAATTTCGAAACTGAAAGAACGGCACATACGCAGTGGCCCGCTCAGTGCCAAGCTGCTGGCCTCCTGGGTGGAAATAGGCCCCACCCACTGATTTGTAGAGAGAATCCCACTAAGTCACTCTGCAATGCCCAGAATGTGGGAAATTCATTCTGAAAATCACACTAAAAAACCAGCAGGAGTTACTCCCATTTTCATGAAATAAGGGACTTAGAATTTTTTTTGGGAGAATCCTGGCCGAGATGTTTACCAAGGATAGGAAAGAGGATGAGTGGCAGTATTCATTAAGGAGAACATTGCAGTGCTGAAGAGAGAGTACGGTCTATCCTAGAGGGATCAAGGATGTAATCTATTTGGCAGGAGCTATGGAATAAAAAGGTGCAATCTCATTGCTTGCTGTAATCTCTAACCTCCAAGTAGTAGGAAAGATATGGGGGAACAAACTTGTAAGAAAATGACAGCAGTGCAAGAATTAGAGTAGCTATAATGAGGTACGTTAATTACCCAAATATAGCCTGGGATAAGAGTGGAAAAAGAAAGGGGCAAGAGTTTCTCGAGTACATTCAGGAGAATTTTCTACAGTACCATGTTTCCAGTTCAACAAGAAAGGAGGCTTTGTTGGAATTCTTGGGAATGAGGTGGGCTAAATGGATCAAGCGTCAAACATTTAGGCACAATGATCATTGTACCATAAGGTTATGGAAAAGAACAAGAAACAATCCAGAGTAAGAATAATTAACTGGGCTGAAAGCCAACTTTAATGGGCTTAAGAACAGATCTGACCCAGATAAAGTGGAATCAAAGGTCAACAGAAAGATCTGTAATTGAACAATGGGCTGCCTTCAAAGAAGAGGTAGTTCCGGCACAGTCAAAGTATATTCCCACAAAAGTAAAAGGTAGGGCAAACAAATCCAGATGGTGATGTTGGATAGACTGTCTGAATTGGAAGTTGATACAGCACTGGTACCAAATGAGATGCATCAATGGATACTGAAGGAAACGAGAGTGAAGATTGCATAATTTCCCAATCTTTCTTATATGTGGATTGTGCCAAAGGACTAGAGAAAGAAATGTTTTACCCTTGCTCAAAACAGGGTGTAAATGTAAACCAGGCCAATACAGGCCAGTTAGTTTAAGCAAAGTGTTGGAGAAGCTTTTAGAAACGATAACTTAGGGCAACATTAATAATCATTTGGCTAAATGCAGGTGAATGAAGCAAGTCAACATGGATTTGCTATGGACAAATCGTGTTTAACTAACTTGATTGAGTTTTATGAATAGGTAACAGAGAGGGTTGGTTGGGGTAATGCAGTTGATGTGGTGTACATAGAATTCTAAAAGATATTTGATAAAGTGCTGCAAAACAGACTTACAAGCAATACTAGAGAGCCTGGAATAAAAGAGACAGTACCAACTTGGATAAGAAACTGGCTGATTGACAGGACACAGACGGTATACATATTTTCACAGATGTTTTTGGGTTAGAGAAACATTTATAGTGGAGCTCCTCGGGAGTTGATGCTTGGATTCCTGCTCTTCTTGATGTATACATGTATTAATGTATTACATTAATTACCTAGGTCTTGGCGTACAGTGCACAATTTTCAAATTTGTGAAAAATACAAAACTAGTAAGTATTGGTAAGTGCTGAGGATAGTCTAGAGTTTGTGGAACAGGTGGACAAGTGATAATTCAAATTTAATGCAGAGAAGCATGAACTGCTTCATTTTGGTAGAAAGAAATAAAGGAAGAGAGACAATATAAAAGGGAATAAGTGGATCCAGGAGCAGAGCGACTTCAGTCTATGTGTGCATCAATCATTTATGGTGGGCAGGGCAGTTTGAGAATGTGGTTAATAAACCATGTAGAGTCCTGTGCTTTATCAATAGGGGCATAGAGTACAAATTATATTTTTAAAACTACATTATAAAATACTGGTTCTGCCTCAATTGGAGAAGTGTGTACAGATCTGGGCAGCATACTTTAGAAAGATTGTGAAGGCATTTGAGAGGGTACAGAAAAGATTCACAAGAGAGGTACCAGAGATGAGGAATTTAAGTTACATAGAATGGAAAAGATTAAGAGATTTGATAGAGATGTTCAAAATCATGCGGGGCATGGCAGTATGTAGGAAAGAAGTAACTTCCCAGTGGTGGAAGGATTGAGAAACAGAGCACACAGATTTCAGATAATTGGCACAAGAATGGCGAAACGAGGAAATAGTTCTTCACAAAGCAAGTTGGAATCTGGAATGTACTACCTGAGAGTGTGGTGGAGGCAGGTTCAATTGAGGTATTCAAGAGAAAATTGGAATATCTGAATAGGAAGAATGTGCAGAATGAGGCAATTCGGCCCGTGTCTTGCTCCATCACAGTGCCAGCACAGACATGGGCTAAATGGCCTTTTCTATGTTATAACCCATGATTCTAGGTTTACAAATGGTAACTGGTAGAGAATGAACATTTGCACATGGGCAGCTACCTGATTGCAACCAGTTATCAATGGGTTGCCACATGGTTCAGTATTGAGGCCTCTATTGTTTCCAACTTTCTGACCAATATGTTTGCTTTGCAGACAATGCCAAATTGAGAATAATGGCAAATGATTAATGCCAATGCACACACATTCTAAAACATTTTGATCAGTGGGCAGAGTAATTATAGATGCTGTTTAATACAGAGAAATATAGCATTATGAGATTTCACAAAGGCATGGTGGAAGATGATGTACCAAATGTAAATATATTTAATGAATTGGAGCAGGGAAGAGATCCTGAGGGTTTTACTGCTCAAGTCACTGGTCATTATGCAATGTTTCTTAGCTGTGAAACTAGTTAAGAATATAGGGGTGCAAAGCAAGGAACAACATGGTAATACAAAATGGAAGGGAAAGATGTATGTTGGCCATGGAAGGGGCATTCATAAAATGGTTCAACACGCTGATAATCAGCACAGAAATCCTACCACCAAATCCCCACTATTTCCTAAAGGGAAAAAAGTTATGTTTGTGAAGACACACAAAAACAAAGCTAAAACCACCTCTATTTCCACCTTTTAATATCAAATTCCATCCCTCTCTCAGCTCATCTGCTGATCTCATCTGTGCGCAGTTCTGGTCGCCTCACTATAGGAAAGATGTAGAAGCTATTGAAAGGGTACAGAGGAGATTTACAAGGATGTTGCCTGGACTGGGAGGCATGCCTTATGAAGTTAGGTTGAGGGAGCTGGGTCTCTTTTCCCTGGAGAGACGAAGGTTGAGAGGCGACCTGATAGAAGTTTATAAAATGTTGAGAGGAATAGATAGGGTGGATTCTCAGAGGCTATTTCCCCGGGTTGAAATGGTCGCTACGAGAGGACACAGATTTAAGGTGCGGGGAGAAAAGTACAGAAGTGATGTTAGGGGTAAGTTTTTCACTCAGAGGGTGGTGAGTGAATGGAATCGGCTGCCGTCAGTGGTGGTGGAGGCGAACTCGCTGGGGTCTTTTAAAAGACTTCTGGATGAGTATATGGGGTTTTATGGGATTGGGGGTTATAGATAGGTCTATAGATTGGTAGGTGTTGATGTGATCGGCGCAACTCGTGGGCCGAAGGGCCTGTTTGTGCTGTAGTGTTCTATGTTCTATAATGTAGACTTGGGCCTGTTCTATGTTTGCAGTTGTGACTGCAAGTGACAGATGTCAATGAGAACTTTTAGTGAAGTGCAGCACTCGATGCAGTATTCCTTGCTGAAGTTCAGACTGACATTGCCTCCTGTTTTGAACCCTTCTTCCTCTTCCAGCAACTTATCCTGCTCAGGAAGCCCTCAGTTCATTTGACACAGTGTTCTGTTTCCAACGGAATTGGCTACTCATGAAAACATTTCTGGAAGCAAGTGGCTTTTGCAAAAACATGAAGTCAGCAAAAGGTTCTACAGCATCTGCCACACAACTCCTAGTCTCTAACTGCCCACTCATCACACATGACCTTTCCTCTTTCACTGACCAAAGTAACTTTAAGCAATGAAGCATCAAACACCAGTAAAATTGAAGCAACAGCCAGGAAAAAGCCAAACTGAGCTCCAGATGTCTTCAGTGGTGTCAAATCAAAATTTTATCGCAAACTGAGTCATCATTTACCTATCCTGCATAGATCTTTTACTGCAAGGCCTTCACCAAAACAGTATCTTATGGGATGCATCCAAAGGTACATGCAACACAGATGCCATTCTGTAGCTTCAAGGGTACTCACAGCACCCAAAAAAGGCACAAATTATCCCAATTTCTCACCCAGTGAGTATTAATGTATAGTTGGTCTGGAAGTCATTGTCACAGAATTGTGCACAGTCCAGGATTCAGCGGCACATCTGACTTCTACTTACCCAGGAGATTAGTCCAGCATTTTAAAAAGCAGTATTTCAACTGTAGCCATAAGTCAGCTACTTAGGCATAAGTAAAAGGAGGAAAATTAAAACAGTTCAATTATATTTCAGCTTTCATGACCTCAAGACATCACAGACCTCTTCACAGACAATGAAGTACTTCTGAGGTGTAGTCATTGTTGTAATAGAGGTAAATACAAAAGCTAATTACTATCTGGTAACATCCCTTCTAAAAATTGGCACAACTGACCATGAAGCACTGGATTACATGCTTATATAACTGCAGCTTCTGCCATTCTGACTCAGTTATACTGTGTCTGATGTCAATTCAAAGTGGTATGAGATAGTCCTGTCGAGGAAGTCCCACAATTCATGACTTTAGCCATACTGCCACTTTTGTGGTGACACCACAAATATATACTATCAGTGCAAAACTAAATGTATAACTGTACCCAAGAGAGAACATGTACCTTTATGCAGTTGTGGTTGGCAGGGTATAGTGCCATAATCAAGTGAATGCACACAATCAGAGAAAAAGTATATCCTGTAAAAACACGGAAATTTTAACAGCACAGGCAGAGGCCTTTTGCCCATTATGTTTGTGCCAGTGGAGAAAGAATTATCCAGCTTAATACAAATGTCCAGCTCTTAGTGCACAGCCCTGCTCATTACAGCATTTTGGGTGCATACTCAAATAGTTTCTAAATGCATTGAGGATTTCAGCATCTACTACCCTTTCAGACAATGAGTTCCAGACCCCAATCACCATCTGGGCAAAAGAAATACTTTTCAGCATCTGTCTAATCCTGTTACCAATTCTTTTAGATCTGTGGGCCCCTGGTATTTGACCTGCTTACTAATGGAAATAGGTCCTTTCTATCCACTCTATCTAGATACTTCCATATTGTGCACCTCAGCCACCCCCTCCAAACAATGGCATGGGTAGCACGAGGCACAGTGGTTAGCACTATTGCCTCACAGCGCCAGGGATCTGGGTTCAGTTCCTGGCTCAGATGATTGCCTGTGCAGAGTTTGCACATTCTGTGTCTACGTGTTTTTCCTCTGGGTGTTCCGATTTCCTCCCACACTCCGAAAGATGTGCTAGTGAGGTACATTGGCCATGCTAAATTCTCCTTCAGTGTACCTGAACAGGCGCCGGAGTGTGGCGCCTAGGGGATTTTCACAATAACTTTATTGCAGTGTTAGTGTAAGCCTACTTACGACACTAATAAGTAAACATTAAAACTTTAAACCCCTTCTGTTCTTAAGCAATCAACCCCACCCCACACAATTGTCCCTCAAAGTCGAAATTCTGTCTGTTAATACTTGTAAATCTCCTCTGTACCCAACCTGATTCTTCACACGTGGTGACCACAACTGTGAATGGTCTCTAGCTGTGGTCTAATTGGCACTTTATACAGTTGTAGCATAATCTAATTTTTATATTTAGGCCTCAGCTAGTAAAGAAATGTATCCCATGTGCCTTCTTTGCCACTTTATCTACCTGTCCTGCTATCTTCAGCAATCACGTACTCCAAAGTTCCCCTGTACATCCCAGAATGCTATCATTGAGTATTTCCTTGTCATATTTGACCGCCCCTCCCCACTCCCCATATGCATGACCTCTGGATGGAATTCCATTTTCCACTTTCCTGTCCACCTGACCAGTCCATTAATAGCACCCCGCAGGCTACAGCTGTCTTCCTCACTCTCACTCTCAAACCAATTTTCGTATCATCCTCAAACTTCTTCGTCATGCCCCCTACATTTAAGTCTAAATCGCTGATACATATCTCATGAACAACAAAGGACCAAATGCTGAACGTAATGAAACACTACAGGAAACAACCTTTCAGTGACAAAATCAACTGTCAACCATTCCACTTTGCTTCTTGCTACAGAAGTCATTTTGGATCCAACTTAAACTTGGGTATTGTGAGATCCTACTACTCTTTTGAGCAATTTTGCCACGTGGGACTTTGTCAAAAGCCTTGCCAAGATCCATGCAGACTAATCAAGTGCATTTGATTTTTAGCTCCTCAAAATAACCAGTCAGACATGGCCTCTTAACAAATCTGTCCTTAATTAACCTGCCTTTCTAAATGATGATTTATACTGTCCCTCTGAATTCTTTTTCAATTATTTGCCCACCACTAACTGATCTGCAATTACTCCATCTATACCTTTCTAAGACAACAGTGCAAAGCTATGTTGTTATTTTTCTGGTTCAGTCTAAGGCAAGTAAATGAGAGAACAAGTGCATGATCATCAATAAAACTATTAATTTTACCAATGATTTTGCAAATATATTTCACTTTTTCTTTTTAAATTTCTGATTCTATTCAGATTCTAAGGGACTGTACTGAAGGAAATTTTGCCTGCCTACTCCAGCTCCAACAACAGGCTGACCTGAATTTCTGAGACAGCATGTCGCAGAGAGATGGCATGACAATCTTATAATTCTATCATTTAAGGATGCAACAGACTAATGGAATAAAGTATTCCCCAATTCAGTGGTTTAGAAATTGACATTTAAAGTTAGAAAATAACCTTGAAGGACATCCTGAAGGGAGAGATTATTAAAATGAAAACCTTACAGGAATATTAGGAACTGTAGCCCGCCATTCAGCCCCTCGAGTCTGCTGTGTCATTCAAATAGATACTGACAGATCTCTACCTCAACTCTATTTGTCCGCCCTTGCCCCACAAACTGATTACTCTTGATCTTTAAAGTTCCAAATGCCCCACCACCTGCAGCCTTTTGGAAGTGGGTGTGGGAAGAGAGTTATGAATTTGTGTTTGGGGAAGCAAAGATTTCTGATATTTAAAAACTAAACAAGGAACTGTACACTGAAGCAAGAATTAACTTACATTCATAAACCTGAATTGGGGGAGGGGGGCAGCTGTTAGCTTGGTTAGCCAGACTCGTGTGTGGTTCAGAATAGCACTAACAAGGCAGGGTTCCATTCCATTCCAGATGAAGTAGCCTTGTGGTCTGGCTCCTTGCCCTGCACTGTAGTAAAATCACAGCAAAAGCTGCATTTTGTCTACCCTCAAATTTAAGGTAGCTACGTGAAGAAGAAGAAACTTGAACATGTACAATTCAGAAGAATCATAGACTGGTTACAGCACAGTGCAAGGCCATTCTGCTCATGGTGTCTGCGCCAGCTTACTGTGTTGCACCTAGGGTCATTCTCCTACCTTTTCCCCAGAATCTTGGGAAGTTTACTTATTCAGATAATGACCGAATTCCTTTTTGAAAGCGCAGATTGAATCTGCCTGTACCACACACTCAAGCAGTGCATTCCAGATCTTAACCACTCACTACGTAAACATTTTTCATTCATGCTGCCATCACTTCTTTTGCCAGTCACCTTAAAAAAATGTAAACGAATCCTAAAGAGAGGCTTCAAGGAAACATGGCCACTGTCACAGGTTTTTCTATTTTTGCTGGTTGAAAACTTAAAGATGGCTATCTGGGATGCAACTAAAATTAATGTGATTTAATAGTTATGGCTCTGAGCAGTCCCTTTACACAGCAAATCCAAGGACGGTTTCGTTAAATAACAGGATTCTCATTTTGTTAAAGGATAGAGAGCAATGGCATTTTTCTCATGTGAATAATTGATGCCAAGGAGAGACTGGAATTGCTGAGGTACAGTAACTTCAGTAACAGAACAGCTGATGTTAAAAAGTGCATTTGGCTTATCCTTCAACAAACTTGATTATTACACTTTATAAAGTTGTTTCTTTTATGTAGCAAAAAATCTCTTATTTAATTGGTTTGTTTCAAATGGGCCTAACGGACAGCTGCTGGCTAATTTGAAGTAAACTAGCATGAAAATGGCCATTTGTTTCAAGTTTTCAAACTTTCTGCAATTGATGCAAGTAATTGATTAATTCATACCTTTCAGCATCACTCCCTAACCGAAAAATAATCGCAAACTGAAACAAATAGAGGGTTTCAATCAGCGTTCCCCAAGATTCCCCAGAAATGCATCTGATACAGGCCTTAGTAAAACAAATAGCATTAACAAGCAGTTGCAGGCAAAATAGCAACCAGCGTGAAAGCCATACCTGATGAACACTTCCAACCTTTGATGACGGCAATCAAGTGGAAACGCAGATTATAGGCAACACTGCGTGGGCCGAGTTAAACAGAAAAACAATTTACGACTGCCAGGCCTGCAGATGGTGCTGTACGATAGGTTATATTTCTTTGCATACATTGTACTATCTTGTCGTGTGACGCTCTGAAAGGACAGCACCATCTACAGGGGTGAAGCAAGAAAGCAGGAATAAATATCAAATATTGCAACTTCTACTTCAATGTTTTTTAAAGGGGCAACGTCACTCAATCACGAGTATGGGCAAAGAGCCAAAAACTTATTCCACTAAAACTTTTCGTTTTACAAAAACAGGTTGAATTAACAACTTTGATTTCTATACCAGGTCATATTTTCCAGGCCACTTTTCAAGTGGAAACATTTAAGTGCCTGAACATTATATTCAGCAGCTTTCTGATTCTTTATGAAGGTACATTGTTACAATACAGTTCAAGGTTGTACCAAATTTCTTGTCTAATTCGCATCTCAGTTGGTACTGCCATTTTTGTAGTCGTCAACGGTGTATTCAGGGAAGCCTCAAAGTACTGCTACTGTCCACTAAATAATAGACAACAATGTGTTAGAAAGTCAAATTAGGGGCATATTTTCATGCAAGGCACTGTACTGCGAGAGAATGCACGACAGACCACAAAGATCACGATAAATTGACACCACTGAAGTTATCATTCTGGGCTGATTCTTTGTTGGTTAACAGAAATATTTAAATGCTGTCAATGCAATTTATTGCTGTTAAGTGAAACATTACCCGGATGAGTAAAGTCTCCTGCAAAATAATTATTTAAAACTTCTGCCATATCTCAGGATTCAACAAAAACCTGGCATGGTGGTTTTCCTCTTGCGTAGTCAACTGCAACACCTCAATTACTGGTCTGGTTGAACTTGGTAAATGTAAGCCATAATTTACGCAATGATGCTGCATTTTGAGTGTCAGTGCACTGTCTAACATTGATAAGGCAAGCTCAAAATCCACCAAACCGAGCCATGCTGTCAGCATAGGCAGAGATATAGGTGTCTCTCAATAGGGAATTAGTGAGTGAACATTGCAGAAAATCTGTACGACTTAGACCATAAGACATAGGAGCAGAATTAGGCCACTCAGCCCATTCAGTCTGCTCCGCCATTCAATCATGGCTGATATTTTTCTCCTGCCTTTTCCCCATAACCCCAGATCCTCTTATTAATCAAGAACCTATCTTTCTGTCTTAAAGACACTCAATGACCTGGCCTCCACAGCCTTCTGCAGCAAGGAGTTCCACAGATTCACCACTCTCTGGCTGAAGAAATTCCTCCTCATCTCTGTTTTAAAGGATCATCCCTTTAGCCTGAGGTTGTATCCTCTGGTTCTAGTTTTTCCTACTAGTGGAAACATCCTCTCCATGTCCACTCTCTCCAGGCCTCGCAGGATCCTGTAAGTTTCACTAAGATCCTCCCTCATCCTTCTAAACTCCAACGAATGCAAACCCAGAGTTCTCAACCGTTCCTCATACGACAAGCTCTTCATTCTAGGGATCATTCTTGTGAACCTCCTTTGGACCCTTTCCAGCGCCAGCACATCCTTCCTTACATATGCGGCAAAGCTGCTCACAATACTCCAAATGGGTCTGATCAGAGTTTTATACCAGAACCTATATTCTAGCTCTCTCAACATGAATGCTAGCATTGCATTTTGCCTTCCTAATTGCCAATTGAACCTGCATGTTAACCTTAAGAGAACCCTGAACAAGGACTCCCAAGTGCCTTTGAGCTTCTGATTTCCCAAGCATTTCCCCATATAGAAAATAGTCTATACCTCCATTCCTCCTTCCAAAGTGCATAACCTCACTTTTATAGTCATGTTTCCATCTTTATTTTTATATTTCCATTCTAAATTCCTGCTTCCACATCTATAATAGAAATTCTTTATGGTAACTTGTCTCACTGTCATTATACTTTCTGGTGAATTATCACAACTCCACTGGCTGGAAAGTATAAGTGCAGCATGGCAGTTTACATGGTTAGTTTCCATCCTAAATGTGGAGGTAGGAATTTACACAAAATTTTAAAAACATGATTATAGTCCCCATGAGGATTCCCATGACCTTAAGTATGTAGACTTAAGGATTCCCATAAACCCCATAAAGTTACTTATCTAGGTCTCATCATCATTCGGACATCTTGAAACAATTCAGGAGGCATCTTAAAGTGATCCTATTTTCAGAGACAGCAACCTTACATGGAATAAACCAACCTTGCCCAATTTGAACAGCAACGCATCAGAAACGTGGAAGGGTAATCTGCATGGCTGGCCTATGAACGTGATCAATGAAAACCTGAAGGAAAATTCACATAACAGCTATGGAACAAATCAAAGACCCATAACCAGGCCTTTGAGATATTTATCAGTTAAATAGTGAGAAAATGTCCTTGTGCCATGCCATTATTATTTTTTGTAGACACTGCCTAAGATTTCCTTACAATTTGACTTACTGCCACTCCAGTTCAATGTGGTCATAGCTGGTTGATAAGTCCAACGTACGTTCTGCAGACTCTGGGCTTGATTTTACAGCCATTTCCCATCAGCAGGATCTTCCAGTCCGACTGATGGTGACCCTCCCCACCACAGATTCCGTGGTGGCAGGGAAACAAAGGAAAACCCCACTGACAACAGCGGGACCAGAAGATTCCACTATCAGACAATGGCGGGCCGCTTCTGCCACCGTAAAACACGCCACAGGGGAAGGGGGCAAAAAATTCTGCCCACTGCCACATGTGCTTGAAGGGTTGGATAGATGGGTTGTTTGTACAATTGTGTGCTCCCTTCAACCCCTTGACTTTGTTTCTGCACATTCCCAATGAAGTCTCTCAATGTGTTTGGTATTTTGCTGAATAAGCCTTCTCCATTTTGATTGTCAGAATTTCCCATGAGTCAGCAGGCATTTCTCACCTCTTCTTCCTAAAGAAGAGGTGTCTTCCTGCAAGTTTTCTGCCACAAGCAGGTTTCCTCCTGGGAGTTTTCTGCCATGAACAGATATTGAATAGTACAGTTGCTTTGGGAGTCTAGTATGTTAAACAAATAATTAACAAGGTTTTATAAAGGTCTTCACTGGAGAACATAAAGTACAAAGCCCTGTGTGTACCTATACAGTGAAATCAGAACCCAAATGATTAAAACAGGATACAACAAGCTCTAACTTAATTGAAATTTAAGACCATTTTGGTGAAAACGGATGAATTTAAGAACAACACAATCCTTGTGACAAAGCTGATTTACAAGTAATTCTACAGGCAGAAACTAACACCACTTAAAATGTGATCTACAAGGTAATAAATTTCAAATCGCATGTTCAAAGAATTTCAAACAATAGGCCTACACTCATTAAAGGCTACATGAAGATCTCATTTGGAATTGAAGGATATCTGTTTGGTTACATATCATACAGCGTGCATTAAGTGAACCACAAAGGGATGAAAACCTATTGGATTTGATGCTAATGGTTCATAAAAGACTATGATGAGAGTCAAAATGCAACAGAATAGAGCTGGGTTTTAGACCAAGCTCAATTGTTTGCTATTCCTATAGTAATGAACTTTGTATGCAAGTAATCAGATTTTATCACAATCTATTCAGCAAATTTCCTCTACTTGACATCTAAAACCTGGATAGACAAAGATATGCTGGAAATGAATCGGATTGCAGTCAGTAAGGGAAGATCTTAGTTTTAAAACTGTCACTGTTTTTTGCAATAGCAACAGTCGAAAGAGTTCCAGCTGTCAAAGCAGATGCTGGTCACCGTGCTCCTTGGTAGTGAATAGATCTATATGTGAACCAGACCTCAAAGCCCTCTTTAATGTAGTATGGTTTTTTTTACACCATACTTATCACATCCCTCACCTAGTAAAAAATTAGCTTTAAATTTGAGCAACTTGCAGCAATTCTTCCATTTAGCTATCAAAATCATTTCTATCAAACAAATTTCGATGGCAGTGAAGCTATACCAAGAAGCGAGTTGTAAAGATGTTTTTTTTTGTAGAACAGTACACTGCAGCTAGTTGTCAAAAAGGAAAAATTTCCATTGAAAAGGCTGTGGTGATACTGTGCCACTAACTACAACCAAGTTGCAGTGAGAACAAAATCCAGCCAGTGCATTTGGTGGAGCGCCCCACGCACATTCTTTCTGAACCCTATAATGCTCATGTTGTTCCTTGCACTCAGCTGGTTGGATGACTAACTTGCCACATAGAGACAACATGTAGAATGATTGAAGAACAATTCCCAGCACGAATTGCAAAGTTTAATGGGACAAGGTGCATCCTGTCAATTGGGTTTAAGTCAAAAGTAAGACCCAGATTTTCCAACGTCAGATTATAGAACTGTAGGATCCCTCCAGTGCAGGAGGTGGCTATTTGGCCCATTGAGTCTGCACCAACTCCCCAGAAGAGCATCTTACCTAGCAACGCCCTCATCCCTGATACAAGATTTAAGTAAAACTAAGCATTTTAAACAGTATAAAGCACCATTTCTCTCTCCTAAAACCTGCTTCAAAATTGCAGCAACTGGTTCTGTAACAAAACAAATGAGGCATTAGTTGTTTGGGGAACCTTTTCCAAACTGAAGTGTTATCACGTGTCTTGAACTTTTATACAACGCAGGAGCGTTGTGATGAAGGGTACACTCAAAATATTAAGCTCATCTTTAGAGGTGGTTCCTGCTGCGTGGGGTTAACAACTCATGGGGCTGCATGGTGGTACAGTGGTTAGAGCCGCTGCCTCATAGCACCAGGGATCCGAGCGCAATTCCTGGTTTGGCTCACTGTGTGGAGTTTGTACATTCTCCTGGTTTCTACATGGGTTTCCTCCCAAAGATGTGTTGGTTAGGTAGATTGGCCATGGTAAATTGCCCCTTAGTGTTAGGGGGACTAGCTAGAGTAAAATGCATGGAATTATGAGGACAGGACTTGGATGGGGTTTGGTCGGTGCCGACTGGATGGGCCGAGCAGCCTCCTTCTGCACTGTCAGATTCTATGATTCTACAACAATACTGGGTAGCTATTTTCCTGAAATTTTGTCACATTGTCTCCCACTTAACGCTAACCCTAATCCATTTCTCCATCACCAACTTATTTTTTAAAAGAAAAGCAACACACGATTTAATGTCCCTATGAATTTCATTCCCTTTGGGTTGGTCACAGTAGCATCTGTGAAATTCATCTCTAATTCTGAAATACTGGAGGACAATCTTTACTGCTATGTTACCAGCATTCTTTTTTCTTCCCCCTCCCCAAAATTATGTGCGGGATGCTAGCTGAAGAATATAAAAATATATTCAATAACTTCCATATTTATGTGAAATTGGCTTTTTGAAGCAACAACATCCAGCCAGTGTAGCAATTCACCACTGCAGTAACAACTCATGACTTGTTTATCAGTATCCTAGACCAAGTATACAAGCCACCCTGTTTTATGAATTATCCGAGCTATGTCATGAAATCCCTACAGTGCAGAAGGAGGCCATTTGACCCATTGATTCTGCACTGACTCATCTTACCAGGCCCTATCCCCTAACCCCATGCATTTACTCCACTAATCGCCCTAACCACACACACACCTTGGGATAGTAAGGAGCAACTTTATCACGGCCAATCCCTCTAACCTGCACATCTTTGGACTATAGGAGAAAGTTGGAGCACCCAGAGGAAAACTATGGAGAATGTGTAAGCTCCACAGAGAGTCACCCAAGGCTGAAATTAAACCCGATCCCTGGCGCTGTGAGGCAGCAGTGCTAACTACTATGCCACCATGTTGCCCAAATGTCACTGAATGTCCAAAGGGACTAGGACGTTAAGAACATATTAAATGCAGCATGCTGTATCTAAGTTGATATTTGAAGATAACGGCTACTGAATACCAGGAGGTTCTAGATCTAATTCCAACACTAGCTGGGAGGAGAATACGTGTTTTTTGTCCCATTCTTGAGCGTAGTCTCATTATTAACTCATCCTCAGTATATTTATCCTCTTTGCTCTCCAATTTTCTTTCTACAAGCCATCCAAAAAGAGAATATATCTGAATCAACCAAATTAATAACATGCTGAATAATCAAGGGTCTTTACTTATCAATGGTGGGTACAGTAATGTTGGGGCTAAAGCATTGCACTGGCAACAGAGATCATGAGTTCAAATCCTACCACAGCAAGTAATGAAACTAAAATCTGCTTATTTGCATGCTAGCACCAGAAGAAAATTAATACAAATCCTGCCAATTCTACCTCTTGGGATGAAAACATCTGTGGTTGTTTGTTCATTAATTTAGAAACAGAATACAGGAGCAGGAGTTGGCCTTTCAGCCCATTGAGCCTGCTCTGCTATTCATAATGATCATGTCCAATCATCCAACTAAGCAACCTGTTCCCGCTTTCTCCTCATATCTTTTTATCCCCAAAAGTTATATCTAATTCCTTCTTGAAAACATACAATTATTTGGCCTCAACTGCTTTCCGTGGTCAAGAATTCCACAAGCTCAGCATTCTCTGGGTAAAGAAATTTCTCCTCATCTCAGTCTTAAATATCAGCAAGAGGTAAACAGATAAAAAGGGAGCAGTGAAAAATATCCTGAATCCAATAAGCATTCCAAATTTCAATAGTCACTGCTTGCTGTCTCTCCCAGACAGTGCAGAGTACTTTGATACCCAGTGTCTGTGTGATGTGCTGTTGTTTAAGTGGAATTATTTTACTCAATCTCCTACTGTAAAATTGCAACAGAGCTCTTGAGAAAATTCTACTTTGTTATAATTGTTCAATGTGGGCATCACTGGCTAGGCCAGCACTTAATGTCCATTTCTAATTGCCCTTGAGAAGGTGATAGTGAGCCATCTTCTTGAACCACCTTCTTGAACCACGGCAGTCCATGGGGGTGTATGAACATTCATAATGCTGTTAGTTCCAGAGTTTACTGGATTCTGACCCAGCGACATGAAGGAACAACATAGCTCCAAGTTAGGTCGGTATGGCTTGGAGGGAAACCTGCAGGTGGCGACATTCCAATGCATCTGGTGCTGTTGTCCTTCTCTTTATTCATCTGCATTCAGAGTCACAAAATTATTTCAGTGCAGGAGGCAGCCATTTGGTCCATCATGTCTGCACCAGTTCTCCAAATGGCACCTAGTGCCATTCTCTTGCCTTCGCCCCATAAAGCTTCACACTATTCCTTTTCAAATACCAGTCTTTTGAATACATCGATTGAAGCTGCCTCTCAGGCAGTGCATTCCAAACCCTAGCCACCTGCTGCATGAAAAAGCTTTGTCTCATATCACTTTTGCTTCTTTTGTCAATTACTTAAAATCTGTACCCTCTCATTCTCGATCATTTCAAAATGGGAAAAGTTTTTCCTGATCTACCCAGCCAGATCCCTCAAGATTTTGGATATCTCTATCAATTCTCCCTTAGCCCTACTGTGCCTGCTGTCCCTGTCCTTATTGATGGCAGCAGTTGTGGGTTTGGAATGTGCTGTCTATGGGTCTCCTGTGAGTTCTTGTAGTTGGATCTTATAAATGGTATAAACTGATGCCACTGTGTGAATATTTGTGGATGGGGTGCCATTCAACCGGGCTGTGTCTTGGATGGTGTCAAGCGTGAATGTTATTGGAAGTGCATTAATCCAGTGAAGTGGAGAGTATTACATCACACTTTTGATTTGTGCCTTGTAAATTGTGGACAGAATTTAGGGAGTCTGCAGGTGAATTAATCGCCGCAGGATTCCTAGCCTCTGACCTGCTTTTGTAACCATAGTATTTATGTGGCTAGTCCAGTTCAGTCTCTGGTCAATGGTAATCCACAGGATGCTGACAGATGAAACAAAATCCCACTGGATACCCAAGGAACTTATTTATGAATGCTTTATAGATTAGGTCTGCCAAAGGCAAAATGATACAGCATTCTGACAAAGACTTAAAGAACGGGGCATTTTGTGTCCACATAATGCAACTGGCTGATTGGTTATAACACATTAAGGTGCAGGAATGAGAATAAAGACAATGTGAGCTCTTCCAAGCTTGTACACAAAGTAACAAATAAAAGAGAAGCTGACACAAGATTTAAATAAAACTAAGCACTCAAAACACCCGATGACCAATTCTCTCTCTCCTAAAACCTGGTTAAAATTGCAGCAACTGATTCTGGAACAGAACAAACAAGGGGGAATCTTTTCAAAACTGAAGTATTATTATGTGTCTAACTTTTATACAATGCAGGAGCAATGGAGTGGTGGTGGTGGGGCCGGGGGGGAACACATGAGATAACAGTGCTGCTGACCCACAGAACATGCAATTTCTCCAATGAATTCAGATTCTGATGAAGGGTACCCTTAAAATATTACGCTTATCGTTATGGTTGACTGTTGCTTAGGATTAACAACTCTGGCTGGCTGTTTTCCTGGAAATTTTGTCACATTGTAACCCTACCCCATTTCCCTATCTCCAAATATAATTTTAAACTGAAAATATTCAAAGCAAAGAAAAGAAACACACAATTTACTATCCTTATGATTTTCCTTCCCTTTGGGTTGCTCACAGCAGCATGTGAAATTCATCTCCAATTCTGGAATACTGGTGGACAATCCAGGAGGATTTGCAATCTCTACTGCTATGTTATCAGCAATGTCCTTTCTTCTCCCTCCCCAAAATTACGTCAGGGATACTACTAATTGAAGAAAATAAAAAAATCATATTCAATAAATTCCAGACTTATAATTTGAAATTGGCTTTTTGCAGCAATAACATCCAGCCAGTACAGCAATTCACCATTGCAATAACAACTCACGACTAGTTTATCAACATCCTAGAATAAATATACAACCCACACTATTTCATGAATTATCCAAGCTATGTTACAGAATCCCTGCAGTGCAGAAGGAGGCATTTGGCCCATTGAGTTTGCACCCACTTTCTAACAGAGCATTTTGCCCAGGCCCCGTTCCTGTAACCCCATGAATTTACCCACTAATCACCCTAACCCGCACACCTTGGTACACAACCAATCCACTTAACCTGCAAATCTTTTGATAGTGGGAGGAAACCGGAGCACCTGGAGGAAACCCACGCAGACACCGGGAGAACATGCAAACTCCACACTGTCACCCAAACCCTGGAATCAAACCCAGGTCCCTGGCGTGGTGAGGTAGTAATGCTAACCACTGTGTCCCCCTATCCTTAATGGAGTTAGAGCACTTTTGGTTAAGTGTAGTACTGATTCTGGGGCTATACTGATGTACCTGAACTCCAAACTTCCATCATGAAACTTGTAAATGTCAATGTTCACAGACACTTAAGTATATTCATACAAGAAACTCAAAGTTAACATGGAGGTACAGCAAGCAAGTAGGAAGGCAAATGATATATTGACCTTTATTGCAAGGGGATTGCAGTGCACAAGTAAAGAAGTCTTGCTACAATTCTACAGAGCTTGGTGAGACCACACTTAGAATAGTATGTGCAGTTTTGATTCCCATTTTAAGAAAGGATATTCTGCTTTGGAAGCTGAGTAAATTGGGGCTGAACTTTGGATTTCAGGAAAATGAGAGGTGATCTAATCAAAACATACAAGATTCTGAGAAGGTCTGGCAGGAAGGCATGGAGATCATTTCCCCTGGCTGGGAATCAAGAACATTGGATGGAGGAAAAAGGGCAGTCTCTGGAAAAGGGTGGATCATTTAGGACTGAGATAAGGAAATATTTCTTCATTTCAAGGGCTGTGAATCTTTCAATAGCCATAAGTCAACTGAATGGCAGGACAGGACAGCAGGCAGTATGATCTATTCCTGCTCCTATCAATTCATTTCCCACACCACCACCTTCTTGAGGGCAATAAGGGATGGGCAATAAACGCTGACCTAGCTAGCAATGCCCACTTCCCGGAAATGATTTTTTAAAAAATCCTGTTATCGCTTGAGTAACACTGCCAATTTAGGACCATGTAATAAACAATATTACACAGGGACTTAAGCCCGCCAAAATAGATTCAAATTTCCCCCAGCTGTTGGACTCTCAACAGTTGTCAACAAATCTCATCTTGACAGTCTAAACTGGTTTCAAAACTCTTTCCCGTTATGAGTTTTCTATCATAGAATTGCATTTTAATTTGTTTTTTTCATCCATGAATGCAATATCCAAACTCTAGAGCGCTGTCCAAATACAACCCACAACATAATACTGGTGGCAAAGAAGACAACCGACATTAGTGGGCAAATATCCACCACAACCAGCAGCACCTGTCATCACATTGTTATGAAGAAATGAGTACACAAAGTCTCGGAAATTCACCAACAATGCAGTAATAAAGTCATGAAATTCTGTTCAGAGGAAGGAATCAGCACCCATGATTATTGACTTTTTAAACAGCTGTCTGAAAAAATATACTTTGGCAGTATTCAGTTTGAACATGAATCACCAGTCAATGTATATTCAACCAGTTTGTTAAGAAATAAATTAGATCCTGATATTTCCTACACATTGAGACTCCATACTTAAACTTCTTAACTTCAGTAAAAAGTCTGACAACACGAGGTTTTAGTCCAACCGATTTATTTGATAGTAAACGCACAAGCTTTCGAGGTTTCCCTCTTCGTCAGGTGAAAGCTGACGAAAGCTTGTGCGTTTACTATCAAATAAATTGGTTGGACTAAAACCTGGTGTTGTCAGACTTTTTACTGTGTTTACCCCAGTCCAACGCTGGCACATCCACATCATCACTTCTTAACTTCAGACAGGCTTTCTAAACACTCAAAATCTACCAACCATTTGTCAAATTGCACAATCTGGTTTGACAAGATCAACCAAAGAACTTATTGTGATTTAGATTTAATAAGTGGATTTCCTGTATAAGTTATTAAATTCTTGCACTTTCATATCTGGCGCTTACAAGGGAACATACCACCATACATTTTGTGGGTGGTGCTCCTCGTCTTTTCAGATCCACTGCTTTGGCAATGACCAGCTAGACACTTAATTGTTGGAGGAGAGGCCATATCTGTCTCTAAGTGCACATCCAGCAGTGCTGTTTATATTCAACGTATGTGTTAAATGAATACAACATATGACAAACATTGGCTGTTGAAGTTACACATGCTTGTTTCGGGACGGGTGGTCAACATTCAAAGGGGGAGATTTTTGGATACTATAGTCAAGAATGAGAAACTGTCCTCATTGTTTGGGAACCAATTTCATTAACTGAGCCAATGATGATCTATACACAAAGACTCTATTTGTGAGGTCAAATGTCAGTTGATGAAGGATAGAATAGGAGCCAACCTTCGCAAAGTTTTCCAAACATTTATTTATAGAGTTCCACATTACAAGCATACACATCCTAACTCAACAACTACAGTTTCATTTCTGTCTATTTATAGGGGTGCAAGTTAATGCCCACCGCCCGTGCACAATTAAACACAGTTAATATACAATCATCAAACACACCATCAACCAAATAATTCCTTTCACTGCAATCAGCATTGATAATTTCAATTTGCTTTCGTTAACAGAATAACATATATTGCTAGTGAAATTAGATAACTGCTCAACTAGCATCTATGATGGAATTTTGGTGAATAAATTCTAAAACCTCTCGACTGCAAAGTAATGACTGGAAATTCCCCTTCCTTCAATTAATGAGTAGATTTGGTGAGAAGCTCCCTTGCCGAAAGATAACAACAGTAGAAATTCACTGCCTGCCTGCCTGCTTCCAACATAACAGCTACCTCTAAAGCTGACAAGACAGAAGCACAAGAGGATGCCTGTTTGAGTTGATTACTTTAAGAGAATAACCACATCACTCAAATGCTAAACTACAAAAAAGAAATTCAGCATTATACACAAAGAAGTCAATGCATCAATGTCTTTCATTGAAGGTGGTAGAACCATTCATAAATGTCAGGGAAGAGCTCAGCTCAGACTCAATGGATAAATTGCGTTCAGTATTACCACTTCAAAAAAGTCTCTGGGTCTACACTGAATTAGCTAAACTCAGCTAGGGCAATAATTGGGATAGTAGGCCTTTGAACAATGTTCAGGGAAAATTGTTCAGAGCTCCCCGCTTCTAATTGTTATCAGTAATTCCTAACAGGAAAATCATGCTTATGAATATTAGGCTATGCCTAATATAGGATGAGGCTATGCTTGATTTGGCAGGTTGCCTGCCAGATTTAAATGAGTCACCACCAGTCAGAGAATTATAGAGATTTACAACATATAAACAGGCCCTTCGGCCCAATTTGTCCATGCCAGCTCTTTTTTAACCCTTAAGTTAGTCCTAAATGCTCATGTTTTGCCTATATCGCTCTATACCCATCTTACTCACGTAACTGTCTAAGTGCTTTTTAAAAGACAAAATTGTGCCCACCTCTACCACTATCTCTGGCAGTTTATTCCAAACATCACATCCTCTGTGTGAAAAAATTGCCCCTCTGGACTCTTCTGTATCTTTCCCCTCTCACCTTAAACCTACGCCCTCTAGTTTTAGGCTTCCCTACTTTTGGGAAAATATATTGACTACCTACTGATCTATGCCCTTCATTATTCTGTAGACCTCTAATAACATCACCACTGGGCCTCCTATGCTCCAGAGAAAAAAATCCCAGTCTATCCAGCTTCTCCTTATAGCTTAAACCATCAAGTCCAGATAGCATCCTAGTAAATCATTTTTGCACTCTTTCTAGTTTAATAATACCTTTTCTACAATGGGGTGGCTAGAACTGGACACAGTATTCCAAGTATGGCCTTACCAACGTATCGTACAACTTCAACAAGACGTCCCAATGTTCTGACCAATGAAACCAAACATGCCAAATGGACCACTCTGTCCACCTGTGACTCCACTTTCAAGGAGCTAAGAACCTGTACCCCTAGATCTCTTTGTTCTGTAACTCTCCCCAATGCCCTATATTAACTGAGCAAATCCTGCCCTGGTTCAATCAACCAAAATGCATCATCTCGTATTTATCTAAATTAAACTCCATCTGCCATTTGTCAGCCCACTGGCTCAATTGATCAAGATCCCGCTGCAATCCTAAATAGCCTACTTCACTGTCCACTATGCCACCAAACTTGGTGTCATCTACAAATTTACTTACGATGCCTATTAAATTCTCATCCGAATCATCAATATAAATGATAATATAAATAAATAAGTGAATCCAGCACTGTTCTCTGACACCACAGGTCACAGGCCTCCAGTTTGAAAGATGACCCTCTACAACCACCCTTTGTCTTCTATCATCAAGCCAATTTTGTATCCGTTTGGCTACCTCACCCTGGATCCTGTGAGATTTAATCTCATGCAACAACGTACCATGTGGCACCTTGTCAAAGGCCTTGCCAAAGTCCATGTAGCTAACATCAACTGCACTGCCCTCATCAACCTTCTTGGTTACCCCTTCAAAAAATTCATTCAAATTTGTGAGACATGATTTTCCACTTATAAAGCCATGCTCATCAGTCCTTGTGTCTCTAAAGGCCTGTAGATCCTGTCTCCCAACAATTTACCCACCACAATATGAAGCTCACTAGCTTGTAGTTCCCAGGCTTTCCCCTGCAGCCCTTCTTAAACAAAGGCACAACATTTGCCTCTCTCCAATCTTAAGGCACCTCACCTGTGACTATCCGTGATTTAAATATCTCTGCTAAGGGACCTGCAATTTTCTTCCTAGCCTCCCACAGCATCTTGGGATACACTTCATCAGGAGCCAGGGATTCATCTATCTTGACACACTTTAAAACTTCCAGCATCTCCTTCTCTGTTACACGTACACTCCTCAAGACATCACTATTTATTTCCCCAAGTTTCCTAACATCCATGCTTTTCTCAACATTGAATACTGATGAGAAATATCTATTTAGGATTTCATCCATCTCTTGTGGATCTGCACATAGATGACCTTGTTGATCCTTAAGAAGTCTTACTCTCTTCCTAGTTACTCTTTTGCCCTTTACGTATTTGTAGAAACTTTTTGGATTTTCCTTTGCCTTATCTGCCAAAGCAATCTCATAACCCCTTTTTGATCTCCTGATTTCTCCCTTAACTCTACTCCTACACCCTCTAAACTCTTGAAGAGATCCACTTGATCCCAGCTGCCTATGCACGTCATGTACCTCCTTTTTCTTGACCAGGGCCTCAATATCCTGAGTCATCCATGGTTCTCTAGTTCTAACAGCTTTGCCCTTCACTCTAAGAGGAACGTGCTTAACCTGAACCCTGGTTACCACACTTTTGAAAGCGTCCCACTTACCAGATGTCCCTTTGCCTTTCCACAGATTCCCCCAATTAACTGTTGAAAATTCCTGCCTGATACCATCAAAATTGGCCTTGTCCCAATTTAGAATTTTAACTTTTGGGCCAGACCTATCATTTTCCATAGCTATCTTAAAACCAATGGAATTATAGTCACTGGTCCCAAAGTGATTCCTCACTAACACTTCTGTCACCTGTTCTCCCTTATCTCCCTTGAGATGGTCAAGTTTTGCTCCCTCTCTAGTCAGGACATCCATATACTGAATGAAAAATTCCTCCTGGATATACTCAACAAATTTCTCTCCATCAAAGCCTCTAATACTATGGTTGTCCCAGTCAATTCTAGGAAAATTAAAATTCCCTACTAGTACCACCCTGCTTTTCTTGGCGCTATCTGTAATCTCCTTACATATTTGCTCAGTCAGCTGATCAGTACATCAATGGATTGCCCAAAAGTGGAAACAAAGCCATTTTTTTCCAAAAGGAACAAAAAAAAGTACAAATTATGTTGAAGGAAGAGTTTTTTGTGTGTGCAGTGATCAAGATGCCGCTGGTTTTCAAAAGGAATTTGTTTTCTCAGGTTTCTTGCACCAACTCAGGTTCACATGTGAAATCTGACATGAACAAATGCAATCAGACAGTGTTAGAGTATACAAGGTTTTAAAAATTCCTCTTCTGATTTAAGAGTGGCAAACTGCTGCAGTTTTTAAATAGGTTTGTCATAAAAATGAGCATTTTTAATCAGAATAATTGTTTGTGACTACCCAATTTTAAATAACTGAAATTGCAAAGTCTCTGTTAATGCTATAAAACATTTTGATGACTTGTTGGATTTGGCTGACAGTATTGCCACGCCTTCACAGGGTAGACACAGAATCGGGAGATCTGTTCACATAAAGACTGCAATCGTAATGGAAGTGCAGTTGCAGTCTTTTTGGGCATAAAACATGACAGAGTTGGAGTGGCGGGGAGAGGAAAAAGGTCTGTAACATGCCATCTACTAAGTAGGAGCTGCATTTGTCTGTGCTCCTTGACAAGAGTTGCTGGCAAACCAGCCAATGCAGACACCTCTCAATATGCATCCTCATCAGTCTTCTTCTCTATGCTACCCCAAAGTCCTCAGCTGAGATCCTTGCTGCAGAATATGTCATCCTCCAGGAAACTGGCACACAAACCAGATTTTGTCCTAATCTGGCTGTAGGGCATTCATGCATAGGGACTCTCCATGTGCAGATCCCACTCGAAACTAACTTCTAAGATACGTGCAGTGTCGGTATCAACTAGTGGCTGAGTGTGTCAGATCAAGCAACATGAACTCTTCCTCAATATAGTAGTGTTGCCCTCTCTTCCTTCTGGATGTGCTGTGGCTGGGCAGGCAGCAGCTCTCAGGTGTCAGAAAGTAGAATATCAGAAAGGGGAAGGTTGAGATGAGGAGAGGAAATTGTGAGCTGAAAAGCAAGAGGTCCATGATCACACCATCAGCAGTTTGCACATCATGCCAGATAGCAGGATGAGGGTGTGCTGGGAGTTGACAGGGCCAGAAGGCAGGAACATACCATCATCCTCAATGTTCTTAATGATGTCAGATGCCGTGGGCAGTCAGCCCCATGGTACAGAGAACCATCTCTTCCATAGGGTTCAGGAACTGCAGGCATCCTTGTTCCCCGCTGGTTCTGTTCTGCACCCTTCTATTGTATCCCACCTTGTCCTGCAAGAAAGAGAGAGAAAGCAGAAGGTGAGTGATTGTGGGGCACTGTGTTTGGTGATGTGCCTGCCACAGTTGAACAGCTGGGTTTATGTGGAGGCAACAAAAGGTGGATGTGAGATTGGCATCACTGGAATGTGGGTGAGGGGGAGGTGGAGTATCTAGATGTTAGGCACAAGTCCTGGGTGCTAGAAGTGCTGCCAGGTGAATGAAGGGGATTCGTGCATTCAGCAGCATGAAACAGTGGTGCGGTGGATATGAAATGTCATGTGAAGATGCCTTCACAGACCTTTACACCCTTGTGAGGTCATTACATTTTGTGTTGCACTGCTATTAGGTCCTTGGGGCCAGACCCCTTGCACAGATTTCCATAGCTAACTACTCCCATCTGGTTGGAGAGTGGCCCCACTCCACGGAAACATGGCCTCCCTCCTCCTCTCCATTTTCACCACTAAGGTCTCCAGCTCCATAGGCATGAATCTGGGAGTCCGCTTTCTGTCCACTTTCTGTTCTGACGTTCAGCCTCCTCTGATTCAATGCAGCTTCCCTTTAGGAAGGAATCATGCAATCAACACAACTTGCTCAGTCTCCTGTTGAATACTCAGGCAGCCAACAGAGCAGATCCCACTCAAACTTACAGTCAAGCAAATGAGCTGACAACATCAAGTTTGCATGCTGCCTGCCTCAATATCAAGAGGCATAGATAGGTAGAAAATCGCAGCCTCTCTGTCTGAAAAAGGGCCATAACCAATTTTTAGCCTCCATCTTTTCTGGCAGACCTTTTCTGCTTGACAAAAAATAAGGTGTGCGAGCCTCGTTAAAAAAAGAGGAAGGACCATGTGTTCAGACACATGCAACAGTAAGACGCTATTAACACCATCAATAACAGGAGGAAGGCTTCTCTCAGTCAGGAACAAATAACTTTTATTTAAACATTTCTCAAAATTTTGATGAGAAGATGATAAAGTTGAAGCATTTAGGAAAGTTGAAGCATTTAGGACAGTGCAAAGTGTAGTATTTAACTGATTTCCTCCAACGTTTCAGCTTTTTTTTTCCTCATTGTAGTATTAATCCAGTACAGACTGAGTTTCCTGTTCATTGAATGCTTTTTCTTTCACTGCATGAAGTTTCTTTTGCCTTTATAAATCGATGAGGAATGTATACACTCCTTTCTTCCAGCTGATCAAAGCCAGAAAGGTTCTAATGTTTCTTTGCTTGCCTGTGTCCACTGAACCCACAAGGCAGCTGCTTAACAGTTAAAGCAGGGTCTGATTCTACCCCACACTTGTTCCTGAGAGCTGGTTCACTTTACCATTACACACACTCGCATCAGGCGAAATTTTCTCAGAATACGAGACAAAAATTCCTTTAAAATCCTTGTGCTTTGCTCTGGCTCCTCTCAAGGCAGCTGCTAAACAATGCTATTGGTTTTAACATTTCTTCCTCTTATTCCAGCCGTAATTGCCCTCATTGTGAGGTCCCATCAGCTACCTAAATGGTCACCGACTCACCTTTTTATGTCCCTTTTCCTCATAATGTAGGAATAATCAAGTTGAGGCGCCAATATCCTAACCATTGAGCCTGAAGAAACAGGTTTTCTGCCAATAGCTGACTTACGTACTGCATTTATAAAGTGCTGATAGTGTATTAATCCCAGATGCAAATCATCCTAGTGTTGGTTCTACTTACCTCCATGTTTGATTTATTTTTAAATGACCAATTCTTCAATCTTGTATTTTTTTTAAACACCATCAATTTCAGCTACCCATTATACGCAGTTTTTATAGTACCACTACTTCCTCCTTCTGTAAGAACATAGGAAATAGGAGAGGGAGCAGACCATAAGGCCCATTGAGCCTGCTCAGTCATTCAGTAAGATTACAGTTGATCTTGAGTTTCAACTTCACTTCCCTCCTGCTACCCCATATCTTCTGATTCCCTGAGAATCCAAAAATCAGTCCACCTCAGACTTAAATATATTTAGTGATGTCACAGCCACATCTCTCTGGGGTAGAAAATTCCAAAGATTCACAACTCTTTGAGTGAAGAAATTTCTCCTCATCTCAGTGTTATTTGATCAGCCCTTATCCTGAGACATTGACCCTGTATTCTAGATATCGCAGACAGGGTAAACAATGTTTCAGTACCTACTCTGAATGTTTCAATGAGATCACCTCTCTACACTACAAATGTAGACCCAATTTATTAAGCTTCTCATCACAGGACAACACTCTTACACGGGAACCAATCCAGTGAATGTTCATTCTGTTCCTCCAATGCAGTATACCCTTCCTTAAACATGGAGATCAAAATTGTATACAGCATACCAGGTGTAATCTCAGCAAAGCCCCATATAATTGTAGCAAGACCTCTTCATTTTTATACTCTAATTCCATAAAGGCCAATACGTCATTTGCTTTCCAAATTGTTTGCTACACCTAGCTTTTTCCGTGAAAATTCTTGAAATATAGAAAAATAAACCTTCTACAGGTATAAGAAAATAAGCATGGATTTACTGAAGATCATCTCACCCACTACCCCATCATAAATTCTAATCATGAAATGTTAGCAGGTCAAATAAGTTTCATTCTAATGCTGATATTCCTGAAGCCAAAAAGAAGTGGGTCGTGATATAACTAGGGTCTGTAGTCTCTACTTCTCTATTTCCCGATGGGCAGTCCGGTCCTGTGACAACTAGCATGCTCTTGTTTAAGAAGATCAACATATTTTACTGATAGACAACTCGCTCTAACAGTAGCAGCCTTCAGACAACTTTAGTAACATCAGTTTGATAACTGTGGTGTCACCTGTCCACAAAAGGGTCAATTGACCATATAGCAGTGATGAGAAAATTGAAGAACCACTTAGATTGCCATCAGACTCAATCTGACAAGACCATTTGCCCACAGATGGTTTGTGTCAATTTGATTCAGCTGAAAGCACTCTCACCTCTGGTTCTGAGTTTGTGCCTCACTACTCCAATATAAAACTGAGGAACTGCTAGATTATTGGTGCTCCATAATTTGGGTATACATTAAACCAATTTAACTCTTCAGAAGGAAATCAAAGATGCTCTGAAAAAAAAAAGAGCATAGAGTTGAACTCGTCTTTTGGCCAACATTCCTAACTCAAAAACAGATGCACTTAATGATTCATCTCATTGCTATCCATTGAACATTGGTAATGTGGGAATGGCTGCCACATTTGCCTACATAACAAGATTTAATGAATTTCAAAAGCAGTTACATTTTTTGAAATATTCTGAATTACGGCACCTCATCATGTCAAAGCACGATGATTATGGTTATTGGTTATAATTATCATGTGGTGTTCAAAAACTACATACCTGTTCACACATTAGTCTTACCACTCCATTCTTCACAAGTTGTTATAGATGAAGCACTAACCCATGAAACATTTGTGGCCCCTGTTATTTTGATAGGATTTTCTGAGTTTTTGCATCTAAAAACCTGACAAAGAGAGATTGCTTGCTTCTTTGAAAAGCATAACTATCTCAGTCTAAAATCTAATTATTATGCAAAGGGTAGGAAGTTTCCATTTGTAACTATTACCAGCTGTTTGAAAGCAAAGACTGTCAGCAGTGAACGTGTCGAGTTCTAACTTGACACAAAGCTGTGACAGGTATGGGTAAATGCATGGTCCTATGGTCCTTTCACATGCAGATATGCTGCTGTCACTGCTAAACTCCAAGAGCTGTGATATACTGTGGTGCTAGAAACACAGATAGCACAATTCTTGAAAGGGAATCTCTGGAACGATATGATGGTAGTTTTGCCACTTTTGTCATTGAAAGACTGCAGTGTTCAAGGTACTGAAGAAGTAATTGCAATTAATTTTCTCTTATCCCAAAGTGCAGTTACTCAACCCTTCCCAGGACAGCATCAACTAAGATCACTCAACCTATTAAGAGGAGGCCTGGAAAAGTCCGCATGGTTAATTTGTCCAAATAAGTAGCATGGTCCAGACGACACGTCTGAAACTCATCTAAGAGCCCATTTTGTATATACAGCCTGGCTGTGTACATGACATTTTCAGAAAGAGTCAAGTCTCATTCAGGGGTAGGTCCAGGACAAAACCATCATCAGAAGTCAACTGACTTGGTTACAAGTAAGAATCAATGATGCATATAGGGGGCCATGGAGAGGCCGTTTAACGATATCACATGAAGTGATGGAATCCGGTGTGGAAATATGAATGGCACTCTTCCTTTTAAGATCCTATCCGAGGTAGTGTAGCAGTTTTTAGTGAACCAGTGTTACCATTACAATGTATATTCAGAAATGAGATCAACAGTGTTCACACAATTATGACAAGTGAAATAAAATTAAAACTGAATTAAATTATATGGAGGAAATTACCATGAGCTATAGTTGGCAGTCAGATACGATATTTTAAACCTCACCAGTCACTAACTCTATAAACTTCAATTCATCCAGTTTTTATGACTATCAGCTGGTTAAACTTAATTTACTTCAATTACTTAACAAAATACTGCATTATTTTGCTATGTTGAAGGTGCTATACAAATGCAAGCTGTTGTTACATGTTTGAAATTCCCATCAGATATGTAAACTAAAGCAAGTGTTTAAATCTTGTTAGTAATTGCAACACATCAGGAAACAATACGAGTAATGGGATGCAGTTCAGTAATGATTCTATTAACATTATAATTTATAAATCTCTACATTAGTACCCATGCAATTTAATAACATTAAGAAAGTCAAAACATTTATTCAGAATTTTGTTTCAACTGACACAATGTCAGTGGGCACAGTGGTTTGCTCACAGAGCCAGGGACCCAGGTTCAATTCTAGCTTTGGCTGATTGTGCAGACTCCACACAGACATTCTCCCTGTGTCTGCGTGGATTCCTCCGGGTGCTCCGCTTTCCTCCCAGACTCCAAAGATGCACAGGTTAGGTGGGTTGCCCATGCCAAATGGCCCCTATGTCCAAAAGATGTGTATTAGCCACGGTAAAATGTGCAGGGTTACAGGGATAGTGTGAAGGTCCAGGTATGATACTCTTCAGAGAGTTGATAGAATCCCTACAGTGCTGAAGGAGACCATCTGGCCTACTGAGTCTGCACTGACCACAATCCCATCCAGGTTCCATTCCCACAACCCCACATATTTACCCTGCTAATTCTCCTGACACTCGGGTCAATTTAGCACGGCCAATACAACTAACCTGGAGCACCCGAAGGAAACCCACGCAGACACGGATAGAATGTGAAAACTCCACACAGACAGTGACCCAAGGCCGGAATTGAATCCAGGTCCCTGGCGCTGTGAGGCAGCAGTGCTAACCACTATGCCACAGTGCCACCCCTTTTTTTTCTCCGCAGGAATGAAGTTTAAACATACTGGTGCCGACTCAAGCTCCTTCTGCACTTAGGGATTATATTATTCTAAGACACAAATTTAACCTCTCTTCTATGACACTAGGAACCAAAAATTCAAAGAACACAATGCCTATCAGAAAATTCCAAACATTTTAACAGCTTTCCATGAGAAAATGACAAAATGATCTAATGAGCAAAAGGCCAAATGGAGGAAAGGAAGATGAGCCAAAAGTGAAAAAGATTAAGAAAAAAGAGGATCAACACTTGTTGGAGGGTGCAATTACAATATGCAACATAAACTGTCCAAGCAGGTGCGGACGTAATTTATTTTGGCAATATAAAAATAAGGGCAAAATTAATTATACTAAAATGGGGCCTGAGTTAATTTTGCATGTCCTAGTCTATTAATCTCTACCTTTTAACCCTAATTTAGCTGAAGACTTAATTTGGTCTTGACTCTCCGCATCAGATCAGCCAATTTACTGATGATGTTGCTTCTAGCTTGTCCGTCACGTTTTGTATAAAACACCAATAGGCAAAAGCTAGTCACTTTCTGCTCTTTTTTGAAGATTAAGACAAATAGTCCTCTTCACAGAGAAGGAAGCCGAGCAGCTGCTAAGCTAGATAAGTTCTTAACAGAAACATCTGTTATTCTTCAACTAACCTGAAAATATATAAGCAATGAAAAAAAATCCTTGTCTGATATGTATTCAAAAAAAATTGCAAACCATGAATTCAAAGAAGCAACATCATTGAAAGGGTCCTCTCTAGGATGACTCTGATCTCAGGCTGAAATGTGACACTCAAGCCACAACAAAACAGAATGAAAAGCAACTTTCAAAGTGGTTACAAAAGATCTGTATAAAACCGACATTTTGAATGTAACATTTCTTAATTACTCAGTAGCAAAAGTATTCCGTATCATGGCATCCAGAATTTATATAATTTTACATACACAATCTAATAAATTAATCCACTGACCTCTCACTTAATTACACAAAGTCAACAAGAAACACACCTAAATCTCATGAACGTGTGCTCAATTTAGCTTATAGAGGACATATGCACATAGTTTTAGCAAAACACATTTAAATTGTAAAGTTGTCAAGAATACTAATGGGCTTTTTTGCCAGCGCAACTAGCTTAGACTATCTGCACTGTAACAACTACATATGAAAATATAAATAGGCAAACTTTGGTATGTGTACTAAGTAATCCTTAGCTATTAAGAGAATTCACACTGGAACTACAATTATCTTTCACAGAACTGATGCTTCACCTTGTGCGTAAAATTAATGAATGATCCAAAATTAATTTGAATGGCTAGTTCTTTTAGTGCAATTTTATATATTTCAGAATCTTAAAAATAAGCAACAAATACAATGCTGGGTTTCCAGATCAGAGAACTAAGCTTGCTGCAGAGAAGGAACAATTCCCTGAAAAGCTTTTCCTTCAATCGTGTTCAAATTCAAAACATGTTGTGTGACCCTCCCCAAATCTGGAGAGAGTTTTTAAATCTTGAAGGATTTGGACTTTTATTCAAAAAGTGTTGAGATTTATTGAACACAGCAATGGCAACCAACTCACTGAAGACAACTTGAGCATTGGAATAGATGAAGGTGAAGTTTGATGTTTGAAAATAGCAAGGAAAGCAAAACAAAGAAATCAGAACTAATGAGGGAACCATTGATATTAAGAAATGAAAGCTCTTGGTTACGTGTGGGAGAAAATAAGAAATGTGTTTTTGAATGACTGGACGGAATGAGACTTTTATTATCTCTTTGAAAGGCATGAGGTCAAAATGTGGTGATTTAAGTATTACACTGCAATCTGAATGAATTGAACAACATGGAACAGGGTTGAATAATGAATGAGTGGAAAGGATCACTGCAGTGGAGGAAAAATAGATAAGGAAAGAGTTTAAGGTAATCAAGATTATCTGTAACTTTAAGCACAGGATTTGCTAGAAAACCTGAAAGCCGTGAAGACAGCATTGGTGAAGGGCCATAACTGTAACTTCTTTAGCCCTGCATACCCAATAAAAGATACATCACCAAAACTTATTGTAGACGGTAAATAAGATGCACCAGAGGTGGACTGGGTACCAACAGAGCGCATTGCTTTGTTCTGGATGATATCAAACTTTTTTGCAGCTGCACTTATCCAGATATCACACTGCTGACTTGTGGTTTGTAGATGGTGCATAGGCTTTGGGAGTCAGGAGGCGAGATACTCGCTGCAGAACTCCCAGCCTCTGACCTGCTCTTGTAGCCACAACATTTAGGCGGCGAAGGACTGAAGTTTTGACACTCTTTCATCAGAGACTGTTGTTGTCTGGCACTTGTGTGGCACGAATGATAATTCTCAGCCCAAAGCTGTTGTCATTGTCCCACTGTCCAAGTCATGCTGCATGCAGACAAGGACTGCTTCCTTCTCTGGAGAACTGCAAATCAGGCTGAACATCTCCACCTTGTGATAGAGGGAAGGCCATTAATGAAGCAGCTGAAAATGGTTGACCCTAGGAAACTGCCCTGATGAACTTCTGCAGCAATATCCTCAGGTTGAGATGATTGGTCTCTAATAACGATAACCATCTTCCTTTGTGGGAGGTATGATTCCAACCAATGGAAAGTTTTGCTCCAAATCCCTGTGACTTCAGTTTGCCAGGGCTCCTTGATGCCACACTCAGTTAAATGCTACTTTAATGCTAAGGGCAGTCACTCATCCTCATCTGTGGAATTCAACTGTTTCATCCAGGCTTGGAGCAAGATCATTACTATGATCCAAAGATAGTAATGTCTGGAAGTGAACTGGTCAGCATTGCTTGATTGTACTAAGAATACCTTCCATTCCATTGCTGATAATGACATCAGATTGATGGGTACACAACTGGCCACATTAGATTTGTCCTGTTAGTGGTGGACAGGACATACTTGGGCAATTTCCACTTTGTCAGGTACATTCCAGTGTTGTATCTGTACTGGAATATTTCAGCTAGAGGTATGGCTTATCTTGGAGCACAAATCTTCACGATTGCAGCCAGGATGTTGTCAAGGACCACAGCCTTAGCATTCAGCTGTTTATTGATATCACATGGAGTGAACTAAATTGGAAAAAAGTTGACTTCTGTGATGTTGGGAATCTCAGGAGGAGGCAGAAATGGATCAGCTACTTGGCACATCTGCCTGTAGATGGTGGTGAGCATATCAGCCCTGTCTTCTGCACACATGTGCAAAGATATTTTGAACAGAGTTGGAAAGATGCATAGTATAGCCATGATGATTGCCTGTAGAACAATTAAGTTTTATAGCTAACCTTTCAAGTTGGTGAAGCATACAAGAATTAATAGCAGCTGCCATAAATTTAGAATCTACTTCATGCAAAGATCAACTTTTAATTTGACTGCCAGAGATCAAGACACAGACTTCTCCAGACTCACCAGGGCCATCTATCATCGATTTGTACAGGTTTAATAAGAACTCACCTTTATCTTTTTCAAACACGGCAAAGACCGGGTGAAAGGTCATGTGCGCAACAGCTCTGCTCGGAATTGTATATCAGAGTTCATCACAGATTAAATCCTGACAAGGGTAGGTTCAGATTTTAAAACTTTAAACAAAAGTGCAGCCTGGTTTAGTTAAACTTCAACCAAATAACTGCAAGTTGAATAAAGTGCAATTAAATTCCTAAACCTCATTCTTCCCTAAAATAGAGCTGAAAAATGAACTTAATTCTTACCAAATTCTTCATACTCAAGGACTGACTATGTGTTATCTTACATCAATCATCTAGATTGAAATATTACTGTAATGATGCTGGCACCACATAAAATACATAATTAAAACTTAAAAAATAAATTGCTGGAATTTTGTATAATCTATCTGAATTCTATAATTTGAAATGACTTTACCAAACAATGCAAAACTGCTGGCACAATCATTTAGGGATTTTGCAAAGTGCAGAAGCAACAGTACAAGCTATCAATTGAGTTTGTCTTTCTCAATTCTTTATTTCAATTTCTCACTCTTCCATTACGTTTCTAGAGTCAGTTATGGCACAGTAGGAGCCCAATCAGGCCATGAAGTCCATGCTCATTCCGCAAGCTGAGCAATCCACTCAATATCACTCTCACACTCAATCCCTTTAACCCTGAAAGTTTATTTCCTTCAATTGCCTATCCAATAGCCTTTTGAAATTATTGATTGTTTCCACTTCCATCACCCTCGTGGGCAGCAAGTTCCAGGTCATTACAACTCACTGCGTAAAAAAGTTCTTCCTCACATTCCTCCTGCATCTCCTACCCAAAATGTTATATCTGTGTCCCCCTAGTTCTTATACCATCAACTAACTGGAAAGTTTTTTTCCTTGTCTACCTTATCTAAGCCTGTACACCCCTATTTAAACTCCCCTCAATCTCCTTTGCTCCAAGGAAAACAACCCATGCCTTTAAATCTAATCTTGTTACTAAGACCCCCATCCCTGGAACCATTCTGGTAAATCTCCTCTGGCCCTCTAAAAGGTGCTCACATTTTTTCTGAAGTGTGGTGACCAGAATTGAAACTAACACACTAGTTGAGGCCTAACTAGAGCTTAACAAAGGTTTGGCATAATTTCCCTGTTTCCGAACTGAAAACTACTATTGGTATGTAAAGCCCAAGATCCCATATGCTCTGCTAACCACTTGCTTAATATGTCTTGCCACTTTCAAAGGTCAATGCACATGTACCCTTAGGTCTCCTTGTTCCTGTACTCTTGTGCCATATCTCTCCCTATCCTTTCTGCCAAAACAGATGACCTCACACTCCTCTGTATTAAATTCCATCTGCCAATTGTCTGCCTATTCTGCCAGCCTATGTCCTGTTGCAGGAAGTTTGCATAATCTTCACCCTTTGTTACTCCAAGTTTGCTATCATTGGCAAATTTTGAAATTTTACCTTATACTCCAAGATCCAAGTCATTTGGGTATAGCAGATAATACAGTGGTCTCAGCACTGACCCTAGAGGAACAACATTGCCTACAACCCTCCAATCCAAAAAACAAAGCTACCATGACTCACTACTGTCTGCCCTTAAACCAATTCTTTATCCAACTGGACGCCAACCTTCGATTCCAAGAACTTCAATTTTGTTAATCAACCATTTCATGTGGTAACTTGTCAAAAGCTTTCCTAAAATCCACACAGGAATATCAGTATTTTTACATATTCCACTCCATGACAAACAATTTCTCACTAACTTGTGGAGCTTCGGCTTTTCAAAACTCCATGTAGTCAACACACAACTCCACATAAAATGACAGATTGAAAAATGTTCCCACTAAAATGTCTTTTGATATGTTTTCAGTTTTCTTTCAAAAATGATTACATTATGGATTTAAGAGACTATTAAAAACAAATCTCTTTTTTCTGATGCTGAGAGTTTGAAATGACAGCAAATGATTCAGCTATGGCACTTAGAAGTAAAGATCCCTTCCTGTGTATATCTCATTCATGAGAAGTCTTAAGAAACTACCTGCTGTTTTGTTCTCAGTGAACTAGGTAACGCAAAGGACAATACAGGTTGAACCTTAACAAACAAATCATAAAATAGCTTATGCAACCTCTATTATTATTGTCACTGCAATTACTGTTGTCAGCATGAAGAACGCTTCGTCAAAATCCAGTAACTATGTACTGGGATGCAACTATCAGTGTGCAATTTGTTGCTTCCGATCCCAGAAATTTTTGTTGCTGGCATTAACAGATAAAATGTTTTGTGACATTTTGTACCCAGTATTTTAACAGGCAGTGATGGACTCAAAATGCACATGCTAAAATAATGGACAAAGGAGCATCGTACTAGCAAAGTAAGCATTTCTCTGCTCGTGTCTATTTGTACGCCACAGCATTTCAAGGAATTCTACATAACACAGAACATCATTTTGATTAATTTCACCCAAGAAAATAAAACATTGTGCTATTGTTTATTAGAAATACCCGAGAAAGATTTTATCTGTTTGCTAAGTTATTACATAAACATGATAATAGAGAATAGGAGCAAAGATTTACTGCAACAAAGAGCGAATATCTGTGCAATGTGTTTTATGATTTATGAAACATCAAAGTGCATTTATTAATTATATAAGTAGGGTTGTGTCATTTGATCGGTTTCAAATGTCAATTTTTGGAATGCACATCAAATCAAATATTAAGCAAGTCATGGGCTTACCAAATTGGCTGGTATAGCCAAGAATGGAACAGTACATAGATAATCAGATGACTCATATCCTGCTTTTACCTTGATATTGTTTCAACATTTTGTTTTTCAGGTTAATTGTTGGTCAACTGACATTTATGGAATGAAAAGGAAATTAGAGTTTATTCATTGCACAATGAGCAGTGGTCAATAGATACTTGAGCAGCATGTGGCTACATTTTTAACACAACAATGCTTTTCACATCCAAAGGGTCCAAACAATCAGCTACAAATTTCTGATAGAAAATAAAGATCACTAAAGATATATAGATATAAAAAAAGTATCAAACTGAACACATTTCCTTTAGAATATGCCCATAGGAGGGAAGTAAAGGAAATGTTGTCCCGATTTGGAGTATTAGACAACTTGATTCTTTTAAGATTCATCTTTTTATCATCAACCTGTACACAAAAACAGACCTTTAATATCTGATCCCAAAGACTGTTTATCTCACATTTACGCTACACTGAGTATTGCTATAAAGCAGCCTCATTCTCCTGGATGGGGCAGGAATCCATAATTGACTGGTTGAGAAGCAATTAACCCAACAATAATGGAAGTTCTAAAAGATTTCTGGGAAAGAAAACAGTTGATAACTGGATTGGTTCAATTGTTCAATCATGTATACACCAAAAAAGAAAAGCATCAGAACAGAATGCAGCATTAATTTCATCAAAGTAACAAGTCATCTGTACAAAATTCATGATAAAATTTTCGTGATGACCATTTATTCAACTCTTTAATTATAAAAATGTTAGACTAAATATATTTAATTATTCAACAGCACTGCCTATACATATGGACACTATTTAAAGATCAAGTCCCAGGTAATAATTGATAAGAATCCTTACTGAAGTGTGTTGCAGAATTTTAATTAAACATGAAGCATTACTATAAATATATGATGTTTACTAAACCTTTTAACGGAAAGTGCGCTCAAACCTTCTAATAACCCTAAATGACTCATTTTTTACAACAACACTTATGAGTTCAAATTTACTATTCAGTTTCCTTTGTTTTTTTCAAAATCATCTGGCCTGGCTAAGATCAAAGAACAGTGCTGGAATTCTCCCAAAAAAATTCTAATTGTCGAATTTGCATGAAAGCTGGAGTATTCACGCTGTTTTTTTCAACGGGAGAATCTCCCACACTCTGCGCACTGCAAAGACCACCAGCATGAATATCATTCAAAACTAAGGGGTGGAGCCTATCCCCACTGGACAGGCTGAAGTCAGCCTACTGGGGGAAGGGGCAGGGTGGAGGGGTGGCCACTGCACATCCGCCGATCTAACAGTACCGAGATCGGCACATGTGCTGTGGCCCCGCACTGACAGCCTCCCGATTGCTAGCCAACCCAGGGACCCCCGCAATCACTGACCCTCCACCCCACCCCCCCCCCGGCCACCTCACAGTCTGACCTCCATTGCCCTGACCACCCAGCCCCTCCCCTGCTCCCGACCCCCCAACCCAGTCTTTAACCCCCCACCACCCTTCCCCGACAGTCACCCCACCCCCGCAGCAGGCTAACCCCCTCTCCCCCCCGCCACCCCGATCGCTGGACTCCCTCCTCCATCAATCCAGACTGCAGAGTGGTAGCGTGACCTGATCACACCACCCCCCCCACCGACTCTGCGACCACCCCAGCCCCGCCCCAACCCTCGGCTCCATGCGCCCTGTCCGCTTGGCACAGCACCATGCCCGGTGGGCAGTGCCATGGTGCCTTCTGGCCATTGGCACTTCACCTCTTGGGTAGTGCCAAGGGGCACAGGCTGGCACTGCCAGGCTGCCAATGCCCAGGGGGCACCCACTCTAGGGGCCCTAATTGCCCCCCTTCACTCCAGCGGGTTCGGGCTGCTGGTTCCCCGAAAGTAGGGAGCTGTTGTAATCCCCGCTGGAGTGAACCACTTTGCAGGGGCAGGCAGAACTGAAGTCTCCAGGCTGCTAATTGCATATAAGTCATATGCAAAATAAGATTAAAAATACTTCTGCACCTCCCAGCCAATTTCCGACATGGAGAAGATGCCACCGAAAATCTGGCATTGGGAGATGCTATCATGGCAGGAACATGTGCACAAATCCCACGCATCATCTGCCGTGGGATTCTCCTGGCCTGCTCTGCTAAAAAATTAGCGCAGCGGGATGGGAGAATCGCGCCCCAGAATTTTTCATTTATCTCCGCTTCACAGTTGCAGTAAGAACAAGAAAGGTTCTTTAGATCAAGCAGACCCAAATCTCAACTCAGCTCACTGTTTGTCAACATCCAACAAGATGTACCACTGCAAAGATCATTTGCATAGAACTATTCTGTAGCTTACCGCAATGCCCATTGAAAGCTTGTGGCTTGACTACCTGGTTGCAGTGACTGCATACAACTAGGTAAAATTCATCATGGGCTGGACAGTGGCCAAACAAGTGCATATCTGTAACAGAAAGAATTTGTGTCATTGTGCTGCAGAGTTGTACATTCCAATATTACTGAGCATGCACAGTGGAAGACACAATAAAATGGATTTTAAAGTGTTTTGTAGAACTCTTGGTGTTTTAATAGGTACAGCAGTAATAATAGTTGAACCATTTTGACAGAGAATAGCAGGTAGTGCAGTGTGGTCAATGCAAGGTGTTGGGAGATGGGGAGAAAACAATCAATGTACTTACATTGGCCAAAGCTGAAACTGAACCGAGTAAAGGAATGGTAGAAATGTTTCATGGTGTGCTGTCCCCACAATGCACTATCCTTGAGTTTCTTGTACTCTATGAAGTTTTAAAGGTCCTACCGTGGGTGGTCAGTCTTCCTATTAGGAATTTATGTTTTATTTTTGTTAACACTACTGCAATCATAGGAGAGAATTTTAACTCCAAAAACTTTGGATTGGGGCTTGAAGCCTTGTTAAGTAGTATAAAGTCTGCATCCCAATATTAATGGCAGTGAAAGCGGTGCAGAAGACAAAGTGCTCCAAGAAAGTGGGTTGGTATTGAGAACATTATTATGAGAATGGGTGCCTAATTTTTATCCACTACTTGAAATTTATTGGGCTGAACGACTGCCTAGCCAAACCCCCCTCTCAAATTGAACCTCCTCTGACCCTTCAAATTTCTTCCCACCATTAGCACCCTGAGACATTCAAACATCCTTCCCCATGCCTGTGACCCTACTCCTCCCAATGAGACCTCCAACCTTCCCTCCCCTGCCCCACTTAAGGCACAGGTCTTCATACTGTCTTTCCATCAAGGACTCAGATCTCCCCCTTCTGAAATCTCTGATCGCTGCACCTCAGGCCTGTTACTCCATCTCGTCCCCATGGGCTGATCTGCCTATACATCCTACTACCAAGCTTCCCAAATGTGCCCCCCATCCATTGACAGATATCCCACCACTGAAGTCGCCAATCAATCTCCCAACCTTCCCATGTCCTACAGCTTCCTGTCATGGAAGTTTCCAAAATCCAACTGACCATCCCACAATGGAACACCAGGTCCTCCAACCACCACCCCCATCATATGACCCCTGACCTCCCCACATTGTCTGGAGAAGGAAGCATCAATCTCCCCCACAATAAAGGCGCGGCCTCAGCATCCTAGTGAAGCCTTCAATGACTCCTCTCCCTATCTCCCTCAGGACCTCCTTTTACCTTCCCCACCACCCTTCTCCTGCTCTACGATTTGACTGGTGAAAGACACTTCTCTTTGATGGCTTAAATGAAATTCTTTTGAACAGTCAAGACCCAGTCTCCTGGATGCAGGCCGAAGCACAAACTATCGACAACTATGTAAAATTATCCAATTTTGTACCAATTTCCCTCTAAAGTTTTGAAGATGCCTTCTGTTTTAGGTAAGAAAAATAGTTCAGTATAACTTTGAGTCAGATTAAAAGTTACTGTATTCTGCATCAAACCTAAATTCAACTTGAGCTTGGCTTTAAGCCCCACATTCTGTCATCACTTTCAATGCTTCTTCTAGCCTCCATGTGGAAACCTTCACACACACTTCTGTCATTTCCAAAATAAAGTACTCCAACACTCTCCAGGTTTGCCTCATGTAATTCAACCCACTTGAAACTCCAGCTATCCCAAATACTACAACATACATCTTGTTCCACACCCATTATCACATGGTTCATTATCAACCAAACATTAATGTTAAAGCTGTTGTCCTCATTGCTAATTCCTTCATTGCCTACCTACCCCGAATATACAATCTCTTCCGCTCTAAATCCACCAACATTCTTTTCCTCAACCTGCTATGCATCCCTATCCCTTCCTCCTTTCCAGCAACGATGGCAAGCTGATCAGTTGTATCTTTGCTTAGAACACATTCACCGAGCATATTCTACAGCTTCCACACATAAAGGACCTTTCATTTTGAAAAAATGTTTCACAGAAGGCAAAATCATGTAAACGGACAGCAAGCCATGAAGAAAATAGACAAGGTGGACAGAGACTTAGGTAAATTTAAATTAAGGTCTTCTCAGGACAGATGGGGTTGACAAGGTAAAGTTGTTTAGATGAGAGATTTCCACAATGTGGTTTTAGCAAAAGAAGGATAATGCATAATGGGTTGAAGTCAGAGGAAGTGTGCAGAAGGCCATTACAAAGATAGAGGGTCACAGCCAACCCTCACTCCACTTTCAAAAACCTACTCTAAGCCCAGGTAGTCTGGGGTTCTGAACAAGAGCAAAACTTCCTTGCATTGCTACTGGCAAATACTCAAGACAACTTCCCTGTCAATTTGAAAACTTTTTTTCCTCACTTCTTTGACAAAAACAAAGGCAAACATTTGTGGGAAAATTAAAATTCAAGACACTTGTCATGCATCCTAAGATTTATTGACAGGTGTGAATACCTTGGCAATGCAGAGGAACTGAATACAAAAGAACTTCATGCAACAGCAATATCTTGAAACCTAATGTTGTATCTGACTCCAACTAAGATGTAATATGGAATATTTGTTTTCAAATGCAAACAGAAGGCACTGAATGAAAGATACCAATCCCAAGCTTTTTTTGCATTATTCATGGACAAATAAGGAACAAACAGAAGCTGTTCTTTACCTTTTCTTTCACTTGGTAGAGGGAAATATAAAACTGATGACTCCCTTGTGCCCACACACTAATGGTCCATACAAATGTATTATATAACAGAGTCATTTATATGTAGGTTAAGAACAGCACACTAAACTTTGCATTTATATTAATAAATCAGTTGACATTACTGTCATCCAAGAAGAAGGAAAAAACAAGTCAAGAAGTGGTTTGGTAATGGTCCTCTGAAGAGAGACTGCAACATTTTATTCATACCACATTCATTCTTAGAGTCTCATGTATTTGTTTCTTGTCGGCACTGCTGCTCTGAATTCGGTGCCATGGTGTAAATGGAATGGATTCCAGAACATCAGCAGCCAACATAATTTAGTTTCGCATCCTTAAAACAATTAGTAACCTGGAAGCAATTGTTAAGTTTCCTGTACTTGGTCTACAAAGGCCTAAAACAATAGTGCGCATTTTTACCATGATACCCTAGTAACAAAGCCTCATTTCATTCACGCACTTTAATACATATGCCTCCATCGATCTTGCATTGCGCAATGAGACAGGGTTAATTCATAATTTCATAGTAAAGGCTCTTACAGGATAGATTGATCAATAAAATGACAGAATTTCACATTATGTTCAAGTGGCATACTTCAATCAAAAATGAAAGCCTTAAACTTAAACAGTGCCAATTACAGGGAGGTGGTGGCATAGTGGCATTGGCACAGAATTTACAAACCAGAGACCAAGAGTAATGCTCTGAGCATCCCAAAACCCATGGCAAGTGGTGAAATTTGAATTCAATAACTATCTGGAATTAAAGGTCGAAGTAGCTGCACAGCAGTTAGCACAGCTGCCACGCAGTGCCACGGATCCGGGTTCAATTCCAGCCTGAATGACTGTGTGTGGAGTCTGCACGTTCTCCCCGTGTCTGCGTGGGTTTCCTCCGAGTGCTCCGGTTTCCTCCCACGGTCCAAAGATGTGCATGTTAGGTGGATTGTCCCTTAGAGTCAGAGGGATCAGCACAGTAAGTGTGTGGGGTTACAGGGATAGGGCCTGGGAAGGATTGTTGTCGGTGCAGGCTTGGTGGGCTGAGCAGCCTCCTTCTGCACTATGGGGATTCTGTAATTTCCTGTGATTCTGTGACAACCATGAAAACATTGTCAATTGTCGTAAAAATCCAACTGGTTCACTAATGTCTTTTTGGGAAAGAAATCTGCCATCCTTACCTGGTCTGGCCAACATGTGGTTTATCCTTAAATGTGTTCTAAAATGGCCAAGCAGTCCAATCAGTTTGGGGCAATTAAGAATGGGCAACAAATCCTGACCAACATTCCATGAATTAATTTAAAAAATGTTACATTGGTTTGAGGGGTAAATTAGCTATGGTTGATTCACTTAATTAAAATAATTCTAAATTCTCAACACAACTTGATTCCATGGAGAAACGAAAACTCTAAAAAAAAATTAACTTAAAAGAATAGGCTATGGTTTTAAGATTTGTGGTAAGCCTGAAGATTGGTAGAGTTTTTAGAAACACAAAAAGAAAATATAAAACACTGATTAACAACAAAATGAAAATGAACCAGAAAGCAATATAAAAACAAGTATGTAAAAAGGGAGTAACAGAAATAAATGCCGGTCTCTTAGAGGATGAGGTGAGAGAAATTATAATGGAGAATGAGGAAATGGCAATTATTTTGCCTCTGTCTTCACAGTAGAAGACACAAAAAGCAAACCATAAATAGTGGAAAGATGTGGGTAATGGGAGTGAGGAATTTAAAAGTAATTAACATCAGTCAAAGAAAAGTACTGAAGAAATTACATTGGCTAAAAACCAGTCAATATCCAACATTCTAAGATTTTTAAAGAAACGGTTGCGGAAATAATGGTTCATTTGGTTGCGATCTTTCAAATTTCCCGAGCGGATTGGAAGGAAGTAAATGGAACACTGTTATTCAAGGAAGGAGTCTATTATGAAGACATTATAATGTTAACAAGGCATCTGAAAAATCATAATATGATTCAGCAGCCAACAACTTTTTAAAAAAGGGAAAGACGTAACTAAAGGGGAACCAATGGATGCAAGATTTACAAGAAGCATTCAATAAAGCATCACAAAAGAAATTTAGAACAACAACCTGTATTTATATAGCATCTTTAACGTAAGAAAATATCCCAAGGCATTTCACAGAAGTGTTATAAAGCAAATTTGACACTGAGCAACATAAGGCAATATGGTGGTACGTGAACAAGAGATTTGTTAAAATTTACATTTTTGACCAATGTCTTAAAGGAAGGGAGGTAGGTGGAGAGGTTTTGAAAGGGAATTTCAGAGTTTATGGCCAAGGCAGCTGAAGGCACTGCCAACTATTGTGCCAACAATTAATATCAGGGATGTTCAAGAGGCCAGAATTAGAGGTGTGCAGGTGTTAAATAGTCAGGATTATAAAAACAAAGAGGGGCAAGGACATGGAGGGATGTTAAAATCAGGGATGAGAATTTTAAAATCAAGGCAATCCTTAACCAGTAGCCAAATGTAGGTGAACAGGATTGTGTGTGTATATCAGGCTACATGCAGAGTTCTGGATGATTCCAAATTTATGGACAATAAAACATGGGAGACCACCCAAGAGTGATGAAAGGAACCAAAATACACTGCAGTTTGCTAATGATACAAAGCCTGGTGGGAAAGTAAACTGTAAGGAAGAGACAAAAAGCTGTAAGTTAAAATACAGTAAGAAGTCTCACAACATCAGGTTAAAGTCCAAAAGGTTTATTTGCTGGCAAATGCCACTAGCTTTCGGGGTTCTGCCTCTTCATCAGGTGAGTGAGGAGTTCTGATCACAAACAGGGCATATAAAGGCACACACTCAGTTTACAGAATACTGATTAGAATGCGAGTCTTTACAGCTAATCAAGTCTTAAAGGTGCAGACAATGTGAGTGGAGATAGCATTAAGCAAAGGTTAAAGAGATTTTAACCTCCACGTCAGTTAAAATACAGATAGGTTAAATAAGCGTACAATGAGGTGGCAGATTTAGCACAAGGTAGGGAAATGTGGGGTTATTCAACTTGATAAGAACAACAAAAAAAAGCCTTTTTAAAACATGGTGGAAAACTTTCATATGTTGATGTTCAAAAAGGTTTGGGTTTCTTCATACAAAGAAAGCAAATTAACATGCAGATATAGCATGAGGAAAGCAATGACATGTTGACCATTGTTGAAAGGGGGCTGCAGTACCAGAACAAGGAAACCTTATTACAGTTGTAAAGGGCTTTTGTGCGATCACACTTACATAGGATATGAAGTATAGCCATTTAGCCTAAGTGGTCCATGCTGGCATTTACGCTAATTCGAGCCTCCTGCCATCTTTCCTCAGTTAAAATCCTTCAGTACATCATTTTATTTTCTTCGTCCTCATATTCTTGTCTAAACTTCCCTTAAATGAAACTCTACTGTTCATTTCAATGACTCCTTGTATTCATGAATTCCATTCGTAAAGAATTTCTTTTGAAACCCTTATTGGATACCTTAGTGATCATCCCACATTGACAGCCTCTGGATTTGTTCTTCCTCATAAGTTGGAACACACTCCCTTGTATCCAATCTATCAGAACTTTTCAGAATTTTAAAGATCCATATTAGGTCATCCCTCATCCTTTTACAAGAGAAAAGAGATGCAACATGTTCATCCTTTACCTTTGCAGTATGTATACACACACATTTATGATACTATCCTTGCAAATCTTTCCTACATTCTCTCTAGTCTTCTATATCCTTTTTATAGTATGGTGACCAGAACTGGGGTACTGTGCAGCATTCTGGTGCACAATTTTACCTCGCTTGGGTGAGGCTTGTAAAATCCCTCCTGAGGCCAATAGAGAATTCCGTTCCCTAAGCCTTGCCCGTCTTGATTTCAGAGCGGGCGAGGCGGTAAACTTCCGGCCTTGGTGTCCTTATCTAAGGAAGGATATGCTTGGAATTGGTGCAGCAAAGCTTCTCTAGATCCATTCCTGAGATAAGAGGATAGTCCTACGAGAGGCCAAATAATTTGGGTCAACACTCTCTCGAGTTTAGGACAATAACAGTGATCTCATTAGAACGTATAAGATTTTCAGAGAGCTTGATACAGTAGCTGTTGAGAGACTGTTTCCCTGCAGTGGATAATCCAGAAGTCGGGGGCATTGGTTCAGGCTAACGGGCCAATCATTTCTGACCAAGTTGAGGAGCCATTTCTTCACTTAGATGGTTCTGAATCTTTAGAATTTTTAATCCCAAATGAGCTGTGGATGCCAAGTCGTTGAGTATATCCAAGGCAGAGGGAAATAGATTTTTGGACTCTAATGTAATTAAGGGATATAGGTATCAGGCAGAAAAAGGAGATTAATGTCAAAGACCAGTCGCTATGTTATTAAATGGTCTAGCATGGCCTCAGGGTCATATAGTCTACTCCTGCCTCGATTTCTTATGGTCTTAGAGAGTGCACATATTTCTGTAACATTTTTCCAATAATAAAATCCTGTTGACTTGACAGAGGAAGCATTAAAAAAAAATATGGAGTTTATCTTTAGGAAAGTGGAAGCAGCCAGCGAATAGATCAGTCACACATTGACTACAATTTCTATTGCAAAGCACTTAAATGAGAAATTATGAACTTTTCACACAAAAGGAAAATTATAAGTTACTAAAATTTAGAATTTATTTTTAAAAAATCAGATCGCCATGAAATACTGATATTAAAAAGGCCCTTTACCACTGCTAGCTAATTTGGACAAAACTGTGATATCTGGGCAACGCTGGCAATTTGTGGTACCAAATGCATTCTTATTGCACAGGACAATATTCAGCCAAGACAGTTCACTGAATATAGAACACCCTGACATTTATCCTACACCTAAGGCAAAGAAAGTCTACAAATCGGACAATATGAAGGTTTTATCCTTCTGTTTAATAAATGCATTTTTCCATCCACTCTGAAATGCAAAAGTCATTTATCCTTGGTGCTTGATTAATTTACAATTTGTAAGACATTGCACAACATTCTGTGCCAATGCACACACACAGATCTGTAAAGTCTTAGTTAAAAATTGTCATAGCTTTTGCAAAAAAATGCAAGGTTAATGATTGCCCATTAAGATGATAATGAGTGCCACTCTGCTATCATTCCACATTGTTGTGACACACAGTGTAAATAAGAGAAAAACTGAACACTGGATCTGAAATCAAGGCCAAAAGGTCTGGAAATACACAGATCAATAAACATGAGTGAAAATATAGCTTTTGCACAATACTAAAGGGATGTCTCCTGAGTCAATAGCAAAACACTCTCCTTTCAGATATGAAAACTGGTTTTGTTACAGAGTTTCTATATTTATTGTTTTAGGTAAATTACTTCTGGATTCCTTTTGAAATTCAAAAGATGAATAACAAGGTATGCACAGATCAGAGGGCAGTTAGTCCATCTCGCACACCCTCCAACTAAAGCTTGCACTCCCAACCCCTGCAACTGCTTCTTTAGAGTCACCACATTTTCAATACTACACTACTGAGAAGATTATTCCAAATATTAATCACTTCTCAATGAAAAAAAACAGAAAATGTCAGGAATGCTCACCCACAGAGCTATGAATAGAGTTTATGTTTCAGATCAGTGACTTTTTAATCACTGCTGGAACAATGTGAATCCTGAGCTTGCCTTTTAGTCAACTGCACTTACGCGGTCTCATCTTGCATTCATTGCTCTTCTTAAAATCATGGTCACAACTAGTCTTTTCTACTCTATTTAGTACCTTCATGGATCTTTGTAACATAAGAACTATTACTTGGCTGTTACCCAGAAGTTTGAACTAATGAAGCAAAACAGAAAGTGCTGGAAAATCTCAGCAGGTCTGACAACATCTATGGAGAGAGAATAGAGCCAACATTTTGAATTTGGATCATCTTTGGAGAGAGAAACAGAATTACAATTTCAAGTCACTGACCTGAAAAATAAATTCTCTCTCTCCACAGATGCTGCCTGGCTGCTGAGTACTTCCAGCATTTTCTGTTTTTATTTCAGATTTTCATCATCTGCACTATTTTGCTTTTGCATTAAATATATTTAACTTAGGCTCCCACATTTCATTGGAAAATGAGTTTTGGTATGGTTCACACAAAGTAAACTTGTGTTGCAGCTGTTATCATTTGTGCTGTTCTGCAGTCAGCAGTACGCAGTTTACTTTGGGTAAACCACCAGTGCCCTCTAAAATAAATCCCCTTTGAAAATGAACAAAAGGCATTTACATCAGCAGTTACCTCATCAGTGAAACACTTCAGTTTTCACTCAGACTTCATTAGTACAAATGTTTGGACAACCGCTAAGTGATAGTTCTTACATCACCAAGATCCATGATCAATTCATTTTTCCTTAATTCACCACAGTCTTTGCAGTGGTCACACAACATCCATTCACAGTGGTGTTGCAGAATATTGATCCAATTACAATTAAGGAACGATCACATGGGTCTCAATAAAACTGGTGGTGACGGTGGGAAACTTAAGAGTTAATCGTGTCCAGCTTTGGATTTGGGAACACCTCGAGTTAGACAGATTCCTGCAACAAAAGAATTCATAGGTGGCTTCAGCTGGCCTTCACCAAAGACATTCTTTGGAAAGGAGAAACTCCCTAACATGGTTGATTGCAAGATTGAACTGTGGATTCCACTTCAAACATTGCCCCTGAGATTTTTGGCGCAACTTGCAAGCTTTTTGATAAATTTGATCAAGCTGATTATGATTTTGAGGGTTTCTAATTTTTTTTTAATCTGGTATTACCACCATTTTGGATCCTTCTCATTGGCTAAATTCTTGTTTTACATGTCAAGTAGATCAGTAAAGCTTTGATACATCATCCTTGTGCTTCTTGCCAATAATTTTCATCATCCACACATCATATGCACTTGAGACAATTTATTTTGAAGTAAGAAAACTGATTACCACACAAAACAATTTACTATACATTAATAAGGAATTAAAAGGTGTATTTTCGTGATTTTTCGTAAGCAAATGTTTGTGGTGTTCACTATAAATACAAACTTTCATGTTTACTATTGTCACTATATCAGCTTTCTTGTTTTACAATCCATTATTATTCATTATTCTACCTTTAAACTAGTTTTCAGTTTTTCTGATCAACATGCTCAATAAATTGCTTATGTAAGCTTACTTAAGTTGCTGTATAAGCAAATCAATTGGCAACTTGGTCAAATTAAAAAAGATAAGTCATTGCTGCATCAGGCAGACTAGTCTTCTGAAAGTGTACTGACAAAATATTTTTCTACAAGCTTCAGTAATTCAATATTGTTCAGCCCATTCTCCCTCTCATAACCAGCCAACTAACTGCACTTCATTCACAAAAATGTCACTACAGCAGAGAACACCATTCAGTCCACCTTAACCATGCCAGTTCTTTGAAAAAAGCTATCCCATCAGTCCCACCTGCTTTTTCACCACAGCTTTGTGATTGTTTTCCTTTTTCAAGAAAATATCCAATTCCTTTTGAAAGTTACTAATCAATCTATTCCACTACTTTTTCATTCCAGATCATAACAACTTGCTGCATAAAATAAATTCTCAACTCCCATCTGGTTCTTTTGCCAATTGTCTTAAACCTGCGTCCTCTGATGACCAACCCACCCACACTCTTAACAAAACCCATTTTGAATCTGAATTCCTTTATTAAGTCTTTCACATAACCATTTCTGTTTTAAAGAGAACAATGGAAAGTCATCAGCCTAAAACATTAACTCTTTTTCTCTCTCCACAGATTGCGCGTGATCTGATGAGTGTTTCCAGCATTTTCTGTTTTTTTATATCTCAGTTTCTTCATTCTCTCTGTGCAACTGAAGCCCCCAGTACATAATATCATTCCACTCTGCAGCCTCTCCAATAACTTGAGTCTTGTTTTCTAAAATGCAATGTTCAGAACTGGACACAATACTCTCAGCTGATCGTAAAATTTAACACTAGTTCTTTTGCTTTTCTAGTCAGAAGTATCAACACTGTTAGTAATTTGTTAATCCACGTAGTTCCTTTCTGAATTGCTCCCTTACCTGCAATAGGATCGGGAGTTGGAGCTATGTGTTTTATAACCTTCAAAAACAAATGTAAATGACCAGATATCACATTCTCCTGACAAATATAGGAATCCATCTGTGAATGATTTATATTCATTAATGGAGGAAGTGATGTCAAAATCTTAAAGTAATACCAAAATAGAAGGCATGGTACGTAACTGATTAATAATAAATACCATATAAAAGATAATAACATGGTAAATAATTTTGTAGACTAAAGGAAGCTAGAAGGGGATATTGGTAATACAGCCAACAGGCAAAATGTGGTAAATGGAATTCAATGTCAAAGTAAGAGACAGTACAGATTCATTAGTAAGTCTGAAGTCAGAAAATATACATTTGAAAACTTTGAAAGGGTTAGTTTTGTCAGAGTAGAGGGATAATTTGACAGATTTGTTGGAATAAAGGACTTAGGAATTGATAGGCTATGGTTCACTAATGTCTTTTAGGGATGGAAATCTGCTATCCTTAGTCTAGTCTATATGTGACTCCAAACCCACAGCAATCTTAACTATCATCAAAAATGGCAGAGTCAGCCACTTGGCTAAAGGACACTTTGGGATAGACAACAATACTGGTCTTGTTACCCACACCCATATCTCATAGAAGAACAAATAAAAAGGCAAGGACCCATTTCATTTACCTTCTACCATCCTGATAGGTGAATGTTGTTATGATAACAAAACTACTGGTTAATCACAGCAATCAAATTCTACTAATTAGTCTATTACAGACTTTTAATTGGCATAAAGAAACCACCAGCGGTTCCTACTGGAAACTAGAGGAACAAAACCACCTTTTCCAACCAAGTATGCTGCGCTTACCAAGTGACATGCTGCAAATTATTCATATACTATTAACCCAGACTGTTTTCAATGGTTGATGGATCTGGAACTAGGGCATAAATGCAAGATTAAGTATAAAACCTTAGCAGGTAGGAGATATAGAAACTTAGACAGAGAGCAGGAGAAGCTGCCTATTCACAGGAAACTGAGACATGAATTGCACTACTGGAATTAATACAGATGATCAACATTTAAGAATAAGTTACACAAGTAATTGAAGGAAATGCAAGATAAAGGAATGGAGAAATAGGATGGACACCTGATCTGCAGTTTGGATTTCAAGCTACTGGGAGTCAGTTACTGGGAGATTTGCACATCATGATAGCATTACTACTGTTTACACACAGGGCAGAATTTAACGTCAATGGAGCCTGTCCTGGCAGTGGAATTGGGCGACATTGCTGATTGGGGCAGAAGCAGTAAGAAGTCTGACAACACCAGGTTTAAGTCCAACCGATTTATTTGATAGAAAACTCACAAGCTTTCGAGGTTAACCTCTTCGTCAGGTAAAGCTCTTCGTCATTCACCTGACGAAAAGGTTAAGCTCGAAAGCTTGTGAGTTTACTATCAAATAAATCGGTTGGACTTAAACCTGGTGTTGTCAAACTTCTTACTGTGTTTACCCCAGTCCAACACCGGCATCTCCACATCATGGGGCAGAAGCAGTCAGTCTAACACATGTACATGGCAACCAGCCAATAAACAAGTTGCAGATGCAGGGCTTAGCCTATGCAGTGTTTAGGGCATGCAGGGAGGCGTTGATCCAGCTGATATGAGAACAGGTGCTGGCACCATTTTTAAATGGCATGCACACTTGTCAGCAGTGCCTCCAAGCTTCCTGCATTATTATGGACGGCACGGTAGCACAGTGGTTAGCACTGCTGCTTCGCAGCTCCAGGAACCTGGGTTCGATTCCCGGCTTGGGTCACTGTCTGTGTGGAGTTTGCACATTCTCTTCGTGTCTGCGTGGGTTTCCTCCAGGTGCTCCAGTTTCCTCCCACAGTCCAAAGATGTGCGGGTTAGGTGGATTGGCCATGCTAAAATTGCCCCTTAGTGTCCGGAGATGTGTAGGTTAGAGGGATTAGTGGGCAAGATATGTAGGGATATAGGGATAAAGCCTGGATGGGATTGTGGTCGGTGCAGACTTGATGGCCCAAATGGCCTCTTTCTGTACTGTAGGGTTTCTGTGATTTCTATTATTATTGTGCCAGTCACTGCGAACCCACCCTCTTGCACAGACCAAAAGCCATCAGCTCCCTGATCAAAAGCCTTCATCTTCCCTGTTTCCAATGCACTGTCAACAAAGTGAGGAGGCTACCATAAAAAGGGGAATGCCATTGGACAGAGAAAGAGTAGCCCCATAGTTCAGCAATGCCTCTCTGCAGGTTGTCCTCGAGGCTGCATGGAAATAGCAGGTGTTGTTCCCTACGGGTGGCAAGTAGAGATCCTCCAGCCTGACCAAATAGACCTGGATGGTGATGGCAGTAGAGGTTAGCAGCCATAGGTCCTGCAGCACCCTTGGGCCCAGAGACGACCTCCACACTGCCAGAGTGAATGCAAATGAATGCTGAGCATGCGTTGTGGATTTTATGTGAGCAATACATGATGGGTTTCAATAGGGGAGGGGTAGGCTCGGGGTATTAAAGCTTTGTACGCCCCACTAACAGCTGCCTTGAGCAATGGTCACATATGCACAACAGTGATCTGCTTCTTGTCATCTCCCATGTCCAGTGAGAACAGACATATAATGGGGAAAAAGAAATGGCGGAGGAACTGAATAGGTACTGATTGTCGGGGTGTCAGCTGATCATTGTGTGGTGACTCGCTATTCTCTTCTGCCTGCAGGATAAGAGGGCCCGCAACAGAAGTGGGAAGGTCAAGACTAGTGGAAGTGCGCTGTACATCCAAACCCTGACACCTGCTGAGGAGACAGCTCTCAACCTGACCAGAGAACAAGGAGGCTGAGTTATAGCGAATACAAGATTAGAATGTATGAAGGCGTCGAGCTCCGTGTCCATTGTAATAAATGCAATATTAACTTCTGAGCAGACAACTCATAAAAAACACCACGTCACTGCAGAACCCTCTGGTTCCCCCTTCCAACTTTGTGAAAACAATGTTCACCAATACAAGATCGTTTATTTTTGTTTTGATGCAGCTTAATTCAGTAGATGTATTTCACATTGGGCTTCTATACAAATTGCTGTAACTCTACATTACAAATACTCTTTCAAAGTATATGAATTTGCTTAGAAATAAAACGTCTCAAACACAGATTTGAGTTAGAACCGAGACCGCGGTCATTTTATTGGCTTTAAAGTCTCTAAACTCTCTGCCTGCTCATTTTCTATAAAATAGCAATACATCTTCCAGACAGCTTCAGAAGCTGTCAGCGGTTGCCTTTCCAAATAATCAGGTCTTAATTTTATTCTCTACTAATGAGATTTTGAGAGACATTGAATATTTGCATATATATCAGGATTATTTGATTGTAGTTACTTTTATTGTGTTTTAGAATTATAGTAAAGATGTCAGCTCAAGTGGAATGATGCAGAACAATACTGAAGTTTCCTGCTGGTATCAGTTCAGACTAATTTAGTTAGAACATAGTGGACAATTTTGAGAACTCTATAAACTATAAAAACATTGGAAAGGGTGCAATGCAGGAGGTAAAGTTACAGTTATGAAGAGAAACTTGAGAATTGGTGCTTTTTCATTAGAACTCAGGAGGTTGAAGAGTGACCTGTTGGTCATACCAAGATGAAGAATTATGATATTAATAACAAGTGATTGTTTCTACTGGCTGGAAAGATAGTAATTAAAGGTACATTCACACACCGTCTTTAGTGCAGATGTGAAGTGGGTGAAATTTAATGGAGCTGGGGACCAAAGTGAGGGGTGATGGAGGAGGAGGGCATAGAATCGTGCTGGAAACACTTTTCTGGATGGCTGATGACAGGGACTCCGACCACATTATGCCAGCAGTAAGGCAGTGCGAGGCAGTAAGGCGACAATGCTACGTAAAGCGACAGGAGGTTGATTGAGCATGCTATCATCACGTTTGCATGCCACTGAATGAATTTCCATCTTACCTTGCAAATGAAATATGTGGTGCGCATTCACCACACAGGCTGTCAGATCCCTGAACATAAAAACGTATCAGTCTATAGGGGAGGGCCTCAGACTCTTAAGGAAAGGTCGGCCATTGTGGAGCTGTTTTCCATTGGAATGGAAACTTTCACTGAAACGGGAGAGAAGGTCAGCCAAAGCACCAAGCTGAGGGGCAGCTTAGAGGAGCAAAGGAACACGGTTGCAAAGCTAAGGGGCAGATCAGAGGGACACAGCTGCAGGCAACAGGTGTATTGACAAGGCCTGGAACCCACTGTGGAACCAGACAGGACCACATTGTAGAATCCTGAACGAGGTAAAGCAGTATGTTGGAAGGATACTCAGTAGGCCTCCTTCTTCTATTTTATGATTCTAACATTAAATACTAAAATTAAACCTTAATTTGGTTCAGGTATGTTAGGCAGGGACATTATCTCGCAAGACAGAAGTTCAATGAAATCAACTCAATGACATTAAACATGTATTCATTGAACCAGATTTGCATCTCATTTTCCCTGCTCTTCAAATAAATTACAACAGTGATTGCTAACTGTGCTAAGATGACACCTCCCTGGAGGTAATAATCACATTTTAATTTTTTTTGCAAAGATGTAAGATAAAAGCTAAACTAACGAAATTAAATGTTGGACAAAATGTAATCTCTCAGATGCAGCAACCGCCACTCTGATGGAGCCTCTGAAGTCTGTCTTTCACTGTCTGGAGTCTATACATGCTGTGCGGATAAAGCACAAGAGCTAATCTGTTATATTTATCGCTTAGTTCCGGTTTACCACAATTTAAAATGTTTGGAATGTTCTTTTTAATGGCACCGAGCACCTCAGAATGAAACATGATCTATATGGAAAATTTGAATACCATTGCACTTTGTGCAGGCCATTTTGAAATGTTATTTTAGGCATTTAATGAATAAAGCACGTTTGTGCAAAATAAAAAAAGCTCACTTGCGGATTACTTTTAACAGCCTAATGTATGGTTAACTTGAGTGCATTAGGCTGGATGTCCACATTGCAGGACTGAATGATGTAAGCTTCATACATCTGAGGAAAGTAATGGGGAATCATTTTGGTGCTTCTTTCCACATAAGGTTCACAATTGGCCCAGCATTTATGTTACCAATCTGCCATGTCCAATCCATGTTCCTGTGGAAAATTATAGTCACCATCATCTGTGCTGATCAAATGTCACCAACCGAGATGCTAACTCTGTTTCTCCACGAATACTGATGACTGCTCAGTGTTGCAGCATTTTCTGTTTTCATATCAGCCGCTCTTTATTGTTTTTGATTGTTTCTTTTGACAAATAGTACACACTGATTATTTTTGGGGGAGGGCGAGAGAGAGCGGGCAGAAGGAGAGAGACAGGTTAGCTGCAAATCACTTCAGAGAGAGGTCCTGATATCTTAAAAGGTGTTAAGCAAATTCAAATCTTTCTTTCTATTGGCATCCTTACTCCTCCAGATCATTCAGCCATTTCACAAGAATTTCTAATGTAATTTCTTAGTTAATGGATGGTACCCAAAAGGCAATGTCATTGACAAATTGTAAGCAAATTCCAACTACTTTACTTAAGTGTTGGAATGGCACTGACATAAATGAGAAATATGGATGGTGCCCTGAGAAAAATGTGATTGAGATCAAATGGGCTCACTTTGACATCAATTGTATATTAGGCATTGATGAGTGTTGTACTTCAAAGACATGCAGGGCTCTTCTCCAAAACCCGAGAAATAAGAGAATGTAACATGCAAAAAGTTTATATCATGCTGTAAACATGCTGTTGTAAAAGATTATGGCCCAAATTTTGCACTGCTATTGACAGTGAGGCTGTCAGCGCTCACCACTATCACACGGTAAATTTAACAACAACCTCTACTGTCCACACATGACAAATTGTAAGCAAATTCCAATTACTTTATTCAATGGCACTGTAGGAACGACACTGAGAAAAAACGAGAAATACAGAATTTGCAGTCGGAAATACCCTACTCTTCAGAGGGTGTGGCATTGTACCCTTCATTGACAAAATTTGGCACTGAAATCACTGTCACAGTGTGAATTTGAGATTCTTATCCATTCACTCCATGTTAAAGGTGACTAGAAAAGTCAGCATTATAGCCCAATTTTAGCTGCTTGCTAAATGAATATTATTGAATAGCCTCTTTGGCCCCCCCCCCCAAGAAATTACAAGTGTGCAGTCTCAGTCCCTCAAGAAAATTAATGATGCAGTATTTTTAATTTTTTTCTGTTTATTTATTTCCTTTAATTTCATCTGTATTTGCAATTTTTATTTTGCTTTCTACACATTATGTAGCTCCACATTATATTTCCTGGTTTGAATTCTGTGTAAAAAGTTACTGTGTTTACCCCAGTCCAATGGCGGCACATCCACATCTTGAATTCTGTGGCCAGGATTTTCCAGTCCTTCCTGCAGAGGGAATTGTCACAGGCAAGGTGAAAAATTAAACAGGTCTCTTGACTTCAGGTGGGAATATCCAGTCCCGCAGCAGGTGAGACCAAAAGATTCCATCTTGTGTGTCACAGAGAAATACCTCAACCTGACTGGTTGAAGAACCTCATGTGGTTTAAACTTTCAGAGATACCATAAGTCCTCTGTAGAGGATGTCACACTGAAACAAATGTTGGATAAGTAGAAACCTCCACTATAAATCCATGTAAAGTTTGTAGGCAGTTATATGGAAGTTCAACAATATAAAATCTGTGTAGCAGCTTGAACAGAAATTTAAAAAATTCATAACATGAAAGGATCAGTCATATGATGTCCACTTAGCACTTTGAATATTTTGAGAATTATAAAATTTTATATCACCCATCATGTCTGTGCTAGCCCTTTGAAAGAGGAGTCCCATTTAGATGCACAATCCTGCAAGTTTCTCATCCTTATGTGCCTGTCCAGCTCACTGTTAAATTTACTTATAGAATCAGTTCTGTTAGAAAAATTCCCACACCCGGTTGTGAAAGCGACACTGAGACTGGGATGCTTTTTATGGAGTTGTTTGTCGCAAAGTTTACCTCTCCACTCGACCACCCTCACACCCAGCGCTCACTGCTTCTTCTTTATATACACATGGCGTATAATTAACTAATCAACATTCAACACCTACCAACCTCATTACCCTAAACTCTTAGGTATTTAACACCCTATTTGATGCTAACAGATTCCCCTTTTTAAAAGTTAAATTGGTATGCAAACAAAAGCAATTCATAAAGAAACAAAATGATAATACGTTATCTAATTATACAATCAATTTTTAACATGTTCCATCTTTCCACCCCCGATTTTAAAAACAAAAAGAATTAATAAGGTTACAACTTGGAAATTCCTGTGTTTCTCATAATCCATTATAACACAGGGTGTCCCTCTTTGAGGATATCCAATAACTTCTTTGGATAAGCAGCTCCTTTTGTGAAACAATCTAACAACTGGTGACTTGCATCAACCCATTTTATCTTGGGAACTTCCTTCCTTTCCAACACCTCTTTTATACTTGTGAGATAATCCTCAACCTCTTTTCCATGACGCTCCTTGCCGAATGCACATTATCCCAGAGCAAACGGTTATCTAGATAGCATTCTAATGGCATATTTTCCCCAGTTTCCCGTATATAGGAGTTCCTTTAAAATACTCAATAAATACATCGCTATATCTGTCGCTTCTACGTGCACAATGTCTCCACAGTTAAGATGCTTTTAATTAACCTATGTTTTTCAACTCCCAGGCAAATGGGCAACATTTATCGTTTCTTCCCACTAAAAATATAATGAATTTTACTGCACTGGAATAACCATTGGGAAGATCAGCATGTGAGGCATCACTAAAAATGACTAATTTCGTCCCTTCAGGATCACCCAGGTCTGAAAATCTGAGCATACATTCTCTTAAACTTAATTTCTTGAATGGCTTATATGCTTTTAGCACTTCCCCAATGGTAGCATAATTTAGCACGGTACTGAATTCTAATATATATTAACACACATCTGGTCTAGTTTGTGCATAACCAGTTTAATTGGCCAACTAAGCTTCTTAATTGATCTGCTTCTTCTTTGGTTCCAGTGTCTTCCTTTTGGGAAAATCAGGCTCAATTCATCAGGATCCTATTAACATTCTCTAAGTAACACTGTTGAGTGAGCGCTATTCACAAGTTAGTTTATCTTTTATACAACTCTATATACTTAAAAACTCCAGAAGTCCAACTTCCAATCTTGAATTTCACTATTAAGGTATCTATCACTAATTTCTCAAATTCCACAAATTCCTCTCCCACCCGCCCTCCATCCTCCAAAAGCAAATCATCGTTATGAAAATACCTGCTAGTTTTTCTTCTTAATACCAATACAACATTGCTGGATCTGCTTTTAGCTGAATATAATCAGCTTTTAGTGAGATGGACCTACTGAAAAATACTATACCCTGGATGACTTGTTTGGCATGTAAACATACATGTTTGACCTCAATAATTTCCCTGCCATAACTTCAGCGTCTTTTAGAGGCTTTAAGAATACTTCTTTTTGAAATTGTTCCCCTTGCAGAAAGGCAGCTCCGACATCAATGGACTTACATTCCCATGAGAATGTTTTTAAAAGCACTAGGAAAATACTCAAACTTACTTTTCCTGTTGTTGGGGAATCTAATCTTCCTGGTTGCCCAGTTCTTCCTCAAATCCCCTTTGTACATATCATCTGGGAGTATTTTGTCTGTACACATCCATCAATGAGACAATGCTGGCAGCCCTTTGTCGGCTATTTCCATGTGAAAGCACGGTGGTTAGCACTGCTCCCTCACAGCGCCAGAGGCCCAGGTTCAATTCCAGTCTTGGGTGTCTGTGTGGAGTTTACATGTTCTCCCATGTCTGTATGAGTTTCCTCCAGGTACTACAGTTTCCTCTCACAGCATCAAGATGTGCAGGTTAGGTGGATTGGCCATGGTAAATTGCCCCTTAGTGTCCAAAGATGTGTAGGTTGAGAGATTAGTGGAATAAGTACACAGCAATGTGGGGATAGGGCGTGGCTGAGCCTGGGACGATACGTTATCGGAGTCAGTAGAGATTGGATAGGCTGAATGGCCTCTTTCTGTACAGTAGGGATTCTATGACTCTTTCCAATTATCAAGTTCTTTTTGTTTAGCCTCTTTACCAATTTATCATAGAATTGTCATTAGCCACCAGAGTTCTCTATCATAGGGGTTCATATTTCTTATGTCATTCTTCACCTACTCTTTGGTTCTTGCTCTTGTTTAACTCCAATCCCTACTAGATCTCCTGTCCCTTTATCTGGACTACTACTACTCAGCCTGTCCCTCCTGCAACCTGACTTCTTTTCATAAGTTCTTGATTGTTTTCCCCCCCATGGGTTGTGGCCACCACTACGCCGCTATCTGAACTTGCACTACTTTTCCTGGCTTTCCACATTTTTACTTCCTTCTATGTATCCATAGACCTGATATTCTGCCCCTCACCTTGTATATTCAGCCAGGTTTTGTATTTCCCTGTGGCTGTTCTTGTCAATCTTATTATGTTGGTTGATCATTGTGATAAATGACTCTATCTTGATCTTCACTATCGCATGGTCTACTCTCAGTTGGCCTCTTATCCGTCACAATCCATTGTTCGTACACATACAGCATGTAAGTGCGTGAAATGCAAGGTGCTCCATCAATGTGTGATCAGTGCCAGTAAACCACATGTTTCAACAGTCTGATTACCGTGTTGCTAAATTATCATCTTGTTATCAGTGCCTATAACTTTTTCTGGGCCTCTTCACTCTTTCTGCCCTTCTCTTCTATAATACACCCATGTCCCCAGAAAATTCATTTCTGAATCCCTAATTCAATACCTCAAAGTTTTCTTGATTTTTTCTGAACTCTCGCCTTAATAAATGCTCTCCTCCCTGAATGTATGGCATTCAAATGTTGTGCAAAAATTAAAACAATGCTAATTCCCTTCAAAGATTGGCGATAATCCCACATTATTGAAAGTATCTTCAAATTCCTGCCTAAATCGATTGGGGCTGTAGCCTACAATCATCTGAAGTGTGTTTTTAGCATGTACACAATATGTACTGCTGCCCACATTAGAGCAGTTGTCAAATTACAATTCTATTGATAACCTAAGATTTTTTGGAGCATTTGGTCAATCACAGCTTGATTTCTCTAACATATCCATTAAGAAAAAGGACTTTCTGCTGCTGTAAGCATTGCTAAGATATTCAAATTTTCACACATACTCCTAAATTCATCATTGGCAAATCTCTTCCATTGTCCATTAAGAATTTAATAGATGCTCCCAGCCCTATTCATATCCATCTTTCTATTATTTTATTGATATTTACTTTCTTCTTTCCTAAAAATTAGCATTGAAATACTGAATCCAGTCGCTTTATCTAAAAAAAACAAATTTTTTTTTCAATGCATACTTTGAGATGCATTGTTACAGTTTCATTAAGGTTATTTGTCAATGGAAGACTTATTACTGGTCACAATGCCATTCTCCTGTACTTGCTATCAATATCACATTTTTCTCTGATATCATCGATAAGTGTAGTGTATTCCTCATCCAGTACCCCTGCATCTTTTAACTGATACTTCAACCTATGGCCAAAGGGATGTGTAAATTGTCAATGTAGTTTTGTAATAATTTGCTTCTTCTCTTTCAAATCTCTATCCCCAGCTGTCATTAATACCTCTTTAATATACGTCTCAAGATGATAGGCCTTAAAGGAATACAATAACATCCCAACAGTGTAAATTGCAAATCTACAGATCTGCACAAGCAATCAAACTTCAACTGGTCCTTTACTATTAAGTAAATCTTCAATGGAAAAGGTACTTCACTCGATACCACTTTTGATAAAGTGATTTTCCACTGCTATTTTAGACGGCACAGTGATTAATACTGCTGCCTCACAGTGCCAGGGGCCCAGGTTTGATTCCAGGCTTGAGTGACTACCTGTGTGGCGTTTGCATGTTCCCCCTGTGGCTTGCCCATTGCGAACAAAGGCTGGGACATGCTGTTTGATGTTGTTGCTGTTGTTTACAATTTATATAGATGATTTGGAGTTGGGGATCGAGTGTAGCATGTCCAAGTTCGCAGATGATGCTAAGATGAGTGGTAGAGCAAAATGTGCAGAGGACACTAAGTCTGCAAAGAGGTATAGATAGTTTAGATGAGTAGGAAAGGGTCTGGCAGATGGAGCACAATGTTGATAAATGTAATATCATCCATTTTGGTCAAAATAGCAACAAAATAGACTATTATTTAAATGGTAAAAAAATTGCAGTATGATGTTGTGTAGAGGGACCTGGATGTCCTTGTACACAAATCACAAAAAGTTGGTTTACAGGTACAGTGGGTAATTAATAAGGCAAATGGAATTTTGTCCTTCAATTCTAGAGGGATGGAGTTTAAAAAACAGGAAGGTTATGGTACAGCTGTATAAAGCGCTAGTGAGGCCAGACCTAGTCCAGTTTTGGATATGTTGGCACTGAAGGGAGATTCACTAGGTCGATTCTGGAGTTGACAGGGTTGGCTTATGAGGGGAGACTGAGTAGACTGGGGCTATACTCATTGGAATTCAGAAGAATGAGGGGATTGTGTAGAAACATATATGATTATGAAGGGAATAGATAAGATAGAAGCAGGGAGGTTGTTTCCACTGGCGGGTGAAACTAGAACTAGGGAGCATAGCCTCAAAATAAGGGGGAGCAGATTTACGAGTGGATGAGGAAGAACTCCCCCCAAAGGGTTGTGAAACTGTGGAATTCCCTGCCCACTGAAGCAGTTGAGCACAAAGATGGATAGATTTTTCACAGGAAAGGAATTAAGGATAATGGTTAGCGGGCAGGTAAGTGGAGCTCAGTCCACAAAAAAATCAGCCATGATCTTATTGAATGGCGGAGCAGGCCTACTCCTGCTCTCACTTCTTATGTTCTTTGATACGATCTGCCAGTTTTTGGGATGTACAGCCTACATACCTAGAATCACACTGGCACTGAAATTCATATACCCATTTTTGTGATAGGCAGCACGTCTTTTTAATTTGACGGTAGTGAAAATGTATTAAGTTGCTTCTCAATACTTGAGTGCCTAATTACATTTTCAGTACTGGTCACAAACTCAATCTTGAATTGGCTGCAATTGTAATCAGACATAGACCAAAAGTCACTGTCCAACAACCACAGTAAGCTTTTCCACATAACTTAATCAGTATGAATCTATTGTGGGTTAATGTGTTTTTGAAATACCATTGCATTGTTTGGTTGGAGGTTTACTCAGGCTCTAGTACATCTGCCCATTCCTCAGCACTAACTTCACTGATCTCAATCAAATCAATGAGAGCTTGCTCACTGACAGGTGCAGAGTTGTGATCTCTTCAGGATGGCTCCTGTTTCCTTAACTTAAAGGCCGCTCTGAGCAATGCAGGAAAAAAATGATAAGTAGTTAGAAAAAGTTTATGTGCTTTTTCTATTGAATATTATGGTTTATTGGTTATAAAAATATTGCAGGTTGGAACTGTGTGACCTGACAGCAGTTGCTGCGAAGTCATGTGACAAAATCTCCAAGAACACAATCAAACCTAGAATAGTTCATAACAATTAAACCTTGCATTGCAGACAACCTTCAGATCTAAGTATTCAATCTGCAGTGCAAGAGAAACGCAATGCTTTCTCTAATGCTTGAAAATAAATATTGCAGCATAAAACCTCATTTCAAAGCATTTGATAGGGAAGAGAAATCTTGGAGTCTCACAAACCCTGAACCAAGAAGGAAGATACTATTACAACAGTTACTGTAAATGCATGTATTTCACTGGTACCATTTTATTGTTGGGAGTTCAAAAGCATGAAAAATCCATAATTCATGGAGTGCTTAAGAATCATATGGCTTCTCTTATGACTGGTATAGACCTAGATATCTTCCATGGCCACTTTAATATTGGGCAGTTCTGTGAAAGCCTTTTTCTTGCACCTTTTCTTTCTCACAGATGAACTTTCTCTTGGCTTCATAGTAGGTTTCTGAGGTCCTATGAAGTTCAGAGCAGGTTCTCCCTCCCTCTCCAGAAACACACCTATGGGGATTGTAATCTAACTCAATCTATCCTTTTAATCATGAGAATTGTCAGCTTTTCTGGAACAGCATTCTTGGGTGTATCTTGAGTTTGTCACTCAATGCATGTGTTGAAGATTGATGCATGGTGATTTAAATGTATATTGTGCCTTTAATTTAGTGGGCAGCGCATTGTATTGAACAGATGCTAGGGCTGGAATTGTACAGGCACGCCTGCCCCGATTGGGGGAGGGGGGGCAAAGCTTGGGAAACGGCATTTTCTGTCGGCCTCGGACAGGATCGTACAAACCTTGGGCAGACATGCCAGTAAAATTCTGCCAATGAGTGTTGAGGGAATTGACATTTTGAAGCTCCTTAAATCTAGCAAAGTAGTGAGGTTGTAGAATGTAGTACTGTGTTAGCTAACGATCCTGCCCTTGATGAAGGAGCATAGGAAGCATTCTCACTTTGTTGCATATGCAAAATATTCTTTAAAAAAAAGAAAGGAAACCAGATGTTCAATGTCTGTTGCATCCCCAACGAGGAGTCTGAGGCAAGTACGCATTTTCCAATCTGCAGTTCCTTGGTCAAAAGCAATTAAACTCCGAATAACCCAAGGCTTTGTTCAGGCATTGTGGTCTTAATTGGATACATTTCCACCTTGCAGCATATGTATTACATGGTACAACACCCTATTCTCATAAAAACAGCACATCATCTGACACAGTAGGACCAATGTCACTTAGTCCAGCAGTAAATACCACAAAAAACATGTAGCACCCACTTCATACCAGTTGCCTTTCATGTGTCACACTGCAAATAATGCAGAAATTAAAGGGTTCACTTTGAATATACAAAAGCCCCAAAACAACTGAAAATACCTCAAATAATAGAAGTCAAAAATCCTATAAACTGTGTTAGCAATCATTCTTAATATCAAGAACAGAAGTCAGCTTTCAAACAGTTTGAAAACCAATTAAACTTTGACTTGAGCTAGTGTTTACCAAGTACCTGAGGGGCATACTGGCTCTTTCTGGAAAACATCAAAACGAGAGACCATGCTGGAACAGCATATCTTTTTGTTATTTATGTACGGGATGTGGGCATCACTGGCTAGGCTAGTTTTTATTGTCGACAAAAACCATCCGATCTGCCACAAGATCGACACTGAAATGTCTACTAATATATTACAAATGGTCCAGTAAAATCATATAGATGTCTTAGTACATATGTCACATCATACAATGCGAGACAGTGGAAGGCACTCATTTCATGGAATTGCTTCTGGTCTAGACTCAGAAATTAACCACCATACTACAATCCACAAATTTCTCTCACAACAAGCTATTAAGCTCCAAGAGCAAGCCAATTTAAACACAGTCCCACTCCTCAACTGTAGAATAATACATTATGCGCCCAAGAGCAGAACGCTCCAGCCATGGTAAAATAGTACCAGAAAATCATATAACTTCCAAAAAAATGGAACAATTTATGGTACAATGTACGGTATGATGAATATATGAGGCTAGAACTGCACTCAGCTGTTTGTTGATCAAAGACACAGAAAGAAAACGTTAAAATATTCAAGGCTGTTATTATGCATGGAACTATACTACAGTACTGAACCATACCCCAGTAGTATAATGGCTATGTTACTGGGACAGTTAAAAAGGCCAGAAGAACATGAGTTCAAATCCTACTGAGGCTGTACCAGAATTAAATCTGGAATTTAAAACCAAGGAGTACAGGTAAAAGTGGCAATGAAGCTGTGGGATTGTCCTTAAAAACCCAGTTGGTTCTCTAGAGAATAAAACTTGCCATTGTTGGCCAGCCTCGTCTATAAAGGGCTCAAGTCTCACACCAACATGGTGAACTCTTAACTGCCATCTGAAGCATAACTATAATGCATAACTTCACTGACCAAGCTGAAGGACATAGGCTGTGTTTGTGGCTGGTGGCAAGAGAAAAGTGATCTTGTCCTCACTGATCCACCTGTTACAGTTTCACCCATGACAACATAGTCCTTATGGAAAACAAGAGTAAAATTTCATGGATCTGCCTAGTAACATGATAGGATACAACCTTCCCAGCAATAACAGTGGCCAGCATTCAAAAGATGTGATTTCTCCAGCAATAAGATTAGCAGGCATCTAGACATAAATAGGTATAAATCACCCATTAGTAGGAAACAGCTTATCTAGACGACTGAGACATCAGTGGAGGTACACATATGATAATTTCTACAGTCCAGGAGTTTGAGAGGTGCAGACAGGCAAATACACTGAATTAAGAATCAAAGAGGAAAAATGGTATAATTGCCAGCATCCTCAGAGGCAAGGAGGCCAGTTTGTATCTAACAGCCATGGGGCCAATTCACACTTAACAGCCTGAGTGGCCTGTCCACAACTCACAACCAGGAGACTAGGTTCACATCTTAGTGTTAAAGCCATGGCAGTACAAAAGCTTTTATACAAACAGCTTAAACATCTTTGCTGGACCAAGAAATCGACATTTCCCAGGCTTGATCCTCAGTCTTGTATTGTAGATGCATTAAGAATACTACATGGGTATGGGAATGCAGCAATACATAAGCCGAGACGGGTAGAGATGGTGGGTTTCCTTCCGTTAAAAAATTAGTGAACCAGTTGGGTTTTTCAACAATCCAAAACTTCATTGCCAGCTTTACTAAGATCAGATTAAAGAGAAATCCAGATTTTCAAAAACTGAAATCAAATTCTCAAACAATCAGTGCGATTTGAGTTCCTGTTCTTTGGATTAATCATTTAATAACACATAGGGCTGCAGCAGATAAATCCTGTCTTCACACAAGGGTACCCTCCATCATACTATGTGGCACTACACAGCATCCGAGAGGTTCTGTGCATTGTCAGCAGTAGGTCTGTATTTTTAAAAATCTCAGACTGGCACGTTCCACATTCTTCCATCACCATCAAACCAGATAACCAGCCCTGGTTCAATAAGGAGCGTAGAAGATCACGTTGGGAACAGAACTGAATGCACCTAAAAATCAGGTGCCAACACAGGACTGCATGCACACGAAACAGCAAAAGCAGTATGCTAGAGAGAGCACCAAGGGAACTCCACAACCAATGAATCAGAAACCCTGCCACATCCAGACACAAATGGTGGTGGACTATTAAGCAACAAACAAAAGGAGGACTCCATCAACATCCCCATTATCAACTGGTGCTAACTTTGGGAGTTGCTGTTGCCCAACATTTTTGATTTCCCCCTCCCCTGCAGCACAGTCTTTTGGATAAAGTTCCACAGGTTTCCAGCAACTTCCTGTTGTCTCAATCAAGGAGGTACAGTGTGAGCTTAGACAGCAAGCTACACCAATCCTGTCATTACCTACATTCACAAAATTGCACTTTCCATCAAGTGTCAACGTAAAATTAGGAGAAGGATCATAATTCCTGGATGATTCGTGGCTAAGAGATAGAAATGTTAATTTCAGCCTTTTAAATACTGCCCCAGCTCAAATCAGCTAAATCAGTACTGACCACTGAGGGCATCAAACCTAGGACTTTCTAATCTGAACAATTCAGTATATGTTGTAATATTTTTAATACTTCTATTTATTTATTGCCCCACTTTCATAAAATCAAACAAATTACATTGAGGTGCAGTGAATTGTGTGGGCAAATGAAACACCACATTTTGCACTTCTTCTCACAATGGAATAAGGTGAATGGCCAACTGATCTATTGTCGGTGATATTGATGAGGAAGGAAAGTTTAAATATCCAGATTAAACTATCAAATACAGCAGGGGATAAAGAATCTTTCATCTCCATCTGAATTTTACTCGTGATCCATCAACTAAACTCTCAACTTTGTACTAACTTGTGTGATAATTACTTGCACACTTAAGCACATCTTCAGGTGTTACTAGGAGGGTTTTGTGGGAAGTCACATGGAAATGAGAACCCCACTATCCCACTGCAAAATGAATTCTACCAATTACACTGATAGGAAGAGCAAACATACATTCAAAGCCTGGGTCTATCCACAGACTGAAAACTCTCCAGGTCCATCCAACCTCACACTTATCCAAGGCTGACCTCATCCTCAGTCTGTACCACCTTTCTGTAACCACTGCAATACCCTTGTTCAAACACCCTAAACTGGATTTGTTCCATAGAATCCTATAGTGCAGAAGAAAGCCACTCAGCTCGTTGAGTCTGTGTCGACCCTCTGAAAGAGCACTCTACCTAGGGACAGAATCCTGCCCTCTATCCCTGTAACCTCATGCACCGATCATGGCCAATCTACCTAACCTTCACACCTTTGGAGTGAGACAGGGAACCAGAGCACCCAGAGGAAACCCACACAAACATGGGGAGAATGTACAATCTCCACAAAGGCAGTCACCCTAGGCCAGAATTGAACCCAGATACCTGGTGCGGTGAGGCAGCAGTGCTTATTACTGTACCTTGTTTGGTTTTGTTATTCACTGTTTGCTAAGTAATTGAATGATAATAGTTTCTTTCAAGTTCAGCAATACCAGCATATATAACAAGAGTCATCTGTGTAGATAAACTGACTTTTATTGATCAGGACAACTTGTTGCCAAATATTCTCCCCCTAATCTCAGAGCCTTACAATTCTACAGGTGCCAGTGATCTCTATCTCTACTGTCAAGCAGTCATTCTTTATGTGCAAGCCAGAATGGTGATCCCAGGCTTGCTATTCAACTATAAAGCGCATCAAGTAAGTTTTTTTTGCCATCACCATGTGAAATCCACATATATGTGCCTTCCACTGTAGGGGGAATGGGTCAGAACGATCCTTAGAAACAATTAGCAATGTAAACGTAACTCCCTAGCCCACAAGTCTCTTAAGGTCAGCTAATTCAGTATGAAGTGGTAGTCGAGCCTGCAACTTTCTGGTTGGCATACAACAGCACCGTATTCCTGCTAGCCTGTGTGTTGCAGCAATCAGGAAGGTGCCGTGCAGGAAACAAACAGGCTGCATGAAGCAGCCCATTCCCTTCAAGATGCGCGCGTGTGCTGTGTGGATCAAAGTTATTAAACAGTGCAACAAGCCAACCCCACACAACACAGATTAGAAGGAACAGCTGGAAGGAAATTCATGCAGTGTAATAACCTTACTAAACCATTGAGTGGGATTTCCATAATAACTTCTGAGAATCCAGAGACACAGAACTTTGAAAAGCAGATATCTCACTTGTAGCTATATAACAGCACAGGAATCTAAACTACTTCTGAACACACACAATACAATCACCTCGACCTTCTAAAGGACTCTTAGCAATAGAATTGCTAACTGTAGCATCAATCAGCATGTGGAATTGTCAGTTCGTCATATTACCCTTAGCAGGTTTTGGTTGGCATGTTTCTTGGTTGTTGCTAATGAACAATGTACTAGGCTATGTTAATCATATCCAAGAGCAGGACAAGGAATGATAATGTACCAGGGATGTAGGAAATAAATGTTTTAAGAACATGTTAAAAAAATGCAAGCCATATTAATTTTTCCCATCTGATTTCTGGTTAAAAGACAAAACTAAACAGTCATATAGGGTTAGCTTAAAATAATGATAACAATTATTCTCATATATAACTATTTGTTCAATGATTCTAATGTTTTATTTTTATTTACTGTTTAATTCATGTTCAAGCCCCTACAAAAGATTAAACATTAGCACAATCAGTCTTGAGCAGCTAAAAACAAGTGGATTTAATCAAAATATTTTATGCCTCTTTTCGACTTATCATCCCAAATGCAAAACTACTCTCCAACCAAACGGTTAAGGAGCAATACCATTCCAAGACTTCTACAAACACTTAACCCTATGCACAGGTGAGTCCGTTCCCAAGGTTAACTGATTTTGTCCTCTTCAGTTTCTTTTCTAATACCATTTTTTTCCCCATCCTGATAACTTGAATCTGTCTCTGTTCAACAGATGGAGATGCAGAAGATCACAGCTGAGGAACTTGTTTCTTTGCATTATGTGGCGAAGCACAATGGAAAATCAAAGAACTACATTATTGCCTCTTACTGTTCATGAAAAATACCCAATACTCGTTACAGGATTGTCACGCTTTCACTCAGTATTAACTTCTCCATTTTAAATTCTTGAATCCACATTTGTAATGGAAAGTGATGGTGCAGGTTCATCATTCTGACTCCACAAGCCAGTCCCAATTCTCAAAATGTTTTCTAATTGCATTTAACTGCCATTGTTTTTGCTCAATAATTAAACTTCCAGTGTTCTAAAAACGAGTTAAGTCAAAATAAACAAAACATATTTTACAATGACATGATAATAAATTTTGTATTTTTAACCCTTCATGAAACATGAAGCCCTCAGCCTCTTCCAGAAGCCTGCACTTGAAATTGATACTTCTTTGCCCTGAGTTATGGCATTGTACATTGAACTTGGTTTGTGTAGTGCATGCATAAAAGCATATGCAGCATCACTAATTTCCCACAACAGTTCACAAATATTCAGCTAGCTATAAGGAACAATACTTTTTCTTCAGATTCTGGCAACTTCTGCTTAACGTTACAGAAATCATTTGATGAAAAAATTGAGGACCAATTTATTTTAATTTGGTTTGAGAAAGAAACAGAGAGAATGTGCATTTGCATGTGCATGTGATAGTGAGGGGCAGTAAGAAAATATCTATTACGACACATCTGCTTGTAACCTTTGATTTCTATGATCTCTATAAAGGAACACACATTGAGTTCAGAAAAAGTGTGACACAGAAGATGACAAAGAAATTGAGTCTTTCTTAATATTAACACTTACAGTTTCATAAAAGAAACACTAGTTAGAAAAGGTCCAGGCTGATGGTTTACTAAATTCCCATCAATTGTGTGGTTCCAATTTCTAACAATGAGGCAAAAAAGAGAAAGTCAGCCAGTTTCTTCCCTCAGTCTAATTTGATATAGGACAAAACAAATCTGGCCTTAGAGAATTGGAACGGATAGCAGGTTAAATATCGTGTGACTGACAACGGGCAAAAGAGAAGGAAGAATAAACGGGTTCAGGGGTCAAGAGGGGAAATGGATGAGATGGGATAAGATATGGGTCATATGAGGGTAAAGGAACAGGGAAAATAATGGATGTCAGCATGTAGGAGGGGAAGGGAATAAGCAGCTGATGACCATATTTCACCTCCGACCTAAATGCATAGGTGACTCCTGTCCACACTTATCATGACATAGCCAGCTACCACCTGGCAGTAAAGAAAAGGAAAAATAGATTTGATAAAAGAATAGAAAGGGAAGGTAGGCAGATCTAGTGGAGAGACTGAAAATAGCAACAAGAATAAAACAGAAACAAGGAAATTTGGAGTTCTTCTCCAACTTGCCTTGTGCAATGTCACAGGAAATTGACAAATTTGTTAAACTGTGTAGATTTCTGTCAACATTTTCTGTTGTCACAAAACCAAAGTGCAATTACAAAGCTCCTTTAAGAAAGAAAGCCATCCCAAAGTGATTAAATTCTCTTTTTCATATGTAAAATAAAGTAGCTACATGTAAGTTGTCATTCTTTAACACGTTCCAGTGAAGGCACTGCAATTGCACAATTACCAGGAGCTCAGTGTGACAAGTTTATTTAGCCAGTTTCTACATCATCTTCAGTGGAAAGAAAAGTGGAATAAAAAAAATCAAACAGATGTAATTCTTCCCATGTGTAAGTCATATATCCTGTGAAAATGTTGACACTTATTTGATAGCCTCAAATTTTAAACAAATGCCAAACATCTTTCACAATATGCACCTCCACTTCTATCACGAGCCCTGCAGATCAAAACCTTCATATATGCTTTTCCAGGTAGCTTATAGAGTGTAAGAACTAGGCATGCAGAGAATTAACTGCAATTCTAATTCTTTAATTTTTGATTAATCATTGAATTACTATGCTATTATTTTTATACTGCTTAATTCAAATGTTTGCATAATTAAAATGGGCTATTTCTGAATACTTAACATTCAGAAAATGCATTCCAATTGGATACTAATACAGAAATCTCCCTCTGGTTTAAAATGTTATAAAAAGGACATAAATAAAGAACACCGATTATTAACTCAAACTGAAATACAAAATACTTCAGTCTTTGAGTAAGATGCTCTGTTGGAAAGTCAGTGCAGACTCAATGGGTCAAATGACCTCTTTCTGCACTGTAGGGGTTCTATGGTTCTATGAATTCTATGTCATTGTACTATTAATTCTGAGGACCAGGCTAATACACAAGAGATAAAAACAGATAAATCTACATAAATAAAAATTCTGCTTTTATTTCTGATTTCCAGCATCCGCAGTATTTTGCTTTTATTTTGACGCATAAGGGACATGGATGGATTCAAATCCCAGAACAGCAGCTGGTGGATTTTAAATTCAATTAATGTATCTAGAAGATAAAGTTAGTCTCAGTAATGGTGTCTATGACAACTATCTTTTTTTGTTATACAAACCCATCTGGTTCATCAATCTGGTTTGTTAGGGAAGGAAACATAAGAACTAGGAGCAGGAGTAGGCCATTTGGCTCCTCGAGCCTGCTCTGCCATTCAATAAGATCATGGCTGATCTTTTTGTGGACTCAGCTCCACTTACCTGTCTGCTCACCATAACTCTTCACTGTTCAAAAATCTATCTTTGCCTTGATAACATTCAACTACTTCATTGGGCAGGGAATTCCACAGATTCACAACCCTTTGGGTGAAGAAGTTTCTCTTCAACCCAGTCCCAAACCTGCTCCCCCTTATTTTGAACCTATGCACCCTAATTCTAGTTTCACCTGCCAGTGGAAACAACCTGCCTGCTTCTGTCTTATCTATTCCCTTCATAATGTTATGTTTTTCTATAATATCCCCCCTCATTCTTCTAAATTCCAATTAGTCCACAGACTACTTTAGTCTCTCCTCATAAGTCAATGCTCTCAACTCTGAAATCAGCCTAGTGAATCTCCTCTGCACCTCCTCCAATGCCAGTATATCCTTTTTCAAGTAAAGGAGACCAAAACTGTACACAGTACTTCACGTGTGGCCTAACCAGCACCTTCTACAGCTGCAACATAACGTCACGTTTTTAAACGCCATTCCTCTAGCAATGAAGGACAAAATTCCATTTGCCTTCTTAATTATCTGCTGCACCTGCAAATCAACGTTTTGTGATTCATGCACAAGGACATCCAGGTCCCTCTGCACAGCAGTATGCTGCAATTTTTTTACAATTTAAGTAATAGTCCATTTTGCTGTTTTTCCTACCAAAATGGATGACTTCACATTTACCAACATTGTAATTCATCTGCCAGACCATTGCCCATTCACTTAAACTACATACACCTGCTGTCCTTACCCAGTATGGCCTGTATGTGACTCCAGATCCACAGCAATGTGGCAGTTTCAACAGCAATCAACAACCACAAAATCCCACAAAAGAATAAAGAAACAAAAGAAAATGTATATACAGAGTTGCACAGACATACTTTTTCCAAGCAGCAGAGTGTAGCATTATCTTTGTCATACTTTCAGAAGAAGTGCAACATTACATGAGATGACACTGTATTACTTAAACTATAGTCTTAAGTACAGTGCTTGAATATAAGCATCTTCAAGCTTTATCTTGTAATTTTCATTAATTCAAAAGTACTCAATAGATATCAGAAAATAAAAAAGTCTTTAAGGTTGTAAATAATATTACAACACTGTAAAGCCTTTTGTTGAGTTAACCAATCCAATTCAGCTAAAAAAGCAAAAAGAATGAAAACATTAATTTATCCTGGTTTGAATACAAGATTGTAGGCACAAGGGTATAGATTAGACCAAGTAACACTTCCTATCAGCCTACTAATCAGCATTCCTGATGAATTTAAAACTCTCTGATGTTGGACCAACCAAAATGCAAATAGAATCAGCTTATTATAAATTAAACATCGTTGCTGAGCATAAGAAGTGAGGCTTGACATTCTACAAAAAGCAGGTCTTGCCCATGAGCTACATGGGATTAGAAAATCACAGAACACAGGCAAGGTAAGAAATGAAACATAACCAAGTCAAAAACAACCAAGAGTGAGCAAGTACAGAGAGAGCCCAGTGAATGACCAGTGCGGAGAGAGCTCAGGGTAAGGTGGGTGCAATATGTACTTATTGCACATTGCAGACATTCTATAATTACTCACTCTCCAGTTGGATTATAAATTCCCATAGTCATAAAGCTTCAAATAGGAGAGGCAGATTAGCTGATAGCTACTCTACACATAATCTGTAAAATAAGTGAAGCACCGTTATTTTTATCGTAGAACTTGAAATGAGTTCCTATAAACTGAATAAAGTGCTCGTTGACAGTTGTTCTCCTTTACCAATTGGTGATTATTTTAAACTGTACTTGATGGTCAACCTTAAGAGAACCATCTGATTTTCATGATTTTATTGTATAAAATGGATCTGCAAATATCTTAATAATCAATTAAACTGTACAAGCTTGAAAGGGGTCATGATGGCTGCCAGTATCATTATCAGATATTAAATTGTACTTTGAGGAGTGACAGTAAGCAAATGCCAGCAAGTAGTCACTTCACATATTGTACTGATTAATTCTGTCAACACTTTATACCTTTTTACAGGTTAAATAAATCACTACTTGACTGTGTAGTTAATCACATGTCGTAAAACTAATTAAACTGCATCTGTGATTTCCTGAACAATGAGATATGCTCAGTGGGATATTTAGTGGCCAGGGAGCAATGCTCATGATTTACATGACCTTAGGTCACCACAGACACGAGCATCATTTTTATTATCAATAATCCACATGAATGTGTTGTTCAAATATCTGGCTTAGGAATAATGAAATGGGGAACAACACTGCCAATCTGTCACGTCAGCAAGTGCATCAATTACACTTTCTTCAATTCGTGAGTCATTCAATAATACTTAGATGCATGAGATTACATCATGGAACCTGCGAATGAGAAATTGAGTTAATGAATGGCAGCTGCATGCAAGTGTAGTTAAGTCTTTGATTCACAGACATATGAGAGGCTGACAATCTAGTGCAGTACTGTACTCTGAGGTAAAAGATCCCACAGCGCTATTTCAAAAGAAAGCAGGGGAATTCTCCTTGATGTGTTGACAAATATTCATTTCTCAACCAACAAGGTTAAAACTGATTACCTAGTCACTTACAGGAAATCAACAAGTGGTTTGCTGAATGTATTAAAGGGGCTCTCTCAATGGCTCAAAGAATTATCAGTAAGTCTTATTCTACCCTGAATTAACTGATTCAAGGCAACAATGATTAAGGAAGGGAAAACTCTGCTCCTGACTACTATGCACTAGAAGTGCACATTCAGCATTCTGCTGGATTGTGGTGCCATGATCCTGTCAGCACTTACCGCCAAGTTCATGAATCCTGCCATCATTCATTTCTAGATTGACTGTTGAATAATGGCTACCTGAACGAGGTAGCCAAACTATGCCCTAACAGTCAGAGGCTTCCACAAGCAAGGGGGAAGAATTCAGCCAAAAAAAAATACACAAAAATTTGACCAAAAGTTCAGAACACAGTTGTATTCCACCATGTAACAGCTGAGCCTGTGAGGAGCTGAAAAGGAATTATTCAGATGATTTCTGATCTACAGATGATTGGGAAATGGTATGAGAGGGATTTGGTACATGCAGGTAAGTGCAAGCACATGGATCTGTTAAAAGAAAATCTTCCAATAGCTCATCCATAAATGAGCCGACTTTTTTAACCATGTAAATAATGTGAAATAAATTGCTCTAAATATCATATTGATGTCCATAAGAAAAAACAGCATCAGAATATTAAATCCACATTTGCAAAATCTTAACATTGTTGTATTTTGGATTAAGTACAGAACTCAATACAATTGCAACCCAAATTGAATGAAAATTGCTGGAGGACAAATACTTAACTTTATCTATGTCAACTATGACTCACAACAAACCAGATACAATTCATTCTTCATTGGCCCACATCTATCTACGACCTTTGTGTAACATGGGACAAATGCTGTATTTATTTTACCTGAGTAAGTCACAATCACAGGACATAGCTGAAAAGAGAATCTCCCAAAGAGAGCTGAAAGCTGTTTTTTGCAGTTGAACAGAACATGTTTGACAAAGTCCCTCATGGTAGGCTGGTAGAAAAGGTTAAGGCGCATGGGATACGAGGTCAGGTAGCTAGGTGGATTGAGAACTGGCTGGGTAATAGGAGACAGAGGGTAGTAGTGGAGGGGACTTTGTCCGGCTGGAGGCCAATGACCAGTGGTGTGCCGCAGGGCTCAGTACTGGGACCTCTCCTCTTTGTAGTCTACATAAATGACTTGGAAGAGAGCGTAGGTGGTGTGATCAGCAAGTTTGCTGATGACACCAAGATGGCAGGGTTGGCGGGTACCGAAGTGGATTGTGAGGTGATACAACAGGATATAGATAGGTTGGTGCAGTGGGCAGATGGAATTTAATCCTGACAAATGCGAGGTGATGCATTTTGGAAGGCATAATGTAGAGAGGAGCTATGTGATTAAAGGTAGACAAATTAGGAGTATAGAAACACAGAGGGACCTGGGAGTGCAGGTTCACAAATCCATGAAGGTTGCGACACAAGTGGAGAATGTTGTCAGGAAGGCTTATGGAATGCTAGCCTTTATAGGAAGGGGGATAGAGTTTAAAAGCTGCCATCTAATGCTTCAGTTGTATAGAACGTTGGTTAGACCGCATTTGGAGTACTGCGTCCAGTTCTGGCCACCTTACTACCGGAAGGACGTGGAGGCTCTGGAAAGGGTGCAGAGGAGGTTTACCAGGATGTTGCCTGGCATGGAGGGGCTGGGGTACGAGGAAAGGTTGGAGAAACTGGGACTGTTCTCCTTGGAAAGACGGAGATTGAGGGGGGACGTGATAGAGGTATATAAGATACTGAAGGGAATAGACAGAGTCAATAGTGAGAGACTGCTCCCTAGATTGGTAACAAATACAAGGGGACATGATTTAAGGGTGAGGGGGGAGAGATATAATTTGGATATGAGAGGAAGGTTCTTTACGCAGAGAGTTGTGGGGGTATGGAATGCGCTACCGAGTAGGGTGGTGGAGGCAGGAACGTTGGACTCGTTTAAGGTTCAGTTAGATAGGCACATGAGTGAAACGAGGATGGAGGGTTATGGTAGGGGTATTAAATAAGGGTTAGAACCTCGGGAGAGACCGGAAAGGCAGGCTTGTGATTAACGTTTTTGTCTTTTATTCCGCAGGTGGAAGTCCACCTCGTTGTCAAACGAGGGGCATGCACACGGTGGGTCGTGCGTGGGCTACTCTTGGAGGTTCCAGGAGTGGCCTAGTACTTCGTGTCGGTGTGTGTGCTTGATCCTGGACCGGTAGAAGGGCGCCGCAACAGCTCGGTGACTAGCACTGCTAGCTGTGCAGATACATGGATTTGGGCCTGTGTCTGTGGGAGTTTGTGCATTCTCCCTGCGGATGCGTGGGTTTCCTCCGGGCGCTCCGGTTTCCTCCCACACCCCAAAGATGTGCTCTTAGGCTGATTGGTTTTACCAAATTGACACTATTCTCCCCTGAATCTGGCTAAGTCAGGGGTTCTATTCGTAGACACGCAGGGTAGAATAGGTATAGGGTGATGCGACGGCGCGGGCTTGTTGGGCCGAAGGGCCTGTTTCCCGTGCTGGGTTGTTCTTTGTTGTTTTTGTATGTAAACTAATGCTTAACTTGCCTGCAAATTAAACTCTCAGATCAAGGGTGAATCACTGGCTTGGAATTTGTCAAAAACTTTGTTATATTGGCTATACTAAGCTGCACTTCAGAACGTGCAGAAGATTGTGTGCTGAATGGACACATTCTGGATACATCAAACAACTGAAGCATCAAACTAGTCATTCACACAACTTAAAAATAGTATAATTAAATTAACAATGTTTAAGATGATTGCAAGAAATAAAAGTTCAAAATGTATTACACTTTGCCAGAGGTCTGAAAATGATTTGTCAGATGAAGGGGAACTAAGCTGACTCCAATTTTCAAACTATCTTGATTCCCAGGACAGTGATGGTATTGGTTTCGCAAAATAGAAAGATGAATTGTACTAGCTCCCAAGTGTTCCAATACTTCATGTTCCTACATTGTGAATAAAACAATTCTTCCCTCAGTGCACAGTCAATTAACTCCTTCACTGCTGTGCTTCATCATCAAACCGTACTACTGCTGGCAGTTTAACACCTTGGGCAGGATTTAGCGGCCTCGCTTGGACGAGACTGGAGATTTCTGTTGTCAGACCCTCACCCACTCTGATTCTATGGCAGGCGAGGTGGTAGAATTCCGGTGTATATTTTTGTTTCGTGCAATTTTAAAAATGTATAAAATCTTATTGTAACCTTAAGTTAAAGTACAAGTTTCTCTTTAGTATTTATGCCAAAGTTTTTTATCTTGCAATCATCAGGACAAACACAAGAATACCGAATTCAAAGGAAGCAGCAATACAACTTGGAAAAAGGGTGCTGATTGGTTAGCCAGTCAACTTTGATTGACTGAGGCTTTGCCGTGGAGAATGAACTAGGAAGCTTTTGTCTCCCATGCTTCTGTTTAACGAAAAAAAGGTGTAATGACTGGACATATTCTTTCTGCCTGCAGAGGACTTCACCCTGCACATAAATACGTGTATTTTCTAGCAAGCACAAGTGAGTTACATTGTGAACCTGAACTGATAAATCTTCAATTGGTTGTCAGTATTATATAGAACGTACAAAAACAGGCCATTCAAGGCCTAAGTCATGCCAATGTCTACATTCCCTCTAAGCCACCTCCCACCTCTATTTTGTCTAACCCTACTAAAATAACCTTTTATTCATTTTCCCCTCATGTTTATCCAGTTTCCTTCTAAAAACCTGTACTCAACAGCTCCTTATGGTATTGGCTAGTCCAATCTTACCACCTTCTGAGTAAGGAAGTTTCTCCTGGATTTCTAATTGGATTTATTTTTCACCCCTACATTTATTACCTCTGGTGTTGATCTCTCCACATATAAAAACAACTTCACTATTAAACCATTTCATAGCCTCTCATTATCAAAGACCTCCTCCACCAATCATCCAACTTCACCCACTCTTTTTCTGATGATTCCACCCTACATTCTTCAGATCAAGTACCCTCAATGCATAAAAACCTACAACCTCCATGTCTCTCAGTGCAGTAGTTAAATCAGTACATCTTGTTCTCCTTCATATCCAATGTTAGATCTAGCTTTGGCTTTCTCTATCTTTTATGTCTGTCATTTTTTCTCTCTTCTATTAATACAACCACAGTCCTATGAATTGTTCCTCAGAAGTTCCAAACACCAACTTCGAATGTTCTTCTTCTTCTCCTCTATGTCCTTGCTCCAATACATCGGTAAGAAGTCTCACAACACCAGGTTAAAGTCCAACAAATTTATTGCTAGTGAACCCACAAGCTTTTGGGGTTCGCCCCTTCGTCAGGTGAACTTGTTGGACTTTAACCTGGTGTTGTGAGACTTCTTGCTGTGTTTACCCCAGTTCAACACTGGCATCTCCAAATCACAATACATCAGGCCAGGTTCTGTGGTCAACAGTAAACAAATGAAGGGCATTTGCTATACATTGTGCTAAAGCTCTGAGGGCTTTTGAAAAGCAGCAAGTGGAATGAAACAAGATATCCTGAACCTGTCTGAAGAGGGCAAATAAGAGTGTGTCTCCTCAAATTCTCAGATTAAGGAATCCTCACAGAGATATGCAGAATTTAAATAAGGAAGTTGAAAATTAGCTTCAATTGCACTTTACCACTGACTAGAAACTTAACTGGACCACATATAAATATTGTAGCTATAAGAACAGGTCAGAGGCTGGGAATCCTGTAATGAGTAACTCAGCTGTTGGCTCCCCAAAGCTTGTCCATCACCCTCAAGTCAGGAGTGCGATGGAACACTCTCCACTTGCCTGGATGAGTGCAACTTCAAAAACACTCAAGAAGCTTGACACCATCCAGGGCAAAGGAACCCGCTTAATGATGTGGTGGACGAGCTACCAATTACATCCTTTCTCATTGACATACCTTGAAAGGAATTTTCCACTTTAGGGTTAAGTCTCGTAGTGGGGGCAGAAATGGAGAGGATCTCCCACCACAGAGGCCACTGGGAATTCACACTATATTGCACAATGATGGCCAAATAAAATACGGAGTCATGGATTTCCTGCCTTCATATCCGGCCAACTATTTAAAAGGAGATGGGACATCAAATGACACATTATTGAAGCCAGAAGATCCGCCTCCTGGAAAATCCTGAAGATAGAAGATCTACATCTTCAGTGCTCCACTTACCCGCTGTTGCACGTGGTATTCCAGGGTCCAGTCGCTGGAGGCCTCCATCCCAAACTTCCTGAGCTGCCCAGAGCTTTTTGCAGGCATGTCCAACATTTGCACATCACATTGGTCCAGACATATTCTGGACCAGAAATTCACTTGATGTTTGAGCAGGCTCGGGAAGGGAGGGGAGAGAAGGGGGGCAGGGGACTCCAGTTGGGCCTTCATCTGCATTACAATAACAGGACACAAAATGGTTTCACATGGCTTCTGGTGGTAATGGTGATCCACCACAATGTGCATGAATGAACATCTTCTCACCATTAACTATTCAGCAGTAAACTGATTTTTCAACGCTTGCCGCATTTCCCCACCACTACCATTAAATCTGCTACTGGGTGGTCTGGAAAATTCTGCCCCATCAGTGTAGTGAGTACCATCTGCAAACCATAATGCAGTTTCTTCAACAGCACCTTCTAAAGCCAGACTCCCAACACCTCAAAGGACAAGGGGAGTAAGTAAATTAAACAACCGCCACCTACAAGTTCCTCTCCAGATCACACACAATCCCGACTTGGAAATACGTAGCTGATACGGTCGCTGGTTCAAAATCCTGGAGCCCCCTGTCTACCAGCACTGTGAGTGTATCCACACCACAGACTGCAGGAACTCAAGAAAACTGCTCAGATCAATTAGGAATGGGTGATAAATGCTAATACTGCCATCAACATCAATACTTTTATATTCATTCATGGGGTATACACATTTAAGAGACTCTATTTTGAAACATTATTTATTCAAACTATTAAGGTTTACAGCACAGAAGGAGGCCATTCAACACATTGCATCTGTTTAGGCTTATTCAAGAACAATCCAAACTAATACCACTTGCTCAACCTTTTTCATGCCTGTTGCTCTATTTCAAACCTTTATCCAATTTTCCCTTAAAACATGCAACGGTCTTTGCTTCCACCAGATCCTGTGCAAAGCATTCTTTGCTGCAACACTCCGTAAAATAGTTACCTTAATGAATGTTCCCAATGAAGTGTGAGGCCCAAACTAAAGGTGTCATGCATTGAAAAATCTGGCTCCATGCAATAATACGCTATTTGTGATGATTTTAAATTAATGACTGCCAGTCACTGACTTTCCAACCAGAAGCAAGTCTTACCCAAGTCACTCCATCTAAAACGGTTCAGAATTTTCAAAATCGTGATCAAATCTCCTGAGTCGCCTCTGCTCCACTGAAAGTAGCCCCATCTTTACAGCTGCCCGTGTTTAGCAAATATGCTCTATGGCTTGTCCTGTCTATAATTAGGTGTCCAAAATTGAACATACTAGTTCAAAATGGTCTAATCAATATATTGTATGAATTAATGCTTACTTCTTTACTCTTGCACATCATATCCTCATTTATAAAATAGCTTTATCTTTACTAAGTGAATTACATGCATGAACTGCTAGAACTTTCTGTACATCCATATTTGCATATCTTTCCTTTAATTGTATACTCACAATTCTTGTTTTTTTTCTACCAAAAGTATTACCTCACATTTATCCACAATAAATTGCATGCTCCATCTGTCTCTCTCCCTGCCAACCTATGTCTTTCTAAGTTCTCCTCATTGCATGTTAAAACTCCTGCTGTGTATCATCGAGAATTTCAAGATCGTGTACGTTCTATTCAAATCCAAAGCAACTGTTCATACGTAGATCAAAAATGGACTGATGCCTGGATACATCACTTCCAGACCTTCTTTGGTTTCAGCCATGGCCATTTACCCTACTACGTTATTTCTTGGCCATCAACCAACTTCCTACCATACACTAGATTTCTTCTTATACCATATGCCTTTTTCTAACAAGCCTCTTGCAAGACACCTCATGGTGAGCCTTCTGAAAGTGATTTTTCTTTTTAACAGATGGCACTTATTTCCAGATTGCTTATCTTCCCCTCTTGATAAAGAAACCTTAGTAAATACTTTCTCTGTCTATAATATCAACAATTTGTTAGGGGTGAAAAGTTTGCCTATGTGTTTGTTCATAAACACATACACACAAAAGGCCCCTTTGTAAACTTCCCAAAGCTTGTTTGATTTTCTGGCTATACAGCTAATTTAAAAGGTTTCTTTAAAAAAAAATCAGATTGTGAGTTTGAAGCTTTAAAAGAAACACCCAGCCCAACTCCAGTTTATTACACAGAATGACATTCCCCAATGTACAGTATGCAGATCTCGAGCAGGTACATCTTTTCATCAAAAGAACTCTCACCACAAAAATCATAAAGGCATCAAAAACAGGAAAAACTGATCTGTTAGTTGAAGGGATTTAATATAACGTATGAATAGAATTTATTAAAGACCTCCAAGGAAATGTAATTTTTGCTGTAGAGGGGGAAAATAGCTACAAAATATAGAACTCCCAAATTTGCAAATTCACTGTGTTTAACGTCCTACTATTTATTAGACAATGGTCAAATGTGAAAAGGTGTGGTATTATACAGCTCAAGGTGAAAGCTGACATGTGCAAATTGCTTGCTCAGAATTATTTTTAAAATACTGTGATATACAAGTGTGAATATTAACTATACTGCTCAAAAGAAAAATAATGCCTTGGATGAGAAAACCAAATTAATTACTTTCGGCCTTTTCACTATTAGGTACTTCAATTACATTGTGGTTCAATGTAGAAGCAAAGGCATTTTACTGGTAATAAAAAATTAAGATATTTTAACTCATCTGACAAAATTAAAGAGACTATGGTGTGAGTGCCACAATTACGAGACTATACTGGTGACGGATGTTACCCAAAAGACTCCAAATGGGGTTTGGACAGAGTAGATACAGAAAAAGTGTCCCCATTAATGGAAGGATTGAGAACCAGAGAGCACAGATTTATGTTAGATGGCAAAAACACCCAAAAAAGGTGACATGGGGAAAAAACCCAAAGTTAACATCTGGAATGCACTGCCTAAGGGACTGTGGTGGAGACATACTTGATTAAGTTATTTAAAGAAAGAATTGGATTATAATCTGAAAAGAAAGAATGTGCAGGGCTTCAGGGAGAAGGTGAGAGAATGGCATTAGGTGAATTCCTGGCTCAGAGAGCCAGCATGTACATGACAGGATGAATGGCCTCCTTCTGTGCTGTAACTGTTCTACATATGATTCTATAGCCTTCAGATTGACTGAACAAAGTACTCAGGGTTTTAAATTAGCATTAGTAAAACCCATTTGACACTTCATTCGTATATACCAAGAAATGCTAAGTGACACAATATTTAATAATAACATGACTATCACTGACACATCTTCATTACTTTACTTTAAAAAAAATTATAGCTTGAGTGGAAAATTTCAGCATGACAACCTGAAAATCACATTCCTGTGTACTAGACACAACAATATCTGCTGAATTTGAGCCTTTTTCAGTGAAGCCAACATGGCACTGTTTTTCTTTGGAAAGAGTTTGTTCTAACTAATCCTGGGACTCAGCATGCTAGGTGTCAATGCCCCTTTTAATTTATTCAGACAATTCATATCAACAGAACTGAAAACTACAACAAATCTCTATCAATATATTTCTGCTTTAAGCAATTAAGTGGAATTTTGTTAGAACTTTAAGATTTTAAAGCCATTTTACACAATCATTATACTGAAATGTCACATTCAAAACTTCATAATATCATGTAAATAAGACTGCGATGGCAGCATCATTAAAAATGCATGGGTATCAACAGAAAGACAATACAGTTCACATGTAAGTAGCTACAGGATTGACTGAAATCCTGAAGCTGCAGATAAAAATCAGACTTAATTTCCAATCACAAATTATACGTTGTGTATAATGGAAAGCATTTGATGCCTTTGTAGCTCTCTGCCCTGTGAGCAATATTGACACACACCACAAATGTAAACATTGTGCAATCAGTGTCAGAAGTCTGTCATTCATTCATTGCAATAACTGTCAAAGATTGGCGGCTGGTGAGCATTTGGAAACTATATTTCACTTTGCATTTGCAGGGTAGTGTTGTGCTGTTGCCTTGAACATCACTGCCACCCTTACCTTCTTTATTAAGCCTCATCACCTCTCTATTCTTCCCACCCTCTTTTCCAGTGTCTTCTGATTCTGTATCTGTACATGGGTAAATGGAAAAAAAGAAATAAATGAATTAAAGCCAACATGGTCGTGATGTTCAATTAGTGGCACATCATTAGGTGAAGAAGCAATTTGATTGCCAGTGTTTATCTGTCTACCTGGGCCACATGGGGGGTGGGGGGAGGGTAGGACACTTCTTTCACCCACACAAACAGTGGCTGAGCCTCCTGAGGAGAGGCTGCAGCCAGAGGCCGGACAGGCCCGGCTGCCCAGCCCGCTCCCGGGCTCTGTCCCCGGCTCCCGGGCTCTGTCGGGCCGGTCCAGGCCAGGCCAGGCCGGGGGGAGCCGGGACCACCCGCAGCCCCTGTCACACACACACTCACAGCGCCCGCCCGGCCCCCGGCCAGGCCCACCCGCGGGAATGCAGGCCGCTTACTGTCCGCACACTGCACTCTGGCAGCGTCGATCCAGCTGGACCAGGGCTTGCCCAGGAAGGCCTCGGGACTCGGCACTTTCCGCTCCAGGGTCGCCATTGCTCTGCCTTCTTGTTCCTCCGCTCCCCTTCGCCAGAGGCTGACGTCAACTTCGGCTCCTTCCGCCATCTTCAACCGAGTGGGAGGGAGAGAGAGAGAGAGTGTGATAGAGAGAGAGATAGAGAGAGAGAGTGATAGAGAGATAGATAGAGAGAGAGAGATAGATAGAGAGAGTGTGATAGAGAGAGATAGAGAGAGATAGAGAGATAGAGTGTGATAGAGAGAGAGATAGAGAGAGTGTGATAGAGAGAGAGATAGAGAGAGAGAGTGATAGAGAGATAGATAGAGAGAGAGAGATAGATAGAGAGAGTGTGATAGAGAGAGATAGAGAGAGATAGAGAGATAGAGTGTGATAGAGAGAGAGATAGAGAGAGTGTGATAGAGAGAGAGATAGAGAGAGAGAGTGTGATAGAGAGAGAGATAGAGAGAGAGTGTGATAGAGAGAGAGATAGAGAGAGTGTGATAGAGAGAGAGATAGAGAGAGTGTGATAGAGAGTGATAGAGAGAGAGAGATAGAGTGTGATAGAGAGAGAGATAGAGAGAGAGATAGAGAGAGTGTGATAGAGAGAGAGATAGAGAGAGAGATAGAGAGAGTGTGATAGAGAGAGAGAGATAGAGAGAGAGAGTGATAGAGAGAGAGATAGAGAGAGTGTGATAGAGAGGAGAGAGAGAGAGAGTGTGATAGAGAGGGAGAGAGAGAGAGAGTGATAGAGAGAGATAGAGAGAGAGTGTGATAGAGAGAGAGAGAGAGAGTGTGATAGAGATAGAGAGAGAGATAGAGTGTGATAGAGAGAGAGAGAGAGTGATAGAGAGAGAGATAGAGAGAGTGTGATAGAGAGAGAGATAGAGAGAGTGTGATAGAGAGATAGATAGAGAGAGAGATAGAGAGAGTGTGATAGAGAGATAGATAGAGAGAGAGGTAGAGAGAGTGTGATAGAGAGAGAGAGAGAGATAGAGTGTGATAGAGAGATAGATAGAGAGAGAGATAGAGAGAGTGTGATAGAGAGAGAGAGAGAGATAGAGTGTGATAGAGAGAGAGATAGAGAGAGAGATAGAGAGAGTGTGATAGAGAGAGAGATAGAGAGAGTGTGATAGAGAGAGAGATAGAGAGAGAGATAGAGAGAGTGTGATAGAGAGAGATAGAGAGAGTGTGATAGAGAGAGAGATAGAGAGAGAGATAGAGAGAGTGTGATAGAGAGAGAGATAGAGAGAGTGTGATAGAGAGAGAGATAGAGAGAGTGTGATAGAGAGAGAGATAGAGAGAGTGTGATAGAGAGATAGATAGAGAGAGAGATAGAGAGAGTGTGATAGAGAGAGAGAGAGAGAGAGTGTGATAGAGAGAGAGATAGAGAGAGAGATAGAGAGAGTGTGATAGAGAGAGAGAGAGAGATAGAGAGAGTGTGATAGAGAGAGAGATAGAGAGATAGAGAGAGAGAGATAGAGAGAGTGTGATAGAGAGAGAGATAGAGAGAGTGTGATAGAGAGAGAGATAGAGAGAGTGTGATAGAGAGATAGATAGAGAGAGAGATAGAGAGAGTGTGATAGAGAGAGAGAGAGAGATAGAGTGTGATAGAGAGAGAGATAGAGAGAGATAGAGAGAGTGTGATAGAGAGAGAGATAGAGAGAGAGATA